>NC_062279.1:158245952-158870952 GCF_902655055.1 Lutra lutra | reverse complement strand
TTGTATTTATAGATGGTTCTCTAGGAAGGTTTCATTTGGATGTAGAGAGTATTTATAGTATGTTTCTGGAGATAACTGTAATTAGCTACCTCAGAACCCATATGACATAACCATGCTGTCCTCTGCAGATGATTTTCACATTACTCAAGCAATGTGTAAAGTAGTTATATAAAAACTTAATTGAAATCATACAAACTGAGACAAATCTATTTTGTCAGTTCCCATATTTCTCTATATATCTAAAAACCACCTACGTACTCTCAGAGCAAGTTATATGTGGTTTTATAAACCATCCATGTAAATTAAGGTAATGAATGTAACTAGTTACTGTCACTCTACTTCTGAACTCACATATAATATTCTCAATATTGCATTCACTAGGTATCTACAACTATACTTTGCACTTTTATAGCTGGACCAACATAGGGACCAGAGAATGCCGATTTGCATGACATAGTCTTTCTCTACAGGGTGGTAATATAAAAATATCTATTTTTGAAATATTATCCCAAAGTGACGGTTTTTATTTTAGAGAAGCAGTGTTGCAGCAGACTGAAGAACGTGATATCCTAGAAGTATGGTGTGATGATTACAAGTGTAGACTCTCTGGAACTGGACCATCCAGACTCAGAATTCAATTCCACTCAGAATTCTACCACTTCTTAGCTGAGTGACCTCAAGCAAAATATTTAACCACTCTGTGCTTCCATTTCTTATCTGTAGAGTGGCAGAAATAATTGCACCGCTCTCACTGGTTTATATGATGATTTCATAAGTTATAAACATAAAGGATGAGACCAATGTCTGACAGATAATAAGCAATATTATTACTAATCTGTTTCATAACATGCCAGAATTATGCCTCAGGTCATTAATCTGTTTTTAGTATATTTTTCTATTCCTTTTTGCTTTCACTGGAATATTGAGGTTCTTCTTTTTAATACTAGTTTCAGGTGTACAGCATAATAACTTGGTATTTATATTTATTGCAAAAGGATAACCTCAGTAAGTCTAGTTAACATCCATCACCATATATAGTTGCAAATTTTTTTCTTGTGGTAAGAACTTGTTTCAAGATCCACATTCCCAGCTACTTTCAAATATACACAACCCTATAATCAATCATAGTCACTGTGCTGTACATTACAACCCCATGGCTTACTCATTTTAGAACCGGAAATGTGTAGCTTTTGACCCCTTCACCCATTTTGCCCACCTCATACACCCCACTTCTAATAACCACCAATCTAATTTCTGTATCTCTTGAGGGTTTTTCCCTTCCTTGCCCCACACAATGCTGAAAAAAAGATTCAGACTATTGACTTGAATTCTAAACAAATATTCTTGAGTCTGCTTTTTTTTTTTTTTTTTTTTTTTTTCTTATAGACCATAAGGTTGAGGGCTTGGGCCTGGAGAAAGAGAAAAGGAAAGGTAGGGCAGTGACTCTGGAAGGAAAGAACTGGAAAAAGGACTAGGGGTCCCCAAAGTAGGAGGGAGAGGAAAGGCCCTTCATTTGGAAGTGACCCATGATAAGCCCACCCTCTAGTGTGGACCCCTGCCAACTGACCTTGCACAGACAATCAAGCTACTCTCCAGCTGTCCTGAACATATGGAAGCTTCTGCTAACAGGCTGGGGAATCTGGTCATCCTGAGTGGATTTGAGAGTTTGAAGGGAGAGACTCGACCTTGCAGACCAAGGTAGAAGCGTATAGAACCAGTGGAAAATTGGACAGCTACATACAGAAGAATGAAACTGGACCATTTCCTTACACCATACACAAAGATAAACTCTAAATGGGCAAAAGACCACAATGTGAGACAGAAATCCATCAAAATCCTAGAGGAGAACATAGGCAGTAACCTCTTCGACATCAGCCATGGCAACTTCTTTCAAGACATGTCTCCAAAGGCAAGGGAAACAAAAGCAAAAATGAACTTTTGGGACTTTCTCAAAATAAAAAGCTTCTGCACAGCAAAGGAAACAGCCAACAAAACGAAGAGGCAACCCATGGAATGGGAGAAGATATTTGCAAATGACACTACAGACAAAGGGCTGATATCCAAGATCTATAAAGAACTTCTCAAACTCAACACCCAAAAAACAGTCAATTCAAAAAAATGGGCAGAAGACATGAACAGACACTTCTCCAAAGAAGACATACAAATGGCTAATGGACACATGAAAAATTATTCAACATCCTTAGCCATCAGGGAGATTCAAACCACATTGAGATACTACTTTACACCAGTTGGAATGGCTAAAATTAACAAGACAGGAAAACAACAAATATTGGAGAGGATGTGGAGAAAGGGGAACCCTCCTACACTGTTGGTGGGAATGCAGGTTGGTACAGCCACTTTGGAAAACAGTAGGGAGGTTCCTCAAAAAGTTAAAAATAGAGCTACCCTATGACCCAGTGATTGCACTACTGTGTATTTACATCAAAGATACAGATGTAGTGAAAAGAAGGGGCACATGCACCCCAATGTTCATAGCAGCAATATCCACAATAGCCAAACTGTGGAAGGAGCCAAGATGCCTTTCAACAGACAAATGGATAAAGATGTGGTCCATATATACAATGGAATAATACTCAGCCATCAGATAGGATGAATACCCTCCATTTGCATCAACATGAATGGAACTGGAGGGGATTATGCTGAGTGAAATAAGTCAAACAGAGAAAGACAATTATCATAAGGTTTCACTCATATGTGGAACATAAGGAAGAGCATGGAGCACATTAGGAGAAGGAAGGGAAAACAGAAGTGGGGGGAAATCAGAGAGGGGGCAAGAACCATGAGAGACTATGGACTCTGGGAAATAGACTGAGGGTTTCAGAGAGGAAGGGTGGGGGAATGGGTTAGCCTAGTGGTGGGTATTAAGGAGGGCACAGGTTGCATGGAGTACTGGGTGTTATATGCAAACAATGAATGATGGAACACTACCTCAGAAACTAATGATGACTAACATAACATAAAAAAAAAAAGAAATAGGTGAAGGGGTTTAGGAAGTACAGTCTTCCAGTTATAAAATAAGACACAGGGGTAAAATATACAGCATTATAGGGAATATAGTCAATAATATTTTAACAACTTTGTATGGTGACAGTAATTTAGAGTTACTGTAGTGACTATTTGGAATGTATATAAATATGAAATCACCAGGTTGTACACCTGAAATTAATATAAAAAACTGTTAAGATTTTTTTAAGAAGCAATGGAGAATTTACCTAAGAATGAAGGAGTAAGCAGACAATTGCTGTTGGAATTCAAATACATGAATCTAACTGCATAATGGTAATAGAAAAATGCTAAATTGCAAAAAGGTCAAGCTAGAGTTTGGGTGGTTTTAATTTCCACATTCTGGAATTATAGGAATTATACAACCACATTATTTAATTACAGAGTAAAGTTTTGAGTATAGTTTTTTAAAAAAACAGTTCCTTCTCAAATAATCCTCTTTAGCATTTTTAATATGTCTCCCCTAAATGAATCATTCTCCTTTATCCTTTAACAAAAACAGCTTTTTAAAAAATGTTACAAATTACTTTCTCATGACATAAATCTCCTCAACCTCCCACCACTAGCTACCATGTCTCATAGCTTTTATTTGCATTTTCCCAAATCACCAATGACCTTGTCTATACAAATCTCATTCATTGTTTTCCTGGACTTCTCAGAAGTATTTGTACCAAATCCTTCATCTGCTTTCTTGAAATTATCTTCCCTTAATTTCCACAATATGGCAGTATGCTAATTTACCTTCTTTGTAATTCACCATGATATCGTAGGGGTCATCCTTGACCTCAGGAAACTTACAGTCTAGTGCCAAGTCCAGCATTTTGGGAGACATTACTAAGTGGACACTACAGTCTCAGTGCACAGAGCTCTTCTCTCCAGCCATTTATTTTGATGCATCTATTAGTACACAAGTGTCAAGCCAGGCAGTGCCCATTAGTCAGTAGAGCAATGTACTACAGGAGGTGGATACAGGAGAAGTAATCTGCATGGAAGAGATAGGGAAGATTTATATAGGAGATGACACTTGGGATGGACATCTAAGGATGGAGAAATTTCAACAGTAAGAAGTGGAGAAGAAATTCCACATGGATGAATTGCTTGAGCTGTGACACACAAGTAGAAAAATATTCTTAACTGTCCTGGGATGAAGAACTATAATTGGGATGAAGCCGAAGACGTTTACTCTAGTAGATTGCTGGGGTCAGGGATCACATAGATCAAGGGTGAAGGCTATGGAACCTGGACTGCTTAATGTAGATAATACAGGGGAGCCATTACCAGTTACTGCCACTAGAGTGTCACTATTAGAGTTATGTTTTAGAAAAAGAACTCCAATGTCAGTGTGGAGATCACATTAGTGGGAAGGAGAGATTGGTGGTGGGATACTGTTAGTTTTTTATGTATCTCATTCAGCATCATACATTGCTTTCTTGGATTACTTTTCTGTGCTAAATGTTTATTTATGCTTTGCCCTCCAAGATAAACTATTTAAGGCAGGGACCACATCTTGTTTTTCTTTTAAGCATACTACAGCATACACAGAGGTTTTCATCCTGCCTTGAACATTATCATAATTTTCATTGTTATTAGCATTTATTGAGCACTTATGTGATATCCACTAATGCAAAGTCAATTACATGTAAATCTCATTTAATCCTTACATGATTGTCCCCATTTTATACAGGGATTTAGAGAATTTAGTCATTTGCTCCAAATCATAGAGTTGGTAACCAGTAGAGCTTCAAAACAAGTTCTTCGTGACTCCAAAGTTATTAACAACATGGTTAAATGGACTCTCCATACTGGCCAATCAATGAATACCTTTGAGTGATTGGATAAATAAAAATGGTGGAACACAGAATAAATTCTTGGTTTGAGTTGATCTGTATAGGCAGTTAAACATATCCATCCATTCATATCAGGAAGATATATCCAGTGTTTGAATTGTGGAGGTGTATCTATCCAGTATTTTCAGATAATAAAGTTAATAATAATGGTATGAGGCATTTCTTATATGAATAATCATCATTAAAGAACCAAATAGTAAATAATGTTAGTACTCTATCCGGATTCTGTAATATCCCTTTTCACTGTTCCTTTGTGTCTCCAGACTTCAGTGTCCTTTTATGCCCATCACTCATAATCTAAAATGATTTTGGGGAAGGCTTTCTTTGGTCTACTGGAACCTTCTTTGAATACATAGGAATTTATGTTCCTCCTGGGTTGACCCTTTGGCAATGCTCCTTGCCAATGGAGTTTCAAAGCCCTTCTTCCTTGACTCAGATTAGAACAACTCTCAGGTGGTAACTTCTTTTTCAAAGTCCCCTGTGGGATTAAGCTATGTGGGATTTCGCTTGAGATAATACTCTTATTTGGCTTCCTCCCCTTCTGTGTCCTTCATCCTTCAGCCTCTTGTTGGTTTTACTGATGGGCATTTCCTTGATAAATCCCTTGCACGTGACCCTTCATCTCAGGATCTGCTTCTTGGGAAGTTGACCTAGGAAAAAATATACATTAAAATCTAATGAGTATGCTCATTCCACCCCTCCCCCTTTTTTTTCATTGTTTAACATGGTATTTGTGCCTTTGTAATTCATTCTAGGTGAGAAAGAATCAATTACCAACATTACATGCAGTGTCCTATTAGGATGCCTTCTGCTACTATATGACTTTTCATAAGATTTTATTTGACCTTTGTTATTTTTTTATAACAAGCCATACAGAAAAGTTTTCTGCTGAGTGTGTTCATGTATAAAGGTGCAGCTTATATGTATTTGTTGTATGGAAACCATAAATGGCCTTAAAAATTCCACTATTGGATTTTTAGGAGTTTGAAAGTCTAAGTTCTTAAGTTGTAATCCAAATATAGCCAATGTACTTTTTAAAAATGGGTACATTTTGAATTCACATGGTTCAGATAATTCCGTTTCTTTCAGCACTATGAGCAAAACATTGATATGTTTTCTTCCTTCATTTCCCAAGCTGTGCATTTTATTTCTTCCAGCAGGACCATGGGTAAGCAAATCATTCCAAATTTAGCACATTGGAAATGTCTCATGTTTAAATCATAGATGTTTTTATGGGTTATGTGCCTTTTGCTAACTTTATCTCTCACTTTGCTTCAGGTAATATCCTGAATGATGGCAGTTTCTTCTGCATCCAGACTGGTGACAGTGTTCAACTCTCAGCATGGCCAGGTCATAATAAATGGACTTTAAATCGAGCTCAGTAGTGCTCATGATTTGCAAACTAGTGGCCCTAATTTCCTCCAAGCTGAGATTGTAAATGAGTAGATTGTGATTACTCTGACCCGATCAGTGTCCTAGTCCTGTTTAGGTGACTGACTGCTGTTGACAGACAGTGCCACGACCTAACCTAGAAATTCTCCTTGAAGTTGGAGGAAAACAGACATGGGGGAAGAGGACAGGACTTTAGTTGAAGAAAAGATATATTTTCATTCTTAGTCCTTTTGAAATACTTAGTATTAGTTACTTCCTTTGTCTTGGTGGTTACATTTTAAATTCTGATTAGAGTATATTCTAAAGCCTTACTGGGCAGTAGATGCTCTCCTATTAACTTTTAGCTAATCCCCCAGGGCAGAAGGCCAGGGTGAGGTAATGCAGAAGAACCACTGTAAAGCAGAGAGATAGCTGAAGAGAAGAAACAAACAAGGAGAAATCTGTTAAGTTCTAGGGCCTGTTGAGTGCTAGGCATGAGAGAGGAAAGGTATAGGGCAGACAGTGAGCTCAGGCAGGGACGGAGGGAAAGGGGAAGGAAAGGGAAGAAATGGGACAGGGAGATTTGGGACTTTGGCAGTGTTCTGAGCTGAGATGGCAGGGGCTTCCTTTTAATGCCTTGGTGGTTTGATCCATGTTAAAACTGTAGGACCAGGCAAACAAGTACTATATTAAAATTCCTTACATAATAGTTAAGAGTGATTCACTCTTTATAATTGAGGGGCACTGCGGTAGGCAGCGGGGTTACAAATAATAATAATGATAATCAGCATTGTTGTGATAATAATAGTAATAAAAATAGCTTATACTTACACAGGGCTTACGCTTACTATGGTGCATATTATGTGCCAGATACTTTTCTAAGGGCTTTCCATATATTAACTCCTCACAGCAGGTCTCTGAGATGGTACCATTTTTTCTGTTTTTGTTTTTCAGTTGTTACCATTTTAATTCCCATCTTATGGACAATGATTCAGAAGCCTAAGCAGGTGAGGTGCTTTGCTCGGTGTCACTCGACGGGTAAGAGGTAAAACCAGCCTTCAAGCCCCAGGAAGTGAGGCGTCAGAGTTGGCAGAAAACTGCCCTCAGATAATCTGCTATTAGGTAGAGAGGCAGGCAATGCATTAACCATGTCAATGACTGTATAACCCACTTTGTCCTAAATATTGAATTAGTGTCTACGCAGTAGGTGCCCCAGAGGCCTGGAGCTGGGAGAAAATGTTGTGTGTGGCTATTTGTAGAGGTGATAGGACTTGAAGGATTTGAAACTCCCAACTGCATGAACAAAGGACATTCATTGGTGGCATAGCTGAAGAACCCAGGAGTTCCTCGGGCATGGGCACATCCCAGGACGCAAATGAAAACATCAACAATATTTGTCTTCCATTCTCCTGGATTTCCTTTATTCTGTTGGCTTAATTCTCAGCAAAGTCCTCTTCCCATGGGCCAGATTGCCCCTAACTGCTTCAGAAGCACGTTCTGCCAGCTTTATAGCACCAGAAAGGAGCTCCTCTGCCTCTCCATGTTTCTAGAAGCAGTTCCAGGACCCGATGGTCATGGATTTGAATTTCCATGGCTACAGTGACCTAGCTGCTTCCTGCAGGAGCCAGTTACTGCCTATGGGCCTGGGTTATTTATGCCTCCCTCATCCAAGGGTGCCTCTCCCAATGTTAAATGGATTAAAAGTATAGGAGAGGTGGTTTCCCAAAGGAACATCTAAGTACAGTTCACAGAGGAAGGGGAGACGATGGACTCTGGGAGGAAAGTGAAACACTAGATCTCTTGCCCCTCTGTTACCAGGTGATGTGTTAACTAACCAAGTCAAGGACCCAGACAACTAAAATAAAGGAAGCCTGTGAAGGTGCCAGAACCTGCTGGACAGTCAGAGAAGGAAGGCTTGATGGAGGAGCTGGGATTTGCATTGGGTTTTTAAGGACACACCTGAGAGGTAAGGCTGGGGAACATAAAGAGAAGGCAGAAGTCTTCTTCAGTAAATGGAAAGGCAGTATCAAAGGCCTATAAAGCAAAACAGAATGTGTTCTGAGAAGGGCCAATAGTTCAACATGACAGGAAGAGAATGAGATAGAAAAGGTAAAGCTGAGAAGTTTGGTTTGGGCCAGATTATAGAGAGACCTTGAAAGCCTTCTTAAGAAATATTTAAATTTTATTTATTTATTTGTTTGTTTGTTTTTAAGATTTTATTTATTTGAGTGCAAGCATGAGCAGGGAGAAGGGGTAGAAGAAGAGGGGAAGCAGACACCATGCTGAGGAGAGAGCCCAATGGGGGGTTCCATCCTGTGACCCTGGGATTATGACCTGAGCCTCCCAGGCGCCCCCTTACATTTTGTTATGTAGGCAGTGGATTCTCTGTACATATTACTGCAGAGAAGTCAATTAACCCCAACACGGATTTAAGAAGATTAATCTAGAGGAGATGACTAGCACATCCAGGATTCACAAAGCTTTGCTAATTTCAGGATTGGCGGTCTCCATGCATCTGAGACTTGTTAGAGGAGATCACACAGTGGGGCAGGTACATTGATAAATCCTGCTCCTCAAACTCAAGTGGATACACAGCTGAGCAAACCTATTAACTTTCTTTAGTAACTAACTTTCTGGAATAAGTATTTTATACATTTTCTGCTTTGTCTAAGCACTTTCTCCTCCCTTTCTAGACTTTTCCTCAACTCTACTCCACATCTGTCCAAACTCACTTCCATTTGTACCTGGACTATTGAAACGCTGCATTCCGAGGTGATTCCATCCTTGTTTTGTCGTTGCCCCATCTTCTGGCTCTAGGCCAAATACAGGTTACTAGAAGTGAATGGCAGAGTCAGTTTTCCAAAAATAACTTAGTGAAGTCCCAGAGGAGAGGAAAGAAAAGAAACAAAAGGTGGGTAGAAGGATACTGAGCATGCTTTTAGGTTGAATAGATGAAGCCAGTAGAGAGAATTAAGATGGGAAGAACACCATGGGAGCTAAGTATTGGAGCAAGGGCCCAGGGCAGAGAAGCATCATGGTATCATGATAGAGACCCCTGGTCCATTAAAGTGGGTGAAAAGGAGCAAAGACTTCCTGAATGTCTTAGCTGGCAAAGTGGTGAACTGTCTGCATCACTGGCTCCCTACCCTGATCTCAGATCTGGGAATGCTACAGAGGTGAGGAGGTACTAGAGAAATTTGTCCAGTACTTTGTGGTTTGTTTTTTTTTTTATAAACATATAATATATTTTTATCCCCAAGGGTTCAGGTCTGTGAATCGCCAGGTTTACACACTTCACAGCACTCACCATAGCACATACCCTCCCCAATGTCGATAATCCCACCCCCCCTCCCAAACCCCCTCCCCCCATCAACCCTCAGTTTGTTTTGTGAGATTAAGAGTCACTTATGGTTTGTCTCCCTCCCAATCCCATCTTGTTTCATTTACTCTTCTCCTACCCCCTTAACCCCCCATGTTGCATCTCCTCTCCCTCATATCAGGGAGATCATATGATAGTTGTCTTTCTCCGATTGACTAATTTCGCTAAGCATGATACCCTCTAGTTCCATCCACGTCGTCGCAAATGGCAAGATTTCATTTCTTTTGATGGCTGCATAGTATTCCATTGTGTATATATACCACATCTTCTTTATCCATTCGTCTGTAGATGGACATCTAGGTTCTTTCCATAGTTTGGCTATTGTAGACATTGTTGCTATAAACATTCGGGTGCACGTGCCCCTTCGGATCACTACGTTTGTATCTTTAGGGTAAATACCCAGCAGTGCAATTGCTGGGTCATAGGGTAGTTCTATTTTCAACATTTTGAGGAACCTCCATGCTGTTTTCCAGAGTGGTTGCACCAGCTTGCATTCCCACCAACAGTGTAGGAGGGTTCCCCTTTCTCCGCATCCTCGCCAGCATCTGTCATTTCCTGACTTGTTAATTTTAGCCATTCTGACTGGTGTGAGGTGATATCTCATTGTGGTTTTGATTTGTATTTCCCTGATGCCGAGTGATATGGAGCACTTTTTCATGTGTCTGTTGGCCATCTGGATGTCTTCTTTGCAGAAATGTCTGTTCATGTCCTCTGCCCATTTCTTGATTGGATTATTTGTTCTTTGGGTGTTGAGTTTGCTAAGTTCTTTATAGATTTTGGACACTAGCCCTTTATCTGATATGTCCTTTGCAAATATCTTCTCCCATTCTGTCAGTTGTCTTTTGGTTTTGTTAACTGTTTCCTTTGCTGTGCAAAAGCTTTTGATCTTGATAAAATCCCAAAAGTTCATTTTTGCCCTTGCTTCCCTTGCCTTTGGTGATGTTCCTAGGAAGATGTTGCTGCGGCTGAGGTCGAAGAGGTTGCTGCCTGTGTTCTCCTCGAGGATTTTGATGGATTCCTTTCTCACATTGAGATCCTTCATCCATTTTGAGTCTATTTTCGTGTGTGGTGTAAGGAAATGACCCAATTTCATTTTTCTGCATGTGGCTGTCCAATTTTCCCAACACCATTTATTGAAGAGGCTGTCTTTTTTCCATTGGACATTCTTTCCTGCTTTGTCGAAGATGAGTTGACCATAGAGTTGAGGGTCTATTTCTGGGCTCTCTATTCTGTTCCCTTGATCTATGTGTCTGTTTTTGTGCCAGTACCAGGCTGTCTTGATGATGACAGCTTTGTAATAGAGCTTGAAGTCCGGAATTGTGATGCCACCAACTTTGGCTTTCTTTTTCAATATTCCTTTGGCTATTTGAGGTCTTTTCTGGTTCCATATAAATTTTAGGATTATTTGTTCCATTTCTTTGAAAAAAATGGATGGTACTTTGATAGGAATTGCATTAAATGTGTAGATTGCTTTAGGTAGCATAGACATTTTCACAATATTTATTCTTCCAATCCAGGAGCATGGAACATTTTTCCATTTCTTTGTGTCTTCCTCAATTTCTTTCATGAGTACTTTATAGTTTTCTGTGTATAGATTCTTAGTCTCTTTGGTTAGGTTTATTCCTAGGTATCTTATGGTTTTGGGTGCAATTGTAAATGGGATGGGCTCCTTAATTTCTCTTTCTTCTGTCTTGTTGTTGGTGTAGAGAAATGCAACTCATTTCTGTGCATTGATTTTATGTCCTGACACTTTACTGAATTCCTGTACAAGTTCTAGCAGTTTTGGAGTGGAGTCTTTTGGGTTTTCCACATATAGTATCATATCATCTGCGAAGAATGATAGTTTGACTTCTTCTTTGCCAATTTGGATGCCTTTAATTTCCTTTTGTTGTCTGATTGCTGAAGCTAGGACTTCTAGTACTATGTTGAATAGCAGTGGTGATAACGGACATCCCTGCCGTGTTCCTGACCTTAGCGGAAAAGCTTTCGGTTTTTCTCCATTGAGAATGATATTTGTGGTGGGTTTTTCATAGATGGCTTTGATAATATTGAGGTATGTGCCCTCTATCCCTACACTTTGAAGAGTTTTGATCAGGAAGGGATGCTGTACTTTGTCAAATGCTTTTTCAGCATCTATGGAGAGTATCATATGGTTCTTGTTCTTTCTTTTAGTAATGTGTTGTATCACATTGATTGATTTGCAGATATTGAACCAACCTTGCTGCCCTGGAATAAATCCCACTTGGTCGTGGTGAATAATCCTTTTAATGTACTGTTGAATTCTATTGGCTAGTATTTTGGCGAGAATTTTTGCATCTGTGTTCATCAAGGATATTGGTCTGTAGTTCTCTTTTTTGATGGGATCCTTGTCTGGTTTTGGGATCAAGGTGATGCTGGCCTCATAAAATGAGTTTGGAATTTTTCCTTCTATTTCTATTTTTTGGAACAGTTTCAGGAGAATAGGAATTAGTTCTTCTTTAAATGTTTGGTAGAATTCCCCCGGGAAGCCATCTGGCCCTGGGCTTTTGTTTATTTTGGAGATTTTTGATGACTGTTTCAATATCCTTACGGGTTATGGGTCTGTTGAGGCTTTCTAGTTCTTCCTGGTTCAGTTGTGGTAGTTTATATGTCTCTAGGAATGCATCCATTTCTTCCAGATTGTCAAATTTGTTGGCGTAGAGTTGCTCATAGTATGTTCTTATAATTGTCTGTATTTCTTTGGTGTTCATTGTGATCTCCCCTCTTTCATTCATGATTTTATTTATTTGGGTCCTTTCTCTTTTCTTTTTGATAAGTCTGGCCAGGGGTTTATCAATCTTATTAATTCTTTCAAAGAACCAGCTCCTGGTTTCGTTGATTTGTTCTATTGTTTTTTTGGTTTCTATTTCATTGATTTCTGCTCTGATCTTTATGATTTCTCTTCTCCTGCTGGGTTTAGGGTTTCTTTCTTGTTCTTTCTCCAGCTCCTTGAGGTGTAGGGTTAGGTTGTGTACCTGAGACCTTTCTTGTTTCTTGAGAAAGGCTTGTACCGCTATATATTTTCCTCTCAGGACTGCCTTTGTTGTGTCCCACAGATTCTGAACCGCTGTGTTTTCATTATCATTTGTTTCCATAAATTTTTTCAATTCTTCTTTAATTTCCTGGTTGACCCATTCATTCTTTAGAAGGATGCTGTTTAGTCTCCATGTATTTGTGTTCTTTCCAAATTTCCTCTTGTAATTGAGTTCTAGCTTCAGAGCATTGTGGTCTGAAAATATGCAGGGAATGATCCCAATCTTTTGATACCGCTTGAGACCTGATTTAGGACCAAGAATGTGATCTATTCTGGAGAATGTTCCATGTGCACTAGAGAAGAATGTGTATTCTGTTGCTTTGGGATGAAATGTTCTGAATATATCTGTGATGTCCATCTGGTCCAGTGTGTCATTTAAGCCCTTTATTTCCTTGTTGATCTTTTGCTTGGATGATCTGTCCATTTCAGTGAGGGGAGTGTTAAAATCCCCTACTATTATTGTATTCTTGTCGATGTGTTTCTTTGATTTTGTTATTAATTGGTTTATATAGTTGGCTGCTCCCACGTTAGGGACATAGATATTTAAAATTGTTAGAGCCTCTTGTTGGACAGTTCCTTTGAGTATGATATAGTGTCCTTCCTCATCTCTTATTATAGTCTTTGGCTAAAATCTAATTTATCTGATATAAGGATTGCCACTCCTGCTTTCTTCTGATGTCCATCTGCATGGTCAATTCTTTTCCACCCTCACTTTAAACCTGGAGGTGTCTTCGGGTTTAAGATGAGTTTCTTGTAGGCAACATATAGATGGGTTTTGTTTTTTGATCCATTCTGATACTCTGTGTCTTTTGATTGGGGCATTTAGCCCATTAACATTCAGGGTAAGTATTGAGAGATATGAATTTAGTGCCATTGTATTGCCTGTAAGGTGACTGTTATTGTATATTGTCTCTGTTCCTTTCTGATCTACTACTTTTAGGGTCTCTCTTTGCTTAGAGGACCCCTTCCAGTACTTTGTTTAATCACCTTTTAGGCCTTTCTATGCTTATTGGGATTTAATGATGACCCACTGAATGTTAGCTTTTGTGGAACATACATGGTACTGGGAACTAAGAAGCTCATGTCAAACTGTGAGAATCTCCTGGGAGATAGAAGGAAGAATACAGGGTACCAGAGTATCCATGGGAGAGAGGTTGGGGAATCAGCTTCGTTTTTACTCTTTTTTTGTTGTTGTTGTTGTTGGTGGTGGTTTGTTGTTTATGCCTGAGCCACAGCGAGGCCCTAAACCCACAGCTCCAGCTCAGCCTTGGCCAGGCTGGGGCGTCATGTTTGAGTGATGCTGACATTTATCCTAATTTGAAGCATCTAACATTAGAACCAGGCAGAGGGGCTGAGTCCAACCGCACTGCTTATAAGAAGACAGTGGGGTAGGGTTTTAACAAGTTTCTTTGAAACTGAGCAAACAGACAAAAATTACGTGTAATGCAAGATGAGACCCTCATAATTAATATGCTCAGGATATTAGACTTATACAGAAATACAAATACAAAATATATGTAGAAAATTTTTAGCATTACTGAATGCTCACAGAACACTTATAAACTGTAAAAATACTATGTGACTATAAAGGGTGTTTTGGGTTTTTTTAAAGATTTATTTATTTTTATTCATTTTTTAATTAGTTTCAGAGATAGAATTTAGTGATTCATCAGTTGCATAGAACACCCAGTGTTAATTATATCAATAGGTACCCTTCTTAATGCCCAACCTCCAATTACCCCATCCCCCACCCACTTCCCTTAAAGACTTATTTATTTATATGAGAAAGAGAGGGAGAGAGTGTGGACATGAGAGTGTATGTGAGTGGGGGGAGATGCAGAGGGAAGGGGAGAGAGAATCTCCAGGAGGCTCCCTACTGATCACTGAGCCCAACATGGGGCTGGATCCCAGGACTCTGAGATCATGACCTGAGCTGAAGTAGAGTTGGATGCCCAACCAACTGAGGCACCCAGGTGCCCCAGTAAAGTTTTAACCAATAAAAGAATCAACATAACAGGAAAATTCAATCAAATTAGAAATCAGGAACAAAAGGAAAGCTAGAAAACCAGCACAGTTTTGGAAACTAATTCATAATATTAAATAACCCTTGGGGAAAAGGACAAATAATGATAAACTGATGAAATAACTAGAATGGATTTACAAAAGTATCATATGACAGAATTTATGGAATATGGCTAAGGCAGTATTCAGTGCAAAATGTATAGCTTTAAAAACATTTACCACAGGAAAAACTGAAGTCAAATGAACTGGTTGCTCAATGAAAAAAAGAATTAACAATGTGTAATGTTAAACCTAAATAAGAAATAAAACACAATTTATAACAGTAAGTTAACATTTATATTATAACATTTATTATCCCAGGCATTGTTACTGATGCTTAACTCACTTGATCCACAGTAACAAAGATAAATGCAGAGATCAATGAAATTGAGTACAAGTAATACAGAATATTAATCAAATCAAAAAATAAGTAAAGTGTTTAAAACTATTAAAACAAATAAATCAATTTTTGCATTGAGTCTCATCAAATTACCAAGGAACAGATATTTCCTACCATAGTGATTTATTTCCAGAAAACAGAAAGACATGCCCAATTCATTTTCCCCCAGTTCTATTAAGAAATAGTTGACAAACATAATTGTATAGGTTTAAGGTGTAGGGCATGATGGTTTTGTTTAGATACAATTTGTTTTATGAGACTAGAAGAACCATTCTTCCAAACACAAAAATATGAGAAAGAAAATTATAGACCCTTTTCACTTGCACATATAAGTGACTAAATGCAAATGAGATATTAATTAAATCCTACAGTGTAACAATGTATCATGATTAGGGTTTATCTCAGGAATCCAAGTATGGTTTATAACAGGGATTTACTACATCAAGTGGATTAAAGGAGAAAATCACATGTTAACTGAATAGATGCAGAAAGTGCATTTGACAGCATCCAATTCCTATTTGTGATTGAAAAAAAAATCTGGACAATGAGAAATAAATGGAAAATTACTTAACTTGATTAAAATCCACTACAAACATTATGTAATGGTGTTTAATAATTAATGAGGATTCCTCACTCCCACCATCACTCTTCATCATGGAATTGGAGGTCCTGACCAATGCAACAAGATTAAAAAAAAGAGAGAGAGACATATCAAATCAGGATGATCGAGATTATGCTACACTTCATAAAACCTAAACACTTTAATTGCTTAAAAACCACAAAAGTGGGTGTCTGGGTGGCTCAGTCAGTTAAGGGTCTGAAAGAAATGGGAACAAAAAAGATTTCAACATACTCCTATCTCAAAATACTGCTTTTCTATTTCTATTCTATTCCTATACAATTCCACTTGCCCCAAAATACTAAAAAGTATATTAATATTAAAGATAACATGTTTTGGGGGCACCTGAGTGGCTCAGTTGGTTAAGCATCTGATATTGGCTAAGGTCATGATCTCAGGGCCCTGGGATGGAGTCCCCACATCAGGCTCCTTGCTCAGTGGGGAGCCTGCTTCTCCCTCTCGCTCTGCTCCTCTCCACCACTCATGCATACTCACTCTCCCTCTCTCCACAAATAAATAAAATCTTTTAAAAAAATAAAACAGAAGTTCCTTTTTGGGGATCATTTTCGTTTTTATTAAATACACTATATCTTGGCACAGATCTTTAAAATATATAAACAAAGTGTCTTCATGACATCAAAGGTAACTCCAGATCAGGACTTACACCAATGGCAGGGTTGTGACTTTGGAGAGCACCAGCCTGGCAGCGTGCAGGACTCAGGGTGCTGGGGGCTGGCCAGGCCCACTCTGTGGTGAGCCACCTTGGGGACGAACATGGGGGTCAGCAGGACCTGGGGGCCCTCCCCTCTGCTGCCCAGCCTGCAGCTCAGTATAGAGTGTGACCCAACCATTCATTTGGTCTCACCTGCCTGGAGTGGACCCCCAACCCCTGATACTTTCTTTAACCCGGAGGCCCTTGGGACCTCACCCCTTCTTCCTGTAAGCAGTCCCTGCCTCTCCTGCCCAGCCTGGCAAAGCTAGTAAGCAAGGCCGGGAGAGGAGGTGGGAAGCCCACCTAACAGGACAGCCATCAGGGTCTGCCTGGGGAGGAGACAGGGGCTCACCAGCAGACACATGCAAGGAAGGACAGAGATGAGTTTCACACCCGCCGGTCCAAGGCCATTCCTGTTCTGACCAGTCTGTGAAGCCACCTTCTCTGCAGCCAGGGTGCTGGTGAGGAGGGGGGGGTCCCCGTGAGCGCTCAGCTGGGAGGAGGTGCAGGTCAGCCCGAGGGTGAGAAAGCTCTCGTGGAGGTAGGTGAAGTAGAGGAACAGAAGGCCGTCTTGGTAGAAAATCATTTTGAAGACACTTGGAAGAGGATTTGGGGTTGGTCTGGGGAGCTACCAATCTGGCAGGAACTCGGTTTCCCTCAGACCTAATCTCTAGATGGGAGGGAGCAAAGAACTTGCCTGTGATCGCTCTGGGACGGGAAGGGTGAGGGCAGGACAGCCTGGGCATCCTCTTGGCTGACCCACTGTGCCCTCCTTCACACTGTGACACAGGCCTGGCCAGCTCTGGGTGGCAGGCAGGGGACATGGTCCCCCTGGGTCACGTGGCCTTTGCTGCTGCCTCTGGCCACCACGACAGGCCACCACCACCTCAAGACTTTGTTCCTCTTACTAAATGCTCCTTATGGGTTGGCAGAGAGGTTGACCTCATTACCACTCAGAGAGGCAGGCTGAGGGAAGAGCCATCATCTTAAACATTGCCAGTCATTACATCTAAGGGGCAAAGACAGCTCTGGGCAGGCCTGGCATCCACCATTTAATGCTGTGATTCCAAAGGGGCACATGTCACTTGGCTGAAAACTCAGTTTGTCAGAAAGAGCCCCTGGTCCCACCCATGGACAGGGGAGGCAGGAAGTGAAATCCTAATAGGGACCCCAAAAGGAGAAGATAAGGAAATATTGGTGGGCATTTCTAACAAATACCATAGAAGTATATTAATAGGAAAAGGAGACAAGACACGAAACAGTCCTTCTTTATAGATTTATGAGTTCTTTCATAAGCCAACAAGAAATAAACAAATTATTTTAACTAATAAGATCTCATAGTAGTGTTGCTGAGACATGAGTTTACAAAAACAAACAGTGGTACTAATCAACACCTGTCATGGGTCTTTGATAAAGTGGATTACTTTCTCTTCCAAACACTCATCTTACTTGGCTTCTCTAAAACTGTAGCCCCCTGGTTTTATACCAACTTCACTGGCTGTTCATCTTAATCTTTTTTCATTTCCTCTGCACCTTTGTGCCTTCTTAACGTTGGAATACGCTGACATCAGTCTTTGGACCTTTTTGTCTTCCAACTCTCTCTTCCTTGGTGATATCTTCTAATCTTTTAAGTTGATATGGCCATGTTACTCATATTTATATGTCTTAGATCTTGCCTCTGAATTCCAGACTCACATATACAACTACAGATTGAAATCTCAGTGTCTAATGACATCTAATGACTATATAATAGCATCTAAAGGGTTAAGGGAATTTACTTCCCTTAATTTGTTCTTCAGGCAGTTTTCCCCATTTAGTAAATGACAACTCCATCCTTCAAGTCATTCAAGATAAAAACCTTGAAATCATCAGTGACTCTTCTCTCCAACGCTCCACTGCCCAGCTATCAACAAATCAAGAATGTGGCTCCTCTTACCTCCTCCCTTGCTACTAATTAGTCCTGATCACCACTATCTCTTGTTGAGCCTACTGAAAGAGTCCCTCATGGGTCTCATTTTTCTACTCTTGCCCACCTACAGCCTACTTTCAACACAGTAGCCTAAGTAAACCTAATATCTGGGTCATTCGTGGTAATCACGCAGTGGGTTCCCATCCCAGTTAGAGACAGTACAAGGCAGTGGGTTAGAGCATAGGCTCCAGAATCAAACTGATTGGTTTTGAATTCTGGCTTCATCCTCCTATAGTTGTATGCCCTTAGCCAAGTTACTTAAGCTGTTTGTGCTATGGTTTCTTTATCAGTAAGATGCAGAATAATAGTGGTAAGTATATCCCATACTTGCTGAGAGGATTAGGTAAATCAATATGTGTAATGCCCTTGGAACAGTGCCTGGTGCACAGTAATCACAATACATGTGCAGGCTGTTGTTGTTATTTTAGTAAATGCCAGAGTTCTTTCAATGACCTTGAAGGCTCTACATTACCTACCTATCCTAAGATAAGCTCTGTGATAGCCAGGAAATGTGTCTGTTTTCCCAGCATGTAAAATAAATGTCTCAGTTATAGCAGGTGCTCAGTATTTGTTTAATTAATAATAGAATACATGAATTCAGAAGGGCCAATGGAATATAAAGAAGAACTCAGAATCTACTCCTGATTAAATGATACAAATTGCACTACAAATCATGGGGAAAGGAAGGACTCTTTGGTTGATAATCATTGAAGAAATTTGCTTTTTGTGTGAGAAGAAAACCAGTGTTTTAAAAATCGACGCCAGCTAGAAAGCTAAACTTTAAAAATGTGACTTTTTAGAAAAAATACTAATGCACATGCCCTAAAAGTCAAAGGTGGGTTGAGCAAAGTTAACGGAAAGAAGAAAATAATAAAGATTAAAGCTGATATAAATGAAATAGAGAATAGAAAAACAGTAGGGGAAAAAAAAATCAACAAACCAAGAGTTGGTTCTATAGAAAGATCAAGAAAACTGACATTGAGGTATCTTGGGAAAGGGAGCTGAGAAAGAAAGTGATATTTTCTGTTAAAGTAAGCAAAACAGGATCTGGATTATTGTAATTTGAACAGTAAAAGAAATATGGCTTTACTTTGTACTCAAACCAATGAGGGGGGCATACTGGTTACTAATCTTGTGAGTCATTGTATATAAGTGGGATCATAGTATACCTGCTAATTTAGAACTCATTATTTTTCCTTTAACAATACATTGTGGACATGTTTCCATGAAGAAAATGTATAAATGTAAAAAAAAAAAAATGGAGGAGGCACATGGGTGACTCAGTCCGTTAAGCATCCAACTCTTGATTTCAGCTCAGGTCATGTTCTGAGGGTTGTGGGATCAAGTCATGTTGGTCTCTGTGCTGGACATGGAGCCTGCTTAAGATTCTCTTTCTCCCTTTGCCCCTTGCCACTCATGTTTTCTATCTTAAAAAAAAAAAAAAGTAATAAAAAATTTTTTAAGATCTCAAAGAGTCGGCTGGGTAATTGGATAATGACTACAACAAAATTAAAGATTTTGGGCAGGAAAGGACAGTGAAGGTAACAAAACAACTTACAAATTGGGAATCGGGAACTGTATTTGCAACATTAAAAGCCAGCGGATTATTATCTAGGACATAATAGAAGTGTCTATTGATCTGCAATTAAAACAAAGTAGAAAATAATGAACAGCTGTGCGTTGGCAATTCACAGACAGGGGAACCTGAATTCTCTAAGTATCTGAGATTCTTACACTCACTAATAATCAGAGAAGTGTAAATTAAAACAATGATGATCTAAACCTTTATACTCTTCAGGCTGGTAATACAAGACTGATACAATCCTTCATACTTCTGAGATGGGTAATTAGGAAAATAGCAAGTACTGGTGATGAGAATGAAATGGGAATTCTCATATTCTGCTGGAGAAAGTGTACACGAGTAGAAACATGGGGGAGAGAGATCCGGCAGTGCGAATGAAATTATGTGTGTGTATCCGTAACACTCCCACAACCCTGTTCCTGCTCATAAACTCCTCTTCAGCACATCTGAGGATCCCTGTTTGCATCACTGTTTGTGGGGGTGAGAAACTGGAGGATGCCTTCACTGGAGAAAGGGTAAGTAAAATATGACAGGTGCACACAAAGACCCAGACTTGGTTTTGCCACAGCAAATATTAACCACAGAGTTTGGCCTTTGTCATTCTTAAAATAGAGGTGCTATCACTCAAGCTCTTACTACTCATTGGGAAACAGGCTAATAGCCTGTATCTTCTGCCCAGATTTCAATACAACGGGTATAAACCATTCACAAGTTGCCCAGTGTACTTGTCAGAATGAGCGTGTCTTATTGGCCTTGGGCTCCACATTTTACATCTCTAGTATTCTAGGCAAGTCCCAAATTATAAGCCAATTTTACTTCAGAATGTATTTTGTGACCTTGTTTGGGAACAAGGATGTCTTTTCACGTGAAAAGAATGGTATAAGTGGTCTAACCCACTTTCCTGGACACTGGCTTCACACCCAAGTTTTGGAAAGTCCGACATTTATTCCTAGCAGCGTTCCTGTTATAGTTACAGGTTTGCTCAACACACCTACATGTGAGTGCCTGCTGCACACAGGAAAATAAGCTCTTCTTCAAGCTAAAGAAATAGTTGGGAGGGGGTGCCCAAGTGGCACAGCCGGTTAAATAGCTAAATCTTCAGCTCAGGTCTTGATCTCAGGGTTATGAGTTCAAGCCCAGCATTGGACTTCAAGCTGGGCAGGAGCCTACTAAAATAAAAGCAAAACAAAACAAACATTAGATACAACCTTCCCTTCACTTGGTGTGGCTTGTATGACTGAGATTCTCCTGAAAGTGACCCATCCTTTTGTTTTAGTCCTAGGTGATCAGGATGTGGATTTTGGCTCTGATGAACATAAAAAAGAAAAGTCAAGATGCAGTGTCTGAAAGGAGAGAGCTAATACATCAGAACTTGGAATGGGCTCCATGGGCAGTCAGGCTCTCATTTGTTCATTCATTCATGCAAAGTGGCAACAAATACTGAGTAGGGGCCTGCTCTAGCCCTCCAGGCCCTTCTCTAGCTACAGGGGAGCTACAATGAGGGAACAAAACAGATGGAAGTCTGTTCATACATCAGCAAAATGTGTAAAACATGCTAGCTGGTGATAAGTCATAAAGAGAGCAGGAAGTCAGGAGAGAGGCTTAGGGAACTCTCTGAGTAGGTTGGCATAAAGAAGGTCCACTCTGTTGCACACGCTGGTGACATGTCTGGGATGGTGGAGGTATGTCAGGAGGGGCTGCAGGGGTCTGAGTGGAGTGTGTGAAGGAGAATCTGAATAGAAATAATGAGAAATGAGGTTTATTTGATTTTGAACTGCCCCTCCCACACACTCTACTTACCGGTAGATAAAGGACACCATCCCCTTATCTCTCTCATCACCCTCTCCAAAGGTTAGAGCCTTTGCTCTAAGATTAAAATGGTCTAGGTTCCTATTTCTCAAATCCCCTGATCAGGCACCATATTAGTCTTACCCAGGATTTCTCCAGCTTTCTTCCTTACGTATTCTATATCTCCCCGTCATTTTGTTTTTGTTTTTGTTTTTATCTCCCTCTTAAACAATATTTCTTCCCTGAGGATGAGAATAGCTACATGTTAAGAAGAAACCAATCTAATTTAGTTCTTACTAAGGTGCTTATCAATAGGAATAAATCTTGAATTGATGTAGCATCAAGTCCTGGAAGGAATGGAGTTCTGGAACTGTTGCCTTGCCCTGAGCATTGACTCTGATCTCAGGGACCTTAGCTGGTTGTTCAGGATAGAATCCAGAGGCTCAAGAGCATCGGGATCTCTGCTTGGCAGTTTTGTTTGTTTGTTTGTTTGTTTGTTGTTTTTTTTTCAGTGATGGAACCCATTTGGTGGTGGGAAGGGCTGAATAGGGCAGGCTTTGCACAGAAACCTCATTGGTCAGCTGGGATTTGTGATGTGCTCTCTGCAGCACTAGCCAAAGCTGAAGACAGCCCCTGCATGGACTCAGGAGCACGGCGTGGCCTTCTGAAAGACAGCTTTGCAGGATGCTCTGGGCTTTTGCCGTTATGGCCAGTGAGTCAGAGTGCACGAGGTTGGGGAAGCAGCTAGGGTCAAAAGCAGAAGACAGGATAAATCAGTCCATGAAAGAGCAGGCCGAGATTTCTGGAGTTGGCTGCCACTGCTGCCTACTTTGAAGCGAAAGCAAGAAAGCAAGCAGACAATAGTACACAGCTCAAAGAGAGTGACTGTGAGAGAAGGAACATTCTCAGGAGCCTCAGGGACACCAACATAGGTTTTCATTCAGGGTGAGCCTAAGCTAGATTTCGAGTCTGTCTGACCCAACCACACACACACATGCCTTTCTCTCCTTCTCATC
This sequence comes from Lutra lutra, assembly GCF_902655055.1. Lineage (NCBI taxonomy): Eukaryota > Metazoa > Chordata > Mammalia > Carnivora > Mustelidae > Lutra > Lutra lutra. The sequence goes on along the minus strand of NC_062279.1, from coordinate 158,848,132 downwards.
TATCCATGTATCTTCAATTCCACCTATTAGTTACTCATCTATCTGCTCATCTACCCACGAAAAGGAAAAGCCAACCCGCATTGTCTGGAAGGAGAGGAAGGACGTGGAATCTTAAAGTCTGTTCCTTGGGCATCCAGACTGTAGCCAAGAGATGAGAGATTCACTCATTTTTGTCAGCAAATACATAGGCACACACAAACGAGGATATTGTCACTTTTTGTTAGAATAGCAGAGAAATGCACACACGTTCAGAAAGACCCAAGGCCACTTCCAGAGCCGAGGGAAAAGTTAAGCGTTTTAAGTAATTTGGCTTTAAACCCAAGGCTTCAAATACAGGTTAAGTGGAGAGCTTAGGGGGCATCACAGAAGAGCCCAGAATGGAATTGTGAACCCCGGGAATGAGGGCAGCACCCTGGAATGAAGACTTCTCTCAGCCTCATCTGCCAGAGGCTGCTGTGAGTTAGCAGGAAAAGAACTAGGTGTTTGCAATCTAAGGCAGTTTGGGGAAAATATAGGTAATGTATGGAGAGACTTTTGATAATAAGATGTAATGTTGGAAGATCAAGAAAAAACATGCTGAATTGTGGTTTTCATCATTCTCGAGGACTATATTGCACAAAGCACTTTTTTTTTTTAAAGACTTTATTTATTTGAGAGAGAGAGAGAGGGAGAGAACAAGAGAGAGCACAGAGGGAGAGGGAGAAGCAGGGTCACTGCTGAGCAGGGAGCCCAATGTGGGGCTCCATCCCAAGACCCCATGATTGTGACCTGAGCCAAAGGCAGATGCTTAACTCACTGAGCCACCCAGGCGCCCCACACAAAGCACTTTAAATTGAAGTGATTCCCAATAATTTATAACAGATGGGAGATAGGAAACTTGGTTTAATTGATTTCCATTGGTTTAATTGAATTCTATTCTCCCCCCTCAAGATACTTCTCATTTAAAATTTAAAATTTCATCTTTTCAACTGTGTTCCTGGACTTAACCTAAAACGTGATATGGTCTTCCCCATTAGGAGGTGAGTGGCAAAGATACAGGTACACAGGCTGGAAAGCTAGTGACACTTGTATGCTATGGCCAAAGAGGCAGTGTGACTTTCACCTGAGACACCTCTGAAAACCAACCACGTGCTAAGTAAGCCTACAGCTTGGGGGGAAATGAACAAGTTCAGAATGTGGGTGTGTGTGCTTTTTGCTTATTTCAGCAAAGTCCTGTGAGAGGGATGGACGGACGCTAGCCAAAGGTAAGCAGAGGAGGAGGAACAGAGCTCTGGTCTGGGAAGCTCCCTTCCTGCAGCTGGAACTCCTAAATGTCAGAGTTAGGTCATGGGAGGTACCGTAGCGTTCTGCATCCCAAAAAGGGTAAGTGAACAGGTGGTTTTAAAGAAGCTAGATAGCAAGACCATGGCGACAGACCTTTCCTGCAAACCTCCTGTTGAAATCTCTGGTCTGCAGCATAACTCAGGTCTGGGATGCTACCTTCTCTACCACGCCTCATTTTTCATGTGGCCTTTGCAATCCTCACATGGAAAGCTGAGGGGTGAGAGAAGAGGGAGTTCTCTGAGACCAAGGAATCAAAGGTCAGAACTTTTAGCCAAGCCTAATCCTAATACAGGTGTGAGGGTGCAGGTGGCTATGAGGACAGGGGATTCACTCACTTTGGAGGTTCAGGGGATCTCCTGATTCTCCTCCCTTTTTCCACACATCACTTCTTGATGAGCTGATTTTTAATGGAAACTTGATAGACATGTTAGGCATTAACCAAGGGAAAACAGGAAGAAGATTTTTCCTGTAGAGGATACACTGCAAAGTCTGGCATACCAGAGAACAGAGAAAACCTTCGGGTTTACTCAGGTTATAACCCCAGCCATGAAATAATGGTCCGTCTTCTGGTGTACTGGGAATGGCCCAGAATCTTGACGTATTCAGATCTGAGTTTGAATAATTGAGTACCTTTTATTTGTTATATGACCATTGGCTAAGGTAATATATTCTCTTACAACTTCCATGTTACCATCTGTAAAATCAATGAAATTTGCCTATGAGAAATTACATGACATGTTCAGAAGTTGCTGGGTACATAGTTGCTGCTTGGTAAGCATTGATATCCCAACAACATCACCAATCCCTACACATCTGTCACAGACCAGTGCATCTTTATTGCTTTGCTAATCCTTTCTTCCTTGCTAATTCCAGCTCCTCCCTTCCCTTCTCTAAACTCCTGTATTTCATTCTTGTTATCAAAGAATTGAGTTTTTCTTCATCCCTTATCTTATCTTTGAAATTGACTAACAGGATTGTACCTCTAAGAAAGCTTACCATCAACCCCCAGGTGCCTAGAAAGTTACTGGATACAGAATTGGTCATTGGTGATCATAAACTGTAAAAGTGAAAAGGGCTTAGGAAAGTATGTCAGTTGAACTACAGTCGATGCTGACCTTCATGATGTGCACACAGTTTACAATCACAGAGCACCTGGAAAATGGGCCAGAGATATATTTGCTGAATGTAACCCCAGCAAAACTATTTTGGTGGAAACACACTAAACGCTGCAGATATTTAAGGGTTTGGGGGAGAGACTGAAGGACATTTCCACCTGTTCTGTCATGTGGCACACTCAGGGCCCTGTTCAGGTGACACCTTCTTGGGGCGTTCTGGTTACCTGGTTTGCCCCTCTGGGAATGAAAACCCTCACTGCCATGATCAGGTGGGTTAGTCATTTGTGGTCCATTTCCTCAATACCACCTCAAATGAGGCGTTACTTTGGTGCATTTTGAAGACAGCAAGAAGTAGTTGAGAAGAACTGAAACTATACTTAAAAGCTATATTTACTAAATACATTCATGAAAGACAGTGAGTACTCTATCAAAGTTGAAGGACTCATTCTCAGTATGGTGTTCTCCCTAGGACCTGGTCACAGATTTGGCTAAGGGAGTTGTTTCTATTCTGCTTCATGTCTTGGCCCTCTGATGTCACCTGTTTCTGTATCACTCCCTAGTTCAGGATGATGTTTTAGATCCACTATAGCTGGATTTGGATTCTGGCTGGTTTCTTCCTGGCAATATCATTTTGAGTAAATTTCTGTATAATTTCTGAACAGCTGGTTCTTCTGCTAGAAGTGGGGGTAACACATCTGCCTCATGAGATGACTGTGGACTTAGGGCCAACAGATACACACCTGTGGCAATGTGTGAGCCACAGAGATTGTTTACTAAAAGATCCAATAAATAATACTTTTGTCTATTGTTGCTATTCTTTCTTGGCACCCTTTTTTATGTCCCCTCTTCCCCCCATGCACCCCATGACAGATTGGTCGGGTCCTGCTAGACAAGAAATGCAAAATTCAAGCCTTGTCGTGGCTTCATTTTTCAGCTATATCCCACAGAGTCCTCATCAGCCCTGTTTCTCCATCTGAGGTCTTGTGTCTCTATAATTTCTTATATATTAGCTACACTGAAGGAAGACCAGCATTTTTTCCAATGTGTTCCTTACTGCACCCAGAGAAAGACTTTTCTCTGTGCTTTTAGATAGTGGTTGTGTAGGTAGAGATTTTATAGAACACTTTGGCTTAGGAAAGGAAAAAAAAAACTCAAGCCCGCCTGCTAGATCAAAACTTCTCCTCCCATTAATCAAAAACTGACAACGTTTTATTTCCGTATCGTGTTGCTTTTTATACCTGTCGGCTGAACCACCTGGGATTTTGTGGTTTAAACATTTCATTTTCCTATGAGATATAGGATGGCAGCCACAACAAAAACAGTAAGTTACATGCAATGAACACGTTACTGAGCTAGCATGCTGGGCAGCCTTGGAAAATATAATCTCCAGGGGTCAATTCGGATGAAAAGCGCCTGTTTGATTCTTTACTCGGGCCTTTAAATACCAATGGCTCTCTTTTCCAAGATAGCAAATTTAAACCCTCCCAAGATTTTAACAGTTTATTCTGAAGGACCCCACTCATATATAATTTTTATAGACCAATGAAAGCTTTTACATAAAATACTGTTACTTTCAATTCCATTTATTAAATAAATATGTATTGAAATCCTACTAAATTCAGAGGGACTAACTCAAACCCTGTAGGGACTGCAAAGATTTCTTGTTTATAAATAACTTATGTAATTTCTTCTTTACATAAATTATGATCTGCTTTGCATATAAATAGGGACTTCTTTTAATTATGGCACATCTAAATAACAGTCGTAGCTTTTTTATTATATGGTATGCATTTTCCAGTGTGAACAAAAGTTCATAAGTCAAAGTAAAAGGAAATATTCAATTATGCAAACAGTGCTTTTCCAAAGAGAAAAACAACTGGACTTGTAGCATTTTACTTCAATGCATGGATTATTGAATAAGTCTATTTTGAGCCCCTACTATGTGCCAGACACTTAAGGAGTATCTGGAACATGAATAAAATTTCCAGGGGCTCGAAATCTATTAAAATACAAGTTACAATAAAACATAGCACACACAGCGACGAGGTGTATTTAAGGTAAGAAAACTGATAAGAAGAGTTGGGGGGTGGTGGTCTCTTGGTTTCCTGCTCCAACTCCCCCCCGCCAAAACTCTGTTCCTCTTAGTGTTCTCAGCTGATGAAACCAAAAATGTAGGCATCACACATGAATTGGCCCTTTCCTTGATCTTCCATATTCAGTCCATTAGCTGGTCCAGGCAAACTCTTCCCCTAAACTACATCTTAAACCTGCCGGTTCACCTCCAACCCCACTGTTTTCTCCCAAATTCAGGCTGCTATCCACTTTCCCTGGGCAACTGGTTGCATCTGTCTCCCCATTTCCATCTTGCCATGCGACAGTGTATTCTCTGCACAGCCATAGTAGGTTTTAAAAAATACAGAGCAAATCACGTTCTACTGTCTGAAACCCTTTAGGGGCTTCCTGTTATGCTTAAAATGAAACCCAGCCCCCAGCTAAGACCTGCAAGACCCAATGTGATCTGTCCCACTCCTTCTGCTTCTCCTTCCCTTTTCCTCTCGGCTCCACATAGTTATCTCTGTGAAATGTGCAACAGTGCACCATCGTAGGGGCTGCAAGTTATAACTAATACCGCCATATGTATCTCAACCTTTCTTCTGTTTCTGTATTTGTCTAGCTTGCTCTCACCTCAGACTTTCTGCATGGAACTCGCTCTCCCTAGACACGCCCATGGGTGGCTCCCCATTTTCTTGCAGATCTGAGCTCAGAGGTCTCCTCCTCACCCTCTAGCAGCAACTCACTCCTTATTTCCTTCTTCACCGCACTTACCAATATCTGAAATTGTCCTAGCTTCTCTTTTGTTTGTCTTTTCCTCCCAGTGCCCCCTCACCCTGGCCACACAGACACACAGGCACACACACACACACACACACACACACACGTGTAAGTTTCGTAAGATCAGGGACCTCTTCTGTCTTGTTTCTATTTATCCACACATCACTTATCAATTAGATGGTTGTTGAACGGATGAATGAATTATTTTACTTTTTTAAAGTAATCTCTACACCCAACTTGCAGCTTGAACTCAAGATCAAGAGTCACATGCTCTACCAACTGAGCCAGCCAGGTGCCCCTTCTTTTTCTCCTTCTCTTCCTCCTTCCTCTTTGTAAATGACTGAATGATTTCAGAAGGAAAGGACTTTGAAATTAGGTAAACGCTTTGTTGGAACAAGATGATAGAGTGAGACCTTAAAACTGTAAGGTATTGTTTCATCCTAAATTGCCTAGTGAGATAGACACTTAAAAATAAGGAACTAGATGGGGTGCCTGGGTGGCTCAGTGGTTTAAAGCCTCTGCCTTCGGCTCAGGTCATGGTCCTGGGGTCCCAGGGTCCTGGGGTCGAGCCCCGCATTGGGCTCTCTGCTCCATGGGGAGCCTGCTTCCTCCTCTCTCTCTGCCTGCCTCTCTGCCTGCTTGTGATCTCTGTCTGTCAAATGGATAAGTGAAATCTTTAAAAAAAAAAAAAATAAGGAACTAACAATACCACGGTTAATATTCCATTTGAGAATAACTTCCTGAAAGTGGGTATAGTATGGATTGAAATATGCTTCACTCAAGGCAGCCAGACCGACAGAATACTAACACTTGAAACATGTTTTGATTTTTTAAAAGCTTTGAGTATCAGAACCGGTGTCTGCATTCAGAAATTGTCACATGGATTATATCTTTCCAATGATACCTTCACTCTCTGGTATTTTTAAAAGTGAAATTGCAATTTAAAATTTAAATACTTTTGTGAGTTTCTCCTGTGTGACTGGGAAGAGGGGTCATGAGAGTTCACTGGCAAATACGTTGGTATATGTGGAATGTACTCAATGACAGGATCACAAATCGTTTGCAAGAGTTGGAAATAAAAGCTTGTTATCTGTCACTAAAGCTTTCAACATAGGGGGTCTTGAGCTAACAGTGACAAGAATCTGGGGGGAAACAACCCACCTTTACTAAATTGTCTGGGGGCCATTTTTGTTCCTAATTAAATCTTTCAAGTTTTCTTATGATTTATGCAGCTACTGGAAATAAATCAGCTTCCATTTTCTCATTGTCTTTATAGGGAGTTTACCATTTACCCACAAATCATTAGCATTTGTCAGGTAATTATGGAAACTGGCCTCTTCAAAGCCAACAGTGTTGACCTCTCTAGAAACTACAAAATTAGAGTAAGGGCAACCTAATGAAGAAGCTCCCCCTCAAATTAGCATTTACATTTTCCCAAGAAATTTGTAAGCATAATAAATATCTGATGTCAATGGCATAGACATTCTTATCATCTGAAGGCTAATTATTCTGTGCTTTTTTTTTTTTTTCTAGTAGATAGTTACTGCTTTTTTTTTTTTTTTTTGGCTTCTGAAAGTTTGGGTTTGTCTCTGTATCCCCTTCATCCATAGAGCTCATCTATTTTCAGAATTGTACATCCCTCCTGCCCCAATGACTTCCTGACTTCTAGGCTAGACTTACCCAGGCACCAAGTCCTTGGTTTTAAACAAACACAGGACATTTTCTTGCAAAAGCTCCACCACCAAATAAAATTCAACAACCCCCAACTTAACCGAGACTCTTTTGCTGTTTGTGTCTGTCCTTCACTCCCTCACTCCCCACATTTCCTGGCCTATCTTCCTGTCCATCATTTCCTCATCCCTTCCATTCAGACTGTAGCACAGTCTTATAATTATCTCTTAGATTCACTTCTTTCAGTCCCATTGGGTACATGCTTGTACACGTATCATCACGCCTAAATCAAATCGGCAATGTTCTCATCTGTCTCCCCATCCTTGAAATCCAGATACATTTTCAAAAAATAGTTTTTGTAGCATAAACATGACTAGAAAAGGATCCAAGAGCTCCTCACTTACCAGGAAAAGAAAAATCTTCATGTTATCACGTCAAAACAATTCTCAAAAACTTATCTTAGCACTTAACACCCCACCTTCCTTTTTTTTTCTTTCTTCTTTTTTTTCTTTTGGTCAGCTTGCATTCTAGCTAACCCTGTCTCTTTCCTATCTTCTCTCCAATCTTATCAAATCGTCCTCTGTCATTTCCACCCTGATGAGCTCCTCTCTTCTCATCAATTATCCAAGATTATTTTTTCTTCAAGGCACTTTCCAAACCTCATCTCCTCAGAGATATCTCTCTCCCCTGAACCCTCAAATCTATATCCATTTCCTTGTTTCACAACATAATCTCATGTATTGTTTTGTGTGCTAGGTCTCATCTTCCTCATAAGAACTTCAATTCTGCAGGACCAGAAATCTTATTTTCTGCAGCAGCCACATCTTTGACAGTGTTAAGCCTTTTTGAAGACATTTTAGAAAGTATTTGAGGAAACATATAGCAACAAAAAGTCAGTCTAATGTGTAAGCTCCATGAAGGCAGGGGTTATGCCTGCTCTGTTCTGAGCCGTGTATTCAGTAGGTCACACAATGCCTGGCACAGGGTCGGTGTCTAATATACATTTTGTGATTGAGAGAAGGAATACAAAAGAGCTAAGCAAAGTAACAGTAAAAACCCTCTTATGTCCATTTTTATAGTGTGTACTCAACAAGAGTCATCAAGAGAAAGAAAGATACCTGAGATAGAAGGTCAAATCCAAAGACACATATCCATAGGTTAATAATGGAAGCTACAACATACACATGTTAAAAAGCTAGCATAGGGGGATGCATCATGACAATAAGAATGCAGGCACCTGCTGAACCCTGAGAAGCTTTGAGATTTCCATAACCTTTGGTCTGGTATGGGGACAAGGTGTCATGGAGCAAAAATGTACAATTGCTTTAAGCAGCGAGAAAGCCAGGGGAAGGGGAGCTAGTTCACGCCCTCAGGAAGTGAGTGGATCTGCCCACAGAGGGATCAGGGCAATATGTTCTTAATAAAACTGATATTTTAGTGTGCTTTTTTCCATTTTGCGTTAGATCCCCATGTTCGGAGCTGTGATTGCATACTCTACGTTCTACTCTAGCATTCATTATGACTGTGATCAACAATTTTTTGTTTGATACATTTCTTTAATATCTTTTACCCATGCAAAGTGCAAGCTTCCTGTAGGCTTCTTGTATCCCTCATGTCTGGAATGGAGACAGAAGCAGAGCAGGTGTTCAATGCGTATTTGTTAAATGAATGAGGAAATCTAAGTCTAGATTCAAACAAGTTGTGTGTGTGTGTGTGTACACACTTGCCTTCGAAAGACACAGAAATAGACCTACAGGATAGAACTGAAGACTCTAGGAAGGTCTCAGAGAAATATTCAAACCCATTAAGGGAATAATGGAAAATAAGTGCTAAGAAAAAAAAAAAATAAGAGCTGACATGGCAAAATTTAGAGAGAAGGATGCTACAGGGTGAGGCAGTTCCGTGAAGGGCAAAGTGGCTCTGCCAGCTGTTTCTTCATGTGTATCTGTGAACCAGGGAGAACAGCAGGATCCCTTACATTAGCATCAATCAGGAGGCGTTGAACCCAGTCCCTGGCTCCTACACAAGAAATTGCTCACCCTTTTGACAATTTTCCTTTAATTCAGGAACTCATAGGCTACTCTTCTCAAGGGAGTACCGTGAAACAAATTTGAAAAAAAAAAAAAAAAAAAAGAGGAGGAGATACAAAACACAGTGTAACAGAATGAGTTGTACATGCTCGAAAACCATTCAAGTTCTTGTAAAAAGAAAGTAGAAATTATTTCCTCCAATTTTGTCCTATGTTAAATACTATGTGTGTGTGTGTGTGTGTGTGTGTGTGTGTGTACAGTATATACCTACATCTGTTTCTCACCCAGAACTCAGACTATACCTGTCCATATTAGTGGACGATTTTTTTGCATTTAATTAGTGATAGATTTTTGCATTGATATGTAAATAAGGAAAAAAGTGAGATTTAATTTTTTTTAAGATTTTATTTATTTGTTTGAGAGAGAGAGAGAAGAGAAGCAGACGGAGCAGCAGAGGGAGAGGGAGAAGTAGGTCCTCCGCTAAGCAGGGAGCCCAATGTGAGGCTGGATCCCAGGACCCTGGGATCCAGGACCCGAGTAGAAGAGAGATGCTTAACTGGCTGAGCCACCCAGGTACCCAAAAGTGAGATTTTCTAAAACAAAAAGTTGAAATGATCTCTTCCTCCTTCTTCTGTCCTTTTCCCCTCCCACCTTCTCTCTCTCTCTCCATTTCCTTCCTTCCCTTCCCTTTTCCTTCCTTCCTCCCTTCTTTTTTTGAAGTGATTCAATCAAAATAAATACCAGAATAGTTTTTAAAACCACTACTTTAGTATATCTTCTGCAGTTCTGATGAACTTAAAATTTTGCTTTAGATACTAAGGGCCACAATGAATTTTTTAAAGAAAGCCCCAAGGTAAATTCTGCTGATCTCTATATCTGGTAAGTGTTGGGCATTTTTCTTTAGTCACAGGCTGGGCAACGTGAATCTCTAGAGGGATTCCTCTGTGACCTAACTACCCAGTATGATGGCATAAAAATCAGTGTGCTCTTGACAGGCCACCTTGTAAGAGGAAGACTCAGGGAGCAAACTAAATCTTGGGCAGGGATCTTTTCTTGAAATACAGAGCCAGGGACTTGAGATTTCCCTCTTTAAATTAAAATCATTGCAAAAATACTGTAATTAAGATCTTGATGGTAAAATTGTCTGCATCAGTCCAAATCTTTTTTCAACCATGGTCCCAAATGCAGCTGCACTGTGCTGTCAAAAGAATGATAGTTAGAGGTGAAGTTTACGAGAGGGAGTAAAACATGAGAAAAACTTGTAGAAGAAGAGCGTTTCCCTCTTAATGGATTCTGTTAGACTTTGTCATTTAATACCGACATAATTGTTAATGCCACTTATTGGACATTGAACAGGTGTTGGGAATTTTGCATATGTTACTTAATTTTTGCAGCAGTTCTGTGAGGTAAATTTTATTATCTTTATTAATCTTCTCTTGTGGAGGAGCAGACTGAGGGTTCAAGGAACATCCTTAAGCCACACAGCCACTAAGTGGCCAAGCCAGGGCTTAAACCCAGGCAAAAGGATTCCCAAGACCACAAGCTACGCAGGGCACCATTGTTGACAATGATGGCACAGTCAGAGCCTATCCTCAGGACAGAGGCTCCCAATGGACTGATTATATATAATTGAGTGATCTTTTTTGATGCAGATGGAGGAGAGGGATGTCTTTATTCACTCCTGATGGAAAACAAGTGCATGTTTTCTCCTGAAGAATGAAGAACCTCAACCTCAATTAAAGCTTTGATACGTGATGTGGCCTATGTGATAATTTACTTTATTTGCAGTTTACCTGTCACTGACCTACAACGGTAGCATCTGGCTTTGCTTACTGAAAAGCAGGCACTCGTGATTAACTGCCTCTGACTGTTCTTTTCCCAGAGCCGTCTGCATCTGCTGTGCTTTGGAGCTGGGATTTCCAAAGAAATTCCTCCTGACATGAAAATCAGGTTCTATAAAATTAGGTTCTATAAAAACAGGGGCTTCATGTCAAAAAAGGAAAATGAGTGAGGTCGTAATAATTTAGTTCTCGGTTTTCAAAGAAGCAGAGCCCCCAAATAATACATGGGCTGTTTAGATAAATCGGTTTAGAGTCCCTAAAGAAACACTATTTTAACAGGTAAAATGACTCACCTTTTCTCTTTTCTCTAAACATTTGACATTACTGATCGCACCGTCAGTGTGTGTGTGTGAGCTCATGGGAGGGACCTAACGGAAGTCAGGGAAATCTTCCTGAAGGATCTGTCAAGGGAAAGGACTTACAAAGCTAGACTATGGAAAGGGCGATGTGTTCTTGGCAGAGGGGGAACATGAACAAGAGGATAAAGATGTGGGAGGAAAAAAGTTTAAGAAGGCTGGGATGCCAGTGGGAGAGGCAGAATGGCTGGCCAGGCAGGTAGGAGGCAGATCTGGGAAAGCACTGTGCATTATGTAAGTGAGTCTAATTTTACTCCACAGGCAAGAGGGAGCCATGAAAAGATGCTAAGCAGAGTAGGAGCATGGTTAGTTGCAGATACTAGAAAGCTCTCTGGAAGCATGGCATCCATTAGATTGGAGAGAATGAAGAATAGAACAAGAGAGAGCTAGTCAGGAAGCTACTAGAATGACCATTGAAGGAAAGGATTCTGGCTTGAACTGAGGCAGTGGCAATCAGCACAGACGGCGGTGGACAGAAGAGGACTTTAGGAGTTTGAATCTCCACGTATGGTGACTGATTAGACATGGAGGAAGGGAGAAGAGTCAAGGATGACTATTGGGTTTCCGACTTGAACACCAGGAGAATGAGAGAGAGTTGTTCATCTGTCTGAACAGGGATGATGGAAAATATTGGCCAGACAGCACAGGTAGAGGCCATTTAGTGTTGGGAAGTCTTGGAGAAGCAAGAGGATATGGCGTGCCAGTAGGAATAAAAACATCACTTTCATTTCCACGGAGATGGGAGAGCAAGACACAAAGAGGGAAGAGGCTCCAGATAAGCCCGTGCTGCCACAGTAGATGAGACAACAGTGCTCAGAAGATGAAAGGACTTCTTAAACCTTCTCTAAGAGGTGACGGACAAAGTTTTGGCTAAGCGTAAGGATCAGGTATTAGGTAGGAGAGCGGTGAGGGGTGGTGAAGGTATGAATTGTTGTGGACAATAGAAAGGAATGAATGTTGCCTAGGAAGAGGCAGAGGGGTGCTTGGACAGGTTAGTGGCTTTGAAAGGGCCAAAGAAAGCCATAAATTTGTAGTGTGACCATTCTGCTCAGTTTGTGAGATATAAATTCACCTTACTGTATTCTACTCAGTTACTGTATTATAACTCACTATTCTTAAGACCATGGTGATGGCAGGGACCATGTTTCATTTAACTCGGAGAATCTGCAGTGTTCAGAACAGGGCATGACCTGTATTAGATGCTCAATCTACTTTTGTTGACTTGAAATTTGGGCAGCTATAGAGCAGTAGACATGAAATACTATTAGCAAACAGCACTTTTTTTCTCCAAGAGTATTAAATGGCAGTACCTTGGAGAACTCTGAAAGTAGAACAGTCAATATTTTAGGATGGTTCTCCCAGGAGTGACCGTTCTCTGTATGAACAGGTGTATCAGAAAAGACCAATTTGCTGCCAATAGTCACTTTCCTGCCGCAGACTTAGGGTTTAATGATTTAAGGCGAGGCAGAGCACCTGGCATTGTTTACAGGGCTCTTTCTTCACAGGGACAATCTAAAAGAGTCTGTGCAGGGATTTCAGGGAGAAAAGTGAAGGGAATTGGAAAAAAGTGATAAAAAGGGATAATGAAGGAGAAGAGTGAGCTGAGGACAACTGCCAATTGCAAGTTGTTGATTGACACAGTGTACGCTGTAAGGCAAAGAACCCACGGTGGAATCAAACCAAACCAAACTAAACCAAAGCCTCCCAAAACCCCACTTAGGTCCTAGTTTCTTCTCAACCTCCAACCAATTATATAATCTTCCATGTGACCTTTGAGCAGTTCTCTGAGGCTCAGTTCTTTGTTATCAAAGAGGGATCATACTTTGTGCATCAGATAATTCTTACTAAGAAACATTTTGTGAACTCCCCAGCATTTCACAAATGTGGAGTCCAGGCTACAAATAGGAACTATTAACCCAAGCAAACATGCTTCCATGGGGGCATTTATCATTGTCTCATTGCTTTCCCTCTGCTCGTGCCACCCCCCAGCTCAGTCTTGTTTCTTCCTTCAGTCTTTTCAGAATGAATTTTATCTCCAGAAAATCCTTACACAGAAGTTGAAAGTTAAATATAATTTAGTACTTACCTCCCAAGGTAGTACATTTTTGGTATATCCAGGATGATCCCCGACATGCCATCTTTCAAATTTCTAAAAATTTACAATGAGGAGCTCATTTGTCAACACAGCCCAGTGAATGGTTTTGAGCTGCTGTTATGCTCCAGGCCCTGTATTAGATGCAGGGAATACAGAGATGAGGTACAATAAGGGAGATGAACACAATTGATTCTATTCAAATAGATACTAGATGTTCATAGTAAAGTATAAAATATGAATAGAAACAGGAAAGAGATTAGTTTTGTCTGGGAGTTTTTGAGAAAGCTTTCTAGAAGCTGTGATATTTGACCTGGGCCATGAAGAATGAACACCATTGATACAATTGCACCAGACATAGAGGGGAAAGACATAAGGTAGAGAAAACAGTATGCGCCAAGTCCTAAATATAGCAAAGAGTGCAGTGTGTTGAGTGGACAGGTGGTTTAGCTGTCAGAATGTTCATCCTACTATGGTAAATTCTCAGTAGAAGTTAAAAAGTCAGATATGGTTATGAGGGCCTCAAACATGGCTATTTCCATTGCTTTTGGAGTTAGGGCTACCAGAGATTCTGGAATAGTGACATAGAAGGGGAATGATAATCCTTGTTGTATATACAACAACTGTTACTAGCAGTGACATAACGAGGCCGGTGGACTAAGTCACACTGTGCTGTGGAATACCCCAAAGATGGCTAAAGATTTGCTGTGATTTGGGAAATACTGAACAAAGGAGAAGAAAGGAGCATGTGAGTCAGCCTTTACAGACACAACACACATACTCCCCACCACTGGAGATGTTGAGATAACTGTAAAGTATATGAAAGCCCACCACTCCCCCCTAAATTTTTCTGCATCCCATGACAACTACATAGCTACAGCTTATTTCTAAGCATCAGAGGTGAAACTGGATTTAATTTAATTGCAGGCTCTTGTTATATGTGGGCACTTGGCCAAACTCTCTGATGCCTATAAACCTCCATGGGTTCCTTTGTGTAAAAAGATGGGAATAATACTAATTTTCCAAGATGGCAGGGATGATTTACAATGAGGGATATAAAGCCACCTACAGAGGCCTTGCATCTGCCATGTGGTCAATAAATGGCACATGGCGCTACTCTTGTCTTCCTTCTATTGCCTTTTCTCTGTATTTAATAATCGTGATGGTTTAATTTGGCCAATTTCACCACCAGCTCTCACACTGTGTTTTAAAGATCGTTGTCCCCATCTCATTGGCCTTGCCAGAGCCAGAGTTCCTGAATAGGAATAGATGTGGGTGATAATTTTCTTGTGAGAAGGTAGATTATGAAATGTGCTTTACCTATTTTATAGATGCCCACACTGAGGTGGAAACCTTGGATGTGCCCCAAGAAATTCAGGCATGGAACTCAAACTATAATTAAATGCCTTTCCCTCCAAGCCTGCAGACTCTGTCATTTGCCTCTGCAATCTTGTCCACACAACTGTATGTCATCTGAGTGCTGAAAGGAGCAACTTCCATGAGGCTCTCTGTGCACCAAGCAATAGCATCGTGGCTCAGGTTGCACAAAGAATGCGTCCTTTAGAAAAATCCTATTTGAAAAAAGTGAGAGTAATAACAAAATAAGGGACTGTAATTTAATCACATCAAGCCAAAGATAGAACATTTACCATGATCGAATAGTAACGGTGATGGTAAAAGGAAAGAGTAATTCATTTTTGTGGTATTAGAATTGGATTTTCCCAAAGATCAAAACAGAGCTTCATTCTTTGGACTCATGTTGATGATACTGTCACTAACAGAGAATGCTAGGAGCAATAACTGAAGCCACTGCCTGTTGAATAGCTTCCCTCGGAATTTATTGTCCCATTTATGTATTTGAAAATCTGAATTGTAAAAGGGATGATATATGTCTCAGTTAGGAATGGCCTTATATAAGATTTTTCATTTTAGAAATTTATTAATATTCCTTAGGCAATTCATCCTTCATGA
Organism: Lutra lutra; assembly: GCF_902655055.1. Lineage (NCBI taxonomy): Eukaryota > Metazoa > Chordata > Mammalia > Carnivora > Mustelidae > Lutra > Lutra lutra. The sequence continues at coordinate 158,832,901 of NC_062279.1, read as the reverse complement.
GAAAGGCAGTGGTGGCCTGGCATTTAATAAGTTTGCAGCAACATTAAGCTCTATTGATCTGAATTGGTATATCTGCCTTTTCCCTTGATAGTTTATTACTCTGATTCACAGGTAGCAAAATGTACAGTCACCCAGTTTCTATTGACTATGTGAGAAAATGTATTACATGTCATTGAATATATTGCAAGTCTTGGGGATAATTTACACAGTATATTTTGGTTTTGACTATTAAGTTAGTTTATCCTGGCATTAATGTCGGTATATAAACATAGACTAATGTTCAGTGAACACTGAATGTATGAATGAATGAGTAAATATTTTGTATAACATCAAAGAAAATAAGTGATGGATTCAACAGTCAAGTTTTATGCTTTAGAACACTTAAGTCCTGTGGTCAAGGAGAATCAGTTGGTTGGGCCAGGGGTAAGCCCAACAGCTCACAACTCAGATCTTGATGTACTGTTTTGGCTGCATATCCTACTTACTTGATCTAAGTTAGAAGAGCTGATGGAGTTAGTCGGAGTTAGATTTCCTGAGGTGGCATCAGAAGCTAGGAAAACCAAAGTGATAGAATGAGATCATCAAAGAAATTAGATTGTGAACTGGGACCTTGGTGAGACAGATTTTCAGAAACTGATGGACTATAATTTAGGAAGGTTCTAAGAAATCACTATGAGCATGGGTAGATTGTTGTGGTTGGTTTTGTTTATTGATAGATACATGGTTATGTCTACTGGCTGAAAGCTTATCAAGTCAAGATAAACTAAAAGTGTTTTAGGATTTAAGTATATAATGATAATCGGAATAACTAGGGAGTCTTCTAGGTTTTTCATGGATTTCTATGGATTATCTTACTTAAACCTGATATTACTCCTATCTTCATTTTATAGTTTACTGAGTCCTAAAGAGTTTGTTTTTCATGTACAGTAAAGACAGTGGTAGACTCAGAGCTTGAGTTTTGGAAGCTGATGGCAAGGTTTGGGCTCTAAATAAGCAGTCTCCAGAGGTGGAGTATGCCTTGGCATTGCCAGGGGACATTTCCTGATATTTTGCATCCCGTGTATCTGGTTACCCAGAGTTACTGGTGGTCATTTCTATCCAAGTATAGAAACAAATAAAATATATCTTACCTTAAACAAACAAAAAGATCACAATTCTGCCATTCACCATGTATGTAAAGATCTTTTATAGTTGCCATTTTGTGCTGATGTTTGCATTCATTTTCATTAAATATTTTACTGAGAACTCACAATGTGCTAGACAGTGTAGTAAGTGGTTGGATTCCATCATGAATGAAAATGACAAAGATCCTTGTCCTCATGGATCTTATGGATCTTGCATTCTACCAGAGGAGATAGAAAATAGAAAAGAGATAGAACCTATAAACTATAGGGTTTATTAGAAGCTGGCCATTACTATAGATAAAGAAAAAGGCTAATAAGAAACATCAGGTGTGCCTTGGTGGGGGATGGTCATTTAAAATAGAATGATTGGCACACGTGTTATTGAGCAGGTGTTAGTTCAGCAAAGACTTGAAGAAGGGAGGGAGTGCACCATGTGTATTTAGGTGCAATGATGGTCATTGTGAAGAGGAAGCTAGGTGATCCCAGGTGCCTTGTCATGTCACTAAGGGTGAACCTGTGGTTATGGGTGAAGTCAAAGCTAAATGATCTATCTGTAGATTGGTCCCATAACATTGGCCTCATCAGACTCTTGAGAAAACTGAAGTTGTAATATGTCATTTCTCAGAGTAGCTTTGTGACAGAGTAGCTTTGCCTTCAGGTGGTCACAAGCTTCCTCCTGACAGCTCATAAATCCTGCAGTCAGCATGAGCCATTAGTATGGGCCCTGCTCCAGGACGAAGTCTGCTTTGCTTAATATGACAGTTTTCTATCTGTGAGCCCCAGATGTGAGGGGTCACCACTCCAGCCTCTAGAGGGAATGCAAGATGTCCTCTTCCTACCCATTCCCCACCTCACCGACCCCTTCCCACTCTCCAGTGTTTTGATTTTCTCATCCTTAACATCAGGTGTTAAGACCTATGACAGTATTAGGTCTTGCTGTTAGGAGCTGGAGCTTTTCATATAAGTACAGTAACTCAGAATGAAAATCCTGATAAACTTCTAATCAGAATCTCTGATTGGCATTTACCTGGGCCTATAATTAACAAAAACATAGGATGGATTATTACTTTGCAAATGCAATATGGAGGACCAAATATTTCAAAATATATGTTCCTTGGAGGAAAGACCTTTTTACCAGACGAGGAAAGCTTCCTTTTCAGTGTACAGTTTTTATTGCCCTCCTTTTCTTCTCCTGCCACAGGTTTGGCCTTCAACTAAGTTGGCTATTTGTCTGGCAAACCACAAAATCAGGTTAAAAGCCAGCACAGACAAAAAAAAAAAAAAAAGTCTTAACAGGGTCACTACCTCATTGAGGTTGGGTTGACAATCTAGGAGAAGAGATTTTTGTTTTTGCAGAAACTTTTATCTCAAACCCAGCCTGTTTGACAGGGAGTTTGTTTCACTGCAAGTAGTTATCAAATACCAGCAAAGCCTCTGAAGAATGCTGAAGTAGGTCCCTGTTCAGGGCCCTGTCAGCACTTAGTATCAAGCAAATGAAAACTGATTTTCAATTATTTATACAATCTTTTATGAATAGTGTGTGTATGTGTGTGTGTGTGTGTGTGTGTGTGATGTATTTTGAATCTGGTTCTCTGATGAAATCCTATATTTGAGTAATTTTGGATAAAATGGAGAGCTTCCTGCCCCAGATATGGTGGAAGAGATGTCTAGCATGGTTTTGGGCCAAGGAGAGATTTTGGAGTCAGACCAGGCCTTAGACTGACCCATATTGTGATAAAGGGCAAATTGCTTAATTTGCACAATTTCCTGATTTCTAAGAATCAGTTTTGCATAGTTCCCATCTTGAAGGCTTTTTACAAAGAGTAAATGAAAGAAGATAACGATAATGAGGTAAAGAAACCCATGAACTTGTCCAAGGCCCTAGATTACAAATAAGGAAACTGTAGCTAACTTGTTTTCAAGGTGCAAACCTAGGATTCTGTCTTCCTATGCTCAATGCTGGGCACAGAGGTCTTTCTGCTGCAACATGCTGGAGGAAAGAAAAATACTTCTAAACACATGTGTTACCTACTATAACTAGGTAGAGCTCAAAAGAGCCTACCTTCTCTGTTTAAGTCTCACTATAGAAAGCTGGATTCCAACAGGCTAAAATCTTGTAGCAACTAACCATACCAGGTTGGGTTTCTAAACAAGGCATCTTGGTTGAAGGATGGGCTAGTGTTTGACAGGTGGCCTCTAAAAAGATATGTCCATGACTAATCCCCAGGATACACATATGTGACCCTTTTTGGAAAAGAGGTCTTTGCAGATATAATTAAGTTAAGGATCTTGAGATCAAGGATTATCCTAGATTATCCAGGTCCTAAGTCTAATGACAAGTGTCCTTAGAATAGACACAGAGAGGACAGACACAGAAAAGGAGGAAGAGAATGACCACGGAAGCAGAGATTGAGGTCAGGCTGCCACAAAATGCCCAGAAATGCCCATGGCCTTCAGAACTGGAAGAATCTTCTCTAGAGCCTCTGAATGGATCATGGCCCTGCAAACACTTTGATTTGGGACCTGTGGTACTGATTTTAGACTTTTGGCCTCTGGAGTTATGAGAAGATCAACTTCTTTTGATTTAAGTCACCAAGGTTGTTTTAATTTTATGGCATTGTTAACGGCAGCCCTAGAAGCCAAGGTGGGAAGGCAGAAAATCTGAGACACAAAACTTAAACAAGATAAGTGTGAGCTACATCACATGCCAGCATGGGAATGGGAGGAGGCAAGTGTCTCAGCTTGCTTGCATTCAGGCATAGAAATGCTGTCCTGAGGCTATGTGTCTAGGCACGTTAATTCAGTCAGTGTCTGAGAATTAGAGAATGTTTGCCTTCAAGTTGCTTAAGTCATTTGTTAGTAAACAAGCCAACCAACAAATCAGTTATAAGGCAGCTTGCCAATGGCTACAGTAGAGGGGAGGTATAGATGCTATGAGTCCTTTAGAAAAGTGAAGCTCGAGCCCCAGCGGGGACAGGGAGACCACCAGCACTGGCTTGAGAGGCACAGATGGCTGAGTTAGGACCTGAACCTGTTGGCTTAGAGAAAGGGAGGTTTTTCTCACAGGAGGAGCAGGGGGCTATTTTCCTCACCCTTAATATGGAGGTCTCGAAGGCCAGATTTTCTATTTATTATCGTGTCTTCTCCCCCTTTTCCATGACCTAGTATGTCTATATAAGGAACAGGGTAGCGGTTTGCTGGGTTGAGATTAATATTAGACAAAGAAGTGTGTCTAACACATGTGAGCCAGGTGTTCTGGAAAGATAAGCTCAGAAGTGGTTAAAGGCAAAGTCGAGGAGGATTTCAAGCTTCCATTCACCAGGTGGGAGCAGGTCCAGCTCTGCATTCATTAGCTCTGCCTCTGGCTTCACTGTTCCTGCCACAGGGGCTCTGCCTCCCACTCATTCCACCCTTGGACTGGCCTCCCTTGCAGCCCCCTAACTCCCATACTGGACAGTGGGACTGAACAGGAGAGAGTAGACAAATCTCTTTTTATGTGTTGCAAGCTCTGAGCTACATTCTTTGTGTGATCTGACTTAGCCCTCATCACCTTCCTCTAGGGAAAGTATCATTATTTCTATTTTTCAAAAGAGGAAACACTCTTTCCTAAAGTTGAAAGGCCTTGGGAGATCTGGCTTTTGCTTACTTTTCCACCTCTAACACTAGTTGCTCTCTGTCTCCTAATTTACACTGTAGATATGCCGACCTGTTTCTAGTCTTCTGTGCTTAGCACAGTGGTTCTCAAAGAGGAGCAATTTTGTTCCCTAGGGGTAAAATCTGATGATATCCAGACATATTTAGGATGACCACAACTGAGGAAGGGGATGCTATTGTCATCTAAGGAACAGAAGCCAGGGATGCTGTTAAACATTGAGCAATGCACAGGACAGTCCTCCTCCCCTGCAGGGAAGAATTATTTGGCCCCACATACTGGTAGTTCTGAGACTCAGAAGCCCTGCCTTAGTGCATATCATTCCCTCTGCCTGGTCTGCTCCTGTCCCTTTTCCTCTCTTTGCTGGGTGTCTGTGACTCACATAAGACCCAGCTGAGATGTCATCTCCTCTAGGAAGTTCTTTCTGATCCCTCCAAGCGGGGCTGGGTACCCCACATCTGTGCTCCCACACACAGCCTACCTAGCATTCCATTGTTAGTGTTTCTACATCGTCTTATTCATGAATCAGAGGCTCCCTCTGGGCAGGAAACCATATTCTATCTGCCTTTGTATCTCTTGTAGCTAATGGAAAGCCCTGGCAGGTTGCTTAAGATATACTTGTTGGACGAATGAAGTGGTGCTGTGGGTTTTATATGCTGTAAGAAAGGGAAAACCAGGAGCACTTGGCTGGGTCAGACCATTAAGCTTCTGCCTTCGACTCAGGTCATGATCCCAGAGTCCTGGGATCGAGCCCCATATTGGGCTTCCTGCTCAGCAGGGTGTCTGCTTCTTCCTCTCTGTTCTGCTCATGGTCTCTCTCTCTCTTTCTCAAATAAATAAATAAAATATTAAAAAAAAAAGAAAGGTAAAATGAGGGGACACGAGGTAACTGGTCTCAGCACATAGTAATTGGCATGAAAAGAACATGGCAGGAAGTGTTCCTGTGGAGATGTTGCCCCACATTGGTTTCCTAAACCAAGAAATAGAAAGAGAGAGGAAGTCCTGGAGAAAAGAAAAAGTAGCAGAATATACCAGATGCATGTCCTTTCCTCCTTAACTCCTACTACTTCCCCATGTTGTGAGAACCAAAGGAAAGACAAAAACAACCTAACAAAAATTGGGGCTGGCTGTTGTGGTTTAAACAGCTATCAGATTCAATGGTGGAAGCATGGAGACATGGCGTGTTTGTGCAAGGACATGGTTTCAAGAAAACCTAGTAGGCACCTTCCTTGTTTCTGTCAGAGAAATTCAAGTGACAGTAGCACTTTTGCTGGCTGCCAAAGGAATTGGCTGAAAGCAGGAGATATTGGAGGCACTTGACATGCTGTTTTTGTTTTGTTTTGTTTTGTTTTCAAGAGAATGTCTGTGACAGCCTTCAAGCTCCCTGGCTTCCTTTGGCGCTCAGAAGTGATGGCAGTCAAAGGAACATTGGGGAACAGTCTTCATTGCTTTTCTTCTGTGCTGTCTCAGGATTTAGAACAGCACAGGCATGGCTGATGAGGTGACTGCAGGTGTGTTAGTCAAAGCTTTTCTCCCTGGAGCAGAAGAGGCGTCAAATTCGGGGAAGCAGGACTTGGTGAAACATGAGCACTCCAGTACCTCCACAGGCTTGAAATGTGGCTCCAGCATTTCTTACAAAATTTCAAACATATGAACCTTTGGATGCTGATTTTTATATTTTAACTTCATTTCTGTTAATAAACAGAGGGTGAAATTTGAACATAAAGTCGGCATAGAAAACTCTTAATTTAGTGTAGAGCAGCCTGACCGAAAAGATAGATGGACATCTTTCCCCCACACTGATTTTTCCCTCTAATTCCCAATAGCCCTGCTTTCTAAGACTCATCCAAACCCTTTTCTTCCTTAAGGAAAAATAACATAGTTAGGAAGATTATCACAAGACCAGCCAGGGCAGCTCTTTCATGGAGATTATGCTACATAGAGCAGACACTGTCCAGCAGTCTCCAGCATTCAGTGATCACACAGATTTTGAGCTCCTTTCATCTGAGAGGAGGTTGGACAGTGTTACACTGAACGGCATGCTGTCCATCTCCTATGCAAAGGGCCATCTGTCTTTATTGCACAGCCAACCCTGAAGTTATTAATTCTTGTAGGACGGAATGCCACGTACTCCTCCCACTCCCGCAGCAACAAAAAAGTCAGACGAGGGGGTGGGGAGACAAGGACTGAACGCAGACAAAACTGAGTGGGAGTCAAAGGGAAACCAGAGAGTTTCAAGTTTTAATACAAGATGTAAATTTTCATGCAGTTAAAAATCCCCGTTTTTTCTTTAGGATATGCCTAAAAACAAAACAAAACAAAAAATCCCTTTCTGTCCCAAGGTTATAAAAATACTTTACTATATTTTCATCTAAATGTTTTGAACTTTTGTTTTGTATTTAACTTTATTTTACTGGGATTTTTTTTTTTTTGAAGAGGTAATATAAGGCATTTATTTTTATCTTTGTCCATATTGCTAATGAAGGATTCCAGCTTACTTATATTAAATAGTAATCTTTTGCTCAGGGGCAGAATTACTATAAAGCTAATGCAACATAAACTTTAGGTATCTTCACTTTACCAGACTCTTCTAAGACCCCAGCAAGAGTTTTAACACTGTAGTCACATAGCCATATATTTCTATAAACCTTTCAAAAATATTTTTGTATTCTTTTTCTTAAAGAGACCACCTGTTCTAAGTTGTATAAACTTCAGGCTTCACCAAACCTGGATGCATCTGGATGCCTATTGATCTTTTTAAATGCTGTCTGTGGTAGGCAGAATAACAGTCTTCCAAAGGGGTCACATCCTAATCACCAGGACATGGAAATATATGAGGTAACATGGCCAAAAGGAATTGGTGTTACAGATGGAATTAGAGTTGCTAATCAGCTGCCTTTAAGATATGACAATTATCCTAGATTACCCAGGGGACCCAATGTAATCACCAGCATCCTCAGAAGTCAAAGAGGAAGGCAGAAGGAGCTCTGGCTCCACAGAACTGTGAGAGATACAACATGGTGGGCTTTGAAGATGAAGATGGGGACAACAAGTCAAGGAATGTAGGCAACTTTGAGAAGTGTGAAAAGATAAAGATGCTGATTAGATGTGCCAGAAACATACTCCTGCTGATACATTTCTATTGGTCCAATGAAACCCTTTTGGAGTTCTAAACTGTTGAGATGTAACATAAATACATGTGTGTTGTTTAAGCCACCAAGAAATCGATTCTTCTTATTCCTGAACACTGTATATGTCTTCACTTATTTGGGGAAGCTGCTCCCTTGAATTATTCCCTTTTTAATAATGGTTTATTATTCTCTTCATCAAGGTCTTGAAAATCCTCTGTGAAATTTATTCCTCAAACCTTAAGTTTATTTTTTTAAAGATTTTATTTATTTATTTGACAGACAGAGATCACAAGTAAGCAGAGGCAGGCAGAGAGAGAGGGAAGAAGGCTCCCCGCTGAGCAGAGAGCCTGATGTGGGGCTCGATCCCAGAACCCTGGGATCATGACCTGAGCCGAAGACAGAGGCTTTAACCCACTGAGCCACCCAGGTGCCCTAAGCCTTAAGTTTTTTTGTTGATTTATTTCATATATTTCAAATATTTCAAAATGTTTCATATATTTTTCTATTACATTTTCTTTTCTTTTTTTTTTAAAGATTTTATTTATTTATTTGACAGAGATCACAAGTAGGCAGAGAGGCAGGCAGAGAGAAAGGAGGAAGCAGGCTCCCTGCTGAGCAGAGAGCCCGATGCAGGGCTCTATCCCAGGACCCTGGGACCATGACCTGAGCCGAAGGCAGAGGCTTAACCCACTGAGCCACCCAGGCGCCCCTCTATTACATTTTCTAATTGATTATTAACCACATAAAGAAGGCTGCTCATTTTTCTTGCTGAAGTTCTTCTAGAAACCTTGCTGAATTACCTTAGTTGTTCTGATAATTTATTGGCAAATCATCTAGGGATTTTTATAATTATATTATTTGCAAATAAGGACATAATTTCTAGCCTCAATTCTTATATCTTATTTATCTTGGCTAGGCCTTGATACATTGCTGAATGTAAATGATCTTGGTTGTATCCTTGTTTTGCACTTTTGTCCAAGAAATTCCTTTAATGTTTGGTTGTAAGGAAAGAGACTTAGTGTAGTTCTTTTCATATATAATTTTTATTAAGAAAAATAGTTTCCCTATTTCTTTGTTTAGAGGTTTTCTTCATGAAATTGTTTTTGTCAGGTGATTTTTCCTTTTTTTCCAAGCTTTTATTTAAATTCTAGTTAACATATGGGATAATACTGGTTTCCGAAGTAGGATTTAGTGATTCTTCATTGATTGAGATCATTATATGTTTTCTTCCCTTAATATGTTATTCTAGTGATTATAGTAATAGATTTTCCTTTTTTTCTTTTTCTTTTTTAAAAAGATTTTATTTATTTATTTGACAGACAGAGATCACAAGTAGGCAGAGAGGTAGGCAGAGAGAGAGAGGAGAAAGCCAGCTCCCTGCTGAGCAGAGAGCCTGACGTGGGCTTCATCCCAGGACCCTGGGATCATGACCTGAGCCGAAGGCAGAGGCTTTAACCCATTGAGCCACCCAGGCATCCCTAATAATAGATTTTCTAATGTAGAATTATCTTTGCTTTTCTGGGATTAACCTATTTTAGTTGTTATACTTTTAACAGATTACTAAATGTATTATACTTACACGCATTTTCAAATTTTACCTCTATATTTTCAAGTGAGATTGGCTTAAATATTTTTCCCTTGTGCTGTTCTTCTCTAGTTTTGATATCAATGTTACAGTAGCCTCATAAAATAAATTTGTAGCTTTCTTTTTTTAATATTCTGTGATGCAGTTTGTATGAAACAAGGATTATTTGTTCCTTGAATGGTTAATAGAAATCATCTCTAAAAATCACCTAAACTTAGTATCTTTTGGATTTCATGGTATTTTTCATCTACTCAGCCTTGGTCTATATGTCTTATCTTGGGACTTAGACTGAAGGGTCAGATTTACTTGAGACATGCTGTTCTCATGGGAAGGGAGGAGCAAAAGGCCAGAACAAACTGTGCAAGCATGTGTGTAGTTTCTTCGCAGAGGTGGCAGGGAAAACTACTGTGCCTGCCCAGGAGTGATACCAGGATATTTGCTTTGCAGTTGAGTGGCAAGTGTTGAGAAATCAAGAATAGAAATACAGATGGCAGGAGATCCACATCTGTGGTGGCAAAACTCTGATAAAAATGATACCTCTGGTCACTTGGAGAGCTACTTATGTGCAGAGTGTACAGTTCTTAAGGGAGGGATTGAAAGGGATTGTTAATAGGTTTATGTTGGTTGTTATGAACTACACTTTGCAAATTATTTCTATAGTTCATAGACTATGTTTGTAAGACACACCTTCATTTTGTGTACTACTCAGAGAGGGAAAAATAAACTCAATTAAGCTCTCCATAATGACTTTTTATTGCATTTGTTATGAAATGTGGCCAGTCTTAAGAGATTAACATGAGAAATGAATGGGCATCTTATAATCAATAAAATGTGGTGAAAAAAAGAGATGAGCTCAGGAAAGAAATGGGTTGTTACATGCAAAAATGAAAGGGAATAAGGTCTACAAAGTTAGGGTCCTACTGAATTGGATGTCAACTGCCTGTAGACTCAAAGGAAGAGATGAGATTTTAAAAGGCTGTGAGAGACAGATGCAGTGAGACTTCTTAGTTGAATGGAGTGATTCAGCTTTAAGGAAGAGCTCAGCTTTGAGTCAAATAAATGGCCTGTCTACTCAAGCTTTACAGCCTAAAGGTAGAGAGAGAGGCAGTCTTGGGGTAAGGAAGTAAAGAAATAGAGAAATCTGTGATCTAAATCTACAAAATAACCTTGAACATAGTTATCAACTCATGGATCTTACTAGAAAAAAGGAAATCAGAAGCATAATGATTATTTGACGGAGTTTGCTGCCAAAGGGTTCTTGAGCCTTGCCTAAAAGAAAACCTGACTGTTCAGGGAATCTAAGAACAGTGCTCATGCAGGACAGGGCCATGTGACCAGTGCAGTTCTCAACAAGGGCACACTCTCCAACACCCAAATTAGATGTGGCCAACATGGGTTAATAAATTGGAAAGAATATCCTTGAGTGAATCCAGAATTAAGAAGAACAAAGGACAAATGAGTGTTTTCTTCAGAGAGCAGAATTGGAGTCTATTCAAGGAGCTCTCACCTGTTTCATGGTAGACCTCCATAAAGTTGGTCCAGTGGTATTTCGGAGTTGCTAAAGACAAGTGACAATGAAGCATCTCCTAATTTTCCTTTTTTTGACTGGAAGTAGTCTACCTGCTTATTCTGTCCCTGTCCCACCACTGCACATTGTATGTGGAAGTGGAGGAAGGTAACTTGTCTTTTTAGCTCATAGGCTCTTTGCTATTTAGCTCATAGACAACGAAAACCACATCCAGAAATAGAGAGGTCACCCAGAAATCCTGGACTTGGAACTAGTTTCAGTGTAGGTCAGATCTTTGGGTTGCCTCCCTGGGGAAGGGTGAGCATGTTCTATATGTGTGAGAAAGAATGAAATGCATATTTGGAAACCATTAAGTAGGGACATCTGCAATGACAATGATAGGTATCTATCAAACCCAGTTCATTTCCCTGCAGACTACATTGGAAGATCATATTGCTCATTCTCCCACTGTGTTAGTGGAGCAATATGACTGAGTTCTGGACAATAAAATGTGGGCGAAAAGTGAAATATATTATGCCACCTCTACACCTTGCCATCAACCCCCTTGCATTGACCTTTCTCTCCTTTCAAGGAATTTGGAGGGTTTGTGTTGAGGTAGAAGGAGTCCCTTTGAATGCCGGCAGAAACCAAGACAGAGAAAGGCATCCCCACTCCAGTACTCCTTCCACCAGTAACTATGGTTGAAAATGAGCAATTCAATTCTATTCTGTTCAAATGAGATTTTGTTTTTTATATCTTATTGCAGAATACTTAGCCTAGCATAATTAATAGAATCAATCAACTTCTCTCCATCAGATATTTTTTCATTTGACTTACCACATACTCATAAATATCACCCTACTAGAAAATAATCTGTCTCTTGGCCTCAGAGTCTCTTTAAGCCCATCTTGCCATTCTCTGTTCAAAGAACAACTTCATGAGTCTTCTTCTTCATTCAAGGTCTCCACCTCCTCCCACTCCCATTAATTCCAAACCCAATGGTCAATTCTTTGTTCTTATTTAATTTGAATTCCTAGCAGCATTTGTAATTGTTAACCACGCCCTTTTCTTTTCTTTTCTTTTTTCCTACTATATTGGTCATTTCTTCTCCACCTTCCTTGCTGGCTTCATCCCTTGATCAGATCTCCAAATGTAGGAGTGACTCAGAGCTTCTTCTCTTAGCTCCCTAAGTTACACCCTACATGATCTTGTCTCCATTTTGCCTCAAAAGCATGCCATCTTTATGATAGTGGAACCCAAATCACTAGATTTATTTCAACACTCTAACCTGAGCCCAAGGTTTTTATATTTAACTACTACTCAATTTCTCTATGTGGAGACCTATTTGGTATTCCAAACTTAACACGAACAAAGCAGAAATATTGATAGTCCCTCCTATCATATTTATTTTTCCCCAAGGTTTCCCGTCTCTATAATTGGCATCACTGTCCTCACTGTCCTCACCTAGCATCCTTCTTTGACACTTCTATAATTGGTCTTTTCCTCATACCCCTTAATCAATCAATCAGCAATTTATCTCACCATCACCACTAACCAAACTGTAAATAGGCCACCTTCATCATTTGGTTTGAAATTTCCTCCTAGATGATCTTGTTTCCTTTGCATTCCTCCTCAGAAAAGCCCCTGGGATCTTCAGGAAAAATGAATCAGATAATATCACTCTTCTGCTAAAGGTCTTTAAGAGTCTCTGATTGCAACTAGAATAAAATCCAGATTTCTTACTTTACCCCCTTGGGTCTTACATAATCTTTACCCTGCCTGACTCTTCAATCCGATCCTCCCTATTTGCCCCTTCACACTCTACATGTTAGTCTTACTGTTCTTGTTATTGTCACTCAGTTACATAAGGTTCATTCTACTTTATGTAATGTTATGTTCATTCTACAGAAGCTGCACGTCCAGCTTCTTCTGATTGGAATGATTTCGTTTCGGATCGTATCATGGCTGCTTTCTTCTTATCATTCTAGTCTCTGCTCAAATGTCCTTGTCCCAGAGAAGGAAGTAGATAATCCAGGAGTTATTTTCCATCCCTTTAATCAATCCTTTTTTTTTTTTAAGATTTTATTTATTTACTTGACTGAGAGAGAAAGAGATCACAAGTAGGCAGAGAGGCAGGCAGAGGGAGAGGGGGAAACAGGCTCCCTGCTGAGCAGAGAGCCCGATGTGAGGCTCGATCCCAGGACTCTGGGATCATGACCTGAGCCGAAGGCAGAGGCTTAACCCACTGAGCCACCCAAGCGCCCCCCTTTAATCAATCTTCATAGCATGTATGTGGCGCTGAAATTATAATTTTTCCTTGTGTGTGACCAATTCATTTAAAAAGGCTTGACTATATTTTAGTAAGTCATACACTTCCAATATCTTAGCTTAAATCATTGTATTATCATTTATAAACAAGTAAAGGAAGCGAGATATTTAGCCTTTCTATTAGGAAGTCTCGAGCAGTAGCTAAATATGATGAATGCGATAGAAATTGAAGAGAAGTGCTGGCTTTTGTGGAGAGAAACTTAATAAAACTATTGGATCAAAAAATTACTTAATTATAACATGCCTGAGTTTGAATGCCACCTGATTATGGCTTCATTTCAATTTACAGCCAAGATTCTCAGTGCAACTAGCACTTTGAAATGTCATGGCAACATTGCCTCCTGGCACATCTTATTCTTGGTGAAAAAATAAAATGTTTTTCCCTTCTTATTGAAAGTGCCACTTTCATTCAAATGCAGTCAAGTCTTTGTCCTCCGATGTGTCTATTTTCAGGGGTAGTTCACCCCCTGTAAGCACTCATCTTCCATGCAATAGAATGTAATTCTATTTTCTTAAAATAGAATTAAAAGAATTAAATTAATTAAATTAAATTAAGAATTAAAATTCTTAATTTTCATCCTTTAAGAGGATACCCATGCAGACCTTCTGTGATGGAAGCTTTAGGTCTGGGTTCAGTCCTTGCTTCCCTCGCTTTCCAAACATTGTCATTTCTTACTCCTGTTCCTCTTCCTGCTGTTGTCCCTCCAATGCTGATGAATACAACATTGCTCAGTTTTCTCAGCCCCAGCTCTCTCTGGTTGGTCAGGAACTTCTGAGGGTAAAAGAACAGTCTAGTCACCAAGCTCCTCTTCTTTACAACCCTGTTACCTCTTATTCTTGGATATGATTCCTGGGTAATTCCTATTGAGCACACAGTCTGGAAGGTGGACTCAGACATGATCTGACTTTTAGCATGTTGCTCCCAACAAGAAGACTTGGGACCCCATTGTGGTAGGGGGAATTATAAAGTGCTTGGTAGTTTATCAGATGACTGTTCTGTACTCTTTCCCCAGAATCTTAATTCCTGCCATTAAATCCATCCATAACAAAAGTTAACAATCCTGTGTTGGACAGGATGTTGTGGAAGATGTCAACTGAGCTTCAACTAGTCCGGATATCTCCTAGAGAACTAGTTTGCCTTTGAACTGGTTCCTATTTGACCAACCCACTTGACAAAAGTCCTGGGAGACCTAATCTGAATTAATACTTACTATCCTTTTGATTATATCAAAATATTTTCAGAATGAACTTTTAAATTTGAATAATAAATAGATCCATCTGAAGGGGAAAATTCCTTTTTATTCTTGAGAATGAGATCTGTATTAGTTTTCTAGGACCACCCTAACAAAAAACCACAGACTGGGTGCCTTGAACAGCAGAAATTAGTTTGCTTATAGTTCTGAAGGCTGAAAGTTTGAGAACAAAGTGTTGGCAAGGTTGGTTTCTTCTGAGGTCCATGGGGGAAGGTCTGTTCTAGGCCACTCTCTTTGGCTTATAGATGGCAATCTTCTCCCTGTGTCTTCATGTTGTCTTTCCTCTGTACATGTCTATGTCCAAATCTCCAGTCATATTGCATTAGGACCTATCCTAATGACCTCATTTTAACTTAATTACCTCTGTAAAGACCCTGTCTTGAAACACAGTCACATTCTGAGGTCCTGGGGGTTAGGACTTCAACATGTGAATAAGGGGTGGGGTATAATTCATCCCATAACAACATATTCAGCCTTTTGAGAAACATTCCATTGACAGTTACATTCTGTCTCTTACATGACCACCTGTGGCTAAATGACAATAACTAAGGTGGCTAACACCTTAGTTAATTTCTGTCTAAGAAAGTTGCACTGGCTGTTTCCTTGACCTGGAATGTTCTTCCCTACGTGGCCGTGTGGCTGGCTTCATCACTTCCCTCAGGCCACTTAATTAATATCACTGAAATGGAGAACATCTCCCAGACCACCAGTCAGCACCTTCATCTTACACCCATTACCTGCTGCTATTTATCACTTTACCCTGCTGTAGTTTTGTTTATAGCACGTAGTATAATAGGAAATTAAAATTTTTTGTTTACTTGAAAAAATGAAAAAGAACAGTGACAACATCCATACGTAACCTTCACTGAATGTTTAGTATATGCTAGACCCTTTTTGAAGCCCTTTATGTAATTATTGCATTGGATTTCACAGCAACCCAAGAGGTTGTCACAATTTTTAACACTATTTAGTAAACAAGGAAATGTGCTTATCATCGTATTTACTAGTGTGCACTGAATGATACATATTATGAACTTACACATATTTGATGAGTGAATGAGTGAAGGACTACAAATGAAAAGCTGAAACAGAGAGGAATCAAGTGGGCTGGCAGGGCTTGGTTATCCAGATCCAGAATAACTTTGAGAGTAATTAAAAAAAATTTCTTTGTCTATTGCCAAGAATGTCTGATAATACATATATGGATTCCCATGTTATAGAATCATTAAGTCATATGATTCAGTGGTTCTTGATGGAAAGTGTGCATCAGAATCCATGGGGTGACTTTTAAAAACTGTACCAGCCTGGTTCCCAGACCCATGGAATTAAAATCTTTTGAGGAAAGCCTCGGGCAAGTGAGTTTTGAACTCTAGGCTGACACTTCAAATCACACCTAGGGGTGGAAGAGGGAACCCCATGGCCTTGGAGGTCAGGGGGCATCATAACTCATGCTATGCATCATAACTCATGCTATATTGTTATCAGCATGGCCTTTGGAGGTCATTTCAACCAGGGTTCAAATCCTAGTTCTGTGCTTGCTTTTGATGTAAATAACTTAAACTCCCTGACCCAAAGATCCTTCAAATGTAGAATGAATATAACATTTCCTATCTTATAATATTGTTCTGAGGATTAGGTGAAATTACATACTATTTAGTACAGTGTCTAGCCCAGAAGTACTCAATAATTAAATAGTATGCTAAATTCAAGGCCCGTGGGAATGCGAAGGAATGATAGAAATAGCTTTTTTTTTAAAATGCATTAAAATCAGTCTTTGAGATATCTGAAGGACACTTCTGTGCCAGAATTTGCTACTTTAAGTACACCAAACCCTTGTAGATGTCCCAAACACAGTATGACCCCTGGCCAAAATTTTCAGCCACAAAATCTTGATCATGATCGCCAATGGACTCTCAGTTCTCATGAAACTCAACTCAGTTTCTTGGGGCTGCTGCCAAAGAGTGGCAGCTAGTATCTCCGCCTCAGTTACCAAGGACCAATGGTCACTTTATCCACAGCTGCAATGTGATTACAACCACTTTTTAATTTGATCCAAGTTGAATAATTTGAGAAAGATCACCAGGTATTATTTCATTACCTCAAATCATTCTAATATGTCAGCAGAGGAAAAAGTCACCCATGAAGTAGATTCAAGTAGAGGAAACACCTAGCTCAGATTGGTTCTCCATCATGTGGATGATCTGACAAGTCTTCTACCCTCAGAATATTATAATTCTAGAACCTTGCTGAAATTTTGACCTTGTTGGCCTTGGCTTTCCTAGAGCTCTGTAGATGTGAAGGTGATTAGCATACTGCCTGAATCACTTACCCTTTCTGTTGTTCACTGAGCACAGTTTAAATGGGAATCATTTGCATAACTGAATGTTCCTTTCTTCAGTGTTGTGGAAGGAGTACCTTGTTGTGAGTTATTCCATAAGGTGAATTATCTTAATGGATTCAGTGTGTATGAAAAATTAACAGATGTTTGTGGAAGTCTAAATCTATTTTGCTTTGTTTAAAGATGTGATTTAAGCTCATCTGTCTTCAAATAGCTCTTAAATGATTCAAATAAATAACTAGTCAATCACCAAGCATGTTACTAAGGAAAGGTTGGGCCCAGAGAAAGTATGCATGCCAAATTGTATTTTAATTTTTCAAGGAAATGGATGATTTTCATTGTTTGAGGTGTTCACCATTTCTAAGGGAAGGTCTGAGCCTGTACCTATGCTGAGCTTTTTCTGTAGCTTCTAGAAAACTGAGGAGATGAATTTGCCTGTGGGAACAGTGTTCTATATTAGGAAGCGTGCATGTTGGCAGATGGTCAAGGGAGTGCTACCTGAGTACAGAGAGCTATTTAGGACTATTCAAATTTAAATCTCTGATTTAAGCTGAACACAGTGGAGCAATAAACCCATTTGTTGCATTTATGCTTGGCTGAAGTCAGAGGAAATGTAATATTGGTATTATCTATTCTTGTGGCTATAGACATACATATTTGCAAATAGGTCATTGTTTAAACATATTTGCATAGCAATGAAAGTATAACATCCAACTGAATAACTTAATAGAGAAAATAATAATATTTGTCACACATCTATTGCAGAGTATTTATGGTGTGGTGGGTGTACTCAGAAACGAGGTTATATAATCTAGGAGTCTTGTACAACATGGTATATATCTCCATGGGCTCCACAGGGCTAAAAAATATATGCAGAGCAGTTTTAGATTTAGAGAAATAAACCTACTTTTCTTTGAAAACCCATTTCTATTAGTTATTCTATAAAAATTTCCAAAGCAAGCAGTTTAAAAACACAGTTTAAATATAGGTCTATCAAACCTTCTAAAGTTCTAAAAGTGGTCTTGAAGACAATTTGGCTATAACTGGACACTATACCTTGGATTTCTTGACACTAATAGAAAAATAGGCAATTGTGAAACCCATACTTAATCAACTAAGATATTAATTCCCCACTTACTTCCCTTCCTGAACCTAACTGAAACATTTTTTTCTAATGTTTAGCTTATTAGTGATTTTGTTACTATAGATGTTATGGTGGGGCAAGGAAAATTTAACATGTAAGTAGATGATAACTAAACTTTAATCCATACTTCAGAAATACAAATATTATTGGAGCTGAAAGGAAACATTGAAGGCTTTCTAGTTCAACTTCTTCATTAGTTAGGAAAAGAGAAAGAATGACACATAAAGTTAAAATCACTGATTAATGACAGAACCAGAAGACAGGTCCAAGAGAGCCCAGATTAATTAGGATAATTAAAATTAACAGCAAAAGCAAGACCTATCAGTAATTTTCCTGACAATATTTCATTCCATGGCTTTTCTTTTTTCACAGAATCAAATTTTATTGAAAAACAAAATTACAAAGAAATCACCTTTTAATCAGATTTTTCTCTAGGTGAATATTTTTATTTTATTCCATACTTAGTATACATGTGGGGTATATGTGTATATTTTTTCCTCTCTCTCTCTCTACATATATATATATGTAAATATATATATTTATATATATGTATTTATTTACAGATATATATTTGTATATATTTATATTTATTTACATATATATTAAATATATTTATATTTTTTAACTGTGGAACTGAATGAAGTGGAAACAAAATGTTTATGTTATAATTATTTTAGCTTCTTGAAGGATTGATCCTTTTATCATTATAACCTATTCTATGTCTCTAGAAACATTTTTTTAATAAAAACATTTTTTTTAATAAAAAGGGAGTGAGTGTACAAGCAGGGGGAACAGCAGAGGGAGAGGAAGAAACAGGCTCTCTGCTGAGCAGGGAGCCTGATGTGGGGCTCAATCCCAAGTCCCTGGGATCTTAAAGTCTATTTTGTATGATATTAGTATTGTCATTTGACTCTCTTTTGGTTATGTTTACATGCTGTTCTTTTACATTCAATCTGTTTGTGTCTTTGGACCTAATGTGTGTCTCTTGTAGACAGTTAATAGCTGGATCATGTCTTTGTATACATTCTGGCAGACTTCCTCTTGATTGGAGTGTTTATTCTACTTACATTTAATGTAATTCCTGGTAAGATGGAATTTACCTCTCTCATTTTGCTATTTCTTTCCTATATGACTTGTGTTTGTTTCTTTATTTTTCCATTACTGTCTTCTGTTGTATTAGATATTTTCTAGTGTTCCACTTTTAATTTCCTTGTGATTTTTCTCTTATGTGTTTTTTGAGTTATCTTCTTAACAACAACTTCGGAAATCAGATACCCCCCCACCACCCACATAGACTTTGTTGTTTTTCTGTTTGTTGTTTGTTTAATGACTTTCTGAACAAATTTTGTAGTATCTGTATCCTGTGTTGTGTGTGGTCATTGAAGTCTCTGCTCTGTTAGCTTAGTGATCAACTAATGTTTGGAAAGAAATTCCCTTAAATGCCTTGATCAATAAGTCCTCAACCTTTGCCAAGGGATTCTGTATAGTTTGTTGGGGGCATGCCTTCAACACTTCGGCAATTTACAACTCCACCTTATCTTTCTCCTACTACATGCAAAGAGCCTCAAGGTGAGCCAGGGGTAAAAGCTTAGGGTCTTCTCAGATCTTTCTGGCATGCACATGGTCTTCTGGATCCCCAGGAATATGCCAGAGGTTTTCAAAACTCTCCATAGACATTTCACCTCCTAGAATTCTTGTTTAAGTTTTTTGGGAAGCCTCTTATGTCCCAATTTGTGTCCCCAGCTTAGGCAGCTATGATATTAAACAATGGCTGCTGTTTACTTTTGGGACAAATATCCTGGGGTTAGGAATTTTCCCATGGAGTCAGAGCTGAGTAGGTCGCCTAAGGACAAGTCCTGTGACTGGGGCATTTACAGGGAGCACCAGAGAGGTTAAATGGTGACAATTCTCTGGTGACTGGGCTTTTTGCACTGCTTCAAATCCATTCTGTCCTCTCCAGTGTCTGCTAGACTGCTGTTTTTCACAGCTCTCACTGTTGTGACAATGCT
Organism: Lutra lutra; assembly: GCF_902655055.1. Lineage (NCBI taxonomy): Eukaryota > Metazoa > Chordata > Mammalia > Carnivora > Mustelidae > Lutra > Lutra lutra. The sequence continues at coordinate 158,812,830 of NC_062279.1, read as the reverse complement.
AGTTTTCAAAGCTACTGCAGAGCTTGGAAGAGGGTTATGGGAATAATGTAAGTCAAAGCACAGTAAATCTCATTTTCTTACTGTGAATCAGTTGTTTTTACTTAATAAATATGCCTCATATTATTATAAGCCTTTTGTTAATTTTCAGCATTCCAGAAAAGTTCATTTAGAAAATAGTTTGTCCATTTTCTCTTTGCCTTTATTGAGGCATGGTGTTTTGGAGGTCCTTACTCTACAGTGGAAGTGTTCCTCCCCTAATTGAGATTTGAAGACTTAGCTTAGACATTATCTCTTCCAAGAGGATTATCTTGAACTCCTAGGATGGACTAAATGCTCTGATTGCATGTGGGGCATATCTTTCCATAGCACTTGCCATAGTGTAGTGAAATGATGCTGATGTTGTTACTGTTTTTTTTTTTTTTTGTGGGGGGGGTGGGTTTCATTAGTCTGTAAGTTCTTCAAGAACAGGGGCAATGTCTCATTGCTCTTTGTGACTCCTACTCCTTTTGCAGTGTCTGACTTAGCTTATTTATTCAGCTGTGTTCTCTTTCTTTAGATACATGCCAACTGCCCTCATTCTAAGATCATTCAAAGCAAATAAGAATATAAAAGTAAAGGTTAAATTGAATATTTGAGTGGCCTCGGAGATAGGGAAATACATTTAGGGCTAAGATTCATAATGTATATGATTTCATACAATTATCAGGTTTAGAATGAAAGCTGGCCTTGAGATGCTTATGCACAGACTTATACGAAACTCTGGTTTCAAATATGGAGGTATGATTATAAAACAGAAAGATGTAAAAAAGTATTACAACTTATATTTCCAAATAGTTGTTATCCTTTTTTGTCACTGTAGGAATTGAACTTATTTCCAACAATATTTTCCCAGTACAGATCTCTCCTTGGGAACCAGCTCTTGCCAATGTAGTCCCATTACCAAAAGTACTCTGCCTCAGGTTACCCTGGACCCTTAGTTCACATTGAATTTGACCCATTCCCTGTGCTCAGTCTCTCCCCTCAAAGGATGAAGATTTACCTATCAAAATGATATGAGTGAAATACATAGTGCCCAAGGACCAAATTCTTGGTCAAAAGAGGCTCCTGGGAGACAGTCCCCTAAGTTGCTCATGGGGCTCTGCCATGGCTTTTTTTTTTTTTTTAAGATTTTATTCATTTATTTAACAGACAGAGAGAGATTGCACAAGCAGGGAGAGCAGCAGAAGGAGAGGGAGAAGCAGGTTCCCCACTGAGCAGGGAGCATGATTTGGGGCTTGATCCCAGGTCCCTGGGATCATGACCCAAGCCGAAGGCAGTCACTTAACTGAGCCACCCACATGCCCCTGCCATACCTTATTTTTAGCTAATGTGACAAGAAGCTCTCTCTACTTGAAGTGGCATGGCCAGAGTGGCTAAGTGCCTGAGGGTCCAGCGTCTTAATTTGTGGTAGTGAAAACACTGCCAAGAAATTAAGACAGAGTTAAACAAATAGCAAAAGGAATTTTCAGAGAGATTCGATTTCTTGCTCTCACACCAAATCACATGCTTATTACAGAGGAAGGGTAGAGTGTTATTTTAACAGGTATGAAGCCTTCTGCAATGTTGATGAAATGATCTGTAATACAGTTCTCATTATTTTGTGCAGCCTTGGCATTGAGCTCAGAGATTCAGAACCTAGAGTCTCTCCTTCATGGGGAAAAAAAAAAAAAAAAAAAAAAAAAAAAATATATATATATATATATATATATATATAATATAAATTAACTCTTTCCCTCTCCAAAGGAAAATTAAAAGAATGGTGACTCAAGGTCAAAAGCTTTTAAATTTAATAAAGATAACTTCCTGGCCACCTGCTACTCCACAAGAATTTAAAGAAACAATTACAATTTTTAGGATGAATTCATGAGATGAGCATACTATCCTTTTGAATTTTCTTTTAAAAAAGTGAATAGTTCATAAACACAGTACTATCAAACTACTTAATTTCCATTTCTTTTAAAATCAAATTTTCTTAAAAAATAACATTTTGAACAGAATTCTCCCCATGAACTTTGAAACTATAATGAAACTGCTCTTGGGTGAAGGATTAAGGAAATGCTTTTTTATTAATAGCAGGAACTGACAGGAATTGGGGTTTTAAAATTTTTTCTCATTGTTAATGGTAAGTGAGTCTAGGTGAAACAGGTCAGATCCAGCTAAATTTAGAGCCAAGTTTCCGATTTCTATAAAACAGGATTAAAAATTGGAATAGTTTTATGTCTGGAACATCCTGAATATTTTTCTCTCCTTTTTATAGCAAAGACTTGGTATGTTTGATTGACTGGTAATTTTTTTTCCCTTGGTATAGCTCAAGGCATAAAACAAAGAAATTTCAAGCAGTAAACAGTCTATTTTGAGTTTATTAAGATCCAGAAATAAGGCAGAGAATTAAGAAGAAAAGAAGCAAGAAATATTATGAGAAAGGAAAACATATAGCTAATCACAATATTCTTATTTTCTCTCCCATGAAAGATGATCATATGGTAACATTTTTCAAGTTCAGAGTTTACATGGTACCTGTACCAAATACCAATTGTGTTCACTCTGTACCTAGTAGTAATCCATAGGTACTGGCAGATGACAAACTCGACTAACCCAAATGGTTTAACTAGCTCACAAATCCATGGAATTTCATCTTTCATGTAAGGTTGTGAGAAGGGATAGCCACAAGGGACTCTACAAGGGAAACGGAGCCCCTCCCCAAAAATGTGGTGGCTGCTTTAGATTTGACCAGGACTGTGTCCTTCCTAGAATTCAAAAGCGCCTGGTCACAGGGAGTGCTGTGGTGAGTCCATCGGCATGAAGGGCAGAAGCACATCCCCATGCAGAATTTTGATGAGGGGAGAAAGAAGTGAGAAATATTTGTTTGATTCAAAAACAATGCCTAGAATCAGAGAGGAAGGAGATTTGGGGTACAATGCCCTTCTTTTAAGTTATTTCCTAGCCCAGTATCATGGACTCATGTTTGAGTATTCCAAAGAAAGGGCTACAAAGGAGTCAGAAGGGTAATCTCATCAAATCCTCACCAAGAAGTGGGAGCACCAGAGGCTTGGTACCAAGACCCACAGAGCTGAGTGTAACATGGAGGTGGTAAGTGCCTGTCTGACCTTCATTATGGAGATGACAGCTGACAGCACTCTCATCTAAGATGGATCTCTTGAGACAATAATGTATACAAGGTTAAGAGAAAAAAAAATTGAGACTAATTTCCAAACCAAAGAAATACTGGGCTGATGATAAGAAGATGGAAGTGGACCGAAGGGCGGGAGCAGAAATTTTAGATCAGCAACATCTTCCATGTTTCTTTTGAGCCATTGTAGTTTTCCTAGGGAAGTGTCCCTAATTGTGGTGATGGCTTTGTGAGCCTCTGAGTCCTTAGAGATTACTAGAGAGGGAAGGAGCCATAATAACCTGTCAAAAGCCGCCTTATATCTAAAAGGACTAAAATCGTAAGCACATGGAAAAACCTGTGAGAACACCCAAGAGTTTATAAGAATACAATATTCAATAAAGGGAACTAGAGGTCTTAAAATCATGGATGGAGGCAGAGTCAGAAGAACACAGTGTGAAACTCTGAATGCAGCCCTCATTTTACCACCAGCCTGTTGAGGCCAGGAAGAATTTTCTAGAACTTAAGGAAAATTGTCCCTCAATCCCTACAAACATTAAACTTAAGGAGAAATAACTTGAAAAAGACCTTATGCATATAGTTAAAGATCACTTTCACTTATGTTTTTCACCAGGGCTGGTTTTAAAAGACTTATTATTCTCCTCGCTGCATACACAAAGGAAATGGACCTCAATTTCCTCAAGTTGCTAAGGTTTCAAAGCTTCTGAGTGGGAGAGTTTGCATGAGCCCTCAGAGCTAATGAGTTGTTCTCTGAGAAGTGATGAACCCTGTAGGATGCTAAATGCAAAAATCTCATGTGCATGAGGGCAGGTACTCTTTTTAGACTTCAGGTTAGGAACAATTTTAAAAACTTCAAGAACAAAGGGATAATTATAAAATGAAATTCTAGATCTCTTCAGATGAAGAATGACCAAAAGCATCCACTTTCCTTTTCTGGAGGTTGGAGCAGAACCAATGAGAACAGGAGACATGCATGGTGGCCCTTGGCAGGCCCCTAGACCACAGCTGGAGTGGGATGGGCATTGCTTCCAAGAGCCTGAATCAAAAATTATCTTTTAGAAAGAGAATCCTCACTCTAGGTACTTGGGTCCTCCAGGGAGCCACCAGAATGACATAGAGATTGAGGAATCTCAAAGAATGATCAGATTAGTTTTTTGTTTGTTTCTGCTTCTTGTTTGCAGCTGGATCAGAGGAAGCTTAGTCAGTACCACATAGGCTGTCTGGCTCCTCTGGAATTTGCAAAGGCCCATCTATCCTAACCCCTTTCTGTCCTTGGATGACACGCAGGCTAGTTCAGCTTCTCTCTGATGGTGTCTGTCATGGGTTTCTGATTGGCTAGTATTGTGGCTTCAGCTGTATGATCTAGAATGGCTTCACTCACACATCCAGTGGGTTACAAGCTGTCAGCTGTGGTACCTCCATTTTCGTCCATGTTGTGAAAATTAATAGAGGGGACACTCACTAAAGTGGAGTTGAGAGGCTAGAAGGGAAGCCATTCCACCTGATGTCACTTGAAGGAAGAATTGTTAATTACAGGTCCCAACAGGGAAAAGATGCACCTTGCTCTCCTACAATTGACTACCACTGTAACTCAGCCAATGAGAAACTATTGTCATTTTAAACTCTTGCTTTTCTCCAATGGACTTTTGTTCACTCTTCCCAGTTTCCTCCTTCTTCTCCATAAAAATACTGTTCCTCTCCCTTTTTTGGTTGAACTTGACTATAATTTTGCCATAGCTTGCTTATCTTGAATTGCAATTCTCTGCTATTCCTGAATAAACCCATTTTTGTTGGTAAAATAACTGACAGTTTTATTTTTATGATTAATAGTCTGGACTTTTCACCCTTCAGGAGCCTAGTTCATGTTCATCCCTATGTATTCAAGCATAGCAAGAGAGGGAAAGCCTCTACAAGCAAGCATTTTTTTTAAAGAGTTTATTTATTTATTTGAGAGAGAGAGAGAGAGCACAAGTGGGGGCCAGGGAGAGGAAGAAGCAGGCTCCCCATTGAACAGGGAGACTAAAGCGGGGCTCAATCTCAAGACCCCGGGATCATGACCTGAACTGAAGGCAGACATTTAACTAACTGAGCCCCCCAGGTGCCCCAAGTGCAAGCACTTTTAAGCCTCTGTTTGCTTACTGTTTTCTTACTGAACCTCGACAAATCCTCCTTCTTAACCCAAACTCCAACAAATCCCATAGCATATGCTGATGCAATTAATTTTTAGAGCTCTTAATTATTAAATTTTCAAACATAAACATTGATAGAGAACATAGTGCAGTGAAACTTGGTGCATGATTTAGCTTTAACAATTAATTATACAAAGATATACATTAAGATATACAAAGTATACATTAAGATATACAAAGTATATCTTAATTGTACATCATCATTTAAAACTGCATGCCATGGCATAGTTTGGTACTTCTCCTCCAGATCTATTCACCTCTTCTTCTATCATAATAAAAGCCCAGATTTATAGCTCAAAAGAGAGACTACATTTTCCATTCTCAGTATAGCTAGATGTGACCATATGATTCATTTCTAGTCAATGGGATATAAGCAAAACTTCTAGGTGTGCCCTGGATGGGTATAACTGGGTATAACTTGCCGGGGTGCCCTATAATGGAAGCAGCAGCTCCATCCCTTTCCCCCTCCTCTTGTCTGTGTTACAGATAAGGAAAGGAAGCCATCCTGGACCAGAGGCACAGTAGTACCTTAAAGATGAGAGAGCAGCAAAATAGCCCATGTCCTGACCTCTGAGGACTTGGGAGAATTGAACTGCTATACCTGTTTGAATTATTATGCAAGAGAGAAACACAAATCTATCTATTTTGTGATGTTTGGCCCTCTGGCTTAAACCACAGCTTATTCAGGTCTCTGTTAGCAGCATAAAAACCAGCACCCAAACTGATAGTCTTGATAAACTCCCTACTATGCTTGGAGAATCAAAATATGATTATATGGGGTGCCTGGGTGGCTCAGTGGGTTAAAGCCTCTGCCTTCGGCTCAGGTCATGATCCCAGGGTCCTGGGATCGAGCCTCGCATCAGGCTCTCTGCTCAGCAGGGAGCCTGCTTCTTCCACTCTCTCTGCCTGCCTCTCTGCCTACTTGTGATCTCTCTCTCTCTGTCAAATAAGTAAATAAAATCTTTTTAAAAATCTGATTCTATATATTACTATTACTGTCACTTCTGTGATTTGGTGATGGCCATTGTATTTTAGCTCAGCAGTTACATTACGGACAATTTCTCCTGTTCTTATTTAATATTTCCCAAGTGCTTAAAAGAGTAAAACCCACTTGTGTTGGCCCCTTTCTCCCAATATTAGGTCCATGATATGCATCTATCCTACTCTGGGCATTTGTAGATTGATCACTCTCGTAGTCATGTAGTTTTCCTGGTGTGAATATACTACAATTTAATGATGTGTTACATGTATTATACACCATTGATGAATACTTAGGTCGTTTTCATTTTTGTGAGCATAGAAACCCAACTGTGTTAGGTGTTTAACTCGGAATGGAATTGCTGGGTCATATAATAGACATGGGTTTAGCTTAATAGATACTGCCAAACATTTTATACAGAGTATATGTACAAACTTATTTGCTATGGTAGTTGTGACAATATCATTTTCTGCATTTATTAACATTTGATATTGTCTCTCTTCTTCAAATTTAGCCATTGGGTTGGTTTTGCATTGTGGTTTTAAATTACATTTCAGAAAGAAGTATATATAATAACAACTTAGATTTTGTAAGTATGAGGCAAGAAAATTGCCCTGAGTTAGATACACCAAGGCTATTACACTGAGGTGGCACACTTTTGATCTCATAGTGAATCTGGGTATGAAGATAAAATGATTGGCTCTGGGAGGTCATGGTTTCTCTGTCCCAGTAGTGGTTAAAGCTGATCACTTGAAGGAAAGTACAGAAGAGTTTCCAACAGTGTTTGGAATCCAAATCCATTTCAATGCCTAGTTCAATGGTGTCTTTAAAATGTAAGCCTGCTGCTTGGTTTTTCTTAAACTCTTTATTTTAGTATCATCTTGATTTTCTTAAGGTCATGGTTCACAGAGACAGATACTCATTATGGATGGTACTCATTTTAAGTAGTTCAGTAGAACCTGGATCAGTAAAAAAGTGATTCAACTTGGAGAAAATGTGTAACATTAAAACATGTTACATGCAAATATGGCAGAAATAATGGAAATGGTACAGGAGCATTCTTATAATATTTAGAGAGAAATGGGACCTCCATCACTTATATTAACCTTGTAAATGGAGGACCCTTGGTATCATACCTCCTTCTATGGACTAATGTGCCTTGATGAATGCTGTAATATTCAATTAGGGCTGAAAAAGTTATATTGGTAATAGTGATTATGATTCATAAAACATTGGAGACTGCATTAAATGGTGTTCCTATGTTCCATCAGATATATTGCTGCTTTTTTTCTTCTCCTTCTTCTTCTTCTTCTTCTTAATATTGCTTTCTGAGGAAAAGCCTAGTTTTACTGCAGTCTGCTTTCCAACAAAAGCTCAGGAAACCTTTGATCCAAGTGAAAATTCTGGTTAAATGCCTGCCTCCATTTTTATAAAGCGTAGCCCAACTCCTTCCCATGCGATGTTTATATAATATGAAAACCTGTCATTCATTGAGGATTTACAGTGTGTTAGACATGTTATGTCTCTTATTTCATGTAATTCTACAACAATCCCACAAAGGAAGGATTGTTATTATCCCATCTCACAGATACAGAAACCGAGGCACATGGAATTTAAGTAACCTACCCAAGGTCACACAGCTAGTTGGTGTTGGAGCTGGGATTTGAATTCAGACTTGGCTGTGACAAGTACGAGTTTTGTGCTCTCAGTAAGTTGTTTTAACGTTCTGGTTCTGTTTCTTTGGAAGAAATGATTAAAATATTGACAATACTGGGTTATTACAAGGATTAAGGAAGATACATATCTACAGGGCTTACTGTGTACATGAGTGCATAATATAAGGACTCTAAATGACAGACATTGTTACTATTATTATTGTTATTGCTGTTATCTGTTACTGTTATTATCATTGGTTGTCATTATTGGCCCAGTGAATTTCTAAGTGCTGGTAACATCCCTGAAAGGCAGTTACTCTTGTCCCAATTGAAAGAGACTAAGTAACTTCTCCATTGTCATATCAATTGCTATGAAACTCAAGAAGTGTTTTCTTCTTAAATAGAATCCTGTAACCCTGTCTCTTCATTTAATCACTGTGTATTATCTCAAGTGAGATGTCTCCAACCAGCTACTGAGAATCTTTGTATTCTAGGCTGGATCAGAGCCAACCTTGAACTCTCTTCTTCCCAGCCCCAAACAGAAGCCCTCCTGAGGGAGTGTGAACTTGTAGGGCGTGGGGTATGGAACATGCATTCCATCTCCCTCCCGGGCAATCTGCATTCTTTTATCATCCCCTGTGCCACCAGAATGTTATACATGTAGCATAAGCTCATTTAGCCTTTTGGGAATTGCTTTCCTTGAATTCTTGTGCAGCTTTACCTTCAACATCTATAGAAAGTCACTTCAAAGACCCTTTGAAACTTCTCGTTGCATTTGCATCTGAGAACATTGCTTTCCATAGCACTTGGTGTCCCATTAATAAAGTCTCACTTGAGGTGATTTTTTTTCTGGGAAAAGCTTATGCTTGTGCTAAGGAACTAGTAAGTTAATACTAAGTAAGTTAGTTAACTAGTAAGTTAATACTAAGAATTCTGTAATTGATTGTCTCACAATTTTTTTTGTTTCTTTTTTTTTAAATTTAAATTCAGTTAATTAACATATAGTGTATGATTAGTTTCAGAGGTAGAGGTCAGTGATTCATCAGACTTATATCACACCCAGTGCTCATTACATCATATGCCCTCCTTAATATCCATCACCCAATTACCCCATCCTTCCACCCTCTCCCCTCCAGCAACCCTCAGTTTGTTTCCCATGATTATGAGTCTCTTAGGGTTTGTCTCCCTCTCTGCTTTCATCTTGTTTTATTTTTCCTGGGTTTGTTTTTTTTAGTAATCAGAATCATGCTGTTTGTATTGTTCAAACTTTGATGTGCTTGTTGGAGATGTCCTCAGCCTACATACTCCTTTTATCCATTATATATTCCACAGAATTTGTAAATTATTTGAGTTGCTTTATTCTGCTCTTAAACTTATTTGCGTTGCTTTATTCTGCTCTTAATAAGAATGCTCTGAACCAAATTCTATTTAAACTGCAATAATTATTTTGGAATATTTAGTTGTACGTGTTATTGTAATAGGCTGCAAGAACAGGAAGATGTTCAAAAACTATCAGGACAGTACAACTTAGGGAAAGCTTTCTCGAGCATCAACTGTTATCTTGGAGTCATCCTAGATTTATGGAAAAGTTTCAAAGATTGTGTGGCCTGCACAGAAAGGTATTGTGAAGTAGTTAACACCATGGTACTGAATATTACTGTGTGTGAAATGGTTCCTATTACTACTTGACACTGTAGTGTATACACAATTATACTGTGTAATTGTCTATCTGGTTTATCCATTCATAGCACTACTCTATGTATTAGTACACACTAACAGTTTACACTCCTATATGGTTGGCCTTTGAATAACATGGGTTTGAACTGCTCAGATCCACTTATATATGGATTTTTTTTATTATGAAATATAGTTCAGTGAGTGTTTTTTTTAGTAAATGTGTTTTTTAAGTAAAAATTTTTCCTATGATTCTCTTAATAATATTTTCCCTACCTTAGTATATTGTATCAATACAGTGTATAATATATATCCAAAGTACATGTGAATTGACTATGCTGTCAACAAGGATTCTGACCATCAGTAGTCTATTAATGGTTAAGTTTTAGAGGAATCAGATGTTATACTTGGATTTTTGATTGTGCAGGGTGCTTGTGCCCCTCATTCCCATGTTGTTCAAGGGTCAAACATACCATGTGCTAGTTCACACTATATACACTGTGTGACCTATAGTTCACACTATATACACTGTGTGAACTATAGTTCACACTATACACTGTGTGAACTATAGTTCACACTATACACTGTGTGAACTATAGTTCACACTATACTATAATGTATGCTAGTTCACAATATATACTGTGTGACCTGTAGTTCACACAGTACTATAATATACTGTGTGCTAGTTCACAATATACACTGTGTGAACATACTATAATATGCTGTGTGCTAGTTCACACTATGGTATAATATACAGTGTGCTAGTTCACACTACTACACTATGTGAACTATAGTTCATGCTGTACTGTAATATATGGTATGCTAGTTCATGCTACTATACTGTGTGAACTATAGTTCACATTATGCTATACTATACTGTGTACTAGTTCACACTATGGTATAATATACAGTGTGCTAGTTCACACTACTATACTGTGTGAACTATAATTCACACTATAGTATAATACACAGTGTGCTAGTTCACACTACTATACTGTGTGAACTATAGTTCACATTATATTATACTATACTGTGTGCTAGTTCATACTATCCACTGTGAACTATAGTTCACACTATAATATATTGTATACTAGTTCACACTACTATACTGTGTGAACTGTAATTTACACTAGACTATAATATACAGTGTGCTAATTCATACTATACACTGTGTGAACTGTAATTCACACTAATATACAGTGTGCTAGTTCACACTATATTATAATATATGGTGAGCTAGTTCACACTACTACACCAAATCACTTCACACTGTTTAGCAGTTTGCACTGCTCTGTTGTATATTAGTTCTGTATGTATTTCACATTACCCTACGGATATTAGCTCACACTGCAGGCAGTTCACAATTCTACACTGGGTGTTAGCTCACACTGAGAGCAGTTCACACTATTACATTGTGTGGTGATCCATACAGGACCTAGTTCAGTGATGTTGGGTTTAGCACTTTTATGCATGCAGGCCTCAAGAGCAGGTACAGTTCTTTTAAAAAACTGATTAAGAAGAAAAAGACAACCAACCCTTCCAAGTTCACACTTTTTTTTTCCTTCAAGCTTTTATTAAATTTCAGTGAGTTAACCTCCAATGCAGTATTAGTTGAATTAAGTTATTCAGCACTTCCACACATCACCTGGTGCTCATCACAAGTGCTCTCCTTAATCCCCATCACCTATTCCACTCATCCCCCTGCCCACCTCCCCTCTGGTGACCATCAGTTTGTTCTTTGTAGTTAAGAGTCTGTTTCTTGGTTTGCCTCTTCTCCTTCCGCCCATGCTTGTTTATTTTCTTAAATTCCACCTGTAAGCAAATCATATGGTATTTGTCTTTCTCTGACTGACTTATTTTACTTAGTGTAATACCCTTTAGCCCCATCCATGTCATTGCAAATGGCAAGATTTCATTTTTTGATAAATGAGTAGTATTCTATTATATATATATATATATATATATATATATATATATATATATAATATATCTCACATCTTCTTTACCCTTTCATCAGTTGATGGACACTTGGGCTCTTTCCATAATTTAGCTTTCATAGATAATGCTGCTATTAACATTGGAGGACATGTATCCCTTCAAATTAGTACTTTTGTATTCTTTGGGTGAATACATACTAGTGTAATGGCTGGATCATAGGGTAGATCTATTTTTAGCTTTTTTGAGGAACCTCCTTACTGTTTTCCAGAGTGACTGCACCTGTCATTTCCTGTCTTATTAATTTTAGCCATTCTGGCTTGTGTGAAGTCATAGCTCATTGTGGTTTTGATTTGCGTTTCCCTGATGATGAATGATGTTGAACATCTTTTCATGTGTCTGTTGGCCATCTGTATGCCTTCTTTGGAAAAGTGTCTGGTCATATTTTCTGACTATTTCTTAAATGGATTATTTGTTTTCAGGTATTGAATTTTATAAGTTCTTCACATATTTTGGGTACTAACCTTTACTGGATATGCCATTTGCAAAAATCTTCTCCTATTTGGTAGGTTTCCTCTTAATTTTGTTGGTTGTTTCCTTATTTTGATGAATTCCCAATAATTTATTTTTGCTTCTGTATCCCTTGCCTCTGGAGACCTATCTAGTAAGAAGTTGCTACAGCTGATGTCAAAGAGGTTACTCCCTAGGTTCTCCTCTAGGTCTTTAATGGTTTCCTGTATCACTTTTAGCCTTTAATCCATTTTGAATTTATTGTTGTGTTTGGTATAAGCAAATGATCCAGTTTCATTCTTTTGCATGTTGCTGTCTACTTTTCCCAATACCACCTAATTTCATATTTAGATGATCTTAGTATGTTCTTAGATAATCTAAGTATAAATGGGTTCATACTTAGTTAACTAAAAATCTAGTGGATAGAACAGTTATTTTAGCATTTACTTTTTTTTTTTTTTTTTTGCCAAGTCTGTTAAGTCAGGGGTTCAAAATACAACTAAGCACAGTGTATGCTGCAGAGAGTACAGGTGTGAGAGTTTCTGGTTTTAAATCATCTGAGAGTGGCCTAGGTGAGGCTGTTATTTAGAATAGCATTAAGGAACAAGTTAGGAAAACATTACTACTGGATTTGTGATAATCCATGTGGATAATGAGGCTTATCCACAAGCTCTTAGAGGTCACTTCCCAACAACAACATGACCTGAGATTGGCTCTGGCTATGTCAACTGCATTGGCCACGGCCAATGTCTTGTACGGTAACACCCAAATGGTGGCATCACCCTCAGGAGGCCATATATTTGTTAAGAGCTGATATAATTGGATGGAAAATAGAATAGAAAATGGGTACAGTTTTATCACTATATTCTTCAGAACCATCTAAAGATTTTCTGGGGACAAACTGTCCTCAAGGTGCCAGGAAGATACTCAAATAAGCCAAGACGGTTTTCGGTACTAGACTTCTGAAAGTCAGAGCTGGATGACACAGTTTGCTGAGCCCTCTTGAGGTACATGACCACATAACCCTGACTAACCATGGCTTAAGAGAACAAAACACAGGGAATATAGGAGAGGAATACTTATTCCCATTCCAACAATCCATGAAGAGGAATTTTCCTTAAATAGTCCTGGCCTCTAGCCTTGCCTGATCCCCTCAGGCAGTGGGGTGACTGGTCCCATTGGTGTCTGATAATAATTGGAGCAGCCTTTCTGGGCCCCGTTTTCACATCTGTTCAGTGCAGTCCTTCCAGGTAAGTGTGTCTTTCCTGCAGCTCAAATTTCAGGCACGCTGTAGCAAAGCAGCCATTATTATCATACACCTGACCCCACACTGCAGGCCAGCTTTTGGTCAGCCTCTATCTCTATCTGACCAAATCCTCTGTATTTTTCAACAATTCAGGATTCAGGTAGTGAAGATCAATCTTTCATGAATTTGCTTTCCAATGACACAATGTTATCACTTAACTATGGCTTTAATTCCGACTTTTTGTATACAATTTGCTTATGATTCATATCTGCCTTCTCAATTAGTTAGGAAGTTCCACGGAGAGCAAGGGGTGAGCACATCTGTGCTTTTGATCCCTATTATATTCTAAGCACCTGGCCCAAGGTCCCAAGGTCACAAACACGATTAGTGAAAGAAGTGAATAAATGAGTCTCAGAAAGCCTAAATTCTCAATGGACCTGGCTATCTTCATCTTTAGTGGCATCTTTTTGGTGAGGTCTGTAAGATTCACGTGAGCTTCCTGCCAAAGTCACTAACCCTGAATCAGTCCCTGGACCAATTTTTAACCTCAGCCAAGCCAACCACGCGTCACAGCGTCACCACCCTAGTAGAGGCAGCACCGTGTAACTGCATCCTGTTCCGTGGGAAAGTCCTGAATTTTCCTACCTTTTTCCTCTGGCTTCTCACTTCTAGCTGTGGGCTTGTGTTTTTTTATTTATAATTCTGGCCCTGAGCTTCCTTCTCTTCAATCCCCTTAGCATGCCTTCATCAACAAACCTATGTGCTTTCTCTGTTGCTGGATGCCTCCCGTAAGTCCCCAGGTCTGAGACTGCACTATGGGGCCGTGAAACCCAAGTTGGCTGACATCTTACCTACTCCACACCCAGCTGCTGTGCAGGCTTAGGAGAAGTTGGAGCAGGTCTTGGGGACACAGTTCAGTAAAAGATTTGTTTCCAGACTTTCTTGGAGGGCGGAGGGAGGAGGGCATAGGGGAAGAAAATATTTACAAATAGAAAAGCAAAAGGTTGCTGTGACTTCCTTTCAACTCTTGCTTTTCCAGTTTGTTTAAGAGTGCAGAGAACATTTTCTCTCCTCTCTTGCCTGGCTTTTTCTTGGCTTTATGATTTCATCTTGACCCATTCTTTTCTTCAGGGTTCATTTCTGAGCCCTTCCTGTTCCTCCTCCCGCTGCTAACTCTTCTGTAGGAGGCAAGCGAAGTCAGCACAAAGGAAACAAACAGCACGAAATGGCCAGTGAGAAGACTGCTGGCTTTGGTCGCCTGCCGGACAGCAGTGAGGCTGAGCCCAGGGACCGCCTTCAAGACAAAGCAGTGTCCCTGTTCTGCTCAAATGAACAGTGTTTATAAAAATAATTCCCTCTTTGGGTGTTTTACCCCACTCCCAGCCATCTTTCTGCTGTTACAAAGGAAGGAGCCATGACAGGTTTCACTCCTGCTTTGAATGGCAAAAACTATATTATAGTACCTTGCACTGCTCAGCTGGCTAAAGCCAACTCCGCCTGTGGCTCCAAATCCTAGCCTGCAGTTCTTAGCTACAGCTTTGGCTTCCTGTTTCACTGTCTTTTCAGAGATACAATGTTTTCTTCTTCACTATAAAAGTTTTACATGCTTCCTATCGGAGATCACTATAGCAAGCTGCAGCAAGAAAACAATTCTTTCCTAGCCACACCCGGAAAACAAACATTGTACATATGTTGCTTGCTACATCTCCTTTTAGAGGTGTTTTTTGTTTGTTTGTTTGTTTTTTAAGCATGCTTTAGAATGGGAAGATTCCTGGCTTATGGTCATTATACCTTACTCGTCAAATATTGTGGATTCCCAAGTGGGATTTTAGTTTTGGATAAGAATGTCCTAAGGGGAAGAGAGAGAAAGAGAGAAAATCGCTGGACACAGAAGAAGCATAAACCTGGGCATGCTCTGTATAATAGCATTTCATCGTTGTGAACTCCCTGAGTGCTGCTTAGTTAAAATACTGCACCTTAAGATTTGTCTATTAATTAGCAAGGGAAGTGATGAGTCAGCAACTGATTGAACGTTCACAGCTCATCCCTCTGAGATGAATAACTTCTGTGCCTACAACTACTTTTCCAAAAACTTCTAGAGTCCAAGAAGGTGGAAAGAGTTTCCTTTTAGACCTCTGAATTCTCTGAGGAAGTGAGTAAGCAAAGAGATGGCAGGCAGTTTAATAATATATAAAATGGAAAATGGCATCCCCTCTGGGAGGGCACATAGAGGCCCATGTGGGCGCTTGGCATGGAGTGCTGAGTGCCCCTGCAGTCAGCCTCTGCCCAGATGTCCCTCATCACCTCTGGGGAGGTATGACGTGTGCAGTCATATATGATGGTTCATGGGTTGGAATGAGGAGTCAGGGGGACTCGGTCTGAGGTTGCTTCTGGCTGCTGTGTGTTTGCTTTGGGCCAATTACTTTCCCTTTGTGGGTTGGCATGTTCCCTAGCAGGAAGAGGGGCACAAAATGAAATGGTCCCCAACAGGCACTGTGGGTCACCCATTCTAGGAACAAAGCAAAATTACATCCATAGATGTCACGGACACACAAGTGACCTGTTCGCACATCTCACCAGAAGCCTCACAGACCTGATGGCTGGAATAGGTGGAATCAGCTATGGATTGGAATCTCAAACCTGCTCTTCCCGAAATCTGAGTGACCTTGTCCATGCTACTTAATTTTTAAACCTCCCTTGACCCCTTTGGGAAAGGGAATAATCAGGTATACCTTTAGTGTTGTTAGGAAGATGAAATAAAAAACATGATCAATTAATAATTAATTAATCCAGCAATTATTTCTGAAGCACTTACGGCATTCCAGACCCAGTTGCAGGCACTGTGGGCAAGTGGTGAGAGGGTAGAATAAAGTGTCTTGCTTTATCCAGCTGTCATACTGATTGAGGGGGAAGGGGAAACAGGAAATAAACAAGTGAAAGTATCAGTGCTGTGCAGATAATTACAGTGGGGTGATGTGGGGTGCCTGGGTAGCTCAGTTGGTTAAATGTCTGCCTTCAGCTCAGGTTGTGATACTGGGGTCCTGGAATTGAGCCCTGTGTCAGGCTCTCTGCTCACTGGGGAGTCTGCTTCTCCCTCTTCCTCGGCCTCTCCCCCCCGCCAACATCTGTGCTCTCTCTCTTCTCTCAAATAAAGAAATACAATCTTTAAAAATATATATATTAAAAATGGGGTGACTAGGTGGTCACTTCTGTCTGAGCAGTCAGGGAAGGTGTCTCTGAGGTGGTGACATTCAGCCTCGATGTAAATGACAAGAAGGAGCCAACCAAGCAACAGCGACCAGGAGAAGAATGTTTCGGGGAAAGGGAATAGAAGTGCAAAGTGCAAAGAAGGGAGGCGATGTGACTGGCATGTTTAGGAGCTGCCAAGAAGCCAGCATGGCTCCTGCTGGAAGGTGAACTGTGGGTTCAGGAAGGAGGAAGGCACAGGGTCACGGAGGGTCTGATAAACCAGAGGATCAGAGAAGACAAGGCAGAGACTACGCAGCTCTTGGCCCGAAGGTGCTCTTGAATGAGGGACTTGTCTGTGAAAACAGGCTGCAGAGAAGGTTCTGGAGCAACCTGTTTCCTCCTGACCCTGAAGGATGAAGGTGAAGATCTTACCACATGTTGCCATGCCAGATGGTTTCTATGGCTGCGAGTGTCTATCTACCTCAAACAGAAACCCTGGGGGAGAACTGAGCCCTCCTCAGTCTTCAGAGGAGACACAAACAGTCGCTGAAAGTAGGAAATGACAGGAGATAGCCATTAGGTTCACAAAAGAAACCTTAAAATAGACTCAGTTAGAGATGCAAATCCAGCTCCAGGCAGGTCTCCTCGTATCCCGAAGCTCTAAAGATTCCTCTGGGAGGAAATGAGGGGAGAGAAATTGCAGGCAGAGCAGATGGCTTGGTGAACAGGAGCTGAACACTTTAGGCTACTCCAAGAAAGGGAGTCTTAATTAAGGAGATTAAAAAAACCCTAATAGCCGTCTGGTTTGCCTTCCATCATTAATAGTATTATTCTTCTGTTGATGAGATGCTAACAATTCCATCCTGGGCTCTTCAGGTCTGAGAGGCAAAGAATCGTGTTCTACTTTTTATTTACAAAGTCCCCTGGAGCTGCCCCCGGGTCATTTCCCAGGATTTCAAGGAAATGCTAATGTTCCAGATGAGAAGTAATTACACTCTCCGGTTTCCAACTGTCCAAGTGGCTGCTCAGATGCTTAATTGGTTCTGCTATCTTGGTCTGGTGTCCTGAGGTTTTTTCTACATCATTCCACCCCCTTCCCTACGCCTGAGGGCATTTTCAGTCCCACTAGCTCTGCACATTTAGGTAACCTCGAAGGATGGGTCTATCATCAGGCAACGAGTGATTTCCAAGCCTCTCCCGCTACTGCATCTGGTTGTCAGAGCTGGCTGTTCATTAGCATCTGTGACCTTTTCAGGAGCATTAATGAGGCCCATCTGAAGAACTCAGATCCAGAGTCAGTGGATTATTCTGTGCCATAGGAAGTGATTGGGAAACTTCCGGGGTTTATGTAGGTCCTAGTTAAGACCAAAAGAGCATTAGATCTGTCCCAAGATGATAGCAGTGGTTTTTGTTTGTTTGTTTTTGTGTTTGTTTTTGTTTTTGTTTTAGATGATAGCAATATTAGTCGAAAAGAGGATTCTCTGGAAGCTTCGGTAATAATATATTTTTTTAAGATTTTATTTATTTATTTGACAGAGAGAAATCACAAGTAGGCAGAGAGGCAGGCAGAGAGAGAGGAGGAAGCAGGCTCCCTGCTGAGCAGAGAGCCCGATGTGGGGCTTGAACCCAGGACCTGGGATCATGACCTGAGCCGAAGGCAGCGGCTTAACCCACTGAGCCACCCAGGCGCCCCTTCGGTAATAATATTTTAAAAACACTTAATAATAGAGAATTTCAAACATGTACAAAAAAGAAATTTTTTAAAAGATTTTATTTATTTATTTGACAGACAGAGAGAGAGAGAGATCACAAGTAGAGAGGCAGGCAGAGAGAGAAGGGGAAGCAGGCTCCACGCCAAGCAGAGAGCCAGATGCAGGGCTCTATCCCAGAACTCTGAGATCATGACCCGAGCTGAAGGCAGAGGCTTAATCCACTGAGCCACCCAGGTGTCCCAAAAAACAATTGTTACAAAGAACCTCTATGTGCTCATTGCTCAGTCACCACAATTTTTAACATTTTGCCAATCCTTTTCCATCAATTTCTACACATTCTTTTCCTTTGCAATCGTGAAACATCATATCATCTCATCCTTAAATTCTTCAGGGTTTATCTCCAGATGGGTTAAAAAAAAAAATTCCCCATGCTATTTTTGCGCGTCTGGTTCCCTGGAAAGTGAACTCTAAGATGAGGAGTAGCCAGCAGAAAGCTTATTAGGATTTTCAGGATTAGCATCTACAGGAGGGAGGGAAAAGAAGCCAGAGTGAGCTGACAGGTAGGCTCTATAAAGGATCTGCTGGCCCCCATGGATAGTGATAAAGCTGGGCACTTCTCAGTTGTCCTAAGTCTGGGGGAGAAAGTTTGGCTTTCATATTCCTGTGATGCTCTCATATTGACCAGGCTGTTCCCAGGAAGTGGATATAACCTGGAAGTGGGTGTCTGTCTTCCGCCAAAAGCAATTTGAAGGCAGTTCTGGAGAGGACGCATAGCAGGTGGCAGCTGGCAGTACTCCCAGTGGCATAAGGAATAATCTTGAATTTCTGAAGGGGGGATCAGGGTAGCTCATTGGGGCTCATCATGGCACCCACTATAGACACTGTTATGCTTAACAAAATGAACAGTAATTCTTTACTATTATTTAGTGTTACCTGAACAAGGTCCATAAAGGGAAGAATTATGTTAAATTAAATTAAAAGACTCCTTTAGAGCAGGCCTATTATGAATTTTAAATATGCAAATGAACACACTGTGACTTTCCAAGAAGGTTCTGAAAGGTACAACATTTCCAAAATTTATTTGACTCCCTAACATATTTTTGGTTTCTTGGGACATAGCCTAAAAAACAAGGCCCTGGAGAATTTAATAAACAGAGAAAGCAGTTGTTTTTATTTTACAGTGTTTGCAAGTAGCTAAGGCCAAGCCTCTTTCACAGTGAAGAAGCTGAATGTTTGGAGGGGAACAATACTAAGAATAATGACAGTGAACTCTACTTGATGGTGCAGTCCATTCCAAGACAGCTACGCATTCCATGAACATTTCAAGATATTTTGCAGGTGGAACAGGGCATGTGCTAAAAATACTGTGTACTTCATCACATCCACAGCCTTTCACTACAGAGCTTTTTGATATGGTCATTTCTGCACAGTGAAAGGGAGGCAGAAAATGTAACCAATGAAGAGGCTCTTTGCCGATGCTCTGAAGTTATTTTTAGGTTGTTACAAAGCCTCATTTATAACTGCTTCCCCAATCTTAAGAGGTTGGTGTTGGAGACCAAGGAACTGGAAAGAAGTGGTATTCTAGGATTTAGTGAAAGGTTCATAAATCAATAGATTCCAATTGTGCATACAGCAGGGGGCCAGGCAGTGGAACTGAAAAGGGAGAGATACAGTTTTTTTTCCTGAGGAATTTATGTTGAAATGATGAAGGAAAAGGCAATGAGCACAATAGAGCAAAGCAAGTAACCATGTATGCAGTTTTTATTTCATTTTGTGGTTGGTTCTCTCTGGGGCTTTTTTACAATCACTACCTAGATAAAAGTGAATATGCAAGTATTGTTATTCCTATTTCATAGACAGAGAGCTGGAGAAAGTTCTTAATCACACAGATGGCAAGTGAAAAATCTGGAAACAGTCCAGACCTTTTGGTGTTAACTCTATTCTGGCTCTAGTAGAAAATGACTCAATTTATTGGTGATTCAGAGTCAAGAGTCAAGAAGGACTTTGAAGGGGAGAAGATGGGGCATCTGGAATGGGGGATACAATAAGCATAAGATTTCCCTTGGTTTCATGACTTAAGGTGTTGGGTCCCCTTCTTTTAGAGGTGAGACAGTAGGCCTAGCTGTAGGAGTTTATGATCTGGGAAGAAGGCTTATCTTTCCACATCTATGGGAGAACTTAAGTGTTTTCCAAATACACGGGGGTTGCTATATTGGCCCATTGTGAGTGGCACACTATGGCAAGAGAACACGGATCTAAGACTGGATATTACTGCTAGTAAATCCTAGTTCTACTTACTAGCAGTGTGTTTCCATTCATTACATTCATAGCTTTTCTTTTCAGATCCATAAAGTGGGTGTAATAATGCCTACTTCCTTACAGAATGTCTGTAGGGATTAAATGATGTGTTATTTATAATAGTGCCTAGGACAAGCTTGACACCTGGCTGATGCTCAGTAAATATTAACTTTCTTTTATTATCCCTCATTACATCACTTTTCTTTCATACAAGTTGTTAGTATCAGAAGCACTGAGTCAGTTTTCCAATAAACCCCAGAATTCCTGGCTTTCTCCTCCCATCCCCTTTCCTGCAAATCTATGTGATATACACTGCTAAAAGTCATCTGTGCATTCTACTGAATTATTTTTACATATTGGTAGAGGACTCTCTGAAAGGTTCTTGTTTCTCTACCTTATCTCGTTAAAGATCTCTCATTCAGTAGTGAATAATGATTATGGATGCTATAATCTCCTGGGTGTTCACCATGTGCAAGTTAGATGTTGGACAGACAGTAACAGCTTTTTGAGATAGGTCCTCCCATTACATATATTCTCATTATAGTGATGATGCTTTTGAGAGCTGGGTCAAGTAAATGGTCCTGGATCATAGACCTGCTAAGTGATGCAGCAGCCCTTGGAACCAGGTATTTCTGACACCAAAGTATAGAGGTAAAACCTCTGAGTGACCAAAAAAAAAAAAAAAACCACCTATGACATGGACTCTTATGATCCTATAAGGCTAGGGTTGCGTGGGTATAGTTATAAGAGAGAATTGGCTCTTGGAGGACCTGGATTTGAGTCTTGTCTACTGATACTCTAGCCAGAAACACTGGCCAGAAATTCAGCTCAAGTTTGCATCAGCAAATCAATGCAATCTCATTTTCCCTCTGACCCTGGTTCTGTTGGCCACAGCCTTTTCACGTTGAAAGATATCATCCAAATTTGACCCAGGAGATTTGCCAGAGATAACTTTGGCTTAGTTTTCCCTAAAGCTTGTGGATCTCAGAGAAAGAGACCATAATTCCTTAAGACCCACCGAATTTGGGTCCCCAAACTAATCACTATGGTCAGGAGAATGGAGAGTTGTCAGTAGCTTGGCCACAGTCATGTTCCTCTAACCCTTGGGGTTGGGTAAAAAGGACAGTAGGGTAAATCCCATTAAAAATACCTGGAATGGAATATTGTAGGTGGCAGGCTTAATAAGCAAGAGAACTTACATACAAGGCTTGTCTTGGATGGTTGCAAGATGTATAGATCTCCACACCCACCTACCTAAATATCTAAAGTTTATAGAGGCCTTAACTGCATATACACAGTCCAGATGTTCTCAAGAATACCTTCCTCTCCCAAGGCTACAGCCTTGAAAACAGCTCCAACTTTGGGAACTGTGGGCAGAAGGTAATTCCAAGGACAGGGGAGAGGGTGAGGAGCTTTCCATTGCCCAGGTCCAGCTTGTGGGTCAACCAGTGGTCATATCCTCTCAATGACCCCCTCCAACATTGAATAGGTTATTTCTCTTTAAACTTGGTCTTCATCTGTGAAATGAGAGTAATCATTTTCCTTGGAAGATTGAGGTGAGGGACAAAGGAAAATATTTTGTAAACTTTGCATGTCTGTGGCAACACTACTCCAAACTAGTATTTCTGAAAACCTGCCGTTTCTCTAGCAAACTTTGCTTTAACATAGGACTTACTGTAGGCACTTTCATGCCATTCAGTGATTGGAAGTCATGGAGGACATTAACCTAATGAAAATACATGCATTTGCTTTAGAATATATATGCTTACATTGGTTAGCTTGCAGAGAAGTAAAAATGAAAGTATTAACAAATCTGGGATACAATTCTTTAGATCTCATGTCTGCCAATTTCAGTGCCAATGTAAGGCTTAATTTCAAGTATACCTTAAAATGTATTTGCTAAAAGCTAAAAGCTGGGTGAGGGTGACAAGCCTCTGGATAAAAATAATCAGGGTTTATACAAAGGGAAAGTACAAAGCAAGAATACAAAGCTCAGGGACAGGTTGGCGAAAAGTGAACCGTGAACTGTTTGTGCATTTTAAGGTAAATTGGGATTTTGCCCAAGGTTATGAGCCAAGGGGAGAAAGCAGTGTTTCCTTCTCTGAGCAATTAAGACTTAATATCGCATTTAACTATGATACTCCACTTAAGGGAACCTTGGGTGCTTGGCCTCCCAATAAGAAGGAAAGCTTGAATTTCTGCAGTTTCATGCTCTAGACAAGGAATTTGAAAACATATCTATAAGAAAGCCATCTTTTGAGAATTTTCCAGGCAATGAATTATTTTCTCTTTGGTTCTCTAGCTCTAGAAAGACATTAAGTTCACTTGAGGAGTAGTATGTGTCTTAACATGTAGCCCTTGCTTTAAGACACTGAAAATGTTCTAGGTTCCTTGAATACTAGTAAATGAAAGAGTAAAGACATGAAGAAGGAAAATGACTGGACAGTGTGGCTGTGAATAAAAGGACCTATATTCTTTTTTCTTTATTTTCTTTCTTTATTTATTTGACAGAGAGAGAGAGATCACAAGTAGGCAGAGAGGCAGGCAGAGAAATGGGGGGAAGCAGGCTCCCTGCTGAGCAGGGAGCCTGATATGGGGCTCAATCCCAGGACCCTGAGATCATGACCTGAGCTGAAGACAGAGGCTTAACCCACTGAGTCACCCAGGTGCCCCCCAAAAGACCTATATTCTAAGTCTCATTCGGTTGATATTCATTCAAAGAATAAATATTTGAGCACTGGGCTCCATCCTACATGCCAGGGACAGAATTTTGAGCCAAAAATTGTTCTTATCTTCATGAAGCTTATATTTATCATTTATGGGAGATTCATAATAAAAATAACATCACATAAATAGTGATATCTATGTTGAAAAATCAAGTAGGGCAGGGGGATTTGAAGGGCGATGAGCACTCTTTTAGAGAGAATGATCAAAGAAGAGCTCTCTGAGGGGTCAATATTTCAAATAAATCTTGAAGGAAGTGAGAGAATAAGATATGAACTGGGGGGAAGAATGTTCCTGGAAGAGAGAATAGTATGTGCAAAGATCCTGAGGCAGGAGAGGACTTGATTTATTTGAGAAACAAATGAGGAGGCCAGATAGTTAAAGAGTATTAAACCAAGAAAGCATGGATGATAAATAATTAATCTGGGAGAAAGAAAGAGGCGATATTACATGTGGCATTATGGGCCTTGGTAAGACTTTCACCTTTATTGATGTGTAGTAGAAAGCCTTTGGAGGGCTTGAGAAGAGGGATGGCACACAATATGATTTATGTCTTAGAAAGATCACTCCAGGGCTGCTTGGGGGCTCAGTTGGTTAAGTATCTGACTCCTGATTTAGGCTCAGGTCATGATCTCGGGGTCATGGGATCCAGCCCCCCATTGAGTTCCATACTCAGCATGGAGTCTGCTTGTCCCTCTCCTTCTGCTCCTCCCCCCATCATGCTCTCTGTCTTTCAAATAAATAAATAAATAAAATCTTTAAAAAAGAGAGAGAGAAGATCATTCCAGCTGTTCTGTGGAAACAGTGAAGAGTAAGGGGAGAATCAGCAGATGACTATTTCAGTAAGTGAGCATGTACATGGTTGTATTGAGAAATGGTTTTATTTGAGACAGTTTATGAAGGTAGAGCCAAAGGATTTGATGTGACTTTCCTGCTGTAGAACTCTAGTCATCTATGTGGCTTTGGGAGGGACAAAATATAGTGGACATCTTGTCTAGAAAATCTTTGAACATACATAAAGTGAAGAGTAAAGTGAACTGTCTTTCTACCACTCAGATTGAACAAGTATGAACATTTTGTCATGGGTCATGGCCTAGATTTGTATGGTCATGTTTGGTAACTAGACTTATAGTGGTGATCATTTCACAGTGTATATAAATATCAAATCATTATGTTGTATACCTGAAACTAATTTTATATGTTAATTATACCTCAATATTAATAATAAAAAAGATTTTGCCAATCTTGTTTTGCTTATGTCTTCTTACAACTCTTCTTTTTCTCTCTCTGGATATTCAAACAAACTCTAGACATCATGTCATTTCACTCCATCAATACTTTGTAATGTATCTTCAACAAACCAGAAGTTAAACAACAAAACAAAACAAAGCGAAATAAAAACCTCTCCCAAACCCACAATATCACACATAAAAACCCCATAATTTTAAACCAACAAAGTAAACAATAATTATTTATTACCATCTCAAATCAATGTGCCTTCAAGTTTTACTAACATGTTTCAAAAATGTATATTTACAGTTAGTTTGATCAAATCAAGATTCAAAGACGACCCACCCATTGCATTTGATTAATTTGTTGCATAAATCTTCATAATCTACAATCACTACCTCCTCCCACCCTCTTATTTATTTATATTTAGAATTTTTAAAATTTTATTTTGTGCTTTTATGATAAGACTGAGACTATTTTTTTTAGGGCAGTTTTAGGCTTAGAGCAAAACTGAGAAGAAGGTACAGGGATTTCTCATATACTTCCTGTGCCCCACATACGCATGACCTTCCCCATTATCTATACCCTCAACAGGGTGGTACATTTGTTATGGTTGATGAACCTACATTGACACTTTGTAATCACCCAAAGATATGCTTTACCTTCTGGTTCATTCTTGGTATTGTACTGCCTATTACTTTGGTCAAATGTATAATGACATATACTCATCATTTTGGTTTTATACAGAGTATTTTCACTACCTTAAAAATCATCTTTGTTCTATCTCTTCATTGCTGTCCACTACCCTAATCTCTGGCAACCACAGATTTTTTTTTTTTAACCATCTCTATAGTTTTGCTTTTTCCAGAATGTAATATAGTCAGAAACATATAGCATTTTAAAATTGTTTTTTTTTTTCACTTAGCAATGTATATATAAGATTCGTCTGTCTTTTCATGGCTTGATAGATCATATCTTTTTAGAGCTGAATAATAGATTTTTCTTGGTGGTTGTTGTTGGTGTTATTATGAATTCATGAGGTATTATTCGTTTGTGTGCTTTGACCACATTGCTTTTTAGTGCTGAATTATTTAATTCACTCACCTACTGAAGGACATCTTGGTTGCTTCCAAGTTTTGGCATACATGAATAAGCTGCTATCAATGCCCATATGTAGGTTTTTTTTATGGACATAAGTTTGCAACTCCTTTGGGTAAATACCAATGAGTATGATTGCTCACCATATGGTAAGAGTATATCTACTTTTGAGAAATTGCCAAAACATCTTCCAAAATGGCTATACCATTTTGAATTCCCACTAGCAATAAATAAGAATTCCTGTTCTTCACATTCTCATGGGTATTTGGTGTTGTCAGCGTTCTCAGTTTAGCCATCCTTTTATTTCCATCTGCCATATTGTTGTTGTTGAGAATCCTGAGTCATTTGCTCTGTAGAATTTCCCACATACTCAGTTTGGCTGACTGAACCATGTGGCATTTGAAAAATGTTTATCTTCCCAATTTACTGTAAAACTGTTAGCTAGATCTAAACACCATGGACAATGCCATGTACTGTCTCTATCATTGCATTGTCAACCTAAATAAAGAGGTAAACTGAGGCAAGTTTGAATGACCAGAAATTTACTTTATTCGGGAATCGCAGAATTGCATTTCAGGTCACAGAAACCATGGCAAACTAGAGAGGAGTCTTGGAGAGTTTGGAGTAAGCTGTTTTTATGGGAAAGGAGTGCAAAGAGAGGAGGGTTTAGCTAGTGTTCAAGCAGCAAGTTCATTGACTTAGGGATGGGTGGAGGTTCTTGGTGGCATTCATTGGCTAAGGGATGTTTCAGTTTTCTATAAATCAGGATTAATGGGGAAACCGGTGTGTCAGTCTGTTAAACTTCATTTTCCTGAGGACACATGCAAGAAATGCTCCATTTTCTGTCCCTCAGTCCCGTTTTTGAATGAAATCCTCTCACAGCATGGGCGGATATATTTGATCACTTTCAGGAAGTTGAACAGTCTCAGTTTAGTGAAGTTAAGCTTGGTCAGTGGGGTTGTAGGCCAAATATACCCCCACTTTCCAAAGATGTCCACCCCTAATCAGTTATACTCCCCAGCAAAGAGGACTTCATAGATTAATTAAGGTAGCAGACCTTCCAGTAGGAGGAGCCAGGATTACCCAGGTGGGGTCAGTTGCATCCCATGAACCTTGAAGACAGGAGCTCTTCCCAGCATAAGTCAGAAGAAGCAGGAGGAAGACACAGAAGGAGGTAGGAGGGAAGTGGGAGAGACAGCGGGCAGACAGGGGTGTGGTGTGCCCTCACTGGCTGTGGCACATGGGGTCCTGAGCAAGGCCTCTGGAGCCAAGGACAGCACGAAATCCAAAACCTGTTTGGCCAATAGCTTGAATGAACCAAGAAACCAAGTCTTTCCAGAGCAGTATCCAATTACAGCCCAGTCTGGCTGACACTTTGCTTCTGGCCTAAAATCTGCAGCCGGGAGACCAGCCGAGCCCACTTTTCCCTACGGAACGGTAAGGTACACAACTGTTTTAAGTTGCTAGATGGGGTTTGTTAGGATAGCGATAGATAACTAATACAAGTGGTTGCAGCTGTTGTGAGTGGGACCCAGAACGTTCACGGGGACTCACCCAGTGGTCTCAACAGCTGTTGACAATTGTTCTTTAGATCTGTTGTCATTCGTAGTTACAAAATGCTGATTTTTCTAACATTCCTTCTGCATTCATTAGCCGAAATTCTTCTCTAAGGAAGAACTTTATCAATAATTTAGTTTCCCTGAAAAAATTTGGTATATGAAAAGGAGGATAAATGCCAGTTGTTTCTCTTCATTAGGTTTCAGAATACGGAGATCGTGGTTTTGCTACAATTTAAGGTGACCCATTAGGTTTTTCTGGGTTGTTGTTATTATTATTATAAATTTGTGTCATGTTATTTATTTGTGTGTTTTGACCACATTGCTGTCATTAATTTCTTTTTGGTGCTTGACTGGTCCCGTTTGTGACCCTTGGAAAGCCTTTCAATTTCAATCCTCCTGTCTTTTTGTCAAGGCCTCATTATTTATGGTGGCATTCTTTCTGGCAGTACAAGTTATCCAGGGTTCATCTCGTGTATTATATGCCCCACACATTTCATTATGCATTTCTCCTAAAATCCTTTGTGTATTGGGCATGAAGAATTTAAGGACCGTAATCTGGGTGCTTAGGCATGTTCTTGTCATTGCTCCAAGGCCAACTCAGTAGACAGAGATAGGATATAGTATTTGTTTTTTGGAAATTAAAAAAAAAATCATGAGTTTATATTAAATTTCTAATTCAAAGATTGCAGTATATGGTTCATGCCTTGATTTTTATGCTTGAAGTTCATCGTTACATGTTTTGTTTTCTAATGACATTAGTGTAATTTATTGTTTTTTTTTCTGTTATCGACTAATGCAAGTATTATTACTGAATTTGATATAAGATTGCTGAATTTGGTGTAAGATTACTGAATTTGGTTTAAGATGTCTTTGCTGTTTGTAGTAGTTGTTGTTGTTCTTAGAATTTATTCCTTTAAGGAAGTACAGTGGAAAATATTTTAAAGTGTCAAAGCATTCTTCCCTAAGGGGGTTATATCACTGATTTCTTATAGTTAAATGCATTTATTTTTATTATTATTGTTTTTTCTTTTTAGTTTTGGAGATTTTTTTGTCTTTTTAAAATTTTGTTTTTAAGTGTGTAAATATTTATATAATTTTAGAGTAAAAAAATAAATTAAACAAGGGGCATTCTGAGAGTTCTAACTTCTTATTTACTTTCCCGATCTTCGTTGCCCTTCCTTCATAGATAATCTTTTTATTACTTTATAGTTTCAGGTTCTCCTCCTCCTCCTCCTCCTCCTCCTTCGAGAGAGAGAGAAGAGAGAGAGAGAGCACATGAGGGAGCAGAGGGAAAGAGATTCTCAAGCAGAGTCCCCACTGAGCAGGGAGCTGACATGGGGCTCCATCTCATGACCCTGAGATCATGACTTGAGCCCAAATCAAGAGTTGGACACTTAACTGATTGAATCATCCAGGTGCTCCTAGGTCACTCAATTTTCAATTCACAAAATACAAATATATGTGTGTATGTAGGTATATGAGTATACACATATATTTATTATTTTCCTTATCTAAATAAAAATTAGCCCTTTCGCACACAATTCATCCTCTTGCTTTCAGCTTGAAGTGTCCTGGAGATCACTCCATGGCCACATGTGGAGACCCTTTGCATTCCTTTCTGTAGGTACATGATATTCCATTTTTTTAAAATTTTATTTATTTGATTGAAGACACAGCGAGAGAGGGAACACAAGCAGGGGGAATGGGAGAAGGAGAAGCAGGCTTCTTGCCGAGCAGAAAGCCCGATGTGGGGCTTGATCCCACAACCCCAGGATCATGACCTGAGCTAAAGACAGAGACACCCAGGAGCCCCTTCCATTATTTATACTAGATTTATTCAACCTGTCCCCTTTTGTTGGACACTTGGGTTATTTCCAGTCTTTTGTTGTTATAAATGTATTATAAATACAATGGGCCCCCTGCCTTCCTCTTACTTGCTTGTGTATATTTAAGATACGAGACTGCTGGGTCAGAGGTAAATGTACAAGTAATTTTGGTAGATTTTTCCAAATCTCTCTCTGTGAAAGTTATATATTTTGCATTCAGTGAGCAATTTTTGAGAGTGTACCAGCTCTTGATGAGGACTGTTCTGTTTTGTTTTGTTTTTGTTTTTTGCCATTTCCAGGCTACATAATTCTTGCCAAACCAGGTGTAGCCTTTGGGGACTGATTCTCTACCTATAAATTGTGGGTAACAGTTCCTTTCTTGAACAGTAGGGGGATGAAAATTGAAGAAGTTCAAAAGGTTAAGTCTTGATGCATAGCCTATGTTCAGTAGATATGACCTTGCTTTCTTCCCTCCTTTCTTGGACAAATCATTTTAGTTGTTCACTGAATAAATGTGTGTTGAGAACTGTGTGGTAGACCCAGTCGTAGGAACTGAGGATCAGCAATAGACCGATGCACTCTTTCCCACAAGAGACAGAATTTGTAAACAGGTCAAGATGCATCCCAGGAGTGCTATGATGTAGCAGCAGCTGAGGTTGTCATTATCTCATAAAAAATATATATATGTACACACACAAGTACACACACACACACACACACACACACACAAATTCACCTATTCCACAAGGTTGTTTGGAAAATGAGGTAAACACATTTGAGTGTTTTCAAAAGTTGCTTAGCAATTGTTTTTATCTTTGAGGAAAGAAACAAAAACAAAGATACTCTTAGTTTCTTCGAGCAAGTACAACAGCCTGGGTGGCTTTAAGCAACAGAAAGTTACTATCTCGTAGTTCCAAAGGCCAGAACTATGAAATCAAGCCATTAGCAGGGCCATGCTCCCTTTGAAGCCCGTAGGGAAATCCTTCTTGACTTCTTTTAGCTTCTGGTTGTTTGTGAGCAATCCAGGGCCTTCCTTGGTTTAGAGACATATCACTCTGCAATCTCTGCCTTCATTGTTAACGTGGCATTTCCATGTGTGTCTTTGTGTCTTCATAAGGATCTCTTCTTATAAGAATATCAGACATATTGGATTGGAGGCCAACTTGCTCTAATCTGATCTCATCTTAATTTGAATTACCTGCAATAACCCCATTTCTAAGTAAGTTTATGCTGTGAGGTTCTGGGGATCAGTATTTCAACATATCTTTGGTGGGCACAGGGTGGGGGTTAGGAAACACAATTCAAACCATAACAGATGCTAGAGATGCAAAAATAAGCACTTGAAACATGCCCCAAATGTCTTCTAGCAAAGAAACAGGGGTGGAGATGGACAAAGTGTAAGGGGCTCCTGACTCTTCCTCTTAGAATGTCTGAGTGAGCAGCTTCCCATCCCAACAGAATGGCCATTACTATGGCGGTTCAATGACTAGCCAATCTTCCTCCTTCTCCCTCTTTCTTCTACACCAGATCTTTAAGTTTGCCTGTTTCTGCCAGCACAGGCAAGGGGCTTTTAAGGAAAAAAATTAGTTATTCTTATGAATAAGTCAGTTGATAGAGCCCCCCAAATTAAAATTTGTTCTTCCTGGGATGCCCAGGTGGCTCAGGCAGCCTCCTTGCTCAGCAGGGAGTGTGCTTCTCCCTCTGCCTGCTGCTCCCCCTGTTTGAGCTTTCTCTTTGACATAAACAAAATCTTTAAAAAATAATAAAATAAAATTTGTCATTCCTGAGGTGAAAAAAATGCTCATAGTTTTTATGATTATAACATTAATGCAGAACAGAAAAGTATAAAGAAGAGGCCACCAGATACTGGGGCAAGAGGTTTTTACTGTTAACCCTTGGGCGAGCACACTCCTACCCCTGTTGTGTTCCTGTGTGTGCCTCTGTGTATGTGCATGCATGTGCGTGTGTATTTTGTATCAATTGCAAATGTGTCTGGCTGGTAGAAATAGAAAACCAAACTAGGGCAGAGTTTAGTAAGTAAGTGTTAACTTTGCTCACAATTCAGGAACTCTGGGTAGGCTGCTGTTGATTCAAGGATCCAGTGGGGCCAGGACCAAGACTCAGCAATTCTGTTGTCCTTTCCATTATGATTTCACAATGGCTACTGTAGCTCTAGCTATATTAATGGTAAACCAGGAAAGAAAAATAGAGCTGTTGTCCCTTCTCTTTTGTCAGAAAAGCAAAAGCTACTCCTGCAATGATCGGATTCTGTACCTCTCCCCCAGCCAGCCATTCGATTCACGGTCTCATTTTTGGGATAGTGTCACCTTTTTTAGTTGTGTGGGACACCGGGAATATGGGGGAACAGGATAGTTTACAGCAGGGATTGCAAACAATGGTTCCTAGGCCAGATCTGCTCATTGTCTGCTTTTCCAAACAAAGTTTTATTGGAATACAACCACACCAATTGACTAACATATTTTCTATGGCTGCATTGGCACTATAGCCTCAGAGTGGAGTAGTTGTGATGGCAACCATAGGGTCTGGAAATCCTAATATATTTATCATTGGGTACTTCAGAAAAAAAGTTATACCAACCAACCCCTGGTTTAGATCAAATAATGATTCATAGATGAAGGGAGGGGGAAAGGAGGGAAATGGATTAGGGAGAAATACAGGAGGAATACAACAAAAATGGGTTTTGTTGGCAAGAAAGTGGGAATTGATGTTGGATAGGCAAGTAAAAATGTCTATCATGCTGTTGATGATGGAGGTTAGAGGTATAGAGATAAAGACAATAAGAATGAAAGTGAATGAACTTTTGCAGTACATCGTTAGTTTCTGATGTACAGTTCAGTAGTTTTTCAGTTGCTTGTAACACCATGTGCTCACCACATCACGTGCCTCCCTTAATGTCCATTACCCAATTACCCCTTCCTCCCACCCACCTCCCCTCCAGCATCCCTCAGCTTCTTTCCTTTGGTTAAAAGTTTCTCATGGTTTGTCTCCCTCTCTGATTTCTTCCCATTCAGTTTTCCCTCCCTTCCCTCTGATCCTCTGTGCTTTTTCTTATATTCCATATATGAGCAAAACCATATGATAATTGTCTTTCTCCAACTGACTTATTTCACTCAGCATAGTACCTCCAGTTCCATCCATGTGAATGTAAATGGTGAGTTTTCATCCTTTCTGAGGGCTAATAATCCACTGTATATGATATATATATTTATGAAACATCTTCTTTACCTATTCATCTGTCAATGGACATTTTGGCTCTTTCCATAGTATGGCTATTGTGGACACTGCTGCTATAAATATTGGGGTGCTTGTGCCCTTTCGGATCACTACATTTGTATCTTTGGGATACATACCCAGTAGTGCAATTGCTGGGTCATAGTGTAGCTCTATTTTCAACTTCTTGAGGAACCTCCATACTGTTTTCCAGGGTAGTTGTACCAGCTTGCATTCCTACAACAGTGTTAAGAGTGTTCCCCTTTCTCTGTGTCCTTACAGAGGACAAATGTTGATTTGTCGTCACCTGCTTCTTCAATGTTCTCTTCCATCTGTGGCTCGTATTCCTCCTGTATTTCTCCCTAACCCAGTCCTTGGGTAAAAAGCACCTCTTCTACCATCCTTGAATATTTTACTTATGAAATGGCTCTTTTTTACTCATGTATACCTTCTAGTAAATTTAGGGCAGTATATACTTTTCTATGGGGCATATATGTTTAAACCTTCATCTCAGATGGGAATAGACTCCAAAGAACATGTAGAAGTCTGTCTTCCTTTGTTCTTCCTTCCGTCCCTTCCTTTCTTCCACAGATATTTATTGAGCATCTCCACATTCCAGGCTTTGCTCTAAGTATAAGAATACAAGGGAGAGGACAGATAAAGTCCCTGCCTTCAGAACTCATACTGTACTGGGAAAACCAGCATGTAAACAAACCAATAAATAACTATATAATAAAGTATCAAATAGTGATGAGTGCTTTGAGGAAGACTTAAGTGGAGTGAAGGCCTGGAGAGTGACCAGGGGCTTATTTTAGAGAGGGTGGCCAGGAAAGGCTTTTCCTATGAGGCTGTCCAGCCTTAAGGAAGTGAAGCAGGGAACCCTACATACACCTGAGGAAAGGATTCCAGGCAGAGGGAAGTGCAAGTGCAAAGGCCCTGAGGGAGCATTGGGTAGAAGTATCAAAGACAAGGATACCAAAGATTCCAGTGCTTGGTGAACAATGAGCAAGGAAAAGGTGTTAGTTCACACTGGGACTTATGAGCCATGGAGGACTTGGGTTTTTTTCCTAATGATGTGGCAAGCCTTTGAAAGATTTTGATCAACAGCAAAAAGTGCTCTGATGGATGTTTAAAATGGTTCTCTTGGATTATCCTAGGGCAGAGAGCAAATTTCCATTTATAAATACAGAAGTAGATAATTTGCTGAGTTGTGAAGGTGCTTTGTAAACAGTGAATTTTTTATTCATTTAATAAGTAAATATTGAACCATTGTTATACTGTGGACACCTTTTTAGGCTTTGGGGATACAGTGATCAATGGGACATAAGCCCTATCCTTGTAGAATTTATAATCTAATAACTAAGCTTTACAAGTAAACAGACAATTGTAAATAGTATAGTAAGTTCTATAAAAAGAGTAAACATGGGGGGATGCTAAAGCCCATCAGGGAAGCCATACAGTTCAGACTTAGGTGGGTGGGGAAGGAAGGTGTGTTCACGAAGTTGTATCCTGAAGAATGGGCTGTAGGGTAGAATGGGGCCAAATCTGCCAGATAAAATACAGGATGCCCAGTTAAATTTGAAACTTATATAAACAAGATAATTTTTTAGTATAAGTATGTCTTAAAATTATTGTATAGGGCAAACTTATACTAAAACTTTTATTGAAAACCCGATTTTACTGGGCATCCAATATTTTTTACATCTGAAATCTAGCAAACATGGGGATGCTCTGCCAGGGAATTCGAAGTTTTTGGGTAAGCATGGAGTCCAGAGTTGGACACAAGAGTGTTGGGAGAGAGGTGGTTTGGACCATGTAGGTTAGACCATGATTGCTTCATACTGTCAGGATCAAGTCCAAAAGATAGCTGAGGGGTTTGAAAATATGCAAATGACATGCTCAGGTTTCAAATTTCAGAAAAAGTGCAATGTTCTGGCTCTAACATACAGATGATGAAATGGGGGTTGGGTAAGGGAAACTGTAACTTAAGAGATGTGAACAGGTTCTTTTAAGACACAAGTTTTTAAATTTACTTTTTAGTTTCTTCCATATTCCTTTGAGGAAAGGTTTATTATAGGTTCTTTCTCATTTGTGCATGCTAATTTTAATCCTAAAGCAGTGGAAAAGAACTTTGGAAAGAAGATTCCTTAACAAGAAACAAAAGCAAGATTTTACAAAGAGAGAGCTCCTTCCTTGGGAAGCCCTCTGAACATTTTCACAGAAATTGTCCCCTTTGCTCTGAAATCACTCCCTGCTTTCTGGTTGAGGGGGTGAGGTTATCATGTGTCAAAAGCTTCATTTCCTGCTGTTGCTCATTCTACCCTCAGGCAGGGATCTCAAGGGCAGAATCTCTGACAAGCAGGATGCTGAGGCTTCCTTAGTTCTTAGAGACCAAGAGGACAACCTGTGAGAAAAAGGCTGTGTGCTCTCCCATTGATGGAAGAGAGACAGACTGCTCTGTGGCAACAGCCAAACCCATGCTTCAGCCTGACTTTGAAACTGATTCATGAGGGCTAGATGAAATTTCTTTGGAGCCGAAAGTGCAAAAGGGAATTTCTTATCAAATGCAATGCCACAGGACATAATTCTGAAGCATGATTCCCTTTTAGTAATTTTTCATTCAGATTATCTTCCTGTCAGAATTTGCTGGCCTATGAAACTCATTTTTCTTAATCCAGATGTTGTTCTTTCTTCCTCTCCCCTTCCATCTCTTCTCAGTCATCCACCTCAAACTTCCAGTTCTTTTATTATTATTTTTTTAAATACCCATTTGCTCTTTCACTCATTACATATCAAAGAGTGTTATGCCCCAATAATGGGTCCGTGATTAAAGGAGAGAGACTGATATAAAGTGAAGGTCAAGCAAAGCTTTATTTTGTGCCAAGCATCAAGAATCTAACCGAAATGCACCTCTTACAAGAGAGGGTGACCCTTCTCTGTTTCACAGTTTAGCTTTTAAGGGCAAAGTGGTCGGGCTGGCCATGCACAGGTGATCAATGAGATTGTAACACACACAGGAAACTCCACAGTGATGCTAGGTGACCAATTGAGTTACAATTTACCCTAGTACACATTTGATTTAGCCTATCATACCTTGGTTAGGATTGGCACCCAAAAGGCTCCCAAAGGGCGGGGCCCATACTCCTTGGTAACCAGGGAGACAGTATGCATCCCCCCACTGATCGGATGTCTCCACCTGGCCTGACCCACCCTTGTATCTGGGCTTTGTTACCTGGAGCTGGTTTCTGGGAATTGTTTTTAAGTGAATCCCCTGGGGGAAGGGGAGCAGGGACAGTTTAACTTTAATGAAAGCCTCTTGCTAAGTAGGTCCTTACAAAAGTATACATGATGAAGCCAATTTCTGTCCTAGTTGCTGGAGAATAAAAGTTTGATCAAAGACAGGCATTTTCCAAAAGATATTTATAGTAGTTGGGGGAAATAAAAGCAAAAACTGATGAGTAATAATTATTACTGTAAAATAATAAACAGTTAAGAATAACTATTGTTGTAAAAATAATAAATAACGATAATAGTAACAATCTAGTAAATGCTTATCAGATGCCAGAGACTCTGCTCAGAACTTTGTATATATTCACTCATTTAATAGTCACAAAAATTCTGAGAGAAATATATATACATATATATTTTTATACAATTTATTTTATAATTCTGATCATTCATTATTAGTGTATAGAAACACAACAGATTTCTGTATATTGGTTTTGTATCTTGAAATTTTGTTGAATTCATTTCTCCTAAGAGTTTTTTGATGGAGGCTGATTAGTTAAAGACCATTTTCTATGGGTATGTATGTATGCTGTTGTGTAAATACAAGGATAGAAGTAGCTTATTGGCAGTACACCATCTGCCACAGGTCTGTTGTGCCAGATGTGGACATGGTACAGACATTTGGGGGTCTTCTGGAATAGGAATTTAAAACCAAGGATTGGATGGTATCAACCAGGGGGGATATGTGATATGAAGAGCAGGGTGAGAGGAAAACTCTGAAGTCTCAGCATTTTGAGCGTGGACAGAAAGAGAACTGTAAATCAGGAAGAGAAGGGAGGGTGTGGGGTAGGGGAAGAATAGGGAGAGAAGACCCTGGAAGATGAGAAATGGAGTTTCAAGAGTGGAAACATTCATGTTGTCACATGCAGCAGAGAGCTCCACTCCCTTTCCTTACCTTCCTGTACAAATAGCACTTGACAAAGTGGGACAGCATGCTTTCCAGAAACTGGCCTGAGGTGACTCTTGCTCTCCTCTCGGCTGGGGCCGGTGAACCTTTCTTTTCCTTAACTAGCTGGGTTGGGTACTTCTCTTTCTCAGAAATGCTTTCATATGACTGGAAGCCATCTGACCTTCAGCAGACTTCCACCTATTCCATTCTACCTGGATAAGGCCCCTGGCCAAAAAAAAAAAAAAAAAAAAAAAAAGGCAAACCCAGGCTTTTGATTTTGCTTGTGTTCAGAGTTGGCTTTTGATGGAAGAAATGAGATTAAGTTATTCACCTTCAGAGCTGGAGAGGCTGGACTGAGCTCATGTTAAGGAGAAAAAGAGAGAGAGAGAAGATGCAAGTCTGAGGAGGAATTATACTGCTTAAAGGAGGAATAGTGAGTAAAGTAAATTAAGTAAATAACTGTTTGTTTAAGAAAATGCTGGAATATGACCATTACAATTTTAGAGACCCTTTGAGGTTACCACTGTACTTCTCTAAAAACTCTCAGAGGCTGATTTGATTGTCCATCTTTCTTCCAATTCCACCAAATATAATTCAGGCATAGTTCTGTCACAAAGACATTCAAGGAGGAATGGGTCACTATGTTCTCCTCATGATGTCTGGGGATGGGGATGAGGATATGATGAATTTACTTTAGAAATAAGGACAGAGAGCAGAAAGTAGACCAAACTCCCACTGATGATCTCGGAAAGAGGTCCAAGTCTCTCAATGAGACAATAGCTTTTAAATTTTTGTAAAATTCAGAAAACATCCTACCATTTTCCATATTTGTTGTTTTGGTTTTCTTTTGTATATTCCTCATAGTGATTAGTAATAAAAACATCTAATCATAAAGACACATGTCCTTGCTTTGAGAGGGCAATTAGGAAGACAGCAAAGTAAAGAGGTACTATATCCAACTGCAGCCAATTTTGAGGGAAGAAAAATCCAACAGATGCTAGTGTAGCAATTTTAAATTGGTGGCAAGGAACCATGAGATTCAGGATGAGGAGGAAAAAGCAGAAAAAGAGAGCTGAGTGAAAAAAAGTATCAGTCTTACTGTGATTTTAGGTTATTGAGAGGTTGTAATGTTCTAGGCACATTCTAAGTGTTTTGCCAATTTTAACACCTTTAATGCACCAGTAATAGTAGGTGCTATTTGTCCCTCCTACCAATGTTACCTTATAAACCTTCCTGAACTTTAGTGGTGTAAACTAACAAGCATTTTATTATGCTTACAGGTTGTGGGAGTCAAGAACTCAGGTCACAGTGAGCATAACTTTTCTCCATCCACAATGTCTGGAGACTCAGCTAAGACTCAAGTATTTGGGGGCTGAAAGGGCTAAAACTGGAAGATTCATTTCCAAGATGGTTTCTTCATTCATACATTTGGCTTCTTGTTAGGGATAGATGGTCTGCTTGAAGTTTGGGCACAACTAAGGCTGTCATACAAAGCCTCTCCCACATGCTGCCTTCTCATATGGCACTCAGTGACCCAGGGAAGGAGGTGAAAACTATATAGCCTTTTATGAAATGTTCTGGAAAAACACGTGGTGTCCCTCCCATGGGACTCTACTGGTGGAAGGAGACATCAGCCTTCCTAGCCTCCAAGGGAGGGAACATAGACTCCACCTATTGATAGGAAAAGTATCAAATGATTTGTTGCCAGTTGAAAAAAATGCTACATTTTCATTATTATATTACAGATGAAGAAAAGAAAATCTGGGGGAATAAAATAATTAGCCAAAAATGATCTAGCCCGTATGCAGTGGAAGTAGGTATCAAACCCAGGTACTCTGGTACCAAAGCCAGTTTTCTCGTTTAGTTTTGTGTTTGTTTTTGCTTGCTGTAAGAAATTTACTTGTTTGAAAGAAATCCAAATGCTGGCATTGTTCAGAAAAATTTAACAGGTTTATTTATGTGTTATAAAGTTGAACTGCTGAACTTATTTACTGAGAAGTTTTGACTTGCATAAGTGCTTTATGTTCCTGCATTTATGTTAAAAATTCACACACAAATGAAAATGGAAGAACTACCAATACGTGATTTCTCTCCCCTATTTTTCCATTTGCGATCAAATGCCTTTTTTTTAAAGATTTACTTAAAAAAAAAGATTTACTTATTTTAGAGAGAAAGAGAGTGCCTGCATGGTGGGGAGGGGCAGAGGGAGAGGGAGAGAGAGAATCTTAAGCAGATTCCACGCCCAGCGCTTGATCCCCACATAAGGTCTCTATCCCAGGACCCCGAGATCATGACCTTGATGTTTCGGAATATAGATGAGGTTTGGTGGGGTGAGGTCCAGAGCCGACAGCCAAGAAAGAAGTCTTGAGATATCTTTGGTGCAAAATGATGGTTTAATTAAAGCAAGGGGACAGAAAGAGCTGCTGCCCTAGGGTTGGGAGGGGTGCTGATTTTATACTTGGAAGAGTTAAGGAAAAGGGAGGTTTCAAAGATTTTCATGTGTTAAGACTCTCAGGATACCAATAGCATTGCCATTGTCAAGTTCAGGTTGTTGTTCCCTCTAGCAAGGCATTAACATTGAGAGAGTTGGGAGCTTCCTGGAGGACTGTCACGCATATCCCACCCAGGAGCCTGTGGGTGTGGGGGGAAGGATCTTGCAGGCTGTCAGCTTGTGCTATGTCCGTAGCTAGCCTTCAGCTCCCTCATCAACCTGAGCCAAAACCAAGAGTCCAACGCTTAACTGACTGAGCCATGCTGGTGCCCCTACTTCAGTACCTTTGACTTCGTGGAAAAAATAAATGAACATTCAGAACTATCAATAATAAGAAGAAGATAACTTTTTTTTTCTAAAGATGAAATGTTTCCCATCGTAGTGGATTCTTTTTTTTTTTTAAGATTTTTATTTATTTTACAGAGATCACAAGTAGTCAGAAAGGCAGGCAGAGAGAGAGAGGGGGAAGCAGGCTCCCCACCGAACAGAGAGCCCGATGCGGGGCTCGATCCCAGGACCCTGAGATCATGACCTGAGCCGAAAGCAGAGGCTTAACCACTGAGCCACCCAGGTGCCCCCATCGTAGTGGATTCTTAAGCATGTTCTCCACATACACGGCATACTAGCAGAACGTCTTTTGGCATTATTGTCACACATTTAGCATGAATGTCACACAGGTGTATAACTGAACTCAAGGTGTTCAGTGCATGGGGCACAGTAAATTGAACACAACCCAAGGAGGTGTTGAAAATAAAGTTTTTATTGTTATAAGCAAGGAGACAGAGATGGCTCTCAAGCACTGTCTCCTCTTGAGTTAGTAAAGGAGGCTCTTGATTCAGTGGCTAGGGAATGGGAGAGGGAGCTTGATACATTAAGGAACTCGCATTTTGTTATGTAGGCACTTCAATGTAACTGTGCCTGATTATTATGTTAACATGCCAGTGCATACACTGCACAGTCCAAAAGGAGCTGGAAAACCCCACCCATGGAAGGAGATTTTAGCATTAGAATGTACTAAAGGAAATTTTAGAACAACCCAGGGGGCTTTTGCTCAGGTCCTCAGCTCCAATCTGGCTCAAACTGCTTCACCCATGGGAGAGTCCCCTGGAACACTTAGCCATAGGTGTCCTTGGTAGAAGCTGCTTGCTCTGGGGAGCAGACATTCTTTCTCTGCTTCAGTTCCTCCTTTTTACACATGCCTGACTGTCCAGTTCCTCTTCTGGAGCAAGACTTTTCATTCAAATGAAATGCTCAAATAACATTCTCACCTGAGAAATGCAAATTCTGGTTATAAGTTCCACCTGAAAATGCTTTAAGGCTCCAGCTGCTGCTGCTGAACCAAGAACACAATGAAGAAGTTCGAGGACCACGGGAGATCTAGAACAGGGGAGTGTTAAAAGAAGGAGCAAAGTTTCCTTGTGTTAAATGGTATCCTTTAAAGGAGGAAACATTGAAAACCAAACAACAGATTCTCAATTGGTTTTTACGACATGGGTTGATTGGCCCTTGTCAGTCACTCCCATTCTACCAGTGAGGAAGCCCCATCAGGAAGAGTACCGCTTTGTTTAAGATTTAAGGGCTTATAATTGAGCTAGTTCAGAATATCCCTCCTACAGTACTCACTCGTTACACTCTATTGACTTCTGACCATGCCAGGAGACTATGGATGGTTTACAGTGTTGGACTTCAAAGATGGCTGCCTTCCTTTGTATTTTTTTCGAAGACAATTCTCAGCTGTGTTCACTTTTGAATAGCAAGACCCAGAGATGGAGGTTATTACCCAGCATTGTTGGATTGTGTTCCCTAAGGGCTTCAAAAATTCATCAAAGGTCAGCTCAATGTTATATATGTGTCCCACCAAAAGTTAGTATTTTAAGGACTAAAGTGGGGGGGTGGCTATTGGTTGACCACAGGCTGGATGGGGAAAATAGCAAGCACTTCGTTTGCATCCCCCAAATGTCACTTTAAAGACATAGAGCTCTTTAAATCCAGACACTCTGCTGCCTTCTCCTTCAAATGACTCTCTGTCTCTCATAAATGTTTGGAAGTTCTTGAAATGGTGTACTTCAGCAGGCTTGATTTATCTGGCCAGCCACTGACACAGGCTGACTGGGACCTGTGCACTGATAGTGGTAGTTTTCTTGATCATGAGCAGTGCTGAGCAGGCTATGCTATGATGAGTGGCTAGCGAGCACTTCCCGTGGGCACATCAGCATGAAGGGCTGAATTGATAGCCCTCCAGGAAGTAACACCAAGGATGGCCTCCCTACTTTTATCCAAAGTGATAATAGATCCTCTTTCCTTGCAGCAGCAACTCAACAAGTAAGTAAGGTCTTGGGCATTAAATGGAAATTACATCTACCATGGAGGCCCCAGTCTGCGGAAAAAAAAACAGAAAAAATGAGTCCTACTTTAAAAAGAACAATTTCAAAGCTGTGCCAGGAAACAAACCTGAAATGGGATCAGGTCCTACCAATTTCCCTTCTCTGCAACTGGGTGTCCCCCAGAAGTGGGGTCTAATTACGCCTCTGTGAAATTTTGTATGGTAGACCATTCCTAGCTCCCCAAGGCAGGGTGGAGGGTGTGCATTTGGTTCAAGAGATAAAACTAAGACAGTACAATCAACAGTGAATAAGTTCTTAACAGCTATGCGTGAGTTTGTTTCTTTCAGAAAATCACCCTAACTCGAAGCATCACTGTATCTTTCTAAGGGCTGGCAACTGAGGTGCTACTCAGGACTTGGAAAGAACAATGCCCAGATCAAAAGTTGTAATAGAAGTGGAAAGGACCCTACAATGCTCTCTTGATGACCCACACTGTCCCTCAGATTGACAGTGTTCTACACCAAATGTTAAGTCAGATAACCAATCCCAGTGGGAAAGTCATCCCTGGGGAGATTTGAGATATTCATTTAAGAAAGAAGAAAAATGAGTGTGCAGTGTTATTTACACTTTGCCTTCTGCCTGCCTTCTCTGTAGGGTGGAGAGATAATTTCCTAGCTCACATTGCTCAGACCTTGGCCTCATCCACACAGGACACTGAGTGCTGGATTTGTCTTCCAAGAGCAGAGTCTATGCTGGATCACTGTGACTCATTCATACATCCAATAAAGAATTTTTCCCAAGTCCCTAATGGATGCTGGACTGCTACTAAGGTTTTCCCAGTCCCAAGTGGTGAGGTCTAGGGTCAGCCTGATTCATTATCCTCATAAAGTGATTCAGAATTGCATGGCCTTAGATTATATGTTGGCCTGGCAAGGGGGTGTCTTTGCCATTGCAAATATATCCTACTGTGCATATATAAATATTTCATGCCAGTTTAAGATTAGTGTAGAAAAATTTGACAATAGTGTACCTGGTTGCAATGATCTCTAGGTCATCAAATTTCCATTTTGGAGGGAATGAGTGCAGGTCTCGCTGACTGGTTCTCAGCTCTTTTCTCATGGATCCCAGATGGACTTAAACCCATCTTCTTGGGCATTTTTTTGTTCTAAACCTTTTGTTACTGGTCCCAGGAGCGTATGTACTGCTAAAGGTCATCTTTTGTTGTGTGTCTTATGTCTGTAAACACATTCTATCTACCTTAAGAGTCAGAGTGCTTGATCTAGGAAAAACAAGTATAAGCCTTCCATAATAAAAATCTCCTGACTTCACCCCTGGCCAGCAGGAAGCAGCCGAATGAGTACAACAGCCCCTTTTCATAGACATGGAAGGCATGAAAGGGGGGAGCCTGAAACCACTTGAAAACGTAAAGTAAACAGAAATCAAAATGGCTGCACTAATGCTTCAGTGAAGCTCGATTTTAAAGTAACACTTTTCATCTCTTCTGCAAGCCTCCCCTCCTCCTTTTTAGCCTTTTGTTTCAGGAACATAGTACCACCCTGAAGACAAGACAAAGGAAGCCGGCAGCAAGTACACAATTCCTGTCAAAACCAGCTAGATCCTATATTTCTCTATAGCACCCCCCAGTCTCTTCCTGGGGGGTGGGGGGAGAAAGCGGTGGGGGAAGGGAGAGGGCTTATAGTTTTTCCAAGGTCAGACTCTGCTGCAGCCTCCTTTGCATAGCAAAGCAATAAAACTCTTGCTCCTCTTTATCCCAAATTCTGTCTTCACATTATATTTTGGCTCTGAAGCCCCAGGGGTCGGTTTGTTACCACAGTTTGCATGAGCCCAGCTTGTCTGGATCTAAAATTGGGCTGGGACGATAGACTTCTTGCCCATTGAGAAGCATTTCTTATCCAAAAGAAGCACAGGTGGGAACAGGTTTAGGGTGTTTACTACTCTCAAATTGGAGATGCTTTAGTCCTGAAAGGTTTTAAACCAAGTGCAAATTATGTAAAACCATGGGAATTCACAAACATTTTAATAAATATTCTTCCAGTAATGAAATTACTTTGGATAATGCATTTCTTGGATA
This sequence comes from Lutra lutra, assembly GCF_902655055.1. Taxonomy (NCBI): domain Eukaryota; kingdom Metazoa; phylum Chordata; class Mammalia; order Carnivora; family Mustelidae; genus Lutra; species Lutra lutra. Next base: position 158,769,522 of record NC_062279.1, on the reverse strand, counting down.
TGTTTTATGTAAGGAGGGGAAAATTAAATTGTGCCAGTTAAAAAACAAACTCATTTTAGAACTTGATGAAAACTACTAAATATTTAAAAGATCTAAACAACGATGACACATATTTTGTGTTTTCTCTTACCATTTTATTGGATGTCTTCTTCAGTACATCTGTTAGCGTAACTGTGAAAATCTATGAAAATAAGAACTTTATTAAGACAGTTCACAGTAGGGTGAATTTACTTCATTTTTCTACTCAGACATTTGTTTTGGGGTGTATGGGTGTGTTCAGATGCCGTGTCTAGGTTTTCTTCATCAATAGCTTCAAAAACATGATTGGTACCAAGTATCTATCCTACTTATGAGGTCTGTTTGTGACCTCGCCTCCTTCAGTGGTTTTCCTTGAGTGGCTTGCAATTTCTGGGTCAGATAATAATGAAAAACAACCATAATGATGACTATTGAGTGTTTATTTTCTACCAGGCTCTGGGCTGAGCATTCCTTATGCTCTTCCAAGATTCCTTATGGGGTAGGTATTATTATTTATCATCCCCATTTCACAAATGAAGATCCTGAGGGTCTGAGGCATGACATGAATTTCATAAGACCACACAACAGACAGGAGTCAGAGAGCCAGGATTTCACCCCACCTCAGTCAGAACCTAGAGACCAAACTCCTAACTGACACACAACACATAAACACATAAACACATCTCAGATGCCCATCCTGTCCCACACTATTTGTCACACGGATCTGGGAGTAACATTCTGCTGCTCTCCTGAACTGTGTGGTTAGTGGTTTTTCTTACAGATTTACCACAGCAGCTGCCTGCTGTCTGTGAAGCCAAGGATTACAGACTGAATGTTTGTGTCCCTCTGCCCCACATATTCATATGTTGAAGGTCTAACCCTCACTGTGATGCATTTGTGGGTGCGGACTTTGGGAGTTAGCTTACAGTGAGGTCATGAGGATGGGGCCCTCATGATGGGATTAATGCCTTTAAAGAAGAGGAGGAGAGAAACAGAACCCTGTTCTTTCTGTGATATGAGCACACAGGGAGAAGGGAGCCGTCCTCAAGCCAGGAAGTAGGCCTTCATTCTGAAGACATCTTGATCTTAGACTCCTCAGCTTCCAGAACTATGAAAAACAAATGTTTATTATGCAAGCTTCCTGGTCTGTGGTATTTTATAACAGCAGCCTGAGCTAAGACACCAAGGTTTGAGCTCTCTCATGCATAACGTTTCCAATGAGAATGTCTCCACTCAGTGCATCTTTCCCCATACCTGCCTCCTTTTCAACTCAGCAGAACCCCCCCCCCGCCCCCCGCCACCTTTAGTAGCACCTGGTATCCACAAAAGCCCTCTGGAACTTTGCAACATTGAGGTATATGTGTAACATGTAAGTTTATGGAGTATCATGGGTGGATTTGATACATTTATATATTGTAATATGTTACCACTCTAGCATTGGCTAACACCTCTGTCACATAATTATTCTTTTTTTGTGATAAGAATTATTAAGATCCAGTCTCTTAGAAGCTTTGCTGTTCATAATGCAGTCTTGTTAACTACAATCACTAGTCTGGGAATTAGATTCCTAGGATTTATCTACTAGTTGCAAGTTGGTACCCTTGCAAATTTCTTACCAATGATGACAGATATTTTGTGTTTTCTGTTACCATTTTATTCGATATCTTCTTCAGTACATCTGAACCCCAATCTCTGGTACCACCATTCTACTCTCTGATTTTATAAATTTGCTTTTTTAAGATTCCACATTTAAGTGATATAATAGCATAATGCCCTCAGCAAATGACAGGATTTTCTTTCTCATGACTGACTAACATTCCATTTTGTGTGTGTGTGTGTGTGTGTGTATGTGTGTATGCCACATCTTTGACAATTTATCTGTTGATGGACACTTAGGTTTTTTCCATGTCTTGGCTATTATGAATAACGCTGCAATAAACATGAGAGTGCAACTATTTCTCTGATACATCTGGGACCTATTGCAATTCATTTGGAGATGGGCCCTTTGCCTTATTAAATGCATTGGTGGGAATGACCCTCTCTTATTCCACTTTGTATTCCAAGTTCCCAGCACAGTGTCTGGCACACGAGAGAGACTTGATACATATTTGGAAGAAGAATTTAAATTTGAACGAACAACAAATATTCAGAAAAAAGAACATGCATCCAATAAAAGGAAGTACAGATTTTTTTTTTTTTTGAATGGGCAGAGCAGGGATTTGAAAAGGAATCTAGAACAAAGACATCAAAAATTAATTTCACATTTTGCTAAGCTTTAAAATCACTCCCCAAACCACAGTAATGTAACTACTTTCATAAATTAATACACTTTGGGCAGTGTATCCTGCCTCAAGAAAATTCCCTTGCCAAATTGAGAATTATCCTTAAGCCCCTGAGATTATCTCCTACTCCTGACTTTAAAAGGATTGTACACAATTCCAGACAGAAGAAAGTGGTCCTCTCAGTTCATCTCCTTCCACCATTATTTTAATGCATGCTGGAACTGGTCCAGCTTTGGATTTTAAGTGTTTCTAGAATTTCTTGTCAGCATTTTTAAAGATCTCTTTGGATATAAGTAATTCATATTGAAAGTCTAAATATAATTTTCTATTTGGAAAAAAATGAACCCTATAAAAATTCATTTCTCCAATAAGATACAATGTCAGCATTTAGGAATTAAATGTCCAGTGTGATCTCAGATTGCTATAGCATTATGCTTTAAATTTTTTTTAGGTACTGGGGATGAATCTATTTCAATCAGTTCTCACATTTTCATCCTCTAAGGGGCAGAAATTTTGTTAGAAACCTAGCTGGTCCAGAGATCTCACTGGTGATCAGGGAATGAAAAGGGAAGGGAACTGACCTTTGTTGAGTGTTCATTTACTATGTATCAGGAGCAGCAACTAACCTGGTGAGGCAGGGATCTTGTTCCCATTCCACAGATTATAGTAAACAAATAAGAACCAAACCCAAAACTCAAAATAACAAATGCTGTGTAATGAAATCCATAACTTAGCCTAGTAACAGCAATCCTCAAAGTCACTGAACTGAGTTGTTTATCAAGTAGCAAAGTTGTATTTCTTTTCTTTTTAGGGAAGAGTGAACTTTTTGAACATTGGGTACAGTAACCTAAAGGAAACTCTTGAAGCACATGTCTTCATTGGTACTTTTTCCAGTTAGCTTCAGTATGAGACATACATAAGAAATTTTCTTTTGTTCCTTGGTTTATATATTTTTTATAGGGGCTCTGATTATGGGTCTGTGGACTCCCAAAGGATTCTTTTTTTTTTTTAAACACTTTATTTATTTGTTTGAGAGAGAGACAGTGAGAGAGAGCATGAGAGGGGAGATGGTCAGGAGGAGAAGCAGACTCCCCTTGGAGCTGGGATCCCGATGTGGGACTTGATCCTAGGACTCTGGAATCATGACCTGAGCCAAAGGCAGTTGCTTAACCAACTGAGCCATGCAGGCACCCTTCCAAAGGATTCTTGAACAGAATGCTGAGATACCATGAACTTGGATAGGGAAAAGATTGCATCTTTAATTCCATTGATCTCTGACTAAAATCAAACTGGTCTTCATTATGAATTTAGACAACATCCTCAGTCATATTAGCTGACCATGCCATCTAATATTAACATAACATTATCACATATTAACATTAATATGAATAGAAATCAGCAATTTTCACATTGCATTATAACTGTTGAGGTCCTGAAATATTTTGTTTCTTATTGCTTTGTTTTTTTCTCTTTCTTTTTCTTTTTTTCTTTTTTTTTTCCAAGTAGGCTCTACACCCAATGTGGGGCTTGAACTCACAACCCTGAGATTAAGAGTCACATGCCCTACTGACTGAGCCAGCCAGGCACCCTAGTCTCTCACTACTTTGAAACTATGGTTGTTATCATACCTATCATTGTAGATTGTTATTTAATAAAGAAGCATATATATTTGTATCACAAATTTGTTGCTTTAATATTTGGTAACCATATTTACACCATAATTAGATTCTTTTACAACCTTATGTTTGTCGTTTCATGCACTTAAAAATATTCTAAGAAAGGGTCTGTAACCTTACGAAGGGTCTGTGGCATAAAAAGGTAGATCTCCTAAGTCTTTGCCGTGTTTCATCCTGCATCTCTCCCTCTGTTTTTATTCTTTTTTTTTTTCTTTCATCTTCTCTTTTCTCTCCATTTTTTCCTTCCTTCCTTTTGTTTTTTCCCTCTTCTACCTGCTTATGCTAAACATGGAGACTCCATCCAGGCTTCTATGCTGAGAAATAATGAAGTCTCCTTGACTCCATTTTTCCTTCTTTGACCTTCTTTCCCTTCTCCTCTGAGCTACAGGGCACTGTTGCTTATTTACTTGGGTCTGAAACATTGGGGGGGGGGGGAGTGGAGAACCCAACTGGTCTATGTGCCACCTTTATGACTAAACCCAGTTGTTTTCTGAGACTCTGTTAAATGTATCACATCATGCCTTATATTCAGGAGTACTTACTCCTTAAATAAGAGAGAGGGCCACAGACTTTATCCTGTTTCCCCAATTTCACTAATGTGACTACAGCCTCTATTGTGGGGGAGAGCAAGAACAATGGGGATGGGAATCCTGGCGGTTCGTATTTTGACCTCCTTACTAACAGGCTGGGAGAGGAGGATGTGAAAAGAACTCCTTGCCTTTTGTGCGCCTCTCTTCTAGAAATCCAGATTTCACAAATACACATCTTAGTCATTTACTCCATGCTATCTATGTTTATATTAAGTTCTTGTGTCTCACAGGCAATAAATATTTCTATGTCATTAAGGTTTCCCTGCCTTCTTTTTCATTCAGCCCAAAGGGCTCAAATGTTACCCCATTCCAATGACTTCAGAAACATTTCTTAAAGTACTTAAGACATGGGTTAGGGGCATAAAATGTCACTGTGTCTCTCCATGGAGCTTAATTCAAGCTGAAGATATTCTGAAGCACAATCCTGTGATTACTTCCAACATGGATCTGTATTGATATTTTTCTCTGTTTTCTTTATTTTGGCTATTCAATGGACTAATCATCTTTGTTCAAAAAGTGGGGGCTTAGCCTACTATTGAAAATCTGTTACTTACTGGGCTGGAATTGGACATGAAGGTGGCAGTATGATCTGCCCTCAGAAGCAAATTATGGAGCAAAATGAGATATGAAAGACAGCATCTACAGGCCAAGTTGAGATTTAGACAGAGAGTTGAACTCAAGCTGGAGTGAGTGATGAAAGTGGAGAAGATAAAATTTAGAGAGATTGAGATAAAGCACTAGGATCCTGAGCAGAGGACAGGAGGCAAAGCTTGGACAGAAGACTTGAAATACTGTACCCAGCCGTGAACAATTTTTATAGGTATTTGAGGTTTTCCAAACCTGAGGGTAGAGGTAAGTGATCAAGGACATTTGGAAATTTTCTCCCCATATAACTTTTATGTTCTAATGAATAATTCCTTTATGTCTTGATTCTTTTTTTTTTCTTTTTCTTTTTATTTCTTTTGTTTTTTTGGATGTGTTCTTGTAATCATTATGGGAGAGTGAAGATTTCTTGCATGTCTGAGGATCTGTGATGGTACCCATGCTGCCCTACTGAAATTAGAAAGAGGGCAGGTGGGTAGGAGATGAGGACAGAAAGAAGAGGGGAGTCCAGATTATGTCAGATATTCTGGATCTTATGATAAAGACTTCAGATTTTCTCTGAGCATGTTGGGCAGCTACCTGAGGATTTCAAGTAGAGGAATAATATAATGAAGTTGCCACATTTGAAGGGTTTTTTTAGCTGCTCTGTTGAGAAGAGATGCTAGGAGTACAAGAGTAAATGCAGAGTCATCACTTTGGAGTCTATTGCAACTTTCCAGGCAGGAGATGATGGTGGCTTGGGTTATGCTGGGACAGAGGGCTGTAAGAAATCTCATTAAGAGGATTTGCTGATGGTTTAGATGTAAGGTATGGCAGAAAGAGAGAATTACAAATGATACTAGGGATTTGGAACTGAGGAATGGATAGGATTGAATTGCCATGGACGTCAATAGAGAGGCTGCAGAAGAAACATGTTTTGGGGAAAGGCTAAATCTGAAACTCTGTAAATAGTGACATAGTTACCTTGCTCTCCAACCAAACGTGGAGGGTTCTCCAGAACTGTGATGTAGGAAGAATTTAGAGACCACGTTCTTGTGTTCTAGGAATGGAGGTGAAGCTTGGAACTACTTTTCTTATCGCATTACAGGAAATTTAGAGAACAAAACTGTACCCATCGCAGAGTAAGAGGCTATTGGAGATTTGGTTTAACTAAGCCATTCTTTGATAGCAGCACATCCCAGAGGGAAATTTGAAGCTCCAGTTGTGGGTCTTTTGATCTTCCTGGAAATAACCCCCTCACTGACATTCTTAGGGTTTTTCTGAAATTTGCTCTTTCGTCAGAACCAGAGGTATGGACAATGTTGTTAACATGTAGTTCAGTGACCTTGTTTGAGGCCTTTGATGAAGAAAGAATCACCAGCATATCCTCCCTTATCAGAGAGGATTTGACCTGCCAACAGAAGCCATGGTAGCTATTTTTTTTTTTAAAAAAGAATCTATTACTTATATTTATGAAAGCATTAGGAAGTGCAACCAGAAAACAAGGGAACCTCAAGAATTGTGATTGTGAGAAGCTGCCATCAACCTTAAGGCTGGAGGGATGAATAGAAGAGCCAGGTCACCAGAGGAAGTGAGAGCCATGCCTGTCTGCTCAAGGGGAATAGGAACCACAGATTTCAAAGCTTTATCATATCCCCATGTGGATTTTAATTTTCCTTGGCATGGTAGATGCTTTCAACAAAGAGGGGGCAAGGAAGGGAAGACTAGGAAGACTATGTTCTGCTTTACCAACACTTTTGGGATGGGAAAATCTCACACGATGGAACCAGCAAAGGAAGATTTTAAGAGGAGAGAGACTAGGCAATCATGTGGAATTATTAATTATGACAAAATAAAAATAAAACAGGGATGAAGCAGCAAACCCCGAACAGTACTAATTCTTAAGTTCAGCTTTCCTTTCTGATGTTATAGACCATCGTGGGAAGATCTCACTAAAATAATAATTTGCTTTTCCATCACCAGTTGTTAATAGAGTTATGATAAGCCAACCTCTTTGTCTGTTTCTCTTTCACATTAAAGTCATTACTTTTGTGTCTAAAAGAACACCTACCCTGGACAATGTAAATGATATTAGTTCCTCTGCAAGCATCATAACCTGGGAAGATTTGTTGGATAAAATCAATATGGAGTCTGGCATTCAGAGATTGTCAAGTTATATTTTGCAGAATCATTTGTTGTGAGCAACTGTTGGATTTTTCTTTTTTTCTTTTTTTTTTTTTTTTCTTTTTGGAGTAGAACTTTAAGGAGTCACTAAAGTCAAAACTTTGGTCATTCAAAATTCCACTCCATGATTTGTAATTGTTTTAGACAAGCCAGATTCGATTTGCCATCTGCAAGTCTGAAGTTTATAATGCATATAACTTGATTTTCTTTCTCTAGAGGTATTTTATCTATCTGATATGAGTCTTTACCAGCTTAAGCAAAGTGAAAATTTCCATAAAAGTTGTTGTGAAGAATCCTTTACTTTTAAATAGACTATTAGAAACTGTTGCTAATTTTAAAAGGTATTTGTAGCATGACTGTTGGGCTTCAAGTACAAAGTTTAGAAAGGTTTCTAATTTTTAATTTTACTTTTTATTATACTCATTTCCTTTTTTAAAAATATTTTATTTATTTATTTGATGGAGAGAGAGTGACAACAAGTGAGGAAATACAAGCAGGGCAAGTAGGAGAGGGAGAAGCAGGATTCCCATTGACCTGTGGACCTGATGCAGGGCTCTATCCCAAGACCCTGGGATCATGACCTGAGCCAAAGGCTGAGGCTTAATGGACTGAGCCAGCCAGGTATCCCATACTCATTTCCTTCTGTATCCTCTGACATGTCAGTGATATTTCTCATGTTAAATATTTGAAAATTCATCAAATTGAAAGTCATTTTCAGATATTCAAATTTGTATTTTAGAAATATTTGTCTTGGTATAGCAACTGAGTATTTCAATAATCAAAACTCTATAAATTGCTCAGTATTAATAACATCTCAATGTGGTAAGTGCTGTATACTTCTCACATTTTGCTTTTGTACATGTTATCACAAGAGGCCTATGGAAAGTTTCAGGAGCTTTACCCTTTTAGAAGTGAAAACATTGCAGTTCAGAGGGGATAGATGACAGCTATCATTAAGATAGTATGGTGTGAGCACAGGTCTGCTGATGTAGAGTCTCTTGTCTCTTTAAAGATGTCTTATGTATAGAGCCCAGCAGAGTGAGCGGTGGAGTAGAGGTTCAGGAAATGTTGGCTTTATTTCATTTATTGTCCTGTACTTGGCACATTATCTGCTTATAGGGGGAAAAGAAACACATAAAAATTGGGGAATTTCCTTGGCTCTCATAAAATTCTTTGGTATCTTTCACAAGTCGATAAAATAGTGGCTTTTAAAGCAGCAAATGAGACCAATTTACCTGTCCTGTTAATTCTGAAGGTTGTCATTTATGAAGGTGGGGTTCAGAAATTTGTGAGATAAGTGAATTCATAAGCAGACATAGAATAAGAAGCCTAAGTGCTTTGAATAGTGATTGAATCTAAAAAAACAATATCTTGTTTCTTTAGAACTCACTCTTCATTAGGATGACTGCTAATTCCTTCTTCTAGTTTCAGTGAAATCCAGTTCTCCACAGAGGCAAAATAGATGTCCTCTCTGCTCTGGTTTTGGTCAAGGAATTTCTTTCTCTTTACTTCCTTCCCTTTCTTAATCCCCAGACTTCTAGGTATCATCATTCACAGTAGAATTATACTTTCTGGTTGGTACAATATATAAATACATATTGACATCTGATCCTGGATCAGGCACCATGTATGCGAATGACAGAACAGGACCCATTCCCTGCACTTGGAAATTCAGAGGAATCCTCCATGGTCTTCGATAGCTTTGCCATTATTGCAATAACTGCCTTCCTATTCCTCATCTCATGAATTTCTCACCAGTGTCCTTGAGAATGGTACTAAGATTTTAGTAATAGGTTAGTTCTGAGGTTAAATATGCTTAGTGTCTCTTGAAGATGAGGTGATGTCTACCTGAGCAGCATCTACACCTCTGTTTTCCAAGGTGGTGGTGGTGGTGGTGGTGTGGTTGCTTCTGTGTGGGAGCCACAGAAAGCCATCCTCTCCTCTGAGGAAATTTCACCCTCCCTTTGCTTTCATGACTTCTATAATCAGCACCCTAGGGAATTAAGTTTCTACCTCCCTCCCCTTCCTTTTGGGCAACCTGATAAAATGAGCATGGTGTCTTCTGGGGGTTGTTGCCTTTGTCTACCCCAGAGTTTGTTAAGGCAGAGAAAGAGCCCTGTGTTTTGTAAGCTCCTTTGCAGCTGCAGTTGTGAACAAAATTTATTTTTACCATTATAATGCACTCACCTGAGATTTGGAAGGTGGAGTGAGGCTGAAATCGTCTGTCCATAGCTTCCCTGTTCTGTCATCAAGCCTGGCCACGGTCCTGGTCATCACACGGCAGTGTTCTGATATGGAGCCACCAGCATGGGGGGGGGTTGGTGAGAGGCAGGGTGTGGGACATGACAAGATCCTAGCCTTGCAGTGGGGGCAACCTTTCTCTGGATCGCAGCCATGATATGCTGCTAGGATGAAAAATTCCAGCAATGGCTTTGATTTTTACCTTTCAACAACCTGAGCAGTGGAGACTCCTATTATTATTATTCCTGTTTTATAGACAGGGGAAACTGTAGCACAGAGAAGTTAAGTAAGCTGCCCAATTCACATGGCTAATAAATGGGCGAGGCAGGTTTTAATGGCCTCGTTTCAGGTTCAGTGTCTGCCCTTTCAATCTGGCTCTGAATTTTTGAATATATGAGGACTAAACACTAGTATCTCAGTAAATTATATGTCCACGGGCGCCTTCTAAGAGTGGACAAATAATGAGAAACCCTTCTCAATAAATGCTAAGTAGCTAAGCAACGCCTACAGCCTACAGAGTTTGAGGCCCAGGAGGTGCAGATCTACGTTTAATAGGTTTTATAGCTCAAGTATTGGGACTGAACTGCCACTCTGTGTTCTGATAATGTGTGTGTTATTCTCTCTCTCTCTTTCTCTCTCTCTCTCTCACTTTTTAAAATATTTTATTGATTTATTTATTTAGAGAGAGCATAAGGTGAGGAGGGGTAGTAGGGGAGGGAGAATCTCAGGCAAGCTCCCCAGTGAGCACAGAGCCTGATGGGGCTCCATCTCAGGACCCTGAGATCATGACCTGAGCCAAACCAAGAGTCAGATGTTTAACCTACTGAGCCACCCAGGCGCCCCTGTAATGTTGTTCTTTTGACTCTAAAACTAATGTGAGAGTCTGATGAAACTATACTACTTAGTAAAAAATCTACTTTTAAAAAAGATTTTATTTATTTGTTTGACAGGGAAAGCACAAGCAGAGGGAGCAGGAGAAGGGAAGATAGGCTCTGCACTGATGAACAGGGAGTCCGATGTGGGGTTCAATCCCAGAACCCTGGGATCATGACCTGAACCAAAGGCAGACACTTAGCTGACTGAGCCATCCAGGTGGCCCTAGTAAAAGAAATCTAAACACACATATGCATGCAATATTTTGTATAAAATTTGTTGTTATAATTGGCTTCTCAGAATTAACCTAAATCTCCTTTTGGCACTTTGGATTCCTTCTGATAAGTTCTTTTTCCTCCAGTATGTATAGCCTCAGTAGAGGTTGCTCTGATGGTCCCAGCATTCCTGCCCCCACCCCCACCCCCATATCCATCCTGTTTGCCGTGTGACATGGGACTTAGTTCCTGTCATAGAAAAGATGGAATATATGTTCCCTATCCCTTCAATATGAGTTTTCCCTCCAGAATATGGCAGGGATGAATGTGTACCACCTTCATAAAGAGACCTAAGCATAAAGAGACCTTGAGTATTTCTATCTTTTCTCCTGTATGTGTGAAAGTAAGGAAATGTTTGGGCTAGCCTGATGAAAAATGAAAAACATGTAGAAAAGAGACATATAAAGCTGAAGCCACCAGAGTTCATCCAATAGCAGGCTAATGGTAGACGTGTGAGCAATTTCAGCTGATAAGAAGAGCTTCCTAGGTGATGTTGAGCTAACCCTAGATGCTTGTGTAATAAACACCCATTGCTAGATGCCACTGAGACTCATGAGTGTTTATTACCATTATTATATAGCATTATAATGGCAACAGGTAACTGACACAGTGGAATTACAAATAGAAATACAATGCCTTTGTTCTGTCCAAGATGTTGACGATGGTCAAAAAGTAGGCCAGTAGAGGACTTTAAATCTTGAGTCAGGTGAGAAAAGAAAGGGAAAAAAATATTTTTGTAATCATTCTGTTACAGACTGCATGTTTTTGTCCCCTCCTCATATTCATGTGTTGAAACTCTAATTCCCAAAGTGATGGCATTTAGAAATGGGACCTTTGGGAGGTAATTAAGTAATGAGAGTGGAGCCTTCATAATAAGATTAGTGCCCTTCTAAGAAGAGATACTAGAGAACTGCTTCTCTCTCTGCTCTCCTTCATGTGAGGATGCATTGAAAAGATACCTATCTAGAAGAAAAGGAGGAGGCCCTCATCAGAAACTGGCTGTGATAGCTCACTGACCTTGAACTTCTAGCCTCCAGGATTCTAAGAAATGAATTATTATCTGAACCACCCGGTCTATTGTATTTGGCTATAGCAGCCTGAGCTAAACACATTCATTCCGGTTGAAGGACCCAGATGAAATTGATAGGTAGTTTCTGATACCTGCCTCCAAGACTATGCCTTGGCTTCAGCCCATTTGATTCTATGAGCCACATTTATTGTTCCAATAAACTTATTTTTCTTTGAAATTAGCCTATTTTCTGTTTGCTGTTCTAGTTTCTACTGCTTTGTTTAAAATTACTCCACAACTAAGTGGCTTAAAATAATTATTTAATTCATGATTTGGGGGGTCAGGAGTTTTAGGATGGCTTAGATGCCTCATTTTCACTTGGAGTCTTTCATGTAGTTGCAGTCTTTCATTGGAATGGCTCACTGGAATGCCTAACAGGGTCGGAATTCCAAGAGGATTCACTTACGTGACTGGTTGTTGTTGTTGGCTGTTGGAAGAGAGTTCAGCGAGGTTGCCCTTCAGAATGCCTACCTTTCACCTTTATAGTCAGTCCCAGGGAAACTGGACTTCTAGCATGGTAGCTGGCTTCCCTCAGTGAATGTCCCCAGAGAACCAGGCATGGTTCCTCCCATGGGAATAAGGTGAACAAATGTTGCCATGTTTTGAAACCAACCTATTCTGCTCTTTGGCCACAAATTATTTTGATCCTTCCACTTGTAAAATATGCTTACCTCTTTCCAAACCCCTCCCAGAGTCTGTCCACTGGGCCTGAGGTTCCAGCTTCAGGTCAAGAAGCTCATCCTTTAAATTAGGTGCATGTGTAGATGTGCCTGCACAGATTTGTTTCCTAGGCTATAGTTTCTTTTAATCTGAAAACCTTGGCACTAAGGGCAAGATGTCTACCCCTGATACACCCATGATACAATGTTGGCACAGAGATAGGACAACTGCAGTAAACACTCTAGTTTCAAGGTAAGAGACACATAGCTGTCATAGGTTCATGTTTGCTCTGAAATCCAAAGGGATGCATGGTTCCAGTTTAGTTAGCGCCTGGTTTTGCTTCCTAAAACAAAACCTCTATTAGTACAATGAAAGCAGTTGGAAATTTATTTCATAATGAAGAATAGAAATAACCTTTTTAAAAGAATTATAATTTTTTTCACTCTTCTTTCATACCAAAATTATCTCTACTTTCTGAAAAAAGTTGACAGATCAAAATTAGAGTAATGGTTTGATTTGGTTTGGTTATAATGACATGTTAAGATTGTAGAGATCACATTGAAATAAAAATGTATAGCTATCTTTGCTATCCATTTGATTTTGATTTTTTCAAAAGATTTATATATTTGTTTTGAGAGAGAGTGTGGTGTGTGCATACAGTGGGAGGCAGACAGAGAGAGAGAGAGAGAATCTTAAGCAGGCTCTATGCTCAGCATGGAGCCTGATGCAAGGCTCAATCCCACAACCCTGAGATCATGAACTGAGTGTAAACTGAGAGTCAGATGCTCAACTGACTGAGCCACCCAGGCACCCCTGATTTTGACTTTTATTTTCTTAAGAATAGTGTTGAAAAACCTAAATTATAAAGGAATAAGAGACAAACTGAATATTCATTTTCATTATGATTCATTATGGTTTTTGTTATGTGAGGATGGTTTGTCTTATGAAACACTAGATATTTCTAAGACCCTTTCTTTTGAGGTTGAATTCATGATTTCATTTCCTTTATCCTCAAATTAATGAAGGTATCTATCCAGAAGTTTCATCATTGATGCTGTATATGTTTGCAAGAAAAGGTTCATGAATCCTTTTTCCATCTCAACAGAAGTAATTTTCAGCAGACTTTTGTGGTATTTTTGACTGTCTGCAGACTTCTGACAAATTGACTAGATTTTATCATTTTCGGCTTTAGCCTGCTGAAACCAGCTACCATGCTAGAAACTCTTCCTCCAGCTTTGGAAAGTTTTCACAAAATTGTGATTCGAATCTCCTCTTTCAGTGTGGCAAGTTGGCCAATGGAATCCACAGTGGTCCAGCAGCAGCATCCATAAAGGTGACTGCAGAGTGCCCAATTAAATGATTTACTTCATTTTTCAGTGCCCAGACAGCTGCCCGCTGAGCCAAGCCATAAATGAACTCCACCCCTTCCAACTGTTCTGGGAATATGATTTACTTTTCTCATAAAAACATGTAACTTCTGCCCAAGTTTCAATCAAGTCCTTCAAGACTCATCCTCTTGTAAGCCAGGGAACATCTGTGTAGAAGATATCTTTGTATTCTGTCTCCTCCCAGCCAAAACCACATGAAAAGGCTGTGATTCAAAACCTAACTCAGATGAAAGAGCCTGCTTCCAGGGCAGCAGACAATGCTCCCAGGACTGTAGGTTGTCTATGATTTCAGGACACAGTAAAGAAATCCCATGATGTGTACCGCTCCCTTCTTCATTAAAGCAGAAAAATATATTAATGCTATCTGTGACAGGTGACACATCCGTAGAAAGCATCAATAATTTGTGTGCCAAAGTGGTACCTGGCAGATAACTCTTCACTCTTTCGAGTTATCATTTGCATTCACAGTTTCCAAAAGTCATTTTTCATAGATATATTAAATAGAAAATAAGGTTAGGTACTGGAACCATTGAGAGACCATGGTGGCTCCATCCAGTGAATGCTACAGGAGAAAAATAAGGTGCATTTCCACCTGAAACATATTAGAAGGGATACTGGCAATTTGGGGGAGGATAATATTTTTGATTGAGGTAGTACTTTAATATTTTGAATTGGGCCATTTCTAGATCACATGGTTATATGGACCGAATTGTGTACTGCCAAAATTCGTATGTTGAAGTTCTAACCCTGAGTACCTCAGAATGTAACTGCATTTGGAGATAGGGTCTATAAAAGGTATAATTAAGTTAAAGTGGGGGCATTAGGGTGAGTCCTAATCCAATATCAATGGTGTCCTTTTAAGAACATGAATTAGGACACAAACATTCACAGAGAAAAGACCAGGTGGAGGCACAAGAAGAAGATGGTCATCCACAAGCCAAGAGAGAGATGTCAGTACGAAACCAACCCCACTGACACCTTGGACTTGTTAGAAAATCAGTTCTTATAGATTAAGTCACCTTAAACTATAAAACTGTGGCACCTTCTTATGGTAGCCCCAGCAAACTAATATGCATGATTTCTCTAAGATCTTAGCAATTATGTGAGGCTTTCTTTGATTGGCAATGTGATAAGCATTCTTGGAGGATGCTTCAAACTTAGGTGTTTCGGTTAAAGCATATGCAGGTTTTGGTAAAGGTCATCTTTTCAAAGTGGACTTCTTTTCATGAAAAGATCTACAGCTCCTGCTGTCTTGACATGATGATCACTGAACATGTTTCTGTAATTGTGTGACTTGAAGACTTACGCATGCAAATGAACTCTGTGGCTTTTGTGTCCCCTCTCACTCTGAAAGAAAGCAAACCCAAAAGACACCTAGGCTTTATCCTACTGGTTGTTTCCACCTGAAGGTAAATGTAATCATGATGAAAACTCTAATTAGAATGGCAAAGTATATTTTCTCTAATTCTTATCAGTGATAAATTATTCTAGACCTCATTACATAATTAATATTTTAATGAATTGTTATAGGGCCCAGTCAGTTGAGAGAAGAAGGAATAAAAGGCAGCTCAGAGAAGACATATATGCTTTTTTTTTTTTTTTAAGATTTACTTATTTCTTTTAAAGAGAGCATGGGCACACACATGTACATAGTGGGGGAGGGAAAGCGAGAGAGAGTCTTAAGCAGACTCCACTCTGAGCACAGAGCCCAACCTAGGGCTAAATCTCATGACCTTGAGATCACAACCTGAGCCAAAACCAAGAGTTGGGCACTTAACCAACTGTGCCACTGAGGTACCCACACACATGTTTTTTAAATGCCCTATTCTGGAAGGGACTGTATTATTTATGCTCATATTCTACGGGTGAAAACTAGACACTTGGTCACACCTACATGCAGAAAGGCTGGGAAAGTTCTCTGACTATATAGCCTCTTTCCAGTCACAATCTTATGTAATTAGAAAGGGGTGACAGACTTTGGTGGAGAGCTGGCTGGTCTCTGCCAAAATGGCTTCTACCTATTTAATCCTCACTGTGTGCTGAATACTGCTCTAAGTCCTTGCATTTCATATACCATTAAATCATCACCATTTCATTAAATTTATCAATGGGAAATTGGAGTAGAGAAGTTAATGAGAATGGAAGAATAAGAAAGCAGGATTTCAGCCCAGCCCAAGTAACATTTATGAGACCACTTCTTGTTGTCTGAGTGATTGGAGAAGATGGTGAAGGATACTTTCTCAAGAAAGCAACTCCAACATCGCTCCTGCCTTCTTTCTATCCTACCAAAATATCCCTAGTTTTCTGTTTGCTGAGTAAATCACATGTCTTGGCCCATCTGGACTGACATAATAAAGATACCATAGCCTGGGTGGCTTATAAACAACACATATTTCTTTCTCAGAGTTCTGAAGGCTTAGAAGTCCAAGATCAAGATGCTGGCTGACTTGGTACCTGGTGAGTGCCTACTTCAGGTTCATAGACATCTGTCCTTTCCCTGAGCCCATACATGGTGGAAAAGAAAAGAGAGTTCTTTGGCATTTCTTTTATATGGGCACGAATCCTCCTCATGATAGCAGTGCCCTCATGGTCTAACCAACCCTCAGAGGCCCTACTCTTAATACCATCATATTGGAGGTTAGGTTTCAACATAGGAATTTTGGGGGGACACATTCAAACTATGGCACTCCATGTCTTAAATATATCATTTCCTTACCTCATTAGCCTATAGGAATATATTCCTCTGCTTGACTCCCATAGTACTCTGTAGCATGTGTCTGGTTCATATGCAGATTTACTTATTGATTCACTTTCTCATTCACCATTCATGGGCCATCTTTTAAGCATCATTTTTGTTCCAATTACTGTGTTAGATACTGGTGGTATACTGATTGGAACATGAATTGTGCTTCAAGATTTCATAGTCTGAAGGAATATGTTCATGAGGAATAGACATCAAATAACTTCTATTGTGAAATTCTCTTGTAAGTGCTGTGTTTTACCAGCAAATTGTTAGATTATAACTTCTATTACTTCCTCTTTTCTATTATGCCTAGATTGGTGGCAGACACATAATAGGAGCTTTAAAAAAATTCTTGTTTTTTAAAACATGCAAATTTTGTTATTTCAACTAACACATATTTTGGGATAATATTTCAGCATCGGTTTGAAAACACACCAATGGATGATAAGCTACTTCATCAGCATAGAAGGAAAGTTGAACTTAATAGCAAGGTCAACATGTCTTATACATTATAACTGCTTCCAGGGCTGGTTAATTGCTACAGATGTGAGTTTGGGATTTGATAATGGGAAGTAGGCTGTTGGCACTGAAAGAGAAGGTGTCATACAATACCCATCCAATTTCTAACTCACTTAAATAAAATGTCACATTTGCTCACCTTTGACTGAGTTCAAAATAGTTCAATATTGCACCTAACAATCAATGGTAACTTACAATATATTTTTTGTGTGTGAGAGGACTAATATAAAAGTTCAGCCCATTTATGACATACCATACACATGTGTGCATGCACACACACAGAGAGAGAAGAGAGAACAGGTGTTCAATTATACATTTAAATTCAAAGCCTCAAAATCCATTTTTCTCAGAGTTTGGGAAATTTTAATAATTAGTCTATCATACAGCAAATAGGGAGAAGAAAGCTGGGATGCTGCGGTTGCAGCAATCAATTCAAGAAGTGAGAAAAACTCAATTAGCCAACTAGGTTGTGTTCAGTGCCTGATTTTTCTCCCCACTGGAAGTGATGGAGTTATGGAAACAGGCTCAAAAACTCCAATTTTAATTCCCTGGGTTTTGGGGGTTTTCTCTGAGAAATGAGATAACTGTATTTGAGTTTGAGTAATCACTTTTGTAAAGAATGCCTCTGTTGTTAAAGTGAAAATAAATTCTAATACATTGATTTTTGTAGTCTCCGGGAAGTAATCTTTTATCCTTATACACCTTAGTTATTAAGACAAATGAATATTTTGTTCAAATTAATTAAATGATTAATTACCCTAATCTTCACTTTAATTTTCCTATTAGTAATTTTTCTTGTTAATAGTCTTAGTGGGATAAGGTCATCTCAGAAAATTTTGTAGTTGCTGTTCTAGGAAAAAAAAGTCTTCCATAGCAATACAAACTATGGATTTTCACCATATTTACTCAGGTAGTATTTGAATCTGCATTTCCTGACACAAAAGGTATTGTCAACTTTTATATGTGGAAAAGAAAATCAAGTATTTTCCCCAACAAAATTCTCCTCTCTGTAGAAGATCTCAGGAATGCCCTCTACATCAGATCTGAAGCCCTAGATAGCCACCAGGGAATACAGTTTAGTTCTTAGGAGAAACAGATGAAGTGAAGAGATTATGATTCCTGTTTGTTTTTAAGCAAGGTGTGGTAGGCAGCCTCCAATATGGCTCCAAATGATCCTCTTCCTGGTATTCACATGCTTGTTTGATCCCCTCCCCTTAAATTTAAAATAAATTTAAAATATGGCCGAGAGATGAGATATTACTCCTGAGATTAGATTCCAAATGATTTTAATTGGAATCTAGAATTTTTGACATTTTTCCTTTAACACCCCATAGAACAAATAATTTCCCTTAATTGAGGGCCATAAGTTTCCAGACTAATAAGGTCTACTTCACGCCCAGCAAAATGAAGAAAAAAGACCTACACCAAAGCCTGACATCAAGAAAATGCAGAACATTAGCCCTAAAGACAGAATTTGAAGAGCTTCCAGGTAAGAAAAAAATTGCAGGTCACATAGGAGCAGGAATTATAAGGACTTCAAGAGTCTCAGTAACAACAATGGCAGTTAGAAGACAATAGAGAATTGCTTCGAAGTCCTGAGGAAAATGAATTCTAACTGGAACTGCATCCTCAACCCAACCATAAATCAAGTCTGAGGGTGAAAAAACATATTTTCAGACATGCAAGAAGATGTCAGTGGATTCATTGCTATGGCCTCTCACTCAGCGCCTAGGGGCTGGAAAGAGAAGAAACCGTAGAGCATGACATCCGGGAAACAGAGGGTCCACAAGAGTAGAGAGAGGAGCAAAGGAAGAGGAGGTCTGCTATGTCTGCTGTGCAGTTGGCCAAGGTGCAGTAGGCCACATGGGCACCAGGAGAGGTGTCCCCAAGGAGAAAAGTAGGTCAGGTATCGATGTGTTTGAGCTTACTGAGAAGTGTTTCGCAGCTCTGACAGAGTCTGAGAATGTGGAGATGACTGACACAGAAGACACCGAACAAATAAAACCCGGTCTTCTTCCTTAGGAAGAGGAAATAAAGGTGATGTCCTGAACTGCAAAATAAGAGATAGTGAAATAAGTACCTTATGTTGAAACAAGGTGGCAAATACCAGAAGAAACAGTTAAAGGGCTGAAGGTGGTGACTCTGGAGGTTAGGACGTGAGGGTAAGAAGGGACAGGAGCAGGGGACTGCTTTTTGTAGGGGGAGGGTTAGAATCTAGTCATAGTCTTTGACTCTTAGAATTATGCATTCATAAGAAAAGTAAGTTCCCATGACTCGTTTTATAAACATTAGAATGCCTCAGCCGATCCTCGTCCCTGTGCGTGCCTCCCCTTCACACCCTAGAGATCTACCTTCTCACGGCTGGGGTCCGTAGAGACCCCACAAGTTCCCACCACTGACTTCAGGATATCGTTCCTCTTCTGCAGGTGTCTCTCCCCCTCCCTCCGCTCTGTGTCTGGGGTGCTCCTGGGGAAACGGGTTGACATAAACACAACTTCCTATCTCCTCCCTTTCCCTCCCTAGACACTCACCGCCAGCCCCTGGCAGACACTCAGCGGCCGCTGGGGTCATTGGCAGGTCTCGCTAATGATTTTTCCTCTTTCCTGTTTTGTGGCGGTTTGAAAGCTATAGACCTCCTGTCTAGTCAGCCTCAGTCTTAGCGCACCTGGGGAGTTTCTCCTGCCTGTGTTCCATCTCAGCTTCGGCACTGCCCTGGAAATTGAATTGTCCTTTTGCTCATTTGGCCTTTTATAGTGAGGTTTCATCCCATTAGGATGTGCTAAGGCGCGCTTGGCTGTCATTGATTTCTACATGAATTCTGGAGAGCCAGGCTGTTAAACAAACCCCGCTCAGTGAGTTCTTCTTTTGAATGCGCTCCCAGGAGGGACGTCTGCAAACTCCTAGGAAGGTCATTATCGTGGCAGTTTGGCCGGCTACTGGGATAAAGGCAGGGGGAAGGTATGCAGGGTCTTTTGGCCATATATTTCTTTCCTTTTCTAGGTTCTGGAATACCGAATCCGATTTAGTTCTTCAGTCAGACTCTGGTATGATTTAGCAAGAGGGACGTCCTTCCCCTTTATTGCTATTTTATATGCCCGAAGTCTTAGAATGCAGTATGGCAGGGATAAGGACAGACTGCTATGGAAATGCAGAGGAGAGGTACCTGCTCAGCCTGGGGCAATTAGGGAACACTTCCCCCCGAGGGGATATCTAAGCATTGACTCTGCACACATGGAGCTAGAAGGATACATCTTAGTGAGCTCTTGAGCTAGGTGTCAAGACAACTGAGGGTAAAATGATACTATCAATCACATCAAAATGGGTGTGCTTCCTTTTACAAAGCATTTCACATTTTATAAACCTGTCTCCAAGTGCCAGAGTATCAAATAGGCCACAGCTCATGCTTGGTGCATCAGCAAAAATGGGGTCTGAGAGAATAGGCACAGTCTAGCTTTAGCAAATTTACCCACAATTTTGCAATTAAGAAAATCAACATACTGTCTATTTTAATTGCAAATTATATTCGAGTTTTGGGTTTTGTGATTTGTATTGATTTTATTTTGTCGAACATGTAGGATGAGAAGTGGGAGAGACATTCTAAGGTTTTGGTTTTGTGGTCTTTTGTTTTTTTGACACTCTAGGTTTTAAAGTGACTAACAGTCACTTTACATATTTTTTTTTATAACAACCTTGGGAACAGCTGGTTAGGCTGAATAATAAAATGTTATTATCATTTATTAAAGATTTTATTTTTATTTATTTGACACAGAGACACAGAGAGAGAGAGAGAGAGAGCACATGCAGGGGGAGAGGGAGAGGGAGAGGGAGAAGCAGACACCCCACCGAGCGGGAGCCTGTTGCACGGCTCCATCCCAGGACCCTGGGAACGGGACCCAAGCTAAAGGCAGATGCTTAACTGACTGAGCCACCAAGGTACCCCATTATTATTATTGTTTATCATCACCATGTTCCAAATGTAGGTCAGAGAGCTGCTAAGGGACTTCATCAAAATCACACTGCTGAACTTCAGGTAGAAGACAAAGGTGGGGCTTGAATTCAAAAACCACTTAGAAACCACAGCCAGTGAAGAGACCATGACTGGTGACAGGGCCAAATCCTTTTTCTACCATGTGATGAGAGGGATTCCTTTACCTCATTCACCTATAAATGGGGTGAAAATCTATATCCCATAGAGGTGTGGGAAGATGAAAGAAGATTGTATCAGAATAGGACCCGGCCTAGGGCTAACTTGAAGTGTGTGTTGAATAAATGGTAGTTATTCCCATCACCTGGTTCCTGGATTCAGTATCTTGTCTACTCTGCAGTCTGTGAGGCAAGATGGCAGGGAATTCAGTATTTAGCTTGCTGTCAGGACTGCAGTGCTGCTGGGGCACTGCGGTGATTTTGATGATTCTTGGTGATCCAGCTTGGTGCTCCGTGCCCTGCTTCTTCTGTTTGATAGAGAGGGTTGAAGCAGCTAGGGTAATTCGGTAGTTCAGATCCTAGATAGATTTCTTATTAATGGGCATGTTTTCCAGCAAACCCTTTCTCTCTGATTGATTCAATCGGCACACAGTGATCAGGGTGGACCCACTGGGGCCAGCATGGCTGGGTTGGAAACCTGGCTTTCTTTATGTTCTATTTTACTTTATTTTATATTTTATTTTTCATCATGATATGTGTACTCTTTAATCCCCATCACCTATGTCACACATCACCCCACCCATCTCCCCTCTGGTACTTTCTCCTTACATTATTTCTACACCTACCTCTTTACTTTCTTCTTGCATTATGTTGGAGACATTGAGAAAACAGTCTGTCCCTCAGATTCCCTGTTCATAAAATGGGAAAAGACCAGCATCTACTTACTGGGTGTTGAAGGGATGAAATGAGTTGATTAATGTAAGTTGCTTTTTTTTTTTTAGAAGAAATTGATTTTATTTTGTCTTTATTCTCTAAGTATACCATAATTAGCATTCTTATTCTTTTAAAGTGAGAAAAAAATCAGAACTAATCATTGGATTTTATAAATGTTTTACAAACACCAGTATCACCAGCAAGAAATACTATGTCTTAGCATGAAGAATCAATCACTAGTATTCTGTGTAGACATTTCTTTAAGTTGCCTTTAAAAGTACCTGTTAGGAAGTAAGTTTCAGTGTAAACTGAGGAGTATATGCCAGATCCTATTTTAAGTGCTGAGATGTTATCAATGACCCAGATAGACAAAGTCTCTGTCTTTATGAACCTTAAGTTCCAATGTGAAGAAATAATTAATTCTAGGATTCTGAAACTCTGAGATGTACTAGGAGGACATGTTTTGATGCTGCCAGGTCAGAATGGAACAGCAAATGCTTTCAGTGTTCCTCTGGGCTTTGCCAGATCATTCAGAACTCTGATGATACTGCCTTTAGCCCTTGGGTAAGGCTTTAATTTTTTCCCTCAGGAATGACTCCCCACAAACTGATACTTAGGATTTGATAATAAGCAACTTCTTTGTAAGAACCATTTTATGGAGGTCAGAAAAAAAAAAAGTGTTTGCAACAAGGCCAAAGATTAAAGATTAGAAATATTTAGTTTTGAGTTTAGTTTTAACATGTAGGGATGAGCCACCTTCTTAAGTTCAGAGTACATAATCTTTGTATCATAAAATTTGTGTCATGCCAAAAATAACTAAAGGTCCATTACTGGCAAGCCACTCCTTGACAAGGGGATGTGAAAGGAGATAACCTCTAGTTATCTGAAAATCCAGATCAAAGTGTCTTCCTTGTTTCTACTATGGTGTTTTTATAATAACTGTAATCTCCTTTTAACTATTGTCCTTCCCCAACTCAGGAAAGTTTTTGCAATTAAATTTCAGGCAGAAATTTAGCAATAGTTGATTTAAAATTGAAACATTGTGTTTGTGTTTTGCCTATTAGCAATCATATAACAACATAAACTTACAAATAAGTTGAGATGATCGAAAATGAGCTCATTCTGTGTAAAACTATACACATCTCAATCTCCAAAGAAAGCAGTTGGATAATTGGCAGGCAGAGTCCCAAATAGACATTGTTTCCTCTGGCAACAGCGTACTACCACTTCCTCTGTGTCACCTGTCACACACACAGCAAGAAATTATGTACTGTAATAGCAGAGAGCCAGTGATTCTCTATATGTGAGTAACTTCCTTAATTTCATCTGATTTGCATATTTCATAGTGTCCTAGATGCAGAATGCTCATGTCTATTTGGAAATACACACATAGGCTCTTCCAAATGTGCAGAAGGATTTAGAAATATTCAAAAATCACCATCTCAGACTTCAAATTTGGAATTTAATTAGCTCCCTCACAATGGCCACTTTTGATATTTCTTGTCAAAATCCCTTCTTCTGGGAAATGCATGCTGATCTCTCATCTTGCATCCCAGTGTGTGTATTTATAGATTTTCCATGATTTAGCATAAATCCAACACCAAGTCCCCATCAAAAACCCTGTCACAATAGTTGAGCTCAAATTGGGGTGGAGTTCTTTGATTTATTAGCTAGGACTGCTATTTTACCAGTAGGCACTCGTAGGTCTTTACAGAAGAACATGTACGATCTTGGGGGTTAAATATTTTGAATAGGTTCCTAGGTAATCTTTCAGCTCTATGAACACACTGCTAGTGACCTACAAATCATCACATGCTCATTTTTTCCATATAGATAATTTCTGTGTTTCCAAAAAGTTAAGAATCTCATCAGTCCAATTTTAGAGAACTTTGAGAACACACAGTTTTGGGGAAAATGATGAGTGGTTCTTGTGTTGATCATCTTGGCATAACCGTCCTTCAATACTTAATGAAACATAAGATAATCCACTAACATTCTTTAACAAGGAAAAGTCTGGTTAAAAATGTTGGTATGAAATTGTCTGTTAATCCACTTTGACTGCCATTGAAATAACTGACTTGCTTTACTTAAGAATAGTCCTTTTTCTAAATTAAGCAGCAGGCACTTGTGAAACACCACACTTCTTTTGACAGTTAAAATGGTGTGTGACTTTTTCTCTCAAATTAAAAAAAAGGGGGGGTGCATCTGGGTGTCTCAGTCCATCAAGCAGTCAACTCCCAATTTTGGTTAGGTCATGATCTCTGGGTCATGGGATCGAGCCCTGCCTTGTGCTCCATGTTCAGTGCAGGGTCTGTTTGTCTCTCTCCCTCTGCTCCTCCCCACTCATGCTCTCTCTCTCTCTCTCTCTCAGATAAATAAAAATAAAACAAAGTAAAACAAAAATATGGTATGTAACTGAAGGGAATAAAAACCATGTTTGAATTTATAAGTCAAAATCCTATAATAGGAGCACCTGGCAAATTGATGTGTCTAGATATTTGTTTTTCAAGCCAAGTATTTAGGGACTAAAACATAGGAGATCCTGGCTTACATTTATGCATGCTGACCATATCTCAGACATTGATTTTGGACATGCATTAATTTGGTTAATGTACACAAGACCCTATAAGTTACTTACATTCATTATCTCAATTATGCAGATAGAAAACTGAGATATATGACTCAAGGTTATATACCTAGATGGTGGTTCAAAGTTAGATTCAAGTTCAAAACTAGGATAAAGTGTCACGTTCCCAGCTTAAGAGCCCCTGCCTATGACCAACCACAGCATGAGCCTCTTAATATAAAATGGGGGTTGTGTATATATTGGTCTTTAATTGAAAACAAAACTAGGAAAGCTTATTTTATGTACTCTAACTTTTCATTTCTCACTCTATTAAGCCTACAAATGGCCTTGGGATATTAGTTGCATATGTTTCCAGGGCATAATCTAAATCCAACTCACATACAGAAATTAATTATTTTCTGTGCACCATTGAACTCATGGAACCTTTCTACACAGAAAGTCAGTCACTCAGCCAGTCCAATAATACAACCATATGGATTCTTCTACATCTTTCATTGGCCACATTGACATTTCTCATCACTAGTAACAATTCAGCAGAGGAATTCATGTTCCATGGACGAGAACACTGAATGGAGGACACATGGGAGTTCCTGGCTCCAAGTCTCATTTCTACAGTCAGCATGTTCTACATTAGGCGTGAAACAGGATTCGAGTAACCTAGATTCTAGCGTTAACTTTGTGAAGAGCTCTTTCGCCTGTAGTTCTATTTCTTCACTTGAATAGGAAAGAGACTGGATCGGATGTTTCTGTCTAGTTTGGAAAATCCTCTTATGCAATCAAATTATCACACTGAGTCACTCTTCTCTATGTCAGTGTATACGACAAGAAGGTGTGTCTTCATTTCCTACTGCTAAAGAACAAATTAACACAAAAGTAGTGGATTATAACAATCTTCACTTCTTTTCTTTTTGTTAATTGAAGTATATTTGACATATAACACTATGCAAATTTAAGTGTACATCATATTTAATACATTATATATTGTAATATGATTGCCATTGAAGTGATAATTAGCACCTCTATTGTGTTACATAATGGTAATTTCTTAAGTCATTAAGTTCTAGTCTCTTAGCAAATTTGATGATTATAACAAAATATTTTTGTCACTATTCACTATACTGTGCATTAGATCTCCAGGGCTTATTTACTACTCATTGTAAGTTTGTACCTTAAACAACATCTACCCTGTCCCTACACTCTCATCCCCTGAAAACCACCATTTGATTTTCTGTTTCTGTGAGTTTGGCTTTCTTAGATTTCACATGTAAGTGTTATTATACAGTACTTGTCTTCGACTTATCTCATTTAGCACACTGTGCTCTCCATCCATGTTGTTGTAAATGGCAGGATATCCTCCTTTCTCATGACTGAATAATATTCCATTGCATATGTATTTATCACATCTTTATCCATTCATCTGTTGATGAACACTTGGTTGTTTCCATATATGGCTATTATGAATAATGTTGCAATAAACATGGGAATAGAGCCATCTCTTTGTTATGCTGTCTTCACTTCCTTTTAGTATATAAGCAGAAATAGAATTACTGAATCATAGAGTAGATCTAGTTCTAATTTTTTCCTGGAACCTCCACATTGTTTTTCCATATGATTGAACCAATTTACAATCCCACCAACAGTGCACAAGGCTTCACTTTTCTCTACATCCAACAGTTGTCATCTCTTGTCTTCTTGAGGATAATCATTCTAACAGGTGAGGTGATATCTTATCGTGGTTTTGATTTGCATTTCCCTGATGATTAATGATGTTGATCATCTTTTCAAGGAACTGTTGACCATTTGGATATCTTCTTTGGAAAAATGTCTAGTCAGTTCTTCTGTTCATTTTTAAACTGGATTTTTTGTAGTTATGAGTTTTATGAGTTCTTTATATATTTAAGATATTAACCCTCATCTGATATATGACTTGCAAAAATGTGCTCCCATTCTGTAGGTTGCCTTGGTATTTGGTTATTTCTTTTGCCATCCAGAAGCTTTTAAGTTTGATGTAGTCCCATTTTTGTTGATTTTTGCTTCTGTTATTTGTACTTTGTGTGTCATATTCAGAAAATATTTGCCCAAAACAATACCCATTTCTTAGGTCTGAAGTCTGAATAGGGATCTATTGGGTTCTCTTCTGAATGTCTCAGAAGGCAGACTGGATTCTCTTCTGGGGCTGAGAGTTGCCTTCTAAGCTACGTTTTGTGGGCAGAATTTAATGTCTTGTGGTTGTAGGAATGATGTTGCCATTTTCTGACTGGCTCTCAACTGGTGCTACTCTCTGCTCCTGGAGGCCACCTGTGTTTCCTGCCATATGACTTCCTCGGCAACGTGACAGTTTGCTCCTCTAAGGTCACAAGGAGAATCTTTCACTTTGCATAACTCTGACATCATTTTTAAAAAATATTTGTTGATATGCTTCAATTTTATTTTTTTAAATAATCTCTGTGCCCAGTGTGGGGCTCAAACTCATGACCCCAGAGATCAAGAGTCACATGCTCTCCTTACTGAGCCAGCCAGGCATCCCAAACTCTGACATCTTTTTAGGGCTTCCCTGATTAAGTGAAGCCCACCAAGTATAATCTTTTTTGAGTGGTTCAAAGTCAACTGACTAGGGATTTTAATTACATCTGCAAAATTGTTTCTGCTGTATAACATGATATGATCATGTGAGGGGAAATCATTGTATTCACAAGTCCTCCTTATAACCACATGGAAGTAATTGTATGGGTGTGTACATGAGAGTATAGGAATCTTGGGGACCATTATAGAATTCTTCCTTTCAAAGAGTGTGTGGGTAGAGGGGACTTAAATCTTGTTCTGTAATGGAGACTACCGACTGGAAGTCACCAGTGGGTCACATTGGAAGAGATTGTGTTTATATCTTGGCTGCCTAGAGAATTTATGTAAGAGCCCAAAGAACTTAGAAAAAGAATATGTCAAGTTCCTGAACACATTGCTCTTAAAAAAATCCGTGTTTTGAGAAATTCTGGCTTTGGATCCAGAATGCCAGGAATTGCAACATAACAACTGGGGGCCTAACAACTCTATGACCTTTGAAAGATATTTAAAGTTTCTTGGCCTGTTTCCTCATCTCTAAGATAAGAATTTGCCTTGTAAGAGTTTGCCTCATAGTCTGTTTTGAAATTAAGTTAAGTTAATATGTGTGAACTATTTAAAAGAATAATAAACAGTGAATTAGGACATAAAGCTTCATTTTTTTATTTTAGCTATTTAATTGATATTCATATAACACTTTGCATGGAACAGGCACTTTCATAATAACTCTGTGAGTAGGTGCTGCTATTGCCTCCATTTTATAATGAGAAAATGATGACACAGAGAATTTAAGTAATTTGTCCAAAGCCAAAGTGCGGATAGGCAGGAACTTAGAATCTGAATCCAGGTATTCTGTTCACTAATGGAGTTTTGCTGTCAGAAAAAGACATCAGGCCCTCAGGGGGAAGCTCATCATGCAGAAATTTTGCCTTCAATCCATGCCTAGGCTTAGGTTGCTGGGGAGTTGAGTGGGGATGGAGCAAGCAGATAAGCATTAATGCCCTCCCGAATCAGACATTCTGGGATGAATAGTGTGCTTCAACAGAAATAAAAAGTAAACTTTGGAAAGGCAGAATAGTTGTTCCTGGTTCATGATTGGATCTTCAACAGGTGAAACTGAGTTTTCTTTATGACTGAATCTTTTTTTTTTTAAAGATTTTATTTATTTATTTAACAGATGGAGACTACAAGTAGGCAGAGAGGCAAGCAGAGAGAGAGAGGGGGAAGCAGACTCCTTGCTGAGCAGAGAGCCCGATGCGGGACTCGATCCCAGGACCCTGAGATCATGACCTGAGCCCAAGGCAGAGGCTTAACCCACTGAGCCACCCAGGTGCCCCTTTATGACTGAATCTTGCAATTAACCCAATATTTGTATGGCCCTGCAACCTCCAGATTCACATATTGAAATCTAAGCTACCAATGGCATATATTAGGAAGTAATTAGGCCTTTGGGAAGTAGTTGTGTCATGAAGGTGGAGGCTTCATGTGTAAGATTAGTGTCCAGAGAGCACTCTTGGCCTCTCCCAGCCACGTGAGAGTATAAGGAGAGGGTAGCTTTCAACAACCTGGGAGAGAGCCCTCCCAAAACCAAGCCCTGTTGGCTCCTTGACCTGGGGTTTTCAGGCTCCAAGACTGTGAGAAGCAGATTTCTGTTGTTCATCAGCTACCCAGGCTGTGGTACTTTGTTTCAGCAGCCTGAGCTAAGACAGTGCTCAATGAAAAATAATGGAACGTGTGAACATAAGTTCAACTCTTGACCTGGGGAAGCCCAAGCTTTGTACTCCCTTGGTTGGGCATAAAGAGTGCTGAAGGAATGGGATTGTCTTCTTTCAGGAAATCCCAGGAACCCACGTGGGGATCTGCAACAGCAGCAGGGATTAAAGAGCTAAAATATCATGTGTTCTGGTGCCAGATGGCCTGAGATGGCCCTGACTGAGCTTAACATTGAGTGGAAGTGGCTTCTTTTCTCCCACAGTAAACCTTAACTTATCACTGCCAGACCCCATCACACCAGTGGGGAAGGATGGAACCAGACAGTGCAGGTTCTAAGCAGCCGAACCCTGGCAAAGCAACATGTAGGTAAGGAGGGCTTTTAGTGGGCTCATCACATCAGCCAGTTTTTCTTTAGTGAAGGAATTATGGAACAGGGCAGGCCTCTTGGCAAAATTTAATATGAGAAATTTCAGAATCATCTTGGTCATATAGAAATGAGATAATTAACTTTGGAAATAAATTATATATATATATATATATATATATATATATATATATATATATATAAAGTAAAAATATGAAATTTGCCAATTTATACCCTAGACTACTTCTAAGGGTCAGATGGTTGATGTTGGAGTTTCTGACGCCAAGATGGCAGATGTTATTTAAAAAGAAATTGAAATGATAATGCTGTCAACTGAGTCAAATACATGAAATAAAGAATCAAGAAAATTTCCAAGCTTTTGCATGCTCCCAAACCAAAATCTTCCATGTTGCTGAGTTTTTAGGCCCCGAAACTCAGAGTTCATAAAACAGGAAGGTCCCATAGGAGTTTAGTATCTTTATCTCCATCATAATTCAAAGCTCAGGCATATCCTATTTCACTGAAATGGAATGCTAAACATTCCAATGCACAGGAACGAGGTCGGAGGGCAGAGTCCGCGGGAGCAGCGCGGAGGCAAGGCTGCTGCTGGCACCTGGTCTGGGTCAGTGAGGAGCCCTGGGGACCCGGCCCGGAGCTCCCATCCTCATCCAGCGCGCTCCTCACAGGGGATGACCCCAGCAAGGTGCCTGCGCCTACGTTCAGTGCGGACCCTGCAGGTTTTCTATCAGATGTTCCACCGTAATAATGCTGGAGTTAAGACGTCTCCGTTTCTTTGCTCCAAACCAGAAGACTTTGTTCCCTGCATATAGAGTAGGAGTAATGTTGGTTAGAAACTGGCTGGTGTTTAAAACTGAAGATTGTCATGACTGTTTAACTTAAACCCTATTCTGAAGTAAAAATAATTGTCTTGGAAATACTAAGTTGGGGTAACCCACATTTGCTTTTGGAACCATGAAAATTTTGCTCGTTTTTGACTTTGACAATACAATCATAGATGATAATAGTGACACCTGGATTGTACAGTGTGCTCCAGAGAAAAAGCTTCCTATTGAACTACAAGATTCTTATGAAAAAGGATTTTGGACAGAATTTATGGGCAGAGTCTTTAAGTATTTGGGAGATGAAGGTGTAAGAGAAGATGAAATGAAAAGAGCAGTGACATCAATGCCTTTCACTCTAGGGATGGTGGAGCTTTTGAACTTTATAAGAAAGAACAAGGATAAATTTGACTGCATCATTATTTCAGATTCAAATTCAGTCTTCATAGATTGGGTTTTAGAAGCTACCAGTTTTCATGATGTGTTTGATAAAGTGTTTACAAATCCAGCAGCTTTTGATAGCAATGGTCATCTCACTGTGGAAAGTTACCATGTCCATTCTTGCAACAGGTGCCCCAAAAATCTTTGCAAAAATGTAGTTTTGGTAGAATTTGTAGATAAACAGTTACAACAGGGAGTGAATTATACACGAATTGTTTATATAGGTGATGGTGGAAACGATGTCTGTCCAGTAACTTTTTTAAAGAAGAATGATGTTGCCATGCCACGGAAAGGATATACTTTACAGAAAACTCTTTCTAGAATGTCTCAAAATCTTGAACCAATGGAATCATCTGTTATAGTTTGGTCTTCAGGTGTCGAAATAATTTCTCATTTACAATTTCTAATAAAGGAGTAATATGCCAACAGCCAAAAAAAAAATAGATTTTATATTCCAGTCTTTTGCTAGGGTTTTGGTAAATTTGGTAGGGTTGTCAAATTTGTTATCATGCTGTAGACCTTCTAAAAAAACGCAGCAGGGAGGCCAGAAACAATGAAGCGCCCCAGATGAAGTTGATTTCGGGACTTTAACTGATAGTAGTCTCATATTGCTTATTTTTCATGCCCAGCTTGATGTGATGCCACTGGGAATTTGTTAACTTGGCAGCGTTTATCACGATTCTGTTTTGTTGTACAAGTGCAACAGATTCTTTTTCCCCCCTTTTAATCAGTAAGTAAAATCAGGAGTTGGGTAGAGTGGAGAACAATCATGTTAAATGAATGGTTTCTGACTTATGGTGAAATTCAGCTCCAATATTATACTCATTGTCCATCTGAGATAGTCTTTTGTAGGAGCAAAATATTTCCAAATAATTCAACTGCCTTCCTCCTATACATCACAGATGCTATTTTACCTCTTCACTGAGAGAAGACACGAGCAACATTTTAATCCATCAAGATTTGTGTTACTTAGAAGATAGACTTTTGCAGGCAGGGTAAATGCAAATTTGGGGGAAGAGGGAATGGCAGAAAGAATAGAAGAGGAAGGGACATATTGGAGGGTTATCTAACTCGCTAGCTAGACACCAAACATACATTATTTCATTTAACTTTCCTTATAAGTGAAGGAGGTTTTAAGCTTATTTTGCAGATAAGAAAAGGAATGAGTACTGCTGTGGTTTAGAAAGCTTGAGTAATCAGCTTAAGGTCCCAAGTCAGAAGGTGGGAAATGTGGTTATAGATTCAGGTCTGTATAACACAAAGCCCAATATTTATTCCTTCTTTCTTTTCCCCCCAGTAGGCCACAATCTCTTTCCTTGGGTTTTTATAATAATGGAGTGTACATTTGCTCTTATGGTCTATAGTGAGGACTTTAGTGGAAGTTTTCCACAGAATAGGTTGTTAGGGTATTTGGTTTGATTTCTGCTATTAACATTCTTTCTCTACAATGAAATAAGATTTGAGGAGACAAGATCTGAAGCAGTGAGTTTGAAAGGAAGAAAGAATGGCAGAGTTTATGGACACAAAAGGCATCAATGAGATTACAATGTGTTGTATGGTATAAGAAGTACTAAATCTGTAGTTAAGTATCTTAAGTAAATATGAAGAGAAAATGGTCTGAATTCTGTGGAGCTCAGAGTAACACAAAGTCTTGCTGCCCCTTCTTATCTGTCCTGAATACTCTCCAGAGCTGCCTGAGAGTGAGGGTGACATATTGGGAAAGACATGGCTTTGAAGACAGAAAGGCTTGAGTTTGAGTCAAGACCAACACTGTCAGCTCCTTGTGTCACGTACTTAATCTCTCTGGACTTGGATTTCCTGATTTGTAACACAGGCATAAAATGACTCTCTTCTGGGGTTGTTGGAAGACTAACTGGATATAAAAAACCTGGTGCCTGGCACATAGCAGACATCCACTAAGAAAGTCAGATCACTATGTTCAACTTAAGTGTTCATTAATAAGGGAATTATAAATTGAGGAAAAGCATGGAGTTGAAAAAACAGTGTGAAAATGGGTGGCTTTTCCAAATGTGGCCATCATTTGTATAGTTACAACTATATTCTACATGATGTATCTACTCCTTGGAAGACCCATAATCTGCAAACTCAGGGTGTTTGAAAAATCCACCAATGGATTTCTTTTTGGCTCGTGAAGGCTTCCAGGAAGTGACATTTTAGGAGGAAATGGTGAGAAAACTCGGAGCAGGGAGGCGAATCCATAACAACGCTGTATCACAATTTCCTAAGACCAACTCTGTTCCCAAAGTCTCATAGTAAAGCGCCTGGAACTTGAAACACTAAGTTTAGATATGCACTACATTTGATTTCATTTTGAGAAAAGGCCAATCAGGAAAAATGAGTCAGAAAGAGCTACTACTCTCAGGGACCTGAGCCAAGGCTTCCTTTCTGCTATTACAAACCATTTTCCCCCTTGTAATCATTTCCAGTGCAGAATCTTACAGTCAAATGCTTGTTCTTTCTCCTGCTGTCCTTGGAACAACAATGTATGAAATCATTCCAGGAGGGAGATTACCTTTTGTGAGGAGATTAACCTGACATGTGATAGAAAGAAATCATAAATAATAGAATGACATAAAACCTGACCATTTCTGGAAATGAGGTACGTTTTATACTATAGTTAGGAAAAGGGTATTTAGGACCTTGTGAATGCACTGCCCAAGCAATGACTCACTCCACTTAGCATGGACACCTGGAAAGCTCAGTTCAGGTATCATTATGACAAAGTATAATTTTTCTGAGACTGTGGTGTTCTGACTCAGCTGACACAAAACCTACCACATTTCATTCATGTCATGACTAACACACACTAAATCGAGAGAGCTAGTTGGCTGTATCTCCAAAGAAGCACCTAAGCTTGTTATCATCATTGAGGGTGCATTTGGCATGAAACATTTACCAGAACAAACAAACAAAAGCTCACTCTTACACCTTCAAGTAGAAACACTTAAGTATTGCATATGTACTCTCGAGGTAATAATATATTAAAGTGGTTTTCGTGTTTCGTACCATGTACCTATTCTCTAAAGGGTGTTTGGAACAGGATCAGAACACTTGAAAATTATATTATTTGAATGGAGACTAATAAGTTTCTGCATAAAACAGAAGAACATGGCCGGAACGCTTTATTGTGTTGACAGTGTTAAATCTAGGAAATAGTTTTGTGTGGTCTCATAGACACGAGTGTATGGTATGATGGGGTAATGGTTCTCAGGCTTGCTAAAGCCGTGCCTGGCATTTCAAGAAATTAAAAAAATAGCCCACTGAAAGCATAGGATTCATTATTTTGAAAATGAAACCATTTAGTTCAGTCAGTTTCCAGCCAGTCATTATCCGAAATGAGAAGACTCCAAATTAATTGAGCTGTTCACTGGGATATTCATAACCATTGTAGAGAAATGGGGGAAATATTGAAGCAATTGATCCAATAATACTTGATTAATTATTTATTTAAAACAAATTTGGAGTGCCTGGGTGGCTTAGTCAGTTAAGCATCTGCCTTGGGCTCAGGTCATGATCCCAAGGTCCTGGAATCAAGTTCCGCATCGGGCTCCTTGTTCAGGGGGAAGCCTACTTCTCTCTCTGCCTGCAGCTCTCCCTGCTTGCGCTTGTGTGTAACAAATAAATATATAAAATCTTAAAAAACATATTTTTCATTTTCTCCAATGCTTAACATAGCGGCTTTCATAGTAGGCACTGAAAATCTCTGTATCGAAAGAGTGAATGAAAAAACGGAGAGAAAACATATTATTTTGAAAAGAAGGCCATGTTATGAGTCTCTTGATGTCAAAGCAAGGCAAAATCCTTTTAAGAAAGATAGCTTGTCTTTTATTAGAAAAAATATCACAAAGGTGGTTTTTTGGTAATGAAAAGAGTTGTTCTTCCCCCTGGGTGTGGTTTGAAAGTTGTGCTATGCCATAACCAAGTCTCAGGAAATTTGTTGTTACTCACAGCAGCTCTACTGAAGGTAGAGGGGAAACAGAATGAGAGCTTGGAAAGGGTGAAAAAGAAGAGAAATACTGGAATTTGGGGAGGAGCTTAAGGAACTGGCAGGAACTAGGATCTTCCAGAAAAGCATGACCACCAAAATTTTTCTCCATGGGGGAAATGGACTTGAAATTTTAGGGGAGTGAAGTTTGGTATTTAAATATGCATTGATCATCACCGTGCCTTGCTTTAACTTCTTTCTGACACCCCAACGTTAATCAAAAGGCCACTACACTCAGAAGGATTGAGATAGTGTTTATTTTGGGAGAATGAAGGAACCTCAGTATTTCTCAGTGTGGGGCAAAGTGGCAGGATAATGGTGAAAATAAAAAGATGGGGGGAAAAAAGAAAAAGATGGGGGATCAGAGGAGGTGGTACAAGGCAGATATTCAGAAACCACTGGAAACAGGAAATCTAAGCAACAGGAATGCAGAACTTAAATCCATTCTTGACCTTGGAGATTTAGGACAGCCTGGCCTAGGAGTTGGGAGGAGGCACTTACTGGTACATGTATTTCTCCCCACTACAAACATCCACCCATGCCTGTGCGTTTTATCTCCATCCACTGCTTGTAATCATGTCTTCCCAGGAACATCTAATGAAAAGTACCTCGATCGATACAGATAATCACTGCCAAGGATTCTAGCCTTTTGGCAGCAACGTATATTTTCATTTGATTTCCATTTAATTAAATAGTAGCAAATGAATATATATATATTTTTTATAGTTGCCCAGAAGTAGGGGTTCTAAATGTCCCGGTGATCTGATTAATTTTGGCTAAGGCATACCTTCTATAGTACTTGAATATATGGTTATTAAGTAACTCCTTAATTCTCTCTATTCCTGTGAGCTTATCACCTTATGATCTATTTAACAAATCCTCAGTTTCTTTTGGTCACTGCTTCATGCTGAAAGCATTCAAGTGCCTAAATCTGTATCTCAGAGCACCTGGGTGGCTCAGTGGGTTAAGCCTCTGCCTTCGGCTCAGGTCGTGATCCTAGGGTCCTGGGATTGAGCTCCGCATGGGGCTCTCTGCTCAGCAGGGAGCCTGCTTCCCCCTCTCTCTCTGCCTGCCTCTGCCTACTTGTGATCTCCTCTCTCTGTCAAGTAAATAAATAAAATTAAAAAAAAATCTATATCTCAAGCCTGGGTCTAGTTCCCTGAAAGAAGCTGAGAAGGTATTTCATATAGACTCCTTGTTCTGGACTGAAGTTAGGAAATGATGACAGAGATGGGATTTATGTGTACATAATGTATGTGTGTGTGTGTTTTGGATCTATCCAGTTTTTCAAGTTTTATCCTCAAAAAGTATGTAAGGTATTCTGTAAGCTCTGTAGTAGTGTGAGCCATAGGTATAGGTTTCATGTTTCTGTTTCCCACTGAGTGTAGCACAGAGTACAAGTTCACTAAATGTCTCCTGACTTAAAAAGCTAGAGTTTTCAGGATATATGAGGGCACTGTTCCTTTCATTCTGCAGGGAAAACCCCACAGAACTTTGCTTCTCTATCTTGATAATTTGAGCCTAGTAGCCAGGCTGACATTTCTTGGTAACTATAAATTCTATCAGAGACAATTATTCATTTGGCTGTCTCTCCAATCTCTGTCCACAGAGAGTAGTGCTTGAAACAGTGGCTTAGCCAGAGGACAGTTCTCCAAGACACAGTGAGTAGACAAGAACACCTTTTTCCTAAGAGGTTTCATTCTCTCCCTTGATTCTAAACTGATCTTCATTCTGATTCATCCTTTTAGCAGAAAGAAGCACTTCCAACCCAAGTTTGAGCACCATTAAAAAGTTTCTTCTCGGAGTTCAATCTTGGAACACTACATCAAAAAGTAATGATGTATTCCATGGTGACTAACATAACACAATTTTAAAAAAAATTGAAAGAAACTTCAAAAAACAAATGAAAAAAGTTTCTTCTACCATTGTAACTAGATATGGTGCTTTCTTTTTGGAATTTTAATTAATTTAGCTCTAAGTAGGGGTATTTTACCCAAATGGGATGAAACTCACCTCTAAGTGAGTGAATCCATGATACTCTCAGGATGCAAGACTTTGAATTGAGCTTCTTGCCTAGGATTGCAATTGCCTTCTTGTCTTTACTACAAAGCATTTTCTAAAAAAGTGTGGGAGGGGAAGGTGTGGGGATAAGTCTTAAAAAATGTAAAATCATATTTTTAAGACTATATTTTCTTTGTGTTTTAAAGACAATCGGAAAGCTTGGTTGGTGAGATTACCATGTTCAAATTCCCTCATTAATAATCTATTGGGCTTCAAATATAGTATTCACAATAGACACTTATAATTGCAAATTTTGTACTATATTATCAGCTCTGTACATGAGGGTAATAGCAAGATAATGGAAAAAACTCTATAAATGAATATTGGATGTTAATAAGAATTCCCATTCAAATTATGTTTTACTCAATTTTTGAACATCAAATTGTATTATTAAGAGTCTCATAAGAATACGTATGGGAAACATGGGAGAAGTAAGACAAAAGAGTAACTTACCAATCAGGAGAAACTCAAAAGAAATTTAAGATCCTTGTAGTTAAAGGTTTTTATTTTTAATTCCTTAAAATTTTATAGGTGATTATATAACAAGTTTAATATGCTCTATTTATTTTCCAAGAAGTCTAGAAGGAAGACTTAGGGTGACATGATTACTTTTGTATCAGATGGCAGGCCTGGTTATTACAGCTCTCTAAATGCTTGCCAGTACATTGTTCTAATTCAGAGCTCCTTTCCACATCCCAGGCACCATCCTTGTATGATGCTGAATCAAAGGAAAAGAACCATGACAACAGAAAGCTTAGGGAAAAAATTCCAAGTTGATTGATTTTTTTAAAAGATTTTATTTATTTATTTGACGGAGATCACAAGTAGGCAGAGAGGCAGGCAGAGATGGGGGGAAGCAGTCTCCCCGCTGAGCAGAGAGCCCAATGCGGGGCTCCATCCCAGGACCCTGGGATCATGACCTGAGCTGAAGGCAGAGGCTTTAAACCACTGAGCCACCCAGGTGCCCCATAAGTTGATTGATTTTTAATACTTCGAAGGTGTTGCCTGGACTGGAAATGAATCCAGAGTCTCTTAAGAATCAGCCAAGATCCTCAGAGGTTAAAAAAACTGTTGGAACATTTGGAGAATTTTAATTACTGACCAATCGATTATCATCTCCATAGATGAAAAACGTCCATTTTTTTTTAAAGGGAGACCTACAGAAACATGACCTTTGCCCATTTTGCTAAGGTTTAGAGAGAAAGGTTTTAGAGAGAAAATAAGCTGATACAGAAAATTGTATGCTATATACATACAAACATGCATATTTGTCTATATATGCATATATATGTATAACTATATGTGTATGTATACATATAAATATATATTAGTATTTCTAAATATATATTTATATATAAGTATATATGTTACATATATAGTACATATATATATTATGTATAGAGTAAATATATGTAATTTCCTTTACTACATTTATGCTGCTCTTCCTTCCCTAGACCAAAGATTCCCAGCAGCCTTTGCCGTCATGAAACTGGTCTATTTTCATCACCTTGAAAGCACCCAGATGGCTTCCCTTCTGGCAGATCAGGGTCAGAACAACTAGATGGTGCCAGGATTGACCAGGAGTTTCCTGATCCTCACTAAAAGGACAGGTCTCTCTAGGCACAGATGCAATGGAGATCTTGTAGTGATCACTTTAAAACAAATGCTTTCCTAAATAAAACATTCTTCATTGAAACCAGTTGTAAAAACTATTAACTATATTCTAGTAAAGGAAATAATACATGATAAAATGTTCATTTAAAGGAAGGAGGATGTTCAAAGTAGCACTAGATCCAAGACTCCTTTCTGCTATTCAATTTCTTTTCACAAGTCTTATATAACTCTTCCTCTATCTCTATCTTTGGAGTCAGACATACACCGTGATTTCAAGAGCCTCTGCATTGCTTGAAACTTTGGTGGCACATGGCCTTGTGTGCTTTCTCTGGCTCTTTGAATCTTGGGAACAAGGTTTTGTTCCAGGCTTTTGGCAGTTCTGCTGATGTCTGTTGCAAAGTCCCGTGTCTGTTTCCACAGGCAGTGGATTTCATTACATACTGACTCTGCCCTTTCTAGGTAATATGACTACTTGCATTGTCTTTCTATTAGTCCCCTCTTTTGATCATGCTTTCTTCAAAATCAAAACAGAGATGGAAAAATAAACAAGAAATTGCCTCTTATCTGGAAGCCTGGATTAAGCCTGGCTTACACCTGGACAATTTTTCCACATGACCCAGTGACTCAGATATTGTTCGCACTTGTACATTCTTGTCTCGGGCTCCTGATCTTATTTGCGGGTGTCCTCAGGCATTGGATATAGAGAGCTGTTTCAGTATTCCGGGTTGTATTTCTTTGGTCCTCTAGGGAGCCATTGATAGCCCTCCCCACCCCAGTCTGTAATCTGCATTATGTGCCTTTTGGTTTCTATCACTCAAAGTTGTAGTAGCTTGCCCTGTAAAGAAATTGCCTGTCTTGTGGTCTGTCATCCCTAAAACACAGAATCTTCTAAGAGCAAGAGCTATGTCTTATGTTTTGTTGCATTCCCAGCTCCTAGAACAGTTCTAGTTATAAAAAAAAAAAAAAAGAAAATCTGTTTTCCCAAATATTTCAGACATTTAATGGAATGTCATAGCTTTCTACTAAAATGAGCATTGCCTTATTTTTTTTATATGAACACTTTAAAGTTATGGAGTATGCATAGCTAATCAAAGGCACCAACCAATAAAACAAATGTTGCATGATCACAGGCAGTGGTTTCTCCATTTTTGACTGGACAGAAATCGATTCTAAGAGTAGATGGAATTGGGGTTGGGCTAACGTCCCTGAAGGCATACCGTGGAGAAGTTCTGGGGGGGTGAGGGAGCCAGGACAATACTCCATTCTTTTTCTAAACATTGTGATTCTATGGTCTTGCATATAGGCTAGACATTTTTATAAGAGGCAGATTTCAAGAGGAGTGTAGAAAGCAAATCAAGAAGGAGGAGGGAACCAAGGATTCAACTTTTCATCAAGTGCAAGAAAATGCCATGAAAGTACTATGCCATTTGATACAGCAGCCATCCATAAGAAATAGGAAGAATTGACTGCTTCTTTGTACAACTGGTGGATATTTTCATTCTTGGCTGGGCAGCTCTCAGCTTAGGCTCACATCTGTCTCTGCCCGTGCCTTTTTTACCGAGATGAAAACATCAGGAGATATGGGGGAGTTCTGAGTTCTGGAGCTACTGCCCAAAGCTACTAAGGATGGGGAACATCAGAAATACTCTTATTTGATGATTAAAAGTCATTAGAGGGCCCTCATTATTTCAGTGTCTGTAACTCAATGGTTCCTTCCAGACTTTCTCTAGCCATTGATCACCCACAGTCTGTCAATATGGATAATGTGGTATAAAACATTACACTCATGCTCTGAATATTATTGTTGCAGCAACAATAATTTTTTTAGCACCTACTGTGTACCAGGCTCAGTGATATATGCTTCCATAGATCCCAGTTTGTCCTCATGACAACCACTTTTGCTAAGTATCTTTATCTACACATTTTATAAAATTCAAGCAAGGAGCTAAGATTTAGACCATCATTTATCTTACGCTAGTTTGTGTTCTTAGTCATCCACCCTATGCTAGGCTTGTGATGTTTTGTTTCAATGAAAAAAATGGGTGTAATTCTAGAAAGGTTCTGCTACCTTTCTGCTACTAATCAGACATGCTTATAACAGTTTTCTTTATCTTTTATTACCTTGTGATAGCTTATCTTGGACATTGGTTAAATCATGATCCTTTTTAGCTCCTTTATTACTTGAGAGGCATAGATTTGTTGACAAAGATGCCATGCAAAAACAAAAAAAACAGAAAATATTCAAAGTCAACCAAAAGAAGTTTCATTTCTGGTTGTTCATAAGAAAATCACTTTTGCAGCCCTCCACAACTTAAAATTGTG
Organism: Lutra lutra; assembly: GCF_902655055.1. Lineage (NCBI taxonomy): Eukaryota > Metazoa > Chordata > Mammalia > Carnivora > Mustelidae > Lutra > Lutra lutra. The sequence continues at coordinate 158,729,059 of NC_062279.1, read as the reverse complement.
TTAATTACATTGTTCCATTACATAACCCGGTGGTCCTATTGATAGGCAAAATATACAATATTAATTTCATTCTAAAGATAGATAAAGTTAAGCTCAACGATTATTTACCAAAAGAATTAAATCCATAGTTTCAAAGTATCTGTATGAAATGCTTACTATCAGAGTCTCTACTCTTATGGATTTTCTATGCTAGTGAATGGATATAGAAAGTAATAAAAGAAATTGGATAGAATCAGAGGGTAATGGTGAAAATGGGAAGGAGAAAGGTAGTATTTTGAACTGAGATCTGAAAGCTGAGAAGAGTTCTGCTTTGTAAAATCTTAGGGAATAGTGATGAGAGCAGAAGAAAGAGCAAGTTCAAAGGCCCTGAGACTGGACCAGTACTGGCAAGTTTGAGAACTAAAGGCATGACAGGAGCATGGTAGTTAGAAGGCAAGGGGGAAGAGTTGCTATTAAGATAATAAGGCTCTTTGAAAAATGTCAGTGGAATTCTGATTGGGATGGCATTAAAAGTATAGATTGCTCTAGGCAGTATAGACATTTTAACAATGTTTATTCTTCCAATCCATGAACATGGTGAGCCTGGTGGTGGGTATTAAGGAGGGCACGTATTGCTTGGAGCACTGGATGTGTTGCATAAACAATGAATCTTAGAACACTGAAAAAATAAAATAAAATAAAATAAATAGAAATATAAGTTGCCTATTTAAAAAAATAAGAAAAAAGATAATAAGGCAACATTTGATTCTAAAAACTTTCAGAGGACAAAGATATTTTTCTACATGTAATAAGGCAATGAGAAGATTTTAATCATAGGATCAAAAGATTAAGAAAAATTCTCTTTCCCTCAGAGATATCTTAAGCATATCTAGTCTTGGCACTTGGATCCAAAGGAAACCAAAGATTTCAGTTCTGTCTAGTAACTCTGCTTTGTCCACTAAGGACATTTGAGGGCAAAGCTTATTAGGCTCATTTTTTTCCTTTTCTTTCTTCCTTCCTCCCTCCCTCCCTCCCTCTCTCCCTTCCTCCTTCCCTTCCTTCCTTCCTTTCTTTCTTTCAAGATTTTATTTATTTGAGAGAGAGAGAGAGAGAACATCAGTGGTGGGGAGGGTAGAGAACAGAGGTAGAGGAAGAAGCAGAGTCCCCCTTAGCAGGGAGCCTGGCATGGAGCTCGATATCAGAACCTAGGGCTCATGACCTAAGTAAGCCAAAGGCAGATGCTCAAGCAACTGAGCCAGCCAGATGCCCCTCACATGAGCCAGGTTCATTCTCTACTTAGAGCTTTTATTATAAGCCCACACAGAATGCCTGAAATGCATTCCTTCCTTTCTATCCTGACCAATTCCTGCTCATTTATTAGGTCTCTCCTTGAATGTTATGTCTGAAGGGAAGCCCTTTGTGATCCTTAGACTAGCCTAATTTCTCTGTGTTCCTCATAACACAGTTGTGATTCTTATAGTGTGCAATTATCTGTTCAATGTCTACGTCTCCTGCTAAACTGTAAGCTCCCTATGACGGCTAAGTTTGCTAGATCAGCTTGGCTAGGCTATAGTTGTCAGTTATTGAATCAAATACTAATCTAGGTGTTGCCCTGAAGGTACTATGTGGATGTGGTTAACATCTACTGCCAACTGACTTTAAGTAAAGGAGATGACCCTCAGTATAAACAGTTGACAGGCTTTAACAGCAAAACTGAGATTTCCATGAAAAAGATGAAATTTTAACTCAAGACTAACATGAACTCCTACCCAGGAGTTTCTAAACTGCCAGCATGCCCTATGGATTTAGGTTCTGTCTGCCCCCTGAAATCATATGAGCTAACGAATCTCTAAGAGAAGGAGGGAGTGCTACATAGATTTAAGTCAGGGAAAGGAGATGCTCATGGGAACTCTGTATGATGCATACTCAAATTTTCCTATAGCAGTTTCAATCACACACAGAATCCTTGCCACTTGAAGGTCACTTGTGGATTGAATTCATGGAAAGTGGCTCCCTCTAGCAAGGCATGCTGATTCAAAGGAATGACAGGGCTGAGATGGAGGTCAGGTTGTGTCAAATTCTCTTTTAAAGTGTTTTTTCTATGTTCCTTTCTTTTCCCTTTTAGGTTCATTTAATTTTCTTGCTTCTGCTACAGAATTATGAAGCATTTTCATATTAGACAAGGAACATCTGCCTATAGTTACAGGCACTGTCAGAAAGGCCTTTGAGATTAACATATGCCCAAAGCAAATTTACTAGTTTTGCATAAGTCAAAAATCATCTATTAGAAAGAAAAATTAAGCTAAAAAGTGACATAGTATTGGGTCATATCAGTCATGAGAATTAATGCTATTATTCTCCAACTGCTACAGAAATGGAGGAAAAGTTATTTGAACACAAATGTCAAATTTGAATTATTTAACAGGTTTTCTTTTTGACTCTGAGAGGGCTACAGTTTTTTTGATAATGCCCCGGAAGGAAGAAGAGCTCCAACACTCTGATTCTGGGCCTTTTGTAATGATGAATACATGATTACTTGGGCTGTCACCATCTACCCATGCTGCTGAAATAAGCTATTTAGCCAAAATAAGAATTAGTATAATTTATGGCTTTGTTTTTACAACTGGGACAAGGAAAGAATTGATCAAGTAGCAATCTATCAGTCTTGCTCAAGGTCTGGCTGGTTTTTTTTCCCCTTAAATTAAAATGAAAACCATGAAGATTATTGATTGAAAATCTTCCAAATTCTATTTAATTCCCAACCTCATCTCAGAAGCTGTGATCACTTTTAAAGGTAAAATTGATGCTTATTAGCTGTTTTTATGGGGCTATTTCATTTTTTACTTCCCTTCATTATCTCTGCTTGAATATCCAGGTAGATTGTCTTTGTCCTACTGTTTGTACCAGTCCGGCTTGAACCATGTTAGAAATAAAAAAAGCACTTATTGAATACCCTTTGCATACCCACTACTGGAATACATCCTCTGTAGGGCACACAGAAGAGACAAACACAATCTCTGCCTTCATATACTTGTACTCTAGTGGTATAGACATTCCAAATTTAACAATTAAAATCATAAAAGGAAAAAATGACTGCAGAGTCTTAAGAATTGGGGACTAGCCTTGACCTTTTCTCTAAGCACCTGTGAAGCATTGATTAAGCACCTATCTAAACCTCTGTTAACTCAGATAATTTCTATGACTTCCAGGTGAGCACATGTTTTTAGGAGAAGTGTTGAAAGAGCCAGTATAGGAAGACTGCAATAGTAAACAAGATTGTCTTGCTTGGGAAAAGTTATCCAAACACAATTACCTAAATGTTTATTGAGCACCTACTGTGTGCAGATTGCTGTGTGTTTCACTGGAGCAATACCAAGAGATATGAAATACATACCATTCCTGTCCTCAAGGATAGTATAGAATAGTACTGCAGATGCATAATAGATTGGAATCAGGACTAAGGGTTTGACCACTGGAGTGTATTTGAATCCACTTTGCCATTAACTAGCTGTGAGTAGATAATGCAGTTGATTATCTTCTTAGAAGAGTGTAAGAAATTTCCTACCTCATAGGCTTATTGAAATAAATAATTTATTAATTTAATGAACTAATGTTTATTGAATGCCTACGCTACATCAAAAACTGTAATAGGTGTTTGGTATATGTTGGTGAACAAAATAGACAAAGATATCTGCCCTCAGATGGCTCAGTCCAATGCGAGGGAGGTGAGAACTATATGAGAGGAACAAGGAAATAGACTGTATAATATGTGATAAGTTGATAAGTGATATGGGGGAAAGAAAATCAGAATAGGGTAGAAGGATCTGGGAATAGGGACTGGGGAGGAGACTGCAGTTTTAAATACAGTAGGTTTCATAGACATTTAAGGAAATGAGGTGAGAAAGATGGCCAGCATGTAGCCTATAAACAATTCAGGGATAGAGCAGACCAGTACAGTACTCTTAGATAGGAGCAAGCCTGATGTAGAAGGAAGAGCAAGACTTTTCCATTGTAAGTGATGGAAATAGTTTTAGGAAATGAGATCAGATAGACAACAAGAGGGAAAGCTCAGGTTGCATAAGACCTTTTAGCCATTGTAGGAATTTTTGCTTTTTTATGAGGGTAAGTGGGTGGGGCATTATAGAACTGCACTAATGAGTGGCATAATCCGACTTAAGTTTAAAGTACAATTGTAGGGGCACCTGGGTGACTCAGTTAGTTAAGCATCTGCCTTTTTCAGGTCAGGCATGATTCCACAGTCCTGAGATGGATACTTGCTTCTGGCCTCCTGCTCAGTGGAGAGCCTGCTCCTCCCTCTGCTCCTCTCTCTGCTCATTATCTCTCTCTCAAATAAATAAAGAAAAAAAAAAATTTTTTTTAAAGTACGATTGTAAAAGTAGGGAAAAGCAGGAGTTTGGGCAATGGTGAGAAAGGGAGACAGAGTGGGAGGCGATTGTCATTCAGTCAAGGGAAGATGGTGCCTTTGAGCTGGGATTTTCTGATGACTTGTAGGTGGAGTATGAGAGAAGATGCAAGCCACAGATAACCCCATAGCTATATCCTAAGTAAATGAAATTTATAAAGCAGAGAAAACACATGAAAGCATTGAAAGTACTTGGTACAATGGGTTTGGTGTATAGTAGGTACTCAATTGAGAAATTAAGGTAATGATTTTTGGAAATAACTTGACAGTCTGCCTAACTCTTTTTGTCTTTGAGGTTTACCTTAGATACCACTTGCACTGTATACCTTCCCCAACTTCCTCTGGGTGATGTGCCCCTTCTGTCTTATTTCAGAAGTCTATCCAAGTCCTCCTCCACATTGACTCATTTTACATTACAATTTATGAAAATACCTTCAGTAAGAAAACAAATGGTAGGAATATTGAAAGAAGAGTCTTCCCATCTGCTCTGAGATCAGAAAATGTTCCTGTGAAGGAAGCAACATTTGAGATGGGATTTGAAAGAATGGTTTGGATATGAGGCCAAGGTCAAGGAAATAAAATAATAGGGTCAATTTTCATGCTCCCTGGATGGAGACATCAATTTAGGTGTCTACTTCACATTTTAGGTCACCATTCATGGCAAGCAAGGAGAAAAAAACAACTAGCTCCTAATTTGAAATTTCTGTTCTATATCCTTCTGTCTGGCTAAAGAAGGTCACCAGACAGTGATGAAAGAGCACTGACATGTTTCTATCCAATAAAAGCACACTCTGTGCCTGTTGCCTATGATAAGAACAAAGTAATGGCCCTATTTATAGGTATTTTTTCTGTGTGTGTGAGTGTGATGATGATGGTACTAAAATATGGAATATGTTGTGTTTTTCCATTATTTCCTCACTGAGTTTTCCAAATCTTTCATACTGCTTTTGATCAAATTATGGGAATAGAAGAAACTGGGATTAGTATGCACACATCACAAGAAGACAGTCAACCCCTAAGATAAGAATGTTGCATAGAGTAAGCTAATATTTATGTAGGTATATATGGTTTATCTTCTCCATGGACATTATATATTAGTGAGATATATATGTAGCTATATTCCACACAAAACTCTATTAATGGGCAGACCTTGTAAGGGCATGAATCTTCATTGATTTATGATGCAATATTATAAATGTTGTACCATTAAAGTAAGAAAATAAAATGTAAATATATGCATTTACTCACAAAATAGGTACAACCAAAGAAAATATAACCTCTTTTGAATCTGTTCCTATTAAAGGATTTTTTTTTTCTTATATGGAGTAGATAGTTTAGGTTTTTATAAAATGTGAATTCAAAAATGTCAACAAAAGAGGCTTTCTTTTTCTGGTAGCTCACCTGCATCAAGCAAAGATATTCTACATTGTAACGACAAAGAATTTCAAACTGTGTTCAGATTAAGGTTATTCTGTCTTACAAATTTTTTATTCTATGTTCAATATGCATGAATGTCTCTGAAGTGATTGAGGTTGTAAAAATGAATTTTGGATATTGCTTTGAAGATTTTTATGATACAAGAGTACTTTTTTTTTTTAGTGTGAATGTAATCAAGGTACATCAAGGTGGCCTGCTGGGAGTCTTCTTATAAGTAAATGGAGCACAGTGACATTCATTTCAAGGGAGGTGACCTTAAGTGCTGAGAAGCAACTGGCATCAGAAGGTTTTGTTCACAGGTTTCAGGTTGTTTCTAGACACAAGAAGTAATTCAAAGACAAGTCTTCATCTCCCAGGAGGAAAATTTAATAGTAAGTCAGGAGTCTCATTTTATAGGAAACTGGGATCCCAAGCAATTTATTACAGCAGGGTCTAAGAGTGAATATGGAGTCAGAGCTCAGATATATGTAGAGCATATGATGGAGTTGGCCTTGCAGGAAAGGTTATGTATCTAGGAGTTCTGGAATAATGCTCTGAAGGAGTCCTGGCAGTCTCTACCTAAGGTCTGGAAATTGGGAAAGATGGATCTGTAGGTTGCCTCCACAATGATAGAGAAGGAAGGATTAAGAGGAACAATTATGCTATAAGCTCCAGGAATATAAAGCCTATTACTTTCACAGGCTGCTGCTAGGAATTCAAATTGATATAATCATTCTAGGGAGAGTTTCACCCTTTAGTATATATTAACAGGTAAATATGTGTACCTACATATCACCTCAAATGTTTAATTCTAGGAGTTTTGTTGTGAATAAATCATACAATACACCCAGATGAAATGTTTAAAGATACTTATTGGCATTTATAATAGGAAATAACTAGTTAAAAGAAAAGCAAGGAGGAGGGGATAAAGGAACCAATCTAAATGCATGATAAGATTTTGGTTAGGTAAATATTTTTCCTTCACTTGAAAAGAATTCAACTGACTTCTCTGCTCCTCTCACTCATCAAACTGCCTCTTTTTTTTTTCATCTTTCAGATAGTTGAAATATTATTTATACTGATAACCTTTCTTGACTCTTTCAAGCGTGGGTGAAGTGCCTCTTCCATACATTCACAGATTTTTCTAACTCTGCCTCCATGTTGATTTTTATCTTACTATATATACTAAATTCCGGGTATATTTCCCTAAGACTATTCAGAAACTAGGGTGATGTTAGAACGTTTTCAAATGAACACAAGTGGAACAATTTTATCAACAAAGACTAGCACATAATGAATATCAAAGAAAGTTTTTTGCACTAAAGAGAAATGAGACCAGATAGAAACAAAAATAAACATATGAAACATACCAACAGCAATAACAAATATGTGAATAAATATATGAAACTTTTTTCTTCTCTTAATTTATTTAAGAGCCATCTTATTATTTAAAGCAAATTAATAATGTTGGGCTGTGGATATTATAGCATATGCAGAAGTAAAACTTATTGCAGTGGACCAAGGAAAGGAGATGAATAAAAGGTAATACACTTTGTAAGAATCATGTATTACACATAAAGTAACACAATAGTACTTTCAAGACATTACTTTATGACAGAGCTGATAAATCAAGGATATGTATTATAATCCCTAAAACAATAATAACCACTACCACTAAAAAAAATAAGAGACAAAAGTGAAAAACTAATAGTGGAAGTAAAAAAAGGAAACTTAAGGAAAAAGGACTGATTTACCCAAATGAAGACAGGAAAGGAAAATAAAATGAACAAAGAACAGATGGGAAAAATAAGAAACTAATAGTAAGATGGCAGGTTAAAATTCAAGCATATCAATAATTACATTAAGTGTAAATGGAGAAAAACTCCAATTAAATGACAGAGATTGATAATAGAGAATTAATAATAAAATCTAGGGAGTCTAGGTGTCTCAGTTTGCTAATCCTCCAACTCTTGATTTTGGCTGGGGCCATGATCACATGGTCCTGTGATCAAGGACTCTGAGCTGGGTGTGGAGCCTGCTTAAGATTCTCTCTCTCTCACTTTCCCTCAGCCCCTATTCCCCAACCCTGCATGTACTCTCTAAATAAATAAAAGCAAAATCTAGTTACATGCTATTACAAGAGATTCATTTTATTTTATTTTTTTAAAGATTTTTAAAAATTTATTTATGTGAGAGACAAAGAGTGTGAGAGTATGAGAGATAGAGCACAAGCAAGAGGGAGGGGTAAAGGGAGAAGCAGACTCCCTGCTGAGCAGGGAACCCAATGCAGGATTCAATCCCAGGACCCTGGAATCATGACCTGAGCTGAAGGCAGAGGCTTAACCAACTGAGCAACCCAGGTCTCCAAGAGATGCATTTTAAACATGAAGAACATATTAGCTAAAAGTAAAAGAACAAGAAAAGGCAATGCCATGAAAATACTACACAAAAGATACTCAGAATGACTATATTAATATCAGACAAAATAGATTCCAGGATCAATAGATATAGAGAGATATTTAAAATGGTTAAAGAGTCAATTCATCACAAAGATATAACAATTCTAAAAGTTTGTGTGCACCTTTTAATTTAAATAATGATTTGATCATTTGTGTGGAATAAAGGTTCCTAATAAATGCTATAAAGATCCTATAAATAAACATTTGTAAAGCTGCTATTGCTGTTATACCAGTATTAAAATGTGTTACATCTTGTTTCTTTTACTAATTTTTATGACAGGTTTTATATTGTACCCATTTGAGAATCCTGTAAATGCTACGGCTTCATTAAGCTGTTGTTAATCATATACTTTCAGTGCTTATTTTCAGACTGAATAACAACCAGAGAATATAAACATCAAGGTACATCTATCTGATTATGTTTTAAAATAAAGAACAGTTTAAAAAAAGTGTGTATGCACCTAAAAAGAGCTTAAAATAGACATATCTACAATTATAGTTTGCAATTTTTTATTTTTATTTTAAAAAAATTTTTTAATATAGTTTGTGATTTTTAACATTCCTTTTAGTAACTGATAAAACAATTAGACAAAAAATTTAGTAAGAATATGAAAGAATTGATGAGTTCCATCAACTATTTTAACCTCATTTATATATGTGGTACACTGCTCCCCCAAATTGCAGAAAATAATTTCTTTTCTAGTGAACAGGGAACATTCATAAAGATAGATCATATGCTGGGCTATAAAAAAAACTAAAAAATTTCAAAGACTATATTATCTGACAAATATTAGAAATCAATAAAGTAGGGGCACCTGGGTGGCTTAGTCAGTTAAGTGTCAGAGTCTTGATTTTGGCTCAGGTCATGATCTCAGGGTTGTGAGATCAAGCCCCACACTGGGCTCTGCATTGGGCATGGAGCCTGCTTAAAATTCTCTCTCTCTTTGTCCCTCTGCCCCTCCTCTCACCTCTCCTCTCTAAGAAAAAAATCAATAAAGCAGACAGCTAGAAAATTCACAACTACTTGGAAATTAAGCAACATACCTCTAAGTAAAACATGTGTCAGAAGAAATTACAGTGATGTTTAAAAAATATTTCAAACTGAATGATAAAGAAAAGACTATATCAAAATTTGTGAATATAGCAACAACACAGCTAAAATTTTAAATTCTTATATAAGAAAAGAAAAAATGTTTTGAAATTAATCCACTTTGAGATATTAGAAAAAAATGAGTAAATGAAACTAAAAGTAAGTAGAAAAAAGGAAAAGAATTAAAATGAGTAGAAATCAATGAAATAAGTAAAAATGGAGATAATTAATAACATTCAAAAGTCATTTCTTAGGACACCTGGGTGGCTCAGTTAATTAAGTGTCTGCCTCCGGTTCAGGTCATGATCCCAGGACCCTGGGAACGAGCCCCACATTGGGCTTTCTGCTCGGTGGGAAGTCTGTTTCTCCTTCTCCCACTCCCCCTGCTTGTGTTTCTTCTCTTGCTATGTCTCTCTCTATCAAATAAATAAAATCTTCAAAAACAAAAACAAAAACAAAACACAAGTCATTTCTTTGAAAGTGTAATACAATTAAAAAATATTTAGGTGAACTGATGAAGGAAAAAAAAGAGAAATAGTTATCAAATATCAATAATGATTGGCATCACTATAAATCCTTATAGGAGTTTAAAGGATAATTGAGGAATAATATGAATAACATGAATAGCACTCTGAAGCTAAATTTGGTTACTTAAGTTAAATGAACTAATCCCTTGAGAGAACATATTTTTAAAATATTTTATCTATTTTATTTGAGAGAGAGCACACTGAAGTACAAGCAGGGGAGGAACAGAGGGAGATGGACAAGCAAACACCACACAGAGAGCAAAGCCCACTATGGGGCTCAATCTTATGACCCTGAGATCACGACCTGAGCCAAAATCAAGAGTCAGACACTCTAACAACTCAGCCAGCCAGCCAGGTACCTGAAAGGATATTTTTGAAACAGACACAAGGGGGGGAAATATAGAAAATATGAATAGTCATGCATCTGCTAAATAACTTGAATTCATAATTAAAAACCTTCTTGGAAAAAAAAAAAAACACCATTTCCATGTAGCTATATTGGTGAATGTAATCAAACATTCAAGGAGGAAAAAATACCAATCTTCCGTACTTTCAGACAATAAGGCAATACCAACCTGATCAGATCTTATAAGAACGGTTATGTTCATCAAATACCAATATTCCTCATGAACATATATATGGATAGAATATTAGCAAATGGTATCAGCAATATGTAAAAATCATAATACATCATAACCTTGTGGAATCTATTCCAAAAATGTAAGGTTGTTTGAACATCCCAAAATCAATTAAAGTAATTTATCAAACTAATAAAGGCTAAAAATCATATCATCATTTTCGTAGATGTAGGAAAACTTTTGGAAAAGCTCAACATAAGTTCATGATAGCAAACTTTCAGTGAACTAGAAATTAGGGAGAAATCCCTCAATCTGATAAAGGATGTCTTTAAAAAAAAATCTTAGCTGACATGATACTTAATGGTGAAAACTTAAATTGCTTGCTTTTATCCATATTGTGGAATGAGTCAAGGACATCTACTCTTACCAGTTCTATTGAATATTATACTTCAAGTCTTAGCCAGTGAAACGAAGAAAATGACCACAAAGGCATACAGATTAGAAAGGGGAAAATTGTCTTTCTTTTTTTTTTTAAGATTTTATTTATTTATTTGACAGAGATCACAAGCAGGCAGAGAGGCAGGCAGAGAGAGAGAGGGCGAAGCAGGCTCCCCACTGAATCAGGGAACCTGATGTGGGAGATCCCAGGACCCTGAGACCATGACCTGAGCTGAAGACAGAGGTTTAACCCACTGAGCCGAAGACAGAGGTTTAACCCACTGAGCCACCCAGGAGCCCCTGTCTTTATTTTCAACTGACATGATTTCCTAAGTAGAAAATCCAAGGCATCTACAGATAAATTATAAAAAAAAACAGTGAATTTAGTAATGTGACAGTATACAAAAATCAACTGTATTTCCATTTATGACCAATGAATAATTGGAAAATAAAATTTAAAATACAATTTTCAATAATATGAAAACATGAAATCCTTACAAATAAATGTAATGATATATGTGAAAGACTTGTAAACTGAAAACTACAAGTTAATTCTGAGCAAAGAAGACTAAATAAGGGGAGAGATACATCATACTGTTAGTTTGGAAGACTCGGTGTTGAGATATAATTATCCCTAAAATGTTCTATAAATTCAATGCAACCTCAATCAAAAGCTTAGAAAGCTTTTTGATAGAAATTGGCAGAGTCATTCTAAGAAATTATATGGAAGTGCAAAAGACCTAGAATAACCAAGACAATTTTGAAACAGAATGAAATTTGATGACTTATACTACCTAATCTCCAGAGTTACTAAAAAGCTACAGTAATCTACAAAGTGTAGTTCTGGCATAAGTGTAGACAAAGAGATCAATGGAAAATAATAGAAGCCAGAAATAGACTCGTGCATACCCAGTCGCTTGATTTACTACAAAGGTGCCAAAGGAGTTCAATGGGAAAAGAAAGTCTGCTCGCCAAACGGTGCTGAAACAACTGGATATCCACATGAACGAAAATGAATACGGGCTCTTAGCTAACATCCTACACAAAACTGAATTTAATTCAAATCATATACATAAACATAAAAGCTAGAACTACTATGGTTCTAGGAAAAAAACAGTAGAATATATTTGTGACCTAGGAGTAGCCAAGTAATTTTTAGGCAGGAGCACAGAAATTAGGAAGCTCCTGCTAAATGACAAATTGAACTTTATGAAAATTTAGAACTTCCATTTATCAAAATGTATTCTTAAGAAAATGAATATATAAGTCACTGAGAGGAAAATGTTTGCAATACATATTTCTGACAAAAGACTTACATCCAGACTATAAAGCATTCTTATGAACAACCCAATTATAAAATACAGAACATACTTGAACAGACCATTCATAGAGGAAGAAATCCAAATGGCCAATAAATATATAAAAATGTGGTTAACATGGTAATTATCAGGGAAATGCAAATTAAAACTACAATGACATACCACCATATTCTCTCTAAAATGGCCCAAATTTAAAACCACTGAGAATACCCAATGTTGGTGAGGATATGGAACAACCAGAACTTTCATATGTTGTTAGTGAAATTGTAAAGTAAGGCAACCGTCTTGGAATATGGTTTGTGAGTTTCTTCCAAGATTGACCACTTGTCTTCCCTGTTGTTCCAGCCATTTGGCTGGAGAAACCAAAGCTTATGTCAATGGAAGGACTTGTACAAAAATATTTATGACAGTTTTAGTCATAATAGGAAACGGAAACAGTGCAAATATCCATCAACCAGAGAATGGGTCAGCAAGTTGTGGCATATTCATACAATTCAGCAATAAAACTGAATCATCTACTGATACACACAATACCATGAGTGAATTTCAGAAACATTATGCTAAGTGATGTGCACTTACTGCATAACGCTATTTATGAAAAGTTTTAGAACAGGCACAGCTGGTGTATTGTAGTAAGAATCAGAATCAGGGTATCCTCTAAAGGAGAAGGATTTACTCTGAAGGGGGCATGAAGGAACCTGCTGAAATGAAGGAAGTAGTCTATATGTGAACAGCAATATGGGTTGCAGGCTTGTCAAAACTCATGCAACCATTCAGCCAATTGTGCATTTTACTAGATGAAAACTGCATTTAAACTTAAAAAAAAAAAAAGAACCTAATTATATAATTCTGTGAGTGACATAGTATTAAACAAAAGTTGTAAAATTTATGAATTTAAAATAATTCCTTTACGTAGACAGGTATTTTATTGGTCAGGATTCATGATTACAAACAAACAGACTCCAGGAATTTATTTAAAAATACTTAGTTCCAGGGGTGCAAGTGGCTCAGTGGTTTAAGTGCTGGACTCCTGAGTTCACCTCAGGTCATGTTCTTAGGGTGGCGAGATAGATCCCCACGTCGGGTTCCTGCTTGAGTTTCTCCCTCTCCCTCAAACAACACCACCAACAACAGAACAAAACAAAACAAAACAAAACAAAACAAAAAAACCCCAAAACAAAAAAATTAGTCCCATGCTGACTCTTCAGGAACGTCAGGGACTTAGGCTTGCATGCCACCCAGTCAAGAACAAAACAGAAAGAGAATCTCTTAGCCACACGTGGGACTGTTCTAGGTAAAATCCCACTGCTGCCGCCATCTGCTGCTTGGCACTTAGGATGCCAGGGTAGAACCAGCATGCAAGCTACACCCTAGATATCCAGATGTCTCCACCACTATAGATTCAAGGAGGTTTGGTTTCCCTATGTGAAGCTGCCATCTCACATTGCTCACTTCCCTCTTGCAAGACGTTTGCAGCGCAATCTGCTGAGTGAAACCCTTGTTGCAAAAGACCTGGGAAAGATCTTTGGTTTCTGAACAGGAAGATATGGTGCACTCCCAAAGGGAATGGGAGTGGCTGACGACCGAACCAATCTGATTCATCTACCACAGTTCAAATACTTCATACACATTCCTCTTTATGTGCAAAAATGTAAACAACAGGAATAGCACAATGTGTTCACATTGAACATATGTAAAAACATTTGTTTTTACAAAACCAAAATTGGATTCACTCTATGTTATCCAAAGGGGAGATACAACATCTTGTCAGTTATGACAACCAGAATTCTGGGAAGTTTTTTTTTTTTTTTTTTTTTTTGTACCTTAGCTGAATTGCAGTCCTGCCTCGGTATTTTATAACCTGTGGACTAAGTAATAAATCCAACCGTCACTAATATCACTCCCAAAATACACAGCCAACATGAAACACAGTTCTGCTGTTGGTCATGAGGCCACTGGTATTTATAATTATCTTCCTCTACTATGTATTTTGTGTTTCATCTTTCTTCAAAAACATCTTAGTTGGTTGTTGGTTTTTGTTTGTTTGTTTTTACCTGGTAAAATAAACAAGTTTGCTGTTCCGGGGTAGTCAGGTCTTTGATGTACTTTCCTATAGTGTTGTTTTAGTCTTACATTAACACTTTATAGTGGACTTGGAAACACTAGAAGGTACTCAGAATGATCCCCAGTTATCTAGAATGCTCCTCTTTGTCCTCATTATAGAGTAGCAATTTTCCATTGGTGATTATGGTTAATAACCCTGCCCATCCAGTAACCCAAGGATCCCCAAATGACCATATGGCAGTTTTAACTTTAAGTGCAGTGGAGGAATTACTCTCTGAGGCACTCAGACCTATAATTAGCAGAGCCTGGAGTTCTAGACCATAATTTTTTTTTTTTTTTTTTTTTTTTTTTTTTTTTTTTTTTTGTAAGTAGGTTGGTAAGTGAAAGAGTGCAAGTTGTTTTGCCTACTGTCAGCCCCTGGTTTTGACTATGAGAGAAACAGCATGATGTATTGATTCTTGTCCAAAGCACACTCATTTCCTCAACTTCTCAAGGTCACATTTCAAAGCTGGTACTTACCTAAGTCTTCTGTAGATTGTTCTTTATGATTTACTCTTTCTTAGTGAATCTAAAGGTATTGCTCACAGAAGGGTGACTAAGGAAAAACCAGTCTACATTCCCCATGCTCTCAGTCCACTATCAGATAGCCGGGTCATCACCCAAGTCTAGAAATTGATGTTGCTGTTGACAACAGTGGAACTTTGCTCTTTTAATGGCCAGGCCAGATGTGGTGAGGGAAGTTCATGCTTTACACATGAACAGTTTATGTTCTTGCTATCTTGGCCATTTTTTCTTCATAATATTAGAGCAACTTGCTAAACTTGCTCTGGCTTGGGAAACAGGTTAAATAACACCCATGGGAGAGACTTAAAAAAAAAAGATTTATTTAATTATTTGAGAAAAAGAGAGAGAGAGATATAGCAGGGGGAGGGGCAGAAGGAAGGAGAGAATCCTGACACAGACTCCCTGCTGAGCAAGGAGCCCAACTCAGGTCTCAATCCCAGGACCCTAAGATCGTGACCTGAGCTGAAATTGAGAGTTGGCAGCTTACCTGACCAAGCCGTCTAGGCAACCCAGAAGAGATAATTTTTTAAAAAATAAACATATAATGTATTTTTATCCCCAGGGGTACAGGTTTGTGAATCTCCAGGTTTACACATTTCACAGCACTCATCATAGCACATACCCTCCCCAATGTCCATATCCCCACCACCCTCTCCCATCCCCCTTCCCCCCAGCAACCCTCAGTCTGTTTTTTGAGATTGAGTCTTTTATAGTTTGTCTCCCTCCAGATCCCATCTTCTTTCATTTTTTCTTTTCCTACCCCCCAAACCCCCCCACATTGCATCTCCACTTCCTCATATCAGGAAGATCATATGATCTCTTTCTCTGATTGACTTATTTCGCTAAGCATTATAACCTCTAGTTCCATCCGTGTTGTCACAAATGGCAAGATTTCTTTTGATGGCTGCACAGTATTCCATTGTGTATATATACCACATCTTCTTGTTCCATTCATCTGTTGATGGACATCTAGCTTCTTTCCATAGTTTGGCTATTGTGGACATTGCTGCTATAAACATTCGGGTGCACGTGCCCCTTTGGAACACGTTTGTATCTTTAGGATATATACCCAGTAGTGTAGTCGCTGGGTCATAGGGTAGCTCTATTTTTAATTTTTTGAGGAACCTCCAGACTGTTTTCCAGAGTGGTTGCACCAGCTTGCATTCCCACCAACAGTGTAGGAGGGTTCCCCTTTCTCCGCATCCTCACCACCATCTGTCATTTCTTGACTTGTTAATTTTAGCCATTCTGACTGGTGTGAGGTGGTATCTCATTGTGGTTTTGATTTGTATTTCCCTGATGCCGAGTGATGTGGAGCATTTTTTCATGTGTCTTTTGGCCATCTGGGTGTCTTCTTTGCAGAAATGTCTGTTCATGTCCTCTGCCCATTTCTTGATTGGATCATTTGTTCTTTGGGTGTTGAGTTTGCTAAGTTCTTTATAGATTTTGGATACTAGCCCTTTATCTGATATGTCGTTTGCAAATATCTTCTCCCATTCTGTCAGTTGTCTTTTGGTTTTGTTAACTGTTTCCTTTGCTGTGCAAAAGCTTTTGATCTTGATGAAATTCCACTAGTTTATTTTTGCCCTTGCTTCTGTTGCCTTTGACGATGTTCCTAAGAAGAAGTTGCTGTGGTTGAGGTCAAAGAGGTTGCTGCCTGTGTTCTCCTCAAGGATTTTGATGGATTCCTTGCTCACATTGAGGTCCTTCATCCATTTTGAGTCTATTTTCATGTGTGGTGTAAGGAAATAGTCCAATTTCATTTTTCTGCATGTGGCTGTCCAGTTTTCCCAACACCATTTGTTGAAGAGGCTGTCTTTTTTCCATTGGACATTCCTTTCTGCTTTGTTGAAGATTAGTTGGCCATAGAGTTGAGGGTCTATTTCTGGGCTCTCTATTCTGTTCCATTGATCTATGTGTCTGTTTTTGTGCCAGTACCATACTATCTTGATGATGACAGCTTTGTAATAGAGCTTGAAGTCCGGAATTGTGATGCCACCAACTTTGGCTTTCTTTTTCAATATTCCTTTGGCTATTCGAGGTCTTGTCTGGTTCCATATAAATTTTAGGGTTATTTGTTCTATTTCTTTGAAAAAAAAAATGGACGGGATTTTGATAGGGATTGCATTAAATGTGTACATTGCTTTAGGTAGAATAGACGTTTTCACAATATTTGTTCTTCCAATCCGAGCATGGAACATTTTTCCATTTCTTTGTGTCTTCCTCAATTTCCTTCATGAGTACTTTATAGTTTTCTGAGTTCAGATTCTTTGCCTCTTCGGTTAGGTTTACTCCTAGGTATCTTATGGTTTTGGGTGCAATTATAAATGGGATTGACTCCGTAATTTCTCTTTCTTCTGTCTTGTTGTTAGTGTAAAGAAATGCAACTGATTTCTGTGCATTGATTTTATATCCTGACACTTTACTGAATTCCTGTACAAGTTCTAGCAGTTTTGGAGTGGGGCCTTTTGGGTCTTCCACATATAGTATCATATCATCTGCAAAGAGTGATAGTTTGACTTCTTCTTTGCCGATTTGGATGCCTTTAATTTCTTTTTGTTGTCTGATTGCTGAGGCTAGGACTTCTAGTACTATGTTGAATAGCAGTGGTGATAACAGACATCCCTGCCGTGTTCCTGACCTTAGTGGAAAAGCTTTCAGTTTTTCTCCATTGAGAATGATATTTGCAGTGGGTTTTTCATAAATGACTTTGATAATATTGAGGGATGTGCCCTCTATCCCTACACTTTGAAGAGTTTTAATCAGGAAGGGATGCTGCATTTTATCAAATGCTTTTTCAGCATCTATTGAGAGTATTATATGGTTCTTGTTCTTTCTTTTATTAATGTATTGTATCACATTGATTGATTTGTGGATGTTGAACCAACCTTGCTGCCCTGGAATAAATCCCACTTGGTCGTGGTGAATAATCCTTTTAATGTACTGTTGGATCCTATTGGCCAGTATTTTGGTGAGAATTTTCACATCTGTGTTCATCAAGGTAATTGGTCTGTAATTCTCTTTTTTGATGGGATCCTTGTCTGGTTTTGGGATCAAGATGATGCTGGCCTCATAAAATGAGTTTGGAAGTTTTTCTTCCATTTCTATTTTTTGGAACAGTTTCAGGAGAATAGGAATTAATTCTTCTTTAAATGTTTGGTAGAGTTTATTTTTGTGTACGGTGTAAGAGAATGGTCGAGTTTCATTCTTCTACATATAGCTGTCCAGTTTTCCCAGCACCATTTATTGAAGAGACTGTCTTTTTTCCACTGTATATTTTTTCCTGTTTTGTTGAAGATTATTTGACCATAGAGTTGAGGGTCCATATCTGGACTTTCTATTCTGTTCCACTGGTCTATGTGTCTGTTTTTATGCCCCTACCATGCTGTCTTGGTGATCACAGCTTTGTAGTAAAGCTTGAAATCAGGTAATGTGATGCCCCCAGTTTTATTTTTGTGTTTCAACATTTCCTTAGCGATTCGGGGTCTCCTCTGGTTCCATACAAATTTCTGAATTATTTGCTCCAGCTCTTTGAAAAATACCAGTGGAATTTTGATCAGAATGGCATTAAAAGTATAGATTGCTCTAGGCAGTTTAGACATTTTAACAATGTTTATTCTTCTGATCCAATAGCATGGAATGGTCTTCCATCTTTTTGTGTCTTCTTCAATTTCTTTCATGAGTATTCTGTAGTTCCTTGAGTACAGATCCTTTACCTCTTTGGTTAGGTTTATTCCCAGGTATCTTATGGTTCTTGGTGCTATAGTAAATGGAATAGATTCTCTAATTTCCCTTTCTGTATTTTCATTGTTAATGTATAAGAAAGCCACTGATTTCTGTACATTGACTTTGTATCCTGCCATGTTACTAAATTGCTGTATGAGTTCTAGTAGTTTGGGGTGGAGTCTTTTGGGTTTTCCATATAAAGAATCATGTCATCTGCGAAGAGAGAGAGTTTGACTTCTTCATTGCCAATTTGGATACCTTTTATTTCTCTTTGTTGTCTGATTGCTGTTGCTAGGACTTATAATACTATGTTGAACAAGAGTGGTGAGAGTGGGCATCCTTGTCGTGTTCCTGATCTCAGCGGGAAGGCTGCGAGCTTTTTCCCATTGAGGATGATATTTGCTGTGGGTCTTTCATAGATAGATTTTATGAGGTTCAGGAATGTTCCCTCTTTCCCTATACTTTGAAGTGTTTTAATCAGGAACAGATGCTGGATTTTGTCAAATGCTTTTTCCGCATCAATTGAGAGGACCATGTGGTTCTTCTCTCTTCTCTTATTAATTTGTTCTATCACATTGATTGATTTGCAAATGTTGAACCATCCTTGTAGCCCAGGAATGAATCCCACCTGGTCATGGTGGATAATCTTTTTAATGTGCTGTTGGATCCTGTTTGCGAGGATCTTGTTGAGAATCTTAGCATCCATATTCATCAGTGATATTGGTCTGAAATTATCCTTTTTGGTAGGGTCTTTGCCTGGTTTGGGGATCAGGGTAATGCTGGCTTCATAGAAAGAGTCTGGAAGTTTTCCTTCTGCTTCGATTTTTTGAAACAGCTTCAGGAGAATAGGTGTTATTTTTTCTTTGAAAGTTTGGTAGAATTCCTCAGGGAATCCATCAGGTCCTGGGCTCTTGTTTTTTGGGAGGTTTTTGATCACAGCTTCAATCTTGTTACTAGATATCGGTCTATTCAGGTTGTCAATTTATTCCTGGTTCATAAACTCAAAATGAATAAAAGACCTCAACGTGAGACAAGAATCCATCAGAATCCTAGAGGAGAACATAGGCAGTAATCTCTTTGATATCAGCCACAGCAACTTCTTTCAAGATATGTCTCCAAAGGCAAAGGAAACAAAAGCCAAAATAAACTTTTGGGACTTCATCAAAATCAAAAGCTTCTGCACAGCAAAGGAAACAGTCAACAAAACGAAGAGGCAACCCACGGAATGGGAGAAGATATTTGCAAATGACAGTTCAGACAAAAGGTTGATATCCAGAATCTATAAAGAACTCCTCAAACTCAACACACACAAAACAGACAATCATATCAAAAAATGAGCAGAAGATATGAACAGACACTTCTCCAATGAAGACATACAAATGGCTATCAGACACATGAAAAAATGTTCATCATCATTAGCCATCAGGGAGATTCAAATTAAAACCACATTGAGATACCACTTTACACCAGTTAGTATGGCCAAAATGAGCAAGACAGGAAACAACATGTGTTGGAGGGGATGTGGAGAAAGGGGAACCCTCTTACACTGTTGGTGGGAATGCAAGTTGGTGTAGCCACTTTGGGGAACAGTGTGGAGATTCCTCAAGAAATTAAAAATAGAGCTTCGCTATGACCCTGCAATTGCACTACTGGGTATTTACCCCAAAGATACAGATGTAGTGGAAAGAAGGGCCATCTGTACCCCAATGTTTATAGCAGCAATGGCCATGGTCGCCAAACTGTGGAAAGAACCAAGATGCCCTTCAACGGACGAATGGATAAGGAAGATGTGGTCCATATACACTATGGAGTATTATGCCTCCATCAGAAAGGATGAATACCCAACTTTTGTAGCAACATGGACGGGACTGGAAGAGATTATGCTGAGTGAAATAAGTCAAGCAGAGAGAGTCAATTATCAAATGGTTTCACTTATTTGTGGTGCATAACAAATAGCATGGAGGACAAAGGGAGTTAGAGAGGAGAAGGGAGTTGGGGGAAATTGGAAGGGGCGGTGAACCATGAGAGACTATGGACTCTGAAAAACAATCTGAGGGGTTTGAAGCGGTGGGGGGTTGGGAGGTTGTGGGATCCAGGTGGTGGGTATTGGAGAGGGCACGGATTGCATGGAGCACTGGATGTGGTGCAAAAACAAGGAATACTGTTATGCTGAAAAAAAAAATTAAATTAAAAAAAAATGTTTGGTAGAATTCCCCTGGGAAGCCGTCTAGCCCTGGACTTTTGTTTGTTTGGAGATTTTTGATGACTGTTTCAATCTCCTTACTGGTTATGGGTCTGTTCAGGTTTTCTATTTCTTCCTGGTTCAGTTGTGGTAGTTTTTATGTCTCTAGAAATGTATCCATTTCTTCCAGATTGTCGAATTTGTTGGCGTAGAGTTGCTCATAGTATGTTATTATAATTGTTTGTATTTCTTTGGTGTTGGTTGTGATCTCTCCTCTTTCATTCATGATTTTATGTATTTGGGTCCTTTCTCTTTTCTTTTTGATAAGTCTGGCCAGTGGTTTGTCAATCTTATTAATTCTTTCAGAGAACCAGCTCCTAGTTTCGTTGATTTGTTCTATTGTTTTTTTAGTTTCTATTTCATTGATTTCTGCTCTGATCTTTATGATTTCTCTTCTCCTGCTGGGTTTAGGTTTTCTTTGTTGTTCTTTCTCCAGCTCCTTTAGGTGTAGGGTTAGGTTGTGTATTTGAGACCTTTCTCGTTTCTTGAGAAAGGCTTGTACTGCTATATATTTTCCTCTCAGGACAGCCTTTGTTGTGTCCCACAGATTTTGAACCATTGTGTTTTCATTATCATTTGTTTCCATGAATTTTTTCAATTCTTTAATTTCCTGGTTGACCCATTCATTTTTTAGAAGGATGCTGTTTAGTTTCTATGTATTTGGGTTCTTTCCAAATTTCCTCTTGTAATTGAGTTCTAGCTTCAGACCATTGTGGTCTGAAAATATGCAGGGAATGATCCCAATCTTTTGATACCAGTTGAGACCTGATTTATGACTCAGGATGTGGTCTATTGTGGAGAATGTTCCATGTGTACTAGAAAAGAATGTGTATTCTGTTGCTTTGGGATGGAATGTTCTGAATATATCTGTGATGTCCCTCTGGTCCAGTGTGTCATTTAAGGCCTTTATTTCCTTGTTGATCTTTTGCTTAGATGATCTGTCCATTTCAGTGAAGGGAGTGTTAAAGTCCCCTACGATTATTGTATTGTCAATGTATTTCTTTGATTTTGTTATTAATTGGTTTATATAGTTGGCTGCTCCCATGTTAGGGGCATAGATATTTAAAATTGTTAGGTCTTCTTGTCGGACAGACCCTTTAAGTATGATATAGTATCCTTCTTCATCTCTTATTATAGTCTTTGGCTTAAAATCTAATTGATCTATTATAAGGATTGCCATCCCAGCTTTCTTCTGATGTCCATTAGCATGGTACATTGTTTTCCACCCCCTCACTTTCAATCTGGAGGTGTCTTCAGGTCTAAAATGAGTTTCTTGTAGGCAGCATATTGATGGGTTTTGTTTTTTTATCCATTCTGATACCCGTGTCTTTTGATTGGGGCATTTAGCCCATTAACCTTCAGGGTAACTCCTGAGAGATATGAATTTAGTGCCATTGTATTGTCTGTAAGGTGACTGTTACTGTATATTGTCTCTGTTTCTTTCTGATCTACTACTTTTAGGCTCTCTCTTTGCTTAAAGGACCCCTTTCAATATTTCCTGTAGAGCTGGTTTTGTGTTTGCAAAATCTTTCAGTTTTTGTTTGTCCTGGAAGCTTTTTATCTCTCCTTTTATTTTCAATGATAGCCTAGCTGGATATAGTATTCTTGGCTGCATGTTTTTCTTTTTTAGTGCTCTGAATATATCATGCCAGTTCTTTCTGGTCTGCCTGGTCTCTGTGGATAAGCCCACTGCCAATCTCATGTTTTTACCCTTGTATGTTACAGACTTCTTTTCCTGGGCTGCTTTCAGGATTTTCTCTTTGTTGCTAAGACTTATAAATTTTACTATCAGGTGACGGGGTGTGGACCTATTTTTATTGATTTTGAGGGGCGTTCTTTGCATCTCCTGGATTTTGATGTTTGTTCCCTATGCCATATTAGGGAAATTATCTACAATAATTCTTCCCAATATACCTTCTGCTTCCCTCTCTCTTTCTTCTTCTTCTGGAATCCCAATTATTCTAATGTTGTGTCACCTTATGGTGTCACTTATCTCTCGAATTCTCTCCTCATGGTCCAGTATTTCTTTGTCTCTCTTTTGCTCTGCTTCTTTATTCTCTGTCATTTGGTCTTCTATGTCACTAATTCTTTCTTCTGCCTCATTTATCCTAGCAGTAAGAGCTTCCATTTTTGATTGCACCTTATTAATAGCTTTTTTTGATTTCAACTTGGTTAGAGTTTAGTTATTTCTCCAGAAAGGGCTTTTATCTCTCTGGAGAGGGTTTCTCTAATATCTTCTATGCCTTTTTTGAGCCCTGCTAGAACCTTGAGAATCGTCATTCTGAACTCTAGGTCTGTCATATTACCAATGTCCATATTGATTAGGTCCCCAGCCTTCGGTACTGCCTCTTGTTCTTTTTTTTGTGGTGAGTTTTTCTGCCTTTTCATTTTGTCCAGATAAGATTTGCTTTCTCCTCCTCTGGAATTCAGCTGTTCTCCTTGGTGAGTGAAGTTGATCTTGGCTGGGTTTCTTGTTGATCTTCTGGGGAGGGGCCTCTTGTAGTGATTCTCAAGTGTCTTTGCCCCAGGCAGAATTGCCCCACCCTTATCAGGGGCCAGGCTAAGTAATCCGCTCAGGTTTGTTTTCAGGAGCTTTTGTACCCTGAATGCTTTCCGTAGAGTTCCGGAGGATAGGAAAGGTAATGGCGGTCTCCCAATCTCTGGCCCAGAGGAGCCGAGAGCTCAGGGCTCCACTCCTCAGTGCACCTTCAGAGAAAAGCACCCAATTGCTCCAGTATCCCGGCCTCTGGTCGCGCTTGGAAAAAAACGCTCAACCAATCACGCTTGGAGAAAAGTGCTCGGTTGCTTCCATCTCCCTGGCCTCCAGCCATGCGCTTGAAGAAAAGTGCTCAGTCACTCCATCTCCCTGGCCTCTGGCTGTGTTCCGAGCTCACCCAACCTGTGCCTGGTTCAAGGTAACCCCGAGCTGAGAGCTCACTCCTCGGCTTTGTCGCTGTAGCCTGCTTCCCTGTTTTAATACCTGTGAGCTCTGCAACACTCAGACACCCCCAGTCCTTCTGTGACCCTGCGGGACCTGGGGTTATGCTGACCCCGCGTGGGCTTCCCCCTGGTTTAGCCTCTGGAGCGATGTCCCTCAGTGGAGCAGACTTTTAAAAGTCCTGATTTTGTGCTCCATTGCTCTGGCCGCTTGCTGGAGCCAGCCCCTCCCCTCACGGTCTATCTTCCCGTCACTTTGGATTCACTTCTCCGCAGGTCCTACCTTTCAGAAAGTGATCGATTTTCTGTTTCTAGACTTGTTGCTCTTCTTCTCTTCGATTTCCCATTGGATTTGTAGGTGTTTGCAATGGTTAGATAAGCTATCTAGCTGATCTCCTGCTACCTGATGTCGTCTCAGCCTGCTATTTCTCTACCATCTTGACTCCTCACCCCAAGAGATCATTTTTTTAACCTTATCAGTAAGTCTCCTCTGTTCTCTTTCTCTTCTCCCACCATGGGGGCTCTGTGGTAAACATTTATATGGCCATGTATACTCTTACACTCTGAACTCATTAAGAGTGGTTTATCCATATATTTCTTTCAAAAGTCTTATTACCAAATGTAAAATCTTGTTGTTGTTTTTTTTTTTTTGTACTCTGCTGTTAGCCAATTCATTTAGCCATTATCCATGAACTGATGGAGCAACTCATCTCAAGTCTTAATACCTTCCATGCACAAGGGACCATGCAACTAGAAGCATTTCTTATATAACTGTCCTTTAGGGCCTCAATCAAAATAGGCTACAGTGTCATAGTATTCTGCTCCCACCTCAGCATATTATGCAGAATCCCCTGCAAATCATTTTTTCCCCTTAGTCAGTCAGTCATTGAGAATTTATGAGTACAAAGATGTAGATGACCAATACATGATAGTGTGTTAGGGGGAAGCACATTGGTAGTGAGAGCCAATTCTACAAAGTACTTGTGCCTCCAAAGATCTGCTTGCATTTGATCTTGTATGTATAGCCTCACTAGATCATGGACACTGCTGGGAACATCTGACAGTAGTTTCTTTCATGATACACAGGTAAGTACTCTTCCATGGTTACATGTTTGGTCTCTACAGAGGTCCAGTAAAAAGCCAAGAACTACTTTTCAAAAGAATAGTTACCTGCTTAAATGGGGGATGGATCAGCTCCCAAACCTGCTGTGATTCTCTTTCTGAGGCTGGTTTTAGGCTCTGTAGAGCATCCTCATCAGCCACAGACATTTTGGGTAACATTGGGTCTACTTTGTAATAGGCATGAGAGGGCAGAACAGCTTGAATTGGAGTTCTCAAATCCCTCTTGAACCTGGTGGCTATATTGGTAATTCAGTAAGTGGGAGCAGTAGATCCAGCTGATATGTGTGATGTTTCCAAAATTGAAAGACTACTAGATATTGGATTTTTTTTAGTGGTTAGTAAGTGTGAAATATAGCAGTTTTTCTTTCAATTTTGGAGAGGAAATGCTGTCATAATTTGGACCACTGTATAAGAACTAAGGTATGGGAATTAGATGAGAAGCCTTAATTATCTGTTTAGCA
Source organism: Lutra lutra (assembly GCF_902655055.1). Lineage (NCBI taxonomy): Eukaryota > Metazoa > Chordata > Mammalia > Carnivora > Mustelidae > Lutra > Lutra lutra. Next base: position 158,703,714 of record NC_062279.1, on the reverse strand, counting down.
TACTAGAGTTTTGGGTATTTTTTATTTGTTTGTGTTTGTTTCTTTGGGTCATATAAGTGAACTAGAATTACTGTGTTACTGCTAATGATGAGACCATCTGTGCACAACTCAAGGGGATACTCTTCCCCTGATAAAACATACTGTATCAGTCAAAGATCTCTTTGGGCCAAGCTATCATCTTCTTCATCCTAGTCCTCTACAAATTATTGCACACTGTGCCATCTTGTCTCTGGTGGCTAGGTGCCACCATGAGATCTCATCAATTTCACCAGAATAAGGCTTTCCATTCATTGACAGTGCCTCTTACATTTATCTTCCTGGATATGCTGGAAGCTGCCTCTAGTTTTAGTCTAAGAGGCAATGAGAGTTGGTAGACTTGGGACAAGAATTAATTACAAGAATCAGCTCCATTAGGGGATGCTTCTGCTAGCTAAGGAGGTTCAGATGTTCCTCTTCCTTTTTAGAGTCTCATTCTCTCCCAGTCAGTACCCGGGTTCTCATGTAACAGACCTAGACAAGGTTAAGAGGTTAACTTACGTTGCATTTTAGTAATCTGCTTGATCAAATTTTTGGTCTGATTATAGGCTCTATCAGCTAGCAGTGGTAAGAAGTGATGTAGATTAGCATAGTTATAAAAACTCCTTGGTTCCCTGCCTGTGTCTTAAGAGTGAAAGACTATGAGTTTGTGATTTAGTTGTTAAAGTTATCCCATGCAGTTAGAAGTAACTAGCCTATTCCTTAGACTTCATGATGATGTTTCTTGGTATCCCTTCTGCCAAAACCTTATCCCCAGTAGACACTGCTGTCCAGGAAACCACAGATAATTCCAAGTCACTGTTTTGTCACTGTGTGCAGCAAGTGACTAGTGTTGCATTCTCTAAAGACAGTGGTTGGTCACTGCCAACAACCTCAGGTCAGTACCAACTGAGATCTCTATTTCATTGAGTGTCTTGCCTGCAAACACCTCTGTCCATAGTTTTCTTACTTGTCAGGATATTTACTTAAAAATCTTATATTTCACTCTCAGTAGTTGAAACAAATAGGATTTTTTAAAACAAGTTATTCTATTACAAATATGTAGCTTCAGAATTATTTTTTCTGTGTAGGTGACACTGGAGAATGTAGGGAACAAAATACAGAGAGATGACTCATTACCAGAAAAAAATACATTGTGGAAACCTCCATAATCCAGCAGATTGTTCTAGTGGGAATCTCAGTACTGCCTCTGACTTGAGTCTATACCTGTATTGTCATGGGCTAGACACAAGAACCTCTGCCATTATCTGGCAGAGATATCTGCCAGATATCTGGAAAAATTCCAGATTATTTGGAAGAGATTATGCTGAGTGAAATAAGTCAAGCAGAGAAAGTCAATTATCATGTGGTTTCACTTACTTGTGGAGCATAAGGAAGAACACAGAGGACACTGGTAGATGGAGAGAAGTGAGTTGTGGGAAATTGGAGGAGTAGACAAACCATGAGAGGCTGTGGACTCTGAGAAACAAACTGAGGGCTTTGGAGGGGAGGGGGGTGGAGTGTTGGGTGAGCCTGGTGGTGGGTATTAAGGAGGGCAAGTATTGCATAGAGCACTGGGTGTGGTGCATAAACAATGAATTTTGGAACACTGAAAAAATAAAATAAAATTTATTTATTTTTATTTTTTTAAAGATTTTATTTATTTTCTGACAGAGATCACAAGTCGGCAAAGAAACTGGCAGAGAGAGGTGGGGGGAAGCAGGTTCCCCAATGAGCAGAAAGCCCGATGTGGGGCTCGATCCCAGCACCCTGGGATCACTACCCAAGCCAAAGGCAGAGGCTTTAACCCACTGAGCCACCCAGGTGCCCCAATAAAATTAAATTAAAAAAAAAAAGAACTTCTGCCATTATTGACCAAAAAATCAAGCACTTCTTGCCATTATATTTGAAGGAAAACTTAGTCTGTCCAGGTGCCACTAGTACATCACTTTATTTTCTTTCACCTTCCAAATCTCATATCAAACCCAACTCACATGCAAAATCCAGGTTTCTAGATTTGGGGAAATTACACCTATTGAATAAGGCAGAAATATGTTTGCACAAAAAAGCTCTATAAGGCACACACAAAAATGTTCCTGACAATTCTCTCTGGCTGGAATGGAACCTAACATATCATCTTTCTTGCCTATTTATATCTCTAAATTCTCAATAATAAACATACTTTCTTTATGAAGTAAGAAAAAGTTGATTTTAAAAATTCAATAAAAAACCAAGAAGTGTGATCTTTTGCTTTTCACACACCACGATTGTCAGATTAGCAGGTATTTGCAACACACTGAATTCAGTCCTTCAGAGCCAGAGGAACCGCATGTCATTATTGTAGTTTGTTCTCTCTCAGAAGTTTATTGATAGATTGATTCACTGAAGAGTAAGAAGTTGCTAATGTATGGTTGTTATTGTTCTAGGTTCTGGAGATGTATAGAAGAATGAGACATGTAACTCCTCTGCGAATATGCTGTCTGGACCGTGGGGTAGATAAGAACATGAGGAAGTGTAATAAAGCAAAATAAGTCAATCAGAGAAAGGCAATTATCGTATGATCTAACTCATGTGTGGGATTTAAGAAATAAAACAGGATCATGGGGAAGGAAGGGAGGAAAAAATAAAATAAGACATAATCAGAGAAGGAGACAAATGATAAAAGACTCTTAACAATAGGAAACAAACTGAGGGTTGCTGGAGGGGAGGTTGGTGGGGGGAATGGGGTAACTGGGTGATGGGCATTGAGGAGTGTGCACGATGTAATGAGAACTGGGTGTTGTATGCAACTGATGAGTCACTGAACTCTACCTCTGAAACTAATAATACACTACATGTTAGTTGAATTTAAATTAAAAAAAAAAGAAGTGTAAGAGTTATTGGTGCCAAAATTGGCCTGTATAGATGGTGTTCATAATAAAAGCACACATGGATTTACAATAGAAATTGGACCATTTCTACTAAAAGGAAAAAAAGAGGGTTTAAGACAAACATCAGAGAGGTTGTTGATTATTTTGAACTTAATCTTAAAAGTTAAATACATATTTAACATGTGGACAGGAGGGTGAGGGAAGAGCAGGAGTGATACGTGTGAAACACCATGTTGCCCTCCCTTGGCGGCACTCACTTCAGTATCACACGTTACTTTGATTCTGCTCCTTGGCTTCTTGCAGAAAGTAACAGATTTATAATTATCATAATTGATTCTCAATCAGAGAATTACACTGAGTCATCTTGAGGCAGAATATGGGTTATGGAATATCCCCCATGATCATGCTGCAAATAATTAAAAAGATTGCAAAAAGTAAATCTAAGAGCTTCTAGTCTGAAGCAAAGCACAACTGCTTTAGGTTCTGGTCCCACCAGGTATCTCATCTTGGGAAAGTAATTTAATTCCTCTGAGCCTGGGTTTCCCACACCTATCAAGCAAATATCTAAATAGTAGCTGCTTCTTAGAGTTGAGGAGATAAATTTAACAATTTAACAGGTGCTTACCTGTTCAGTTCCTGACCAGAATAAATACTTAATAAACATTAACTAATATTATTAGTTTTATTTGACTTGGCTTTCATTGTGTGACTCCATATATCTAATCAATCATATACTATCTATTCTTCTATGAAAATTTAATTAATACCAGATAGCACTTAAGATTTATTAAGAAAAGACATTACTTGAGAAACACTAAACCCTCCAGGTAGACATGCATGTTTTTTTTCCTACTGCTATTGCTTGAACTGACAGATTTGTTGTAATGTCACTTTCAGTGACATACATGGAGTAGGTTATTTAGGGATGGAGTAACCACAAACTCCGGTTGACTGACTCAAAGAGACTATTGTCTACAGGCAACAGCTGTGTTCATGGCCTCAAGTAAAGCTGAGATAAGTCAGCACCAACACAGTCATTTGAAAAATTATGTTGAACAATTACTCACCTCAGGAAAAAAAAAATGAAACTGATAATTCGTAATCAGGCAAAGGTACTCAAACTGTTGAGTTCTCCTTCCGTATTTTTAAAATTGACATATAATGTATTATTTGCCCCATGGGTACAGGTCTGATTCATCAGTCTTACACAGTTCACAGCACTCTTCATAGCACATACCTTTCCCAATGTCCATCACCCAGCCCCTTTCCATGTTTTTAACCAAATGTGTTGGAATCCCATGCAAACTGCTCTTGGTCAACGCTATGCTGTAGAAGAGGCTGTTGACTGAACGAATGTTCTTATACAAGAATAGAATCTAAAAATAAACCATAGGAAAATGAGGAAGTATGTTTCAAGTGGGAGAAAATGGATTGTGACTTGCTTTAGTATGTGTTACCAAAGTGACGGTGTAACATGGTGGTGAAAGGTGATGGCATTGGGGCCAGAATGCCTGGTTTGTACTTCCTTCTCATCCATTTACTCTCTATGGGAACTCAAGCAAGCTTAATTTCTCTTTGCCTTAATTTTCTTTATCTTAAACTAGGAATGACAGTACCTTATAGGACTAAAAGAATTAGTACATGTAAAGTGTTTAGAAGAGTGTCTGGACCTAGTAAGCTTTTAATCAATACTAGTTATTTTTATTAACTTTGTGATCTTAGCTTAATTATTTCTAAATCTTTATTTCCCCCCATGTAAGATGGGGATAAAAGTAAAACTTACCTTAGGTTCTCCCTGAAAATAAGATGAAAAAGGTATATATAAGAAAACACACACACACACACACACAGACACAAACAGGGGCATGCATGTGTACACATGCACACATACATAGACATATTCATTCTTAACAAAAGTAGCTATTTGTCTATTCTGCTCTCTGCTGAAATGCTGCAAATAGCTCAGATGTCCTCTCCAAGGAGGATGAGGGACACAGGTGGATTGGCTTCCTAAAGAAAGAGCAAGAGCTGGTGGCGGAGGCATTCCCCAATTTCATTTTAAATATGGTGAGTTTAAGGATTAACCATTATTCTGAAACAACATGATTCTTAATTCCCTACGACTCCATCCAAAACAGCTACCCTAAAACTTCATTATCTAAATGTTAGGATGACATTATCATTCGGAAAACCTTGCTTTATTTCATTAGTTTATGCTTATCCTTTGAGAATTTTTTAATTCTTTTCATCTCATTTTATTTTTGGTTATCATCTCTTGCAAGACGTTTCATAGAAGATTGTAAATTAATGTTACAGATGAAATGTATTAGATAATTTTTAAATAAACAGAATTTAAATCTTTCTAATGTAACCCAAGTTCTTTTAGATGTGGGATTGACATGACAGATCAGGCAAACTGGAGAAAAGTGTGAATTTCAGTTTCTGGGGGCACCTGGGTGGCTCAGTTGGTTAAGCATCTGCTTTCAGCTCAGGTCATGAACCCAGGTTCCTGAGATAGAGTCCCACATCAAATTCCCTGCTCTGTGGGGAGTCTGCTTCTCCCTCTACCCCTTCTCCCAATCATTCTCTCAAATAAACAAATGAAATCTTTTTAAAAAAGAATTTTATTTGTGTCTCCCATTCCAAAAATATTTGAGACGTCCCAGTTGCCCATGATAGAGCACGGGTTCCTCTACTACCTTGTTATATTCAGCCTAAACAAATCCATGTTTCTGTTTCTTTTTATTATCTCCTCAAAATTCACCTGTCCAAAGGTCTTAGCTCAATTCCCAGACTTTTCAAGCAGTTGAAAGTCTATTGATGGAATTAACATATAAGAAGTTGATAATGTCTAAGCATAGTGTAAGAATAATATGATAATGTAATCTCTCTAGACAATGATTATTTTTTTGTAATGGGAGAGAGCCAGTACCTTCAAACAAACTCATTATTAATAAGAGTTTGTTTTAGATTTAGATTTAAGGAAATGGTTTTGGAGGAAAAGTTTATAGATTTCTTCAAATCATGTAAACTCCTAAGAAACCTTTGCCCAGGGAAGTGTGATTAACCAGGAATGGAAGAAGGAGTCCAAGATCCCAGTGGCAGGCATGCTATGTAACAGATAATGGTTATGAAGTCCTCCTTAAGTGCCCTGCACTTAACGTGCATGTTAGCTAATTTAATTCTCATGACAGCTCCATAGAGTAGGTAGTGTAAAGAGTCTTATTTATGAACGAGAAAACAAAGGAACACAGGAAGTGAGGTTACACTGCTAGTTGTTCTACAAACAAAATTCAAACCCAGGCTCTCTAGCTCTGAAACCTTGCCACTTACCTCCTCTGCTACTCTGCCTCCCAGGAAGTAACTCATTCGATCCCCAAGGAAGCCGTGAACTATGTCAGTGCTATTAGTTCCACTTAATGGAAAGAGTATTTGCTCAGGGTCTCTCAGCAAAGAAACAAAATGGGATTTAAATTCAGCCTTGCCTGTTTCCAAAGGCTGTTATTTCCACGTTACAAACTGCTCCTACCTAGGTCTCTGTGTCCCTTTCGCATTGGCAGTTTCTCTTGCGATGATTTCCTTGTGGTGAGGTTGATACAGACCATGTACTTCGGGCAAAGGGGCACTTGTCTTTAGTCATTCATTTGTCTGATGACATCTGGCTGTGGGTGGGGTCTCACACCTCAGGAATATCTTTCAGAATGCTTCTGACACAGCAAATAATTGTGGCCTCTTCTAGCATTTATGCTGCTTAATGGCCAACTTCACAAACTAAAGGTGACTTTACTTAGATAAAGTAATTCCGCTGGCACTGCTCTAAAGTGATTTAATGTCTTGTAATTCCATGTGCCATTAAGGGACAATTAAAAACAAGCACGGTAGGTTTCAATTCTCTAAATGCTGCAGCGCCAAGTCACAGATCTTGATTCCCATTTCATTTGTTTTTAGTGGCAAGGCAATCAGGACACGGATCTTTCTTATTTCTTTTTCTGTTCTTCATTATGCTTCATATCCCCCTTGCCATTTAAGGGACATACACTCCTGTGACAGTTCTGTAGGGAAAAAAAAAGGATTAGGATGATACAAAGGTATGAGGGTTGGAGGTGGTACAGAAAATAATGAGTTCAGAATAATCCAGACAGGCTCTGATTTCCAGAATGGTGTTCTCTTCCTAAACCCCTCTTTTTGGCTCTGCAACCACAATTGACTGAATTAGTCTCTTATTACACTAAGGGAAAAGGCTTCAACAGAAAAATGGCCCCAGGAGAGGAAAACTCATGCTGGGAACGTAAATGATGCCTGTACCAGATTTTTTCCCCCTTTGAGAGCAGGTATGATTAGAGGGAAAGAAAAGGAAGGTAGTTTGGAGATTTGGACGCCTCTCTGCCCCTGCCAGCATTAGGATAAGCTACTGGATAGTTCACCTTCCAGAGACTCCTGCGAACTATTTACCATCTGGATTTTACAGTTGATGAAATCACAAAGAGGTTCAATTACTTGCCTGCGGGTGTACAGAGAGGTTCAGGAGGCAAGTCTGACTCTAAAAACTGGTCTCTCTCTTTGGATGTCATCACCCTTTAAATTGATCAACATGTACTTGTTAATTAGGGCACTGCTTTTCATACTGGATATGAAATAGTTGAGACGTGAATGCTGCCCTCTGTTGGAAAAGGGTAGAACTTTCTCCATGAGTCATGTTCCCATTTGAAGGGACCCCTAATTTTTTTTTTTTTTAAGATTTTTATTTATTTATTTGACAGACAGAGAACACAAGTAGGCAGAGAGGCACGCAGAGAGAGAAGGGGAAGCAGGCTCCCTGCTGAGCAGAGAGCCCGATGCGGGACTCGATCCCAGGACCCTGGGATCATGACCTGAGCCGAAGGCAGAGGCTTTAATCCACTGAGCCACCCAGGCGCCCCTAATTAAAGTAACACTCCTGACAACCTGCCCTGATTCTTAGACCCTCACTGGCCTTCTCCAAGTCAGAGGAAGGGCCCCTATGACTGGTAAGTTAGAGAGGAAAATATTGAGCACAAGTTAGCCCTCTTCTGTTTTGGGAACTGCCTGTTGGCAGAAGGGATGTAGCCTTCCTCATCTAATCTTACCCATCTGGCAATTTTAGGTTTAGAAACCTGCCCTTGTGAGTGGGGTTGAGTTTTCAGTTCTGCTCTTGAAGGGCAAGTTTGTGAGTACGTTTACATCTAGGGTGTATTCCTTTTAGCAAGCCAATAAAACCTCTCTATGCCCTGTTAGTTTTCAATAGCAACTTCAGCTCTGATAAAGGTAATAATTCCTACTTCCAATCTCTGTCTGCCTGACTGTTGCTTTGTCTATCTCTCAATTAGTTGCAAAACAAGTTGCAACCCCAAAAACCCTCAATAGATTCTATCTTACAGGAAGAGCCAAAGTAGCCCATGATAAGATAACATTGCATCTGTCATTACTATGTGCTTATTTCTGTAGAAAGAACCACACACGCATGGGGCTGACTTTCTGGACTTTGATAAAAGAGTCTTAGTTGAATAGCTGTGGTTTTCAAAATTCAAAAAGGTTAACACCTTAGTCCTTACCAACACAAAGAATTTCAATGAAGGAAAACATCAAGTCAGTCAACCTTACTTCTCAGGGTCTAGGGAAACATCCTCCTTTCAACTAAAAGCTTCAACATCCAGAAGACATTGTCCTCTTTGGTATCTCACCCTATAATGACCCTTGTCTACAAGATGCCAAGTAACAGCAACAGAATCAGCCAGATTTATTGTAAATCAAGCATCCGATGATTAATTGACATTTTCTAATGATCATCCTGATGTTTTGGTGACTGGCTAATGAGGCCATCTTTCAAAGAAATACCTTCTTAAGTAGTCACTCTGAATATCAAATATACATAGAATGGCAAATGTTAGCCATTATCTAAACATTTCAGTAGATGGTGCAGGTGAGTGCAGACTTCTTTTTTTTTTTTTAAATTTAATTATCTAGGTCATTCAGAAAATCTTAAAATCCTTTCTTCGTCTAAAACAGTCAAATGACTGCAGTTGTATGGCTCTCACCTGAGTTCTTAGTTCTGTGAACTCATTTGGCCATTGTTGGAAGGTGATTCTACAAATAACCAAAGACTCAGAAGAAAGGTGACTGAAATTATAGGTAGATGTTTAGATATATCAGCATCAAGTTATCTGCTCTTTTTTATCTGTTTGTTAAATGGAAGCTTTGAAGCTGTGTCTATTGCTTCTTTTCAAAAAGCAGGCAGTAAAGGAAGTACTTTTAATCAGAACTCAATTCTCATGTATTTTACTTAATGGGTTACCTAGGTAACTCACCAGTTTTCAGTGATCCTTAATACTCCCATTTTTATCTTGGAAGAGAAATGTTTTATATACACTTAGAGGCTTTTTAAAGGATGCTTTAATATCTCTGGCTGAAGAAAGTCTGCAATAATCTTTTGGTTTAGACATTAATATACCTTTACATTGTGAATGAATTATTCATACATTTATTGAGTATCAACTATGGTCCAGGCATTATATTGGGCATTGAATAGGAAAATCTTTTACATATTTTATTGCTCATTTCCTTGTGACTTAGAATTATGTATATATTACATAAAATTTACAATATATGTGCATGTATATATATATTCAGTATGTGTATATATATATATATGCTGAACCACATATTGCCTATAATTTTTGTTCAATATGTTGTTTAATCTTCTATGTTCTATTTCCTGTTCTCAATTCACAGACACCAGGTTCATCTTCCTAAACACGAATTTTGCCAAGTCATTTCCATGATTAAAAATCAACACTGGCTCTTTATTACCTGAAGGATAAAGTTAAAATTATTCATTCTGTCATTTAAAGCTCTTCTGGTTCTAACCTCTATTTTATGGCACATTTTTTTAATGCTGGATTTTCCATAAGAACTCTAACAAAACCTTCCACTGTACTCAAACCATTTAATTTGAATTTTTCCTAAGATGTTTCTTGGTCCTTCACACCAAACCTTTTGCCAAAAACATTTCTATTTTCTAGGAATGTCCTCCCATTGTCTTCTGCTTCTTTTAACTATATCTTTCCTGCAAGGAAGAGAAAACATCATTCCCTGATACAATGCATCTCTGATTTTTCCTACCTGAAGTGATTTTTCCGTAACATGGATGTGAACACTCTGTCACTTACCATGTATGATACTGGCTTATACAGTTGTCTGACTTTTTCTGTCTAAAGATCATGGGCCATAATGTTTTGGGACTGACTCCACTAACTCTATTTTAAAGCAACTCTTGCTATTTCTTAGTTCAATGAAGTCTTACCTTTTCATCTAGACTGCATTCATCTTGTAGGAAAGGAATATGGTCTTATACATTCTTGCCTCTATATATCACCAAGCACAGTACCTGGCTAGAAATAGGCTATCAGTGAGTAATTTTCTTTTCTTTTCTTTTTTTTTTTTAGATTTTATTTATGAGAGAGAGCATGAGTGGGGAGGGGAAGTGTAGAGGGAGAGGGACCAGCAGACTCTCACTTGATCAGGGATCCTGACATGGGGCTTGATCTCAGAACACTGGGATCATGACCTAAGCCAAAGATAGATGCTTAACCAACTGAGCCACCCAGAAACCCCTGTTATTTTCTTTACTGTGGCAGCAGGGACAGTAGACATGGTACTGGATTGAAAACCAAGAGGCTTGGGTTCTAGTTTTGACTCTGTTAGTTGTGTCTTCTTGGAAAAGTCTCATATTTTTCTGGACCTGTTTCATCAGCTGTATAATGAAATACTTGACCTGATTTTTAAGTCCTGTTTCAGCAATAATAATACATGATTGGTTTGGTAATAAAATCCTTATTTCTCCCTCAACAAATGCTGGAGTTAGTAGAATTTTATATAACTGCATGAAACTTGTAAAGGATTGATTTTTCTCATGCAGCAAGCAAAATAGGTAAGGTGTTGCTAGGGCTTGTTCAGATACCTTTTCTCTTTTTGGTCTCTCATGTTTAGCATTTGATTTTCTCCCTCTCAGTCACAAGATGGCTGCTGTACTACCAAGTCACTCTTTTCATGCTCTTTAATCAAAAAGAAAGGGGAAAGGGTGAAGAGCAAAATTTGTGTCACCTGAACATATCCCCTTTTACCAGCAAAAAATAGTTTTCCTAGAAGCCTCAACCATAAGATTTCCACTCTCATCTTCCAACCAATTTTATGGCATGTGGTTAACCCTGAAGAAGATCAAGGAAATGAAGTTTTTAGCTAGGAATGGCCATCTCAGTAAAATTAATCTCAACCTCACCATCTCTCTCTTGTTTCGTCTTGCTTTCTCTCTGTCTTTCCCTCTTCCTCTCTCTCTCTCTTGCTATGGGAGAAATAGAGGATAAATTAATAAGGTCTTCATATTGTCACATAAATATCTGTATCTTTGCATCTTTACATTTTGTTGATTAATTACTGTAATGAGACAGTCTACAAGCAAGTAAGAGCCAACAAAACATTTTGAGGAGAGGAGTTGAAGGACTTCAGACAATTTGGTTTTGGGCATGTGCTACAGTGAGTGTCTCTTAATCTTTGGGTTTTCTTGTCCAGAAGGTTCTATTGTATTTTTAAGTATAACTTCATTGATGCATGATTTCTGTACAATAACCCATATTTGTTTAAAATTTTTAGGTTGAGTTTTGACAGGTGTATTATACTCACAAAAGTACTCAAAAACAAATACTGCCATCATCCCTCCTATAATTGCTCTTGCCTGTTTGTAAGCCATCCCATTCCTGACTCTTGCCTCAGATAGCCACTAATCTGCTTTCTTTCACCATAGATTCATTTGCATATCTAGATTTTTGTATAAATGGAATCATTCAGGATCTACTCTTTTCTGTCTGGCTCCTTTTCCTCATCATAATGGTTTTGATATTCATCTATGATGTTGCATTTATTAAGAATCCATTCCTCTTTATGACTGAATAATGTTCTGTATGGGTGTCCCACCTGTTTTTCATTCACTTGTTGATAGGCCTTTTGTTTCTCATTTTTTACTATTATGAATAATGCTGCTATGAACACTCTTGTGGAAGGACTTGATGAACATATACTCATGTTTTCTTGATTAAATATATAGGAAGAGGAGACATGAATTATTTGGTAGTGTAAGTCTGACTTTTAAGAATTTGCCAGATTACTTCCCAAGTATTTGTGCCATTTTACATTCCTATTAGCAATTCATAAAAATTTGAGTTGCTTCACAGTTTTGGTGACACTTGGCATAGTCCGTCTTTAATTTTTGCCATTTTGATGGGAATGGAGCCATCAGATTTTGTATATTCATTATGATCTGACCATGTCACTGAAAATAAATTTCCATATTTCTAGGACACTTAAGTTGATTATTTTTTAAAAAGTAATATCTGAAAATAATGATAATTTTGTTCTCTCCTTTTCAATTATATAATTTAAAATTTTTACACCTCAATGCAGTGTTAAAACTTCTAAACTTACATTAAGTAATATTAGAGATTATGAATGTGTACTGCTTATATGATATAATATTTAACTTATTCCCAATTGAATGGCAATTTATTTAGTGATTCAGCATTTAGGATAGGTACTTTTCATCACAGTAAAAAATAAGCCTTTGAAAATTGTTGACAAAGAGATTTTTTTTTAAATCGTAGCTACATGATGAATTTTTTTAAAAAGTCTTTTTGGCATCTAGCGATGTGATTTTATCCCAGTTTGATTCAAATTCCTTAGATGAACTCTTTTTGAGTACATATTATTATAAATTTTCATTTGTTAGTATTTCATTTATAATTTTGTCAGAAATATTCATAAGCAATATTGATCTTTAATTGTCAGGTTTTCATATCAGCATTATACTATCTTTACAAAAATCAATATGGAATTTCCCACTGTATTCATGATCTGAAATAATTTATACATTATTGATATGCCATTCCATGAATATTTGGAAACTCATATTAACTTATATATGCTTTTGGAAGAAAATCTCTAACTTCTGTAAATGTGTTCCATAATTATTAATCTATTAAGGTTTCTTGCTTCATGAGTTTTATTGGGTTTTGCCATTTCCTGTTCCTTCTGACAAACACATAAAGTCATTCATTTTATTGCATAGTTAATTTCATTAGCACAGGGCAATATTTCTGTGCTTAACAATTTACAAAAATATTTCTGCATCAAGTTTGGCTTATTTCTCTTCCCTAGTTTCCTGCTTTGGGCTTTTCTTTTAGTATATTAGATTTTTTATTTACTATTTATTAGATTTTCTTAGTTTTGTCAAAAATATTATTTGATGTGTTTATTCATTTAATGCTTTTGCTCTTTTTAAAAAATGAATTGGTTTTCACTGCCTTTCCTATACCTAACTGCAAGTAGTATGTATCTGTTCTAGTTTCAAGTATCCCTTTCTTGTCCCCACTTGTGGGGGTTAGCAAATGGGAGATGGAGCCATTAGGAGGATGGAGGCTCAGAAAAGATATCAAGCCAGTCTTTCTAGTCTTGTCCTGACTCATATCTGAAGCTTGATTCATCTGTTTTTGTTGTTTTGTTTTGTGCTAAAACCTGTTTCCTTCCACCTACCATTCATTCTTTCATTCAAAATATATTTTTTAAAGATTTTATTTATTTATTTGACAGACAGAGATCACAAGTAGGCAGAGAGTCAGGCAGAGAGAGAGAGAGAGAGAGGAGGAAGCAGGCTCCCCGCTGAGCAGAGAGCCTGATGTGGGGCTTGATCCCAGGACCCTGAGATCATGACCTGAGCTGAAGGCCGAGGCTTTAACTCACTGAGCCACCCAGGGGCCCTCAACAGATATTTTTTAAGCCACTTTTAAAACGGCAGGTACTATAGCAGTGGGAAACAGGGCTTAAGCAAAACAGACAAATTCCCTGCCTTCATAAAATTTATGGTCCAGTAAAGAAGAAGGTAATCAACAAGGATGATAATGAAGTGTAATGAAGGGTCACACTGAGAAAATACAGGGTGCTATGGGAACAAACCAAGAGAACATAACCTAGATCAGAGCACACATGCTTTGTTTCTGATTTTTGTTCTAAGCATTTGTTTCCCACAACATCTGGGAAGAAGATACCCATTGGCTTCTATGAGGCAGTCTGAGACCATGAAAGATTAAGTCATGTTTCTCATTCTCAGATTGTTTTAGTTTAAGCCACATTGTTTGGGAGGAAGAGCTGAATCAATAAAATCAATAAATCAGTAAATGTTTGTGCTTCAGGTCTAAATTGCAAACACATCCTTAAGCAGAAGTAAAACTAAATGTAACAGTAGTGAGATTATAATTGCAGGGAGATTAACTAAAAATCGGAATAAAAACACTTAAAGTCATTACATAGCCACCAGGGACGTGTTCAAACATAATTTATAAGAGACTGTTAGTCTTCATATGGATAAAGTTGTAAGAAGCCATATATGTTGGTGGACTGAGGAGGAAGCAAAGAAGGACACATCCTCTTTCTGCCCAGTATTACTGCAGCTACTGAACTATCAAGATGGCATTTCTCAGAAAGCAGGAGTCTCACACCTGCTGCTAAGTGTGGGAGCAAATTTTCACGGATGGAGTGACCAACCTGTCATAAGTGAAACATCTCAAATATGGTGGCTGCATCCAAAAAATAATGAAAGAAGTTTCACTAGGAAAATCAGGTTACAGAACTGAATATTTAGCATTGGTAGGTTTTGCAGAGTGCAAAACTCACCATTCTTTCTTCTACATTCTGGACCTATAGAGAAATAGACACAGTAACCAGGTGAGATGTAAATTTCAGTATTTCCTTATTCTTGATGAAGTTCTGGGGGGCCCCCTATAACCTCCTTCAACTCTAGACTTTGAGATTTAGTTGGGGATAAATGAGTGTGTAGAACAGCTCCTAACTTAGACCACAGTGTTTGACCATGCTGTCTGGGGCACTGTTCAGCCTAAGAACCAAGGGTGAGGCCTTGTTTCTCAGTCACAGCTTGTAAGTACATGAATCCTGTCCCATAGAGAAACATGGAACAATGAATATCAGGCTCTCATTATCACAGCAATCAGATGAATCCTTCTCCTCTCATGAGAGGCATAAATATGTGCAGAGAAATGGCAAGAACTATATCCCTTCAGTGCTTTTTTGAGAAAATGGAGGTTTGGGAAATTTTCTTGTTGCATGAGTTGCTGCAGGAGAAGGGAGACTAGGTTCTCTTCAAGTGTATGTAAAAAAATATAAACATGTAGTATAAATGTGCAATTCTTGAAAAAAAAAAAAAAAAGTCCTGGAATGGAAAGTCACTGACATTTGAAATCAGTATCTCAGTTGAATGGGTTTCTTAAGTTTTCTAATTGTTCTCCAATGGTCATGTGTTCAATAATTTAGAGCAAGGCAATTCCATTTATTTTTAAATATATTCATAGTGATGGATTGTATTTTGAATTTTCCCTTAATAAAGTGATTCCTGAAAATCCTTTGCTTGGCAGACAGACGAATATGGATTCCAAAAGGACAGGGATTTATAGTCAACAACAAATCAGTGGATAGACAGTTATTTGACACCTACCATATACCTGACATTATTTTATGTGCTGCAAGTACCCTGGTGAACAAGACACAGTTCCATCCTTCTAACAGTAGAGGGACAAATAACAAAATATATGGAAACAAATAAAATGCATTTCTGGGTACTGATAATTGTGAATATGAAAATAAAGTAGGATTAGGTAAATATCTGGAGGTGTGTTATTCTATGTGGAAGGAACTGAAAGTATAAAGGCGTTATAGTTTGGGGCTATAAAACCAAATGACAGAAGAGGAAAGACCCATAACCCAAGTCATGAAGCAATATGGAGCGTGAGAACTCCAATGACCTGGAAAGCGTGGGTCCCATCTGAAGGAGCTGAGCATCAGAAACAGGAGTCTAGTGCTGGATATTTGGGATCTTTTTTTATCCACAAGAAATTGGAAGCCCATATTATTGACAGAAATCTTCCAATTTTTAAATATTTGCAGCCATTTTACAGTGTTTGGGCCCAACAACAAATAAAAGCACACAAATATATGTCTGAATTGAATAAATGGCTTCCAACTTCTACCTTCTTTCATAAACCATAAAGTATAAGAGAATTTACAGATCATAAAGTTCAACCTAAGCAGTAAATATATGAGAAAATTGAGGCCCAAACAGATTAAGTGATTCAACTATGGATGCACAGCTGAGATAGTTGTTTAGGCAGGAAGAAAATGTACTTTTCAGAATTCTTTCTCTTACACAGCAGTGTCTGATACATGTTTTATTTTCTTTGATTTGCACCATGGATTTTATTCCAACGTATTATAATAAATCTTACTTATTTTGTCTCCTTTTCATATACGGATGTCTGAAAGGGGAAAACTGAGCACATCTCAATTATGTTTAATAATCATAGCAGTTACTGGCATAATGGGTTGGATACTTGATGTTAGGATAGCATTCGAAAGAGCCATGAAACAAACTGCTAAGTTATGGGAGTATTACATCATCTAAAATGTCATTGAGTCCATTTAAAAAGGAGTCAAGAAAATCTACCACTTTGGTGTCACACACTTTAATGCATGGTTTTGCTAAGGGGAAGTCTACCAGATAATGTCTTTAGGGTCAGAGTAGCTGGAAGGGAGATTCTGAAATAGAAGCAATCTCACTTTTCATCTTTGTTGGCTTCGTGTATGATCTCATTCACATTCTGCGAGATGACTTTTTATTATTGTACCTGGTGGCAGAGGAAGGTGACATAATAGCTGGTAAAAGAGCATAGAGTATCAAGAAAGAGAGAGAGCTTACCTTAGGCAAAAAGCACTCTGAACTTCTTTTTTCTAATCATTTTTGCAATTGAGTTTCATTCATCATTGGGGAAAATATTGGTTTCCTAGTAAAATTCCATGTCTGTCTTGCTTTTGGTTGTGTCCCTATTTATGAAATGAGGAAAGAAAGAAAGCACAAACAGAATAGTACTTAACCTGAGTGAAAATAAAAATAATTTAGTGTTTAAGGTGCCTGGGTGTGTCAGTTGGTTGAGGGTCCGACTCTTGATTTTTGGCTCAGGTATTGATCTCAGGGTCATAAGAGCAAGCCCCCCACTGAGCATGGAGCTGGCTTAAGATTCTTCCTCTCACTCTCCTTCTGGCCCCTACTCCCCCTACACTCTACCTGCTCATGAATTCATGAACTCTTTCTGTCTCAAAAAAAAAAAAAAAGAGTTTAGCATTTGAATATTCTAGTGAGAGGCAACTACTTTTTGGTGAGCAGGACAGAGGTATCAATAGAAGTGGAATGGAAAGTTTCTTTGGGACATCAGCTGGCCCCATTTTGGATTCTGGAGATTGGTCCCTTTAGGAAAAGTTGAAAGACAGTGAGGCATATAATTCAGGAGACATGGATGGTAGTACTGGCTCTGTGGATGTCTAATGTTGGTGTAGTTATTGAATATTCTGTGTCTGTTTTCTCATCTATCAAATAGAGCCAATAACAGTGTAAAATGTGATGCCAGACCAAAAACTTTAAAGATAGAAAGTGCTAAACAAGATGTCTAGTTACTGAAGAATCTCAATTAATGTGAAGCCCCTTAAATGGGATGATTCTTAGGAGTTGGTTCTTTTCTTCCTTTCTTTTCTTTTCTTTATTTAATTTTTTAAAAGACTTTGTTTATTTGTCAGAGACAGAGAGAGAGCACAAACAGGAGGAGCAACAGGCAGAGAAAGAAGCAGGCTCCCCACTGAGTAAGGATGCTGAGGCAGGACTCAATTCAGGACACAAGGATCATGACCTGAGCTGAAGGCAGATGCTTAAATGACTGAGCCATCCAGGCATCTCTGGAGTTGGTTCTTTTTAATGTAATTTAATTTAATTTTATTTTATTTTTAAAAAATATTTTATTCATTTATTTGACAGAGAGCAAGATCACAAGCAGGCAGAGAAGCAGGCAGAGAGAGAGGAGGAAGCAGGCTCCCTGCTGAGCAGAGAGCCCAATGCAGGGCTCGATCCCAGCACCCTGGGATCATGACCTGAGCTGAAGAAAGAGGCTTTAGCCCACTGAGCCAGCCAGGCATCCTGGAGTTGGTTCTTTTAATCAGTGAATGAAATGTATTTATTTTCATGGGATTTGCTCCTGATACAGCTAAGAACTGTTACCTATATTAAATGAGGCATTTATGTGAAAGAACTCACACACACACATAGTATACATATATACAGATATATGTATTGATTTAGTCTTATAAGTATATAAGACTAAATCAATGTTGGTTTAGTGAATTGAAAAGGAAGTCTAACTGGTTGTTACAGGTGTAGCCTCCCAGTTGAATATTATCTTGATGGAATTACCTTAGGTCAGTGTGATCTTGCTTGCTTGCTAGTTGGCTATCATACATCTAAAATGGAGTGGGATCTAGGAGACCAGTTTACACTAATTAAGCTCTTAAGAGATTGGTGTAAAACTGGTTTGGCATTCATTGTTGGTTAGCTGACTCAACAGTCACCCTTCTCCTTAGCCTCTCTTCCAGGAAGGGTGGCCATTGTCACACTTCTGACTAATAGATTTGAGAAGAAACATCTAGCACGGGTTTTCCAGGAAGTTT
Source organism: Lutra lutra (assembly GCF_902655055.1). Lineage (NCBI taxonomy): Eukaryota > Metazoa > Chordata > Mammalia > Carnivora > Mustelidae > Lutra > Lutra lutra. Next base: position 158,685,211 of record NC_062279.1, on the reverse strand, counting down.
TTGCTTTCTTGACTAACAGGAAAAAATTCAACAGGCACCCCTATTGCCTTTCATTCCTTATCTTTCTTTCCTATTGCTTGTTTGGAATGAGGACATGATGCTTAGAAGTATAGGAGCTATCATGTGACCATGAGGTTGCTCATCTAAAAACAAAAGCCAAAAGAAATAGAGAGCCTAGGTTCTTTAAGGTGGTGTCTCTCAACCTATGTGTGGTTAAGATCACTTAAAAAAAAAAACAAAACCTACTTCTAGTCTATTATAGACTGATTAAAATACAACAAAATAAAAAATACAGAAAAAGTGAAAAAGACATAAGATGTAAGTTCAAATATTTTATCATTTGATTCAGTAGGTATAAAATAGTTCTGTAAAATTGTTAACCAAGACTCCAAGTGCTTATTCTGATTTTCTATGCTTATCTCACCTGTATTTGTTTGCTAGAGGTGTCATGACAAAATACCACAGACAGGGTGGCTTAAATAACAGAAATTTATTTTCTCACAGTCTTGGAGGGCAGAAGTCCCAGGTAAAGGTTCCAGTGAATTGGGTTTCTCCTGAGACCTCTCTGTTTGGATTGCAGATGGCCACCTTCTCTCTGTGTCCTCATGTGAGCTTTTCTCTGTGTGTATCTCTGGTGTCTCTTCCTCTTGTAAAGAACATAGTCCTATTAAATTAAAGCCCCACTTTTAAGACTTCATTTAACTTTAATTACCTCTTCAAAGGCTCTATCTTCAAATATAGTTACATTAGTACATTGGTACTCTTGGTATAAATGGCATTAACTCATGGTGGACACATGATGATATGCTTGGCCAGGTGATAATGTCATTTTTCCAGTTGAATTCAATTCATATCATTATGAAGCTCTATTCTCATTTGGGTGAAGACTTGGAGAGGCTTAAAGAACCACACAGTGGAAAGACCCTTCTGGTGTTTCCCTTTGAATGAGGACTTGGGAATCCTTGGGGAGCATCCGATTTGCAGCTGATGGTTTTCCAGGTAATTGTGAGTTCTTTCTCATCCATGCCATCCATGCCATGGGCAAGAGAATTCAGGTTAGCTGAGTGTCCTGGACAACTTGGGTCTTCTAACTGATAATTTATTCTGTGTTGGTTATTGAATATTAGGTTGTGGAATTTCAATGTTATATACAGAAAAGCATTAATTGGGGCTTGGGATACTGCTCTGAAATGATCTGAGATAGTGTGAAAATAAAAACACAACAGAGGCACAACTTTTTCCTTGGAAAACATCATGTGAGAGCATTTGACTTGATGCAAACATATACTAAAAAATGAAACCCTCAATTGTTGTTAGTCCTTGATTTACAATTCACAAATATCACACAAAAAGAACTTCAGGCCTTGAGAGGCGATTAGGTAATATCGCAATAGAAAGTCATCAAAAAATTGTGAAAATAGCCACAGAAAGAAAAACTGTACTTCCTTCCTCTGTAAAATCAGCTTATTTTGTCACTTGTTAAGAGTCCTGCCATCAAGTGGAATTGACCTAATTCTGTCTTCTTTCTCTTGTCATCCCTGCTAGAGAGAGGTTGGAGAGAAGAACATTTACTGTGTTAATTAAACTTATTCTTTATGCATTGAGAACCAAGGGAATACTTTTCTCTATTAGTTTTGATTATGTAATTGTTCATTATGGCTATTACTAAAATCCCTTGTTCCCAGTGGTGTATGATTTTTGATATCAGTAATAAAAATATGCTCAAACTTATATCTAAATTTTAAAAAAACATGATTTTTCTTTTTTTTTCTTTTTTCTTTTTTATTTTATTTTTTTTATTAATTTTATTTTTTATAAACATATAATATATTTTTATCCCCAGGGGTACAGGTCTGTGAATCACCAGGTTTACACACTTCACAGCACTCACCATAGCACATACCCTCCCCAGTGTCCATAATCCCACCCCCCCTCCCAACCCCCCTCCCCCCATCAACCCTCAGTTTGTTTTGTGAGATTAAGAGTCACTTATGGTTTGTCTCCCTCCCAATTCCATCTTAATCCCTAACATCTTTCTGCTTGGCTACAATAATTTAGGATAGGAAATACTGCAATATGAGGCACTTTTTCTTCCGTGATATAATAGACTGTCAAACACTGTAAAAGTTGACCTTGTTTCTCTAATGCAGGATAACCACTCTCCAGGGTCCTTATCATCCTTTTATACAAAAGGAATAGAATTGGTGTTTTCCCCAGAAGCGTTCTGTTTACTTAAAAGTAGTGCTCTCAAGGCAGATGTCAGAACTAGTTAACCAACTAAATCAATTAAAGCAGGTATTTACTGGGATGTTATCTTCTTGCTTCGAAGGCACGAAATTTTGACATCTTCTTAAAAGATGTTTTTTTCTTTCCACAGTTAGGATGAAGGGATCATATGATCCACAGATAGGTTTAAGTTGATAAGGTCTTGATAGATGGAGAAATGGGAGCTCAGAGCAGTTGAGGAAATACTCAAGCTTACCCAGCTGGTAAAAGGAAAAGACAGATATGCCTGTCTTTTTTGGTTCCCAGTCCAGCAATCTTTTTGCTGTACCATGACTGACCTAGTTATTTATGGAGCATGTTACCTCTACTATCTCCCTACTGCCGAGACTGCCAAAGAAGAGTCAGCTCTACCCTTAGAATCACATTGTATGAAGATAAAAAGCAATGACTGTTTTTTTTTTCCCCCTGAGGATCTTCCAAAGAATGTTTGTGATGACAGGATTATGTGTCTGTCACTGCTGTCTGGAGACCTAATCCTCTGTGATCTTGTAGCAGTGACTGCCCATTGAGAACCCCTCCATGATGTACAGCTCACCCCCCTCCCCCACCTGAGCCAAGCTCCCTGGGGGAGGCAGCAGTGTGAGCTGGAGGTGACTTCTTGGTTCTTGTTTACAATATTACACCTGCTTCTATGCGATAAGTTAGAGGGGTTTTGTTTAAAGGCTTGCTTTATGATACAATTCCTGCTAATCAATTTCTGTTTGGTTTTCTTCTTTTGTCAACCTAATTTCCCTTGTATATGAATCAGGAAATCAGATTACAAATATTTATTAAACATCTACCAAGGACATGGTCACTGTCAATGGATTTCATTAAAAGAAATATGACATGCAACCCCTACGTTCAATCAAATCACAATTCAGCAATTCAGAAAGTGTGTTCAGAAAGATACAAACTAAGAGATATACATGGGCAAATTTATCTTGCTGTATTCTTTCTTTACTGTAGGACTTTTCAGGCCTAGTGTATGTTAATATGGATTATAATCCTTCCCAAGGGAACATATAGTGCAATGTTTTCCAAATGTGATACACCATTTAAAGTTACCCTGTATGAAAAAATTCAGAAGACTGTGTTTCCTTTGAATATACTTTGGGATCTATTCCACAGTTTGAGGAGGAGTATTATCAAAATCCTCTTCTATGTGGCTTAAATTCTGTGTAATTTCTTGATGGAAATTCCTTGTGTTTGGAATAATGTGTGTGCTTGGAATAATCTAAGATGACCCAGGGGTATGCATATTCCTGGGATATACATTTTCTTCAAAGAAGTACCTGAGATAATGGATAGTTTTAAGAGAATCAAATTATAGGTTCTCAATTTCCACATGTAATTTCTATTTTCCCAAAAATTGATCTCGGAGAGAATGAGCCTGGTTTTGAGGAATCTGTGGAATCCTACTTCCTTCTTGTGATATGCCTTCTCTTACCTTACAAAAAAAAAAAATCTTATTCTCAACCCTTTAGACTCTCCCCATAGTGCATTGTCATTGGAAACCTGACTCCACACCAAAAGAAAAAGACAAATGGAAAATTAGTGACATTGATGAGAAGGGAATGACTTTAAAGCCTGGGTAAAAAAAAAAAAAAAAAAATTTGCAAGTCAGATGTTTTCAACTCAACAGTATTACGGGAGTACCTAATTGACAAATTGTCTGATAGATCATCAAAAATAATTTTTGATATGATTCCTACATAAACTTTTTAGCAAATACATGGACAGAGTTGAAGAAATCAAACTTATTACATTTCTATCCATTTGTTTAGATGAATAAATTTTTTTCCTGTACTTAAATCTATAGGAGATATAACCTAGAGATGGAATTAGTGCTGAACCTTATCTTATTAATATAATGATATTTACAGTAATGGTAATGTGTAGTATTCATTGTTGGATATAAAAACCGTATAGGGAAAAAGCCTCAGACCCATCCATTTAATTAAGAAATTATTACCAATAATATTTTCTTTCTCGTGTTAATAATTATTTATGCTTTTTAAATAAGAACAAAATATTTATAATCATAACTCAATACAAAAAGGATTTTTAATAAAGCTTAATGGTCACTGGATATTTAAAAATAATTTACCCTTCAATTTGCATACAGACTTTTGTTGTACTGAAGTATGACTCAGTGATCATTAAAGACTTCCAATCACAAAATGTCTTTTTTCAGGATGAAATTCTGTGGGGGAGTTGGAATGGAATTGTGAGTTTAAAGGGAATAAAGAATGATGTGAAATTTTTTAATGCAAAAGAAGAGTGTGCTTTTATTTATCAAATGAATGACTGTCTTTCTCAACTTGCTGTTGTGTTTAGATGACTTTGAATAGATTTTACAGAGTAATCTGACAGGTTAATTAAAAAGTGACATTATATGGGGCTTTATATTCAGTTAAGCATCTGATTCTTGGTTTTGGCTCAGGCCCTGATCTTGTGGTTATGAGATTGAACCCCACATCAGGCTCCCTACTCAGTGTGGAGTCTGCTTGAGATTCTCTCTCCCTCTCCTTCTGTCCATCCTGCTCATGTTCTCACTCTCTCTCTAAAATAAATAAATAAATCTTGAAAAAACATTATTTGTAATATGCCAGAAATTATGCCTTTTGCAATTAGTTATAAATTAAAGGTGAAATTTTAGATGTCAGTTTATAGATGTACAAATTTTTCATGAATCTTTTTCATGGAAAAAAAAAAAAAGGCCCAAACAAGTATGTTTAAAGACCACTGATTAAAGCCAGAGCCCAGGATTACTATTTTACCCTTATAATTGCCTCATTTACTCTGTGTATTTGCAATTTATGAATTTTAATTGTTCTTGGATTTTTTTTTTCTTTTTGAACTGTGTTTTGTGTTCTCTGATCAATAAGTCATCACACATAACCACTACTTAGGGTCTTCTTCCTAAGTAGATCCTAATTGTAAACTGGTATTAGTATTTGCTTTCCAGGTGTCAATCTTGAAAATTAAAAAGGCAGTTATTTTGCCAGCAAAATGGGTTTATTTGGAAATGAAAGAGGAAGTGCAATGGATATGCAAGCTGTGACAAAACCACAGGCAAGTTCAGAGAACAAAGGAAAATAACATTACTTTATAGAGAAGATTGGGAGATGCTTCTTTGGGTGAAAGTCCATTGGAGGAAAGTGAGAGGCGAAGATGGTGAGGGTTTCTCATTGGCTGAGTTGTGGCAATTTCTCGTTGGCTGGGCTGTTGCTAGATGAGGGGAAAACCTTCTTCCTGCTGAGACAGTAGTAGGCTTATTCCTGTTGGAAAATGTTAGGTACATTTCTTCCTATTAGGGTCTGAATGAGAGCTCCCTCTTCAGAACTCCCAACTCAATTTTAATTCAAGTTTCCTTTATTCCGTTTCATACAGGGCAAGGTGTTGATCTCTCATCTACAAGGTTAATGTAAGTTAACCCCATCCTCCCTTGTTTCTGAAAAAGACATGAAGTATGAAGAACTGGCTTATGTACCTAGTGTCAGGTATTTAGAAAATCGAGGTGAGGTAGGATGCAATATGAAAGAGAGAATGCCAGTGTTTGGAGATTAACATTCAAGGTTTGTACAACCTTGGACAAGTCATACTACTTTTTACAGCTTTAACATGTAATTGATTTATCAGACCCATTTAACACTAAGATGATTTATCTTTAAAATAAAAAAAAATAATTTGGTAAGAACACTTATAGGAGATCTACCTTAACAAATTTTTAAATTTTAATTTTTTTAGCTTTTCATTTTGAGATAACTTCAGATGCTGCAAAATGAATTTTTATATATCTTTCATCTAGCTTCACCAAATGTTAACATCTTTTTTTTTAAAGATTTTATTTATTCATTTAACAGACAGAGATCACAAGTAGGCAGAGAGGCAGGCAGAGACAGAGAGAGGAGGAAGCAGGCTCCCTGCTGAGCAGAGAGCCCAATGCAGGGCTCAATCCCAGGACCCTGGGATCATGACCTGAGCCGAAGTCAGAGGCTTTAACCCACTGAGCCACCCAGGCGCCCCCCAAATGTTAACATCTTACATAATAGAGGGTATTTGTAAAAATCAGGAAATTAACATGGATACAACACTACCATCTAATCTAGAGACTTTATTAAATTCAAATTGTCCTATTAATGTCTTTTTTTCCTGGTCCTTGAACCAATCCAATCTCTTATTGGATTTAGCTGTCATGTTTCCTTAACCTAGAACAATTCCTAACTCTTTGAAAAATTGAGAACAATTCCTAAATCTTCCTTTTTTTTTTTCTTTCATTACATTGACCCATTAGAAGAGTACTGACAAAAATTTTTTGCTTGACCAAACTTGAGTCAGGCTCCTGAACCTTCTCTCAGTACCATCTGTGTACTTCCTTATGAAATCCAGTTTGAGTGAGAACCTTACTAAGTCAGTTTAACCAGAACCCCTCACCTTCAATATCTGGTCATCCTCTATATATGATCATGTTCTTCCACCCTTGACCATTCTCCAGGTGATATCTAATATCTCTGCCTTGTCTTCAGCAAGAACCCTTTGAAGTCATTATACCCAAAATACTCTTCTGATGTTTCTTCTTAGTAGTGTTCCATCTACAGACTCCTGCCCTGCTCCTTGGCATTAAAGTCCCACTTGTCCCTGTAGTACTGAGAATTGAATCCCTCTACAGCTCTGAAAATGTCAAATAAAGGGACCCAATAGAGTCTGCCTTACTTCTATAAAAGTGTCATGAACCATTTTTTTTCTTTCTTTCTTTCTCTTTTTTTTTTTTTTTTTTTTTGCTACAACAGTATCTACCAGTTATTTGTAGTGTGGGTTGGGTGATCTTTCCTCATGTTCAAATTCAAGTTTCATATTTTTGGACAGAATGTCACAGAAGAAGTTGTGTTCTTAGAATAGCCCATAATGAGGTATCTAATATCAATTTGTCTCATTACTAGTGGCATTAACTATGATCATTTGGTTAAGTTGCTCTCCATCAAGTTTCTCCAATGAAAAGATGAGCTGAGTTCTTTATTAGCATAATTTTCCTTTACAAATAAAGACTTGCATGGAAACTTCCAATATTTTTCTTTTTTTTGTTTAACTCATCAAAATGTATGAATGAACTTGTGGTACTTGGCATTCATCTCTGACTTCACAGTTCTTTCTTTACAAAGGCTTGTAAAATGGGATGTTATTTAGACTTTTCATGATGCTCTGCCAAACTACAGGTATAAAATTAAAGCATGATACATTAAAGAATTTATTTGTAAGAAATACAGAATTCTCCATTAAAATAGGTAATCTTATTCTATTATCCAATTTTGCATTTTTTTAAAAAGCCATTTTTGAATCAGAAGACCAAAATTGAGGCTCTGCTCTAGGCTTAATTAGCTTTAAGAACTTTCTGTATTTTTGTATCTCAGTTGCCTCTTTTATAAAATGAAAATACTTGAGTCTATGTCAGTTAGCCTCACAGAGAGATCCTGTGACATTCAGAAAAGATAACTCTGTAAGTGATGTCATGCCCTGTTAGGTGTCTTCATGTCTGTGGCAGAAAGGTGGGGAGAGATGTTCAAATGCTCTTTACAATCTGGGCACCAAACTCCCCAGTTTGGCCATAGATTCAGCTTCAACAAGACTGGAAATAAGTTGTTAAAATGACCAGAAATGGATTAGCCAACTTGTATTGTAGACTATCTTTCATACACACTACATCCACTCACCCTGAACAATACTAAATGCAGATATAATCAGAAGAGATTACTGGTGTCAAAAACAAATTACTCTCCATTAAAGCATCAGTGAAGTTTCTTAGACATGAGAGGTCAAAGGAAGTATTCCTACCTTCTTTAATGTCTTAGATTGTGTCATATCAGCTAACCTTGGACTTCCTTCCTTCCTTCTAGCAGCTTCTTGGCAATTGAATTTCTACAACCCTAGGTAGTTCATTTCCTATTTATTACTGAACAATTCCATGCAAACACACCAATGCCAGTAGCTGTGGCTCTCCACTTTAAAAAGTGGTCATCATGAAATCAGAGAGGGAGGCAAATCATAAGATACTCTTAATCATAGTAAACAAAGTTAGGGTTGCTGGAGGGGAATGGGGTGGGGAGATAGGGTAACTGGGTGATAAGAATGAAGGAGGGCACATGATGTAATGAGAACTGGGTGTTATATAAGACTGATGAATCACTGACCTCTACCTCTGAAACTATTAATATGCTATGTGTTAATTAATTGTATTTCATTGAATTTAAATAAAATTTTAAAAAGTGGTCATCAGACTCTCTTAAAGATGCCCAGGAATTTCCCTGAATGCCTCCCTGTCTCCACCATCTCCACTGTTGTCTATACTGCATTCTATTCAGGTGCTTGACTTTGGTAGAGGAAGGAACACATCCTATCAGATATTATCCAAGAAAATATCTTCCCGTCATTCCCTCCAATTCCCTTTTATTTCCTCTTTAATTATCCCTTGTACTGTTTATTCATTTATTAATCATTCAACAAACATTTAATGAGAGCTTCATATAAACCAAACACTGCTGTAGGAGGTGGAGACCTCAAGAACTCATGGGGCTTATAGTCAGTTTCAGCAGAAGAAGGCAAAACCATCTCCCCCTGACTTTTTTTATGACTTTTCTCTTTAACTATTCCATGCCCATTTCCATGTGCATTATAAAACAAGCATTGCAAACAGTAAAGAGTTCTAAAAATAAATTCTAATTATTGGTATTGCTTTCACTGTATGGGTACCATTGCTAAGAGAGCTGATCTGGGTGATACCCATTTAAGTTGTCAACAAGTAGAAGGGCAATGAATTATACCTACTGAGCAGTTGTTTCTATCTTCTGACTCTGTACACCTCTTTGGTTATTGTCTTTAATCCCTATGTTCACCCCATTTCATAAAGCCACAATGGCTGCATGTCACTGCTCAGCTTAGAGAATGTCCAGATTGCCTTCCTTAATGAGTTCACATTAACTCCTAGTACTTGGTGGGTCCTCCACACTTCCCATCTGGAATCACTCTTTTGGTGTTTTTCCGAAAGGACAATTTTTTTTCATAAGCAGTATAATACCTTAGATTCGGATTCAATGGAACTAGAGCAGGACCCAGGAAACTGTTTTTTGTTTGTTTGTTTTGTTTATTTGTTTGTTTTTAAGATTTTTGTTTATTTATTTGACAGAGAGACAGAGCTAGAGAGAGGGAGCACACAAGCAGGGAGGAGAAGGAGAAGCAGGCTCCCCAGTGAGCAGGGAGCCCAACGTGGGTCTCGATCCCAGGACCCTGGGATCATGACCTGAGCTGAAGGCAGACGATAAACTGACTGAGCCACTCAGGTGCCCCAGAAACAGCGTTTTCAACATCAGAGGATAATCTTATTATAATCACTCAGGACTGTAAAAGTTGCCAAAATGCTACCACAAACCATTGTGTCTTTTTATTTCTTTTTTTTCCTTCCTTCCTTATTTATTTATTTAGTTTAGTTTAGGTTAGTTGTTTTTTGTTGTTGTTGTTGTTACTGTTGTTTGTTTGTTTTGTCTTCTTCTTTTTTTTTTTTTTTTTTTGGCATCCTTTGTCCCTATCATAGTAGTGTCTAAGACTCTTCACTCTATTTAAATGACTGACATTACTTAGAGATAAGTATCCTCATCCATGTCTCTCAGGTGCTCAAGAAAGAAAACTGAGATTACACTGGGAACATGACTCTTGAACAATTACTCAAATCAAGACATTTGTCTCTTGAAATTGGTTTTCAAAACTATATTATTTTAAATGGAGGAAAAGATTGAAAGTTTGATGCAGTCATTTACCTTTTTGGTAGAAAACCACTGACCCCATGTTCTGCCAATTCTGTTTTATTGCCAATAAAGTCCTCCTTTGAGCAGCACAGGACTGAGGTGAGATTCACTTATAATAAGAACCTAAAAGAATCAGTTGATGGTGGATGGCTCCAGATTTGTATTGTACTGCTTATTCCTCCCTTTGGGGTTTTGCTTTTGTACTCTCTGCTATCATATTGTTAACATCACCTAAACCATTAATAAGAGGGCCGGCCTATAGTTGTCAAAAAAACATGACTGTTGCTATTTTTATATCTGGAAGCCAAATCTACTGGACTCAGGTGGGTGTGAGTTACAGTTATTTAGGCATGTTGATTTCGTGTGTGTGTCTGTGCAGAATGCGGCGGTTGCCATGGCATCTCCGTGCATGATTTCTGTGAAGGTAGTGCTGATTGAATCTATAAAAAGATGAGCACAGAAAAATATGTTTATAAAAACCATTTTCTGATGCAATTGTCAAAGCGATGCCAATCTGTGTTTGTTTTGTTTCAGTCCACATTCCATTATTTAATGTTTCTTAAAATCATAGATTAAACTGCTGTAAGGTTGATGGAAGCTCTTACTCATGATTTATTAGCTCATAATGCTCACTGGTGTGAGCTAAGAATAAAAGGTAATTTTTCATACAGCCCAGTGTACACGTACTCTTAGCTTTTATGCTTATGCTATGTCTCTGAAAAAGAAGTATGTAATCAAATTTTTGGAAATCAAATGAGACATCTGGCTATCTAAAACAATTCTATTGTAACTTCACATGTTAAGTTAATAATCACTCTTCCTGTCCCCCACTGTGAACCTGAATGACAGACTGAATAATTTTAAATTTGGTTTTGGAAGTCTGAGATCTGACTGAGTTCTAGGATTATTTGTGGGACTTTAGGCAAATCATTCTTTCACTCTGGTCCTCCATTTCTTCTGCTCTAAAACTGAGAGGGTAGGCCAGGGCAATTCTAGGCTCCCTTCAGCTGTTAAATGTAATTGTGTGTGTGTGTGTGTGTGTGTGTGCTGGTATATTTCAACAAAATGCCATTTGTTGACATCAAGAGAATGGCATTTGGTTTCCCTCTCTAGTTATAAATTTGTTACTAATTTTAGGGTAAAACACAGCAAAAAAAGGCTTGACATTGAAGTTAGACAAATGGGCCTGAAATTGAGCTCTGCTACTGGTGACTTCAGCAGGTAAAAGGCTTGATTTTGACTTTAGATGAAAGTTCAATGCCATGTTAGAAATGATGGCACCTGGTGTACATGGTTATCTCTTGAGTCAATTGTATAGACTAAAAAATTTAGGAAGGACTTTTAGAAAAAGAGGTATCCACAATGAGGCAGTTCTTGTATACTTGGAACCTCAATCAAGACTCAGCAATCTATGAATCAAAAGTTCTAGTTCTACTGAAGAGGAACATCGTTTCGGTGACACCAGAATGAGTGGGTCAAAAATTTACATGAGCATATATGTATCTGTTGAAATGATCCTTATTGTCTTAGACTGGGTTCCTAAGAAGCAGACTCCATGATAGAGAATTGTATAAAGAAATTTCACTGGGGCATGCTTTGGGAGAGGGATACCTGGACGGAAGTAGGAAGTGAGGAAGTTGGAATGAGATAGAGAGACAAGCTGGCCTGCTTGTAGATGCAGCTGAGTTCCTAGATGATCCTATAGAGAGTAGGTCCAATGGTTCTTAAGATTTGTCTCACATTGAAACAAGAGTGATGAGCCTTTATATTGGGTCACCAGCCAGTAATGGGTCATAGGTCAACATCTTGTGGGCAGTTCCCTGATGCTGAGGACAATGCCTGGTGAGCAGCACAACAGTGAGAATTCAGCAACTGATATTGTCAGCAGCTAAGGATGAATGCATTGGCTCTGAAGGGGGATCCAGGAAGAGCATACAGTATGCATTATACTTACTCAATCCATATTAAACAAAGCATACTTTATACAGTGTCCTCAAACATGAACTTCTTTCTTTTTTTAAAAAATGATTTTATTTATGTATTTGAGGGAAAGAGAGAGAGTGAGAGAGGAAGAGAGACAGCATGAGCAAGGTGGAGGGGCAGAGGGAGAGGGAGAAGCAGGCTCACTGAGCAGAGAGCCTGATGCAGAGTCCTGGGATCACGACCTGAGCCGGAGGCAGATGCCCAACTGACTGAGCCATCCAGGTGCTCCTACATGAATTTCTTCTAAAGTAAACTTGCAAACATGTTCTCTTAGAGAACCATACACCATGTTGTCATGCTAGACATTCTGTTAAGACCTACCAAAAAAGAAATTCATATAACTAGATGTTCTCCATCCTATCTCACCATAGGAACCTATTTAGTCATAACACCAAATAACAATATGCAGAATTAGATTCTGTATAGCATTCCTTTGAAAATGTTGATTTATAAATAAATCACTAGGGTGACTACTATTTAATAGTGTCAAAGCTAGAAAATATTTTATCATTTCAGCCACTCTTCTGAATGAAATGTAACACACATGCATGTGTGCACACACACCCCTACATGCACACACGAGCATTCATCATTATTCTTCTCCGATCGATGAGTTGCTTGACTTGGACTGGTAGAAAAAAGACCAAAGTTAACTCCATATTTAAGCTTAATTAGTTTTACCCCATAAAAACATATCTATCCATTCATACATTTTTCTGTTTACTCAACAACCCATTTATTCAAGTCATTTACCGTGTATCTGAGTATCTGCTTTAGAAGCTAGAATGTAAACTCCATGAAAGTGGGAGCTTTTTCTACCTTGTTAACCACCTCTAGTGTCAAGCACAGAATTTAGCGGCACAAAAATATTGGCTCAATAAATGAATGCCTAGTGGATGTAGGTAAGCACCGCGCAAGGCCTACGAGGGATATAAGGAAGATCCGGGTTGTGTTTCCAGTACTGCAGAGGCTCCTCTCTAATGAGAACTTCATAACAATTAAAGATTTAGGATGGAACCTCCTAAGTAAATGATTTCAAAAATATTATTGTGGTAATTTCTGAAGATCTCACAGAGCTAAAATATGCAGTAGGTATTTCCCTTCTCATGCATATATACTTGAGAGCTTGCAGTAATAATCCTCAGTTATTGTCTTGATATCATTCCTTAGGGCTACCAGGATGGGGGGTTGTAGGATGGGCAGGAGACACAGATGGGTGGTTAGAATTGGCATCAGCTGTAGGAATGGGATGAAGTCATTATGTCTGATGCTGATCTACATTCTTTCTAATTCTTTGAACATGTAGTTTAATGGACTGAGAGAATTTAGGGAGAGTTAATGATAAGATTTGGAATTGGGCCTAAACCTTAGGTTGATAATGTCCTTTGGGCTGTATTTCTATAGACTTCTGGCTGGTTCTGGGGCCCAACTACGCTAGCACATCTGCCAGCACTGTGTCTTCTCCTCCACTCTTTGGCTCTTCTTGAAGAGCTCTGTCCCTGCTCAATTCTGCTAAACTCCTCAAAGCCAACAGGATCCTGGTTTTGGGTTGTCAGCAGCCGATATGTTCAAAGACAGATGGCCTAGGATTTGAAGCAATGAAACACCTGTAGTATGGTCAATGCCAGGAAATATTCAAAGATGAAAAAATGAGAGGGTCTGGCAGTATAGCCTGTGTGTGAAGAAAGGAAATGAATGATGGCAATTATGTTTGGTCTGACCTAGTACTGTCTATATTTCTTCAGGTGAAAATTCACACCCTCTATTAGAAACCTAAAATCTGATTTGAAGGGTATCTTTGTTATTCTTGCTTTTTACTAGGTCATCGCTTTGATCTTTTGCATACCCTTTGATATTATCTCTCCTTTTGTCTGATTCATATGAATATGCACAATAAATTTGAAATAGGAAGTGAAAGATCAGCAAGTTCTCTGTCTTTCAATTTCATTTTTTGCTTTTCATACTGCTTCAATATATTGAACTCTTTTTTCTTGTTAATAAAATTTCTGATTTTTTTGTGCTCTTTATTTTTTACTTATTTGTACCTTATTCAAACAGAAAGCTATATCCATAGCCCTATGGTAGCTTCTTACCCTAAAACAGACTTTGAGTCAGACAGCACAGTTGACTACTAATTCACCTTAAATCTCCAACTTCCTGATAGAACTTTTGAATCAGTGAAGATTGCTCTGATTCTCCAGTTTCCACATATGTGAATACAAGCAAATTTCTGACTCTGAATGAAGTAGTTAAATATTCTTCATAATGGAAGTAAGATGATAGCTAAAATATAGATTAGAATTCAAAGGAATACTGTTGCCCAGGTACAAGTAAAAACATTTTCAAATGTAACTGACCTGAATTCAACACAATCTGTTTTAGTCTTGGGATGAAAATTTATGCCGACTTATATTTGTCAAAGGCTTTGCCACTGTGTGCTTTCTCAGTTCCTCTAGTTGGTGGATAACTAAATCCAAAAAGCTAACACCCTAATCTGCTCTCCTTGGGTCTCCTCTGGCTCATCCTATAATCTTCTATCTTTAAACAAGCTCTAACTTCAAAAATTCTTCAGCAAATAGGACTGCTCTAGCCATCCAAAAAATCTAGACACTCGATTTTCCTTCTCAATGCTAGAGATACTTTTGCCCCAGTAAGTCTGTGGAAATGACAAGTGTCAGCAGGCATCCTTTCTCCTTTGGCCCTTGATCATTTCCCACTAGGAAAGGAGTTCCAGATTCTAATCTGCTCTTTCCCTCCAAGACTCTCCCCTCCCTATATTTTTTTCTGGGTCATGAAAGAAGGAAAAATGAACAAAAATCATTCAATTTCCTCTTTTCTCTCCTCCACTTATGACTTAAGGAAGAAATACCTCCTGCTCTGAAAAGAGTTGCTTAACTGGCAATGTGGGATTTCTAAATACTCTTCTCAGTGCCTCTTACTTGATCATATTACCTTCTTTCCTAATCAATAGCTCATTAAAACTGTGAGTCTTGTTACTGAAAATTGAAATGATAGATGCCCTGAAGCTTTAGGATGTCTCAAAAACTGATTATTAGTTATATTTTTCCCTAAAACAAACACCATTATTCTCGAAGTATGTTCGACCAAAAGAATGATGTTAACAGTATTTGAAGATTTTCTCACAGATCCTCAGTCATGTATCTTTAAATACATTTGTAAGAGAGTGGAGTGGGGAGCAGAGTGAAATCGTTATCTGTGATTTAAAAATATCTCGAGGATTTTGTCTAATAATGTAATATTGAAGAAGTGAAACAAGATGAATAAAAGACTAAAATCTGTGCTACTCAGTCTGAAGATGGTCCACAGAGAAGTCTCAGAGCTGCAGTCCTGCCCTGGAGGTCCCTCTTCGAGGGAGACAAACAGTATAGATAAAGGATGCAGAGTCTGTAATCCCTTGGCCTTGGATCAGACACTGACCCTGCAGCTCTTTAGTTGTGTGATCTTCTGCACATTACTCAATCTCTCCCTGCCTTTTCTGGAAAAAAAAAAAATGAGAATACTGACATCACTACCCTCACAGGATCATGGTGAGCCTTATATTTTGCTAATATAACCGAATGCATTAAGAACCATGTGTGGCATGTATGGAGTGCTCTGTAATGCCACTTTAACTATTATCAGACTTCATTTAAATTAAATTTTAAAAAATGTAATGATAGTTTGTTAAGAGATGGGAACATTCTGTCATTAAAATCTAGTAAGTCAGCTTTAAATTTTACCGAATATTAATTATTGTTCTTCTGTTAACACTGATGTGTCTTGGCTTGCTTTTTTGTTTTTTCCCTTGAAATTTAGAGAGGAAGCCCATCATACCTTACAGTGATAAACAAGGGAGAAGTAGGCCTTCCCAGGGTCCATTTCCCCTTGATCTACATTTGAGATGAGGCCTTGTTTGAGCTGAAGCCTTGGAAGGGAGTCCTGGCCTGTAGCTAAGCTCCTGATGGCTGTTTACAGGAGGACCTTGAGGTTCTGAGTCTGTGTGGATTCTAAGAGCACAGGAAGAGAAGCATAAGAGAAGCAGGGAAAGCAAAATCAGAATCACTGTGAGGGTATGCGTTCCTATTTTTTCTTTCATTGGTTTCCTTCAAATGCCCAATCTTTAAAAGAGGGGTCACATGGTTTGTATTTGGCAATTTGGAAGAGATTTTAAAAAAGAATCATGGGTCCTAAGAACCACTGAAAACATCTTGTCTATGGCATAAATTTAGACAAGCTAATACAAGAAGACTTTGGGACAGTTGTTTCTGATCTCTTGCATATGGAGATGATGAGGAAGAGGAGGAGGAGGAGAAGAAGAGGATACCAGAAGCTACTATCAAATGAATCCCTACCATTTGTGAGACACCATACTAGGTACTCAAACATGTTGAATGATTTAGTCTTCCCAAAAAACCTGTGAGGCATTCTCCCATTTTCCTGGGCAAGAAAAATGAAATCAAAGAAGCCAGTGGCTTTCAGAGGCTGGACAAGCAGTGGATGTCTACCAGTCTCTAGAGCCCAGGCTTCCTCACCTGCCAGCATCACTTTATTATCTATTGACACATACACATTTCAGTTTCCTCAGAGTGCCTTCACCTCTCTCAAAGTCAAGATGCCTCACTGTCTCTTCTATGTGTTTTTCTTTACTGTCTGACAGTAAATTTGTGTTAATATACATAGCCTTGATTGACTCCAAGACATTAGGTTCTTTGAAATTGTCATTTTATTGCATGCCTCCTCAGGATATAGCTACAGGGGGAAAACGGACCTTGCAAAGCTCATGCATTTCCAGATGAGTTTATAAATAGTCTCTTGAAATAAAGAGACATCAGGAGTGAAGGCATTCTTAGGCCTTTCTTGCCTTGAACAGGTCACTTCTTATTGTGTCCTTATTGATGAGGGAAGGCAACTGATACCTCTGTCTTTTGAACATTTCCTGGATGCACTTTGATATAGAAAGAAGCTATGGAATGCTGTTAGCCTCTGTCCATTTATCTCCTTTTAGTAGCAAGATAAAGTCATACTGGCAGGTTGGAAGAAAACAGTGGAATGAATTTAGCCCAGTTTTGTTTTTTTTTTTTGACTCAACAAACATTAAGTGAATAATTGTCAGTCTTTAGGTATAGAAGACTATAGAGCACATTTACAGTTTTGGGTCATATTTAACTCAATAGCAGTGATAATAGAAATTTACTGCAGTCTTACACTGAGTCAACTAGGCATCATTAAGTTCCAAATACTTTTTTTATCACAAGTCAAAATAAGACATTTTTCTAATAGCATTTCCTGGCTTATTCCCCATCTGTAGTTTGTATAATATGTCTGCTTTCACTTCCTTCCACTCTGGGGTCATTTCTTGAGGATTCATGTGAGACAGATAATGTAATATTTAGTTTTTTGACTGGCTACCTTCTTGACCTCATGCACTGGAATTAATGGAACCATAGTAGAAGGAAAAGCAAGGGCTTTGGAGGTAGAGGCTATAGGCTGAAACCTTTTCCTTAGTTTACTATCTCCTCATGTTTAAAAAATAGATGCAAGGATCCCAACCTTTTGTGATTATTAGAAAAGTTAAGTGGGATGGGCTATGGAATAGCCCAGACTGGTGTCTGATCTTTATGTTTATTTGGTGCTTGATATAGGTGTGCTTTCTCTCCTTTCCCCCTCACTGCCCACCTTTCCTGGTACTAAAGAACATCTGAAATTCAGAGTCCTATGAAAATACAGGTTCCAAAGCTGGAGTCCAGGCTTGAAGTTCCATGTCCACTGCATACAAAGTCTTTTAAGCCAGAGCAAGCTTTTTTTTTGTTAATCTCTTTTGAATCCCTAATTTCTTATTTATAAACTACTGATTAGAATAGCATCTCTATTTTAGGGTTGTTCCACATGAGATAATGCATATAAAATGTCTAGAATGTAAGAAGAATTTATACATCTTTGATATTAACATTATTAATGGAAAAGATGTCCACTCAAAAGGATCCTATCTGGGGGAGCCTGGGTGGCTCAGTGAGTTAAGCCTCTGCCTTTGGCTCAGGTCATGGTCTCAGGACCCTGGAATCGAGCCCTGCACTGGCACTCAGCAGGGAGCCTGCTTCCCCTCTCTCTCTGCCTACTTATGATCTCTCTCTGTCAAATAAATAAATAAAATCTTAAAAGGGGGGGGCTATCTTATCATAAGAGCAAATAATGTCCTCTCATGTGGCAAGTATAGTTCTAAAGTCTTCTATTTGATTTAAGTCATTTAGTTCCCTTAACAACAAGATGAGGTAGGTATGATTGTTTAGAAACATGCACATTTTTGAGATGAAAATATTGAGGTCAAAAGAGAGTCAATTATCACATGGTTTCACTTACCTGTGGAGGATAAGGAATAACACGGAGGGCATTGGGAGATGGAGAGGAGAAGTGAGATGGGGGAAATCAGAGGGGGAAACAAACCATGAGAGATTGTGGACTCTGAGAAACAAACTGAGGGTTTTGGAGAGTAGGGGAGTGGGAGTTTGGGTGAGCCTGGTGGTGGGTATTATGGAGGGTACGTATTGCATGGAGCACTGAGTGTGTGCATAAACAATGAATTTTGGAACACTGAAAAAAATAAATAAAATTTAAAATAGAGAGAATCACTTTTCCAAAAGTCCACAGCTAGGAAAGGACAGAGTTGGCACTTGAATCCTGGCTATTGGATTGAAGCTACATTCTTAGTCATTTGCTGTACCTTATCTGTCACACATGCTATTTTAAAACAGCTTGGGGAGGTATGTAGGTAGGAAATATACCAATGTTTCTCATTTTATAATGAATAGACTGAGGGTCCAAAAGGTCAGGCTTCTTGGTAAAAGTGCTTCTCTTAATCCTTGAAACAAAAGAGCCAAACCTTCTTTCAGAGTTCCCAAAAGAACTTTAAGAATTCCTGACCACCTGTTTTCTGCGCAGACAGGGAAGAAAGGGAAGGAAATTGACTTGAAATCTCATGTCTTATTTTAAAAATTCACTTTGATTAGCATTCTACTCTATGATGTAACTGTTTGTTTAAATATAAAAATTACATTTAAAATGTCTTAGTGTTGAGTATAGTGGATGATCCAGGAAGATGTGCCATGTTTTTCCTACAGATTTTGTGTCTACATGTTTAGAACTTAGTCTTAAATATGATGTTAGCGGGGCGCCTGGGTGGCTCAGTGGGTTAAGCCTCTGCCTTCGGCTCAGGTCATGATCCCAAGTTCCTGGGATCGAGCCCCACATCGGGCTCTCTGCTCACCGGGGAGCCTGCTTCCCCCTTTCTCTCTCTGCCTGCCTCTCTGCCTACTTGTGATATCTGTGTCGAATAAATAAATAAAATATTTAAAAAAAAATATGATGTTAGCAATGCTAAATTATCAAGACTCTTGGGCATCAGTGGACTCTATCTAACTTATTATCAGCTTTTGGGTCCTTTTTTCATAGAATAAAGATGTCATCTAATGGTCTACATTAGAGAAGAGCCAAGATAAATAAGCAAATTATCCTGGCAGCCACCCTGGTGAAGAAATAGCTCTTGCACTGAACTCTTGAACCCATACATCGATCATGGGAAGAACAATTATTAGCACAATTGGAGTCATTGCTCATCATATTGCTTATGGTGGATAAAAGCAACCCAGGGCTGGTGAGCAAATCCCAAGTCACATACACTCCTTTCCTTACCTTAGGCACACTAACTGTGCCAGATAAGTGGGCTCTTTAGATGCTATGGTCTTTCTCACACCTCCCACCTTTGCCCATGCTACTCCCTTGCCTTGGAATATCTTTGACAAGTTCGGAATCCAGCTTACATGAATATGGACTTTTCAGCCTCCACATGTGGAATGAATCCAAATGATTCTCACTGAAAAGAATGATGGGGGTGATTTAAGAATTTGATATAACAAGTGTTTATTGAGTATTTGTTGAGTGTCAAACACTGTAGAAAGTACAACAATAAATAAGAGAGCCTCTACACTTTAAATTCAAAGTAATAAAGAACTATTGGTTATGTATTATAAACCAATGACTTTATTAGGTGTCGAGAATGCACACATGAATAAGTTGTTTTCCATTACTTGGAAAATCTTACAGGTTGTCAAGGGAACCAACCAAACAAAAAAAGCCGACATTAAAATGTAATAAGAGATAGTAGGTCGGTGGAGGAGAGGTCTAAAAACTATCATAGAGAGATATAAGGGCTGGATCACAAAGAGAAAAATAATGTTTGCCATGGAAAAGTGTTGTGGAAGACATCCCAGGGAGAAAAAACAGTATAAGCACCTTGTCATTTAGTGGGCAACCCAGGAAAAGATTTCATACCAAGAATTAGATAAATTAGATAAACCATTAGAAAGATGGAAGAGCAAAAGTTATGACTTCTGGTTTCTGATTCTGCCTCCCTATAGGCAGGCAATTGCAGATGCATTCTCAAGGTTAGACCCTGGACCACAGCGAATGGAATCCGGCTACTATAAATATTCACATCTGTACAGATTCCTTCTCCACTGCCACCATGCAAGAAGCAAGGTTTCTTATTCCCTTTCCACCTTCCAAGTCTTGCATTTTTATCTTATTGACAGAACCGCCAATATTCTGTATCCACAACCATAATCACAGAAGAGGCTGTAATATATTGTTTTTAGCATTCCACCCTATCCAATATAGTGTGGGAAGAACATTAGAAGGGGTGGAAATGATGTAAAAGCTCAATACATGATATTTCACTCACAGAACATACCAAATCCCTTTAGACAACAGCAAGTGTCTTTTATGCACCAGGCACATGGTCCTGCAGATACTAAGATGAGTGATGTGGGCTCTGCCTTCAGCTGTTCCCTTTGTCAACACTAGAAAAGATGGTTTGAAAGAACATTGTGCTACCTTAGGGTAGACATTTAAAAAAGCTTTCTCTATGGGGAATAAAAAGCAAAGAAAAAAAGAAACTGGCATGGGGGCCATTTGTAGAATTTACCATTCTGTCTCGACAGCACCAAGGAAAACCCTTCATCTTCACAAATCAGAGATTTAAACACATCCGTAGCCATTGAAGCTCTGGGTCTTTAAAAGCAAAAGTATTCGAAAGTGTAATCAATAAGTACTTTATACAATTTGAACTGAATCCTGTCACTACTTATAGAGAAATGTTCCGTTTCATGCCAGGAAGGCTGTTTGGCAGATTGTAATGTTGCAAGTAGTGAGAAAACATAAGTCACCTTGAGAGCTGATTGAATTTAATCAATGATTAATGGCAAATTTGTGGTTCTTTTAATGACCATAGCTAAGTTGAATAAAATTGAACCGTAAATTTGGGTGCTCCCTGGAATTGGGTCACATGAAAGTAAGCTTTATGAAGAAGAAAAATCAATTTTGTAATATTACTGTGATCAGATTCATAATTCACAATTTGGATTCTTCCTTTTGCATATTTGCATATGTTTAATTGGAGTGGCAAAGTTGTGTAGATGTAGTTGCAAAGGGTTCAGTTAACAGCCATACGATTTCTTTTGGTTGATTTTATTTCTACTACATGCACTTTTAAAATCAGCATGGGTTCAATCACTTAAGAGTGGGGATGCTTTAATTATCACTTCAGTGAAAGAAAAGGAAGTAGACTAGTTAAGCTCTCAGTACCAAGGCCTATTTGAAATTAGTTGGTTATAGGTCCTCTCTGGTTCCATCAGAGTGAGCTTAGCAAAATCGTCATAAAGGATGCTATTGTACTAATCTCAGGATTTATTATAATTGCATGGGTACTATCTCTGAGGCTATGCTGTCAATTTCTATTTGAAGTTTTGAAGTAAACAAAAATAGTCCTTTATGGAACCATTAGCCAGTTCACAAAAAATAAATGTGGGGAGGATAGGTTAGGGGTGAGAAAAATTTGCAATACATGCACCCCCTACTACATGGTTAGATGCCATGAAGAGCAGTTACAGTAGTCCTGGTCTCACAACTCCCACCTGTACCCTAAAATATTTTTCTAGAGGCTTCCCTGAGCTTAGGCACCAGAGAAAAAGGCTAGATGATCTGTTGTTTCTCTTCTGGGTTAAAAACAAGAATCATGGGGCACCTGGGTGGCTCAGTGGGTTAAAGCCTCTGCTTTCAGCTCGGGTCATGATCCCAGGGTCCTGGGATCGAGCCCCACATCAGGCTCTCTGCTCAAAGGGGAGCCTGCTTCCCCCACTCTCTCTCTCTGCCTGCCTCTCTGCCTACTTGTGATCTCCGTCAAATAAATAAAGTCTTTAAAAAAAAAAAAAACAGAATCAGAGGCTAAGAGTAGAATCAAAAGGATTAGAGTGTTGAGAGTAGATAGACTTGAGAGAAGGAGGTGGGAGACTGGGAACGTAAGGGTGTCTACACCCCATGACAGTCATTCTTCATCTGTCAATGTAGTGAATGATATAGAGAAAAACATGCTCCTTTTTAGTATGTCAGATGTGATACCAATGACTGATATTTGACTGAAATTTTTATTAAATATATGGTGGTCTCACAACCCACCATAATGAAGCTCAGTAAGTAGAGACAGAAGAACTGGGTTTTATAATATCTTTGAGACAGCAAAGAAAATTATTAAGATACAGAGAAAATAGCCTTCAGCTTTGTAAACCAAGTAACAGTACCCTCGTCAAAGAAGTTGCACATTGTGGTTTGCAAGGTTCCATGCTCATGATGTCTGAAAGACACCAGCACAAATCTTGTTGCTCAAACCCAAGATCTGAAGTCTCCCTGGCACTTTTCTTCTTCTCACACTCTTCATCCATTAGTCCAGCAATTCCTTTTTTTTTTTTAAGATTTTACTTATTTATTAGAGAGAGAGAGAGAAAGAGAGAGAGAGAACGTGCATGAGTAGGGGGAGGAGAAACAGACCCCCAACGCTGAGCAGGGAGCTCTACTTGGAATTCAATCCCAGGACCTTGGGATCATGAACTGAACAGAAGGTAGATGCTTAACCGACTGAGCCATGCAGATGCCCCCAGCAGTTCTTTAGAGTCTATCTTTTTATTTTTTAAAGATTTTATTTATTTATTTGACAGAGAGAGAGAGAGAACACAAGTAGACAGAGAGAGGGGGAAGCAGGCTCCCTGCTGAGCAGAGAGCCCGATGCGGGGTTCGATCCCAGGACCCTGAGATCATAACCTGAGCTGAAAACAGAGGATTAACCCACTGAGCCACTCAGGTGCCCCTTTAGAGTCTATCTTGAACATATATCACAAACCCTGTCCTTTTGATCCACCATTACCCACCTCATCCTAGCCAGTAGACTGCATCAGCAGGCTCTGCCCCAATCTCTTTTCTTGCACTGAAATCAAAATTGAAAATGTAAATCTGATCCTGTCCTGCCCTGACTGAAAACCCTTGAAAAGTTTTCAGCTTAAAATAAAATCAAAACCTTTAACACACCTCCAAGCTCACTTACCGCTTCCAAACCAACTCCCACTATTGGTTACCTCACCCTGTCCCCTCCCTGTTTCTGAGCATGTCCATGATGTGTATCCTTCAGCATCCCTGCATTTGCTTGTCTCTCCTCTTAAATGTTGTTTTCCCAGAAATTTACAAACCTTCCTCTGTTCAAAGGTCACCTCCTCAGTGAAGCCTTCCTTTGTCTCCTATGTAATATCCCCCACAATGGTCACAATTCTTTCTTTACCCTTTACCCATTAAACCTTTAAGGCACATATGTAACTGACTTAACAGAATACCTTTACTTATTTAGTGCTTTTTCATATCATCTGTGAACTCTGTGGGGGTGAGGACTTTACCTTCATTACCTGGAATGGTGCATGGTACACACTAAGTACTAAGTATTTACTGAAGAAGCAAGTATATGAACTGTCACTTAAAATGGAACCTGTTTCACGATTGTGTTAACTATCGAGATTCATGTAGGCAATCAGGTTTCAGAACCATGTCTTAGATAATACACAAAGAAAGGCAGTGTGTTACATAATTTCCCAGCATAATTTAATTATTCTGGTTGTTCCAGTGGTATTAGAAAGGCTCCTCTGTGTTTTGAGTTCACCAGGGAGATCTGTAACTAGTTTATGTTTATGAAGACACAGAATATTATCCACAGTCATGCTTAGATCGAGTTTGATTTATTTCAGAAATTAAGTATTATCATCATGTTTGCCAGATTGTCTCTACTTTTCCCATTTTCAAATATTAGGGATTCTCTAATTCCAGACCCATTACTGACTATGGTGTTAAATCTTTCCCTTCTTTTCTGTTGGAGTAGTACCTTAGGAGTTCATTCTGGTGTAGACAGCTTAAAATAGAGTTGCACACAAGATGACAGCAGCAATAAACTTGAAAAGGCTTCTAACCATAGCATAAAGGGAAAAGCATAGTTCAGAGGAAAACTGGTGGAACATACAAGAGAATTTACCCTCTACAGACATATATTTTTAGAAACTTTTCTATAGTGGGCTTGGGGTATGCAATAGCATGACAAAATCCATTGCCCCATAGCAAATTTGTTGTTCCCAGAGGCACAGGAGACACTTGCATATGGTGATTTTAAGGCTCCTAAATATCTTTTCACCATTGGCTTTTTATAATTTTTCATAATTGTATTCACTTTGCGTTTAGGGATAAAGACCAGAACTAACATTTCAGTGAAATGTTGGTGGGAGGAAAGGAACAGTGGAAATTCAGCTAAAAGCTGTAGATTTGAGTAATTTGCTCTGCTAGTTACTAAAGCTGCATGACCTAAATTATCCAGCGTGGTGAGTGGAAGGTTGTGTTTGCCGCCTTGTCTGGTTGCCCCCTCCTTCTGGACCCACAGCCCATAGTAGCTCCCTGTGAATGTCACATACCCAATGTGCTCGCTGTATTAGTTTGCTAGGGCTCCTGTGGCTCCAAAATACCAAAGACTAGGAGGGTTAAACAACAGACATTTATTTCCTCATAATTCTGCAGTCCAAGATCAAGGTGTTGGCAGGGTTGGTTTCTTAATGAGGTCTCTCTCCTTGGCCTGAAGTTGGCCGTGTTTTCCCTGTGTCCTCACATCATCTTCTGTATCGGATACCAGTTGTATTCAATTAGCGCCCCCCAATGCCTTAATTTTAATGTAAAGTCACATTCTGAGGTACTGGAGGTTAGAAGTTCAAATAGGAATTTTGGGGAAGACACCACTCAGCCCATAATGCTCACCAGTGGTGAGTAGAAGTGATTGTGTACAACTTCCATGTCATCCACCTATAAGATTCTTGTATATAGATA
This sequence comes from Lutra lutra, assembly GCF_902655055.1. NCBI lineage: Eukaryota > Metazoa > Chordata > Mammalia > Carnivora > Mustelidae > Lutra > Lutra lutra. The sequence goes on along the minus strand of NC_062279.1, from coordinate 158,659,934 downwards.
TACCTGTATACCTGCATGTATGTATTTAAAGATTTTTATTTATTTATTTGACAGAGAGAGATCACAAGCCAGCAGAGAGGCAGGCAGAGAGAGAGGGGGAAGCAGGTTCTCCACTGAGCAGAAGCCAGATGCGGGGCTCGATCCCAGGACCCCGGAATCATGACCTGAGCCAAAGGCAGAGGCTTAACCCACTGAGCCACCCAGGTGCCCCCTGCATGTATGTATTTAATTTGATAACTTCTTTCCTCCTCCCTTCTTCTGTCTTTATAGAACTCATATTATTCAGATAGTGGAGCACTGAAACTGACCTCTACTTTTATAATTTTTTTTTCTTTTTGGGTATAGTTTTCTGGAAGAGTCTCTCAACTTTATATTGCAAATATTTAAAAATGCTATTTATTGGGGTGCTTAGGTGGCTCAGTTGGTTATGTCTCTGACTCTTGATTTTGGCTCAGGTCATGATCTCAGGGTTGTGAGATTTGAGTCCTGAGTCAAGCCCCATTGAGCTTTGTGCTGGGTGTGGAGCCTGCTTGGGATTCTCTCTCCCTCTCCTTCTGTCCCTCCCCTCCACTCACACATGCTCTTTCTTGAAAAAAAAAAAATTAAACAAATAAATGATTTATTGAAATGATCATAATTTGAGATTTTAAGTGATCATTGGTGTCTGTTGCTTTTTGTTTTATTTCTGTACTTGGTTCCTAGTTACAATGTTGTTATTCTTTCCTCATCAGCTAATTGGATTCCACAGAGCCACATTTATCAAAATCCCCCTTGGTGGGGGAGACCTTGACTGTCTACATTGCAAGAGCTGTATGAGAGAAACAGACAAAAGGGTTCCAGTGTCCACTGTGCACAAGTACGCACAATTCTCTTTTCATTGTGGTGGCTCCAACTTCTTTTTTCAAAAAAGTTTTATTTATTTGGGAGAGAGAGAGAGAGTGAGCGAGCACAGAGGGAAGGGCAGAGGGAGAAGCAGACTCCCTGCTGCATAGAAAGCCTACGACTCAGGGCTCCATCCCAGGATTCTGAGATCATGACCTGAGCCAAAGGCAGACACTTAATTGACTGAACCACCCAGGCACCCCTTCAACTTCCATTTTTACTTGGTTTCTTCCAGAGATACTTTGTTTTATCACCTACAAAAACTGAAAACTCCAGTTTCAGAGGTAGGGGAGGGAAGACACCTAGGAGCCTGTAGTGGGGAAAAAAGGTCTGTACTGGGAAAAAGGATGATAGGCTCATAAACACACTTTCACTCAGTTCTTTTTTTTTTTTTAAGATTTTATTTGTTTATTTGACAGAGAGAGATCACACGTAGACAGAGAGGCAGGCAGAGAGAGAGAGAGAGGGAAGCAGGCTCCCTGCTGAGCAGAGAGCCCGACGCGGGACTCGATCCCAGGACCCTGAGATCATGACCTGAGCTGAAGGCAGCAGCTTAACCCACTGAGCCACCCAGGCGCCCTCACTCAGTTCTTTTTTGCATCCCATGATTCACCCCTGCATTTAGAGGAATTGTTATTGCCAGTTCCTGGGCCTTTGGGAGATGTTTTGTGATAGCTGTGTTTTCCTCCCCTGCTCATCTCATTTCTACAGACTTAGGTGTGAAACAGTTTTTTTTTCTTTCCTGTGGTGGGGTTTTAGGAAGGCATAAAGGTGAGCATGAAGTTGATTTCCCTGGCATGGAAAACTCTGGTCCTTCTTTTTGGGTAACTTTACCTGTATAAAGGGGTCAGAATCATTTCTAGCTTTCCCCAGAGGCCAGAGAATCACTATTCATGTGACCCACTGTAAAAATCATCCTACATAGGTTCCTTATATATTATAGGGGATGATCAATATGTATAAATTAGGGAATCTGAGAAGACCAAGTGAGGTAAGCTATGTAAAGCTCATAACACAGTATCTGGTATGTATTAGGCATTCAACGAATATCATCTCCTTCAAATCCTTTGGAATGAGGTCATAAAACAATTTTTGAAAGACATTCCACTCATAACCCTGAGGAACTACCTCAAAGCTGATAAAATTCTCTCCCTAGGATTATCCTGTCCTCCCATATCCAATTCACTATCAGAAAGGCTTTTTTAGGGACGCCTGGGTGGCTCAGTTGGTTAAGCAGCTGCCTTTGGCTCAGGTCATGATCCCAGCGTCCTGGGATCGAGTCCTACATCGGGCTCCTTGCTCATCAGGGAGCCTGCTTCTCCCTCTGCCTCTGCCTGCCATTCTGTCTGCCTGTGCTTGCTCTCTCTCTCTCTCTCTCTCTCTCTGACAAATAAATAAATAATATCTTTAAAAAAAAAAAAAGAAAGGCTTTTTTAAAATTTATACCTGTTTTATACAATTAAGCTTCTCAGTACTGGTAGTGAGATAAGATTGGTAAAACACAGATGGCCACACCTCAGAAACCTCAAAGCTAAAAGCCTAGAAGCAGGAGACTATTGTCTGGAACAGGTTCTTCCAATTCCAGGTGGGCTGCTGAAGACTATTAGGAAAACCCAGACCCCTCCCGGAGGACCAGAGTTGGTGAAACTGTCTGTATTGACGCACTGCTGGAGAATTTATGCATTAGTTTTGACTTCCTCTAATTAAATCGGAAAGTTTTTCTTCAGGTGAGGCAGGATCCTATTTCTTTCCCCTACTGCACATTCGGGTTGGAGGGAATTTGGCTAGATGGTGACAGAGGATCTTGAATGTCTTTGCTTCCTGCTTTGATACGTCCAACAGGAAGCCAGTCTTCAAGGGTCAGATCTGTTCTCTGTGAACTTCCCAGAGCACCATTTTCCCATCTGAAGTGGTAGCTCTGTGTAGCTCCTTATTTCTGCTTTTCTGCAACCCCTTCTTTCTTCCTACCTTGATAAAAAGTGGCTGGCTTCCTTCTTCCCCCAGCTGCATGCCTTGGAACTCCTCCCTGAGGATGAACACATATTCATGCAAATCTGACAGCAGAGAATATCTTCGTGAATCCTGAGGCCCCAGCTTAGGGAAGAGGGGGGTCCTCCCTGACTCTGCCCTTACGTATATTTTATCTCTCTGACACACTTGAATTCCTTGGAACCAAAAATCAAGTGCAAACATATTTACTCCTCAGCATGTTAATGGCTGTTTAATCGTGAGTAGTGCAGTAAGTAAATTGTACTATCAGGATTTTGCAAACTGAATGCAGTAGATTGACTGATTGGGCTGGATGCCCCTCTCCCCATGAGTCATAGCAGTATTGGGCATCCATGATGTTCCTGGACCCTTAGGGTGGGTGGAATATGTTTCCCAAACTTTGACTTCAGACATAGCCACAGGGATGCTAGTGCAATCAGGGTCTGGACGTCTGTTATGCAGTTGGCTTTTCTTCCCAGGCTTCTGATGCCATGAGAAGAATGTTCCAGGAAGCTCTCCCCGAACTCCCAGTTTCATGGCTCTCGCTGATGTGCAGAATCCCAGACTGTGCTGGAACCAACTCAGCTGACTGCAGATGTACGAGGGAGAACTACATGTTGTTGTTGTAAGCTTTAGCATTTGGCAGTAGTTTGATATGTACCATCATAGAAAACTTTGCAGACTAAGGCTAGGGGACCTCAATGGTGATGTATATTTTCAGCTGCTAGCATGGCTGATAATATGGATTTATTTTTTGAAAAGTCTGCGTGTTACATGTGATCAGAGTACTATAGAGGTTCCCATAATCATTATTGAATAATGGCCTTATCGACTGCCTTTCCTATTTAATGGCTCTCTTATTTAAGGTCTTCTTTTTCTGCTGATCTCTGAGTTCTATGAGGTCAGCAATTATGTCTGATTTATTTCTTACCATATCCTAGTGACTGTCATGAGATCTAGTATATAGAAAGTACTCAATTAATATTAATAAAATCAATGAATAAATACATAGTAGATAGCAGATCCCCACAATGCTTGGAAAAGCTATGTATTCCTCATCAGAAAAATGAATATAAATATGCATGTAAATACTGGCATGTAATAGAAAAGGGCTCATTAGACTTTAAAATCTGTCCGATTCTTGGATTGAAAGCTTTGAACTCATGATTAAGATAATATGGAAACATTTCAGATACCAGAGTCTGAAAACCCCCTAATTTTTGCTATGGTATTTTAGGAATAAATGTCTATATACATTGGCAAGACTCAGTAATTTTCCAGGGGACAGGTTATTTGGCCAGATGAGTCATTTTCCCGGTCATGCTGTGTATCCTTCTGTAAGTTATTTCATCTTCTACTCATCAAACAGGCTGAGAGATAGGGCAGGAACAAAAGGAAACAGACTCAAAGGTCATTTTTCTAGGACCCAGAAGGAGAGAGATGCCATGACCAGAGAAAGGTAACAACAAATACAAATGGTCATCGTGGTTGAGAATGTAATGCATTCTATCTAGTGAGCGTGAAGCCGAATGCCTGGAAGAGAAGAGAGAGGAGTTAACAGTAGGGTAGCTCTTTGAGGGTATTTGTATCTACACAGAAAGAGGGCAGAATGTTCTCATCCTTAATTTCCAGGTTACACCTCTTTGAAGCAGGCTATTCCCAGTCATACTGGGAAAAATGAAGGCAGCTCAGCAGGCAGAGAAGGGGGTATTTGTTAGAATTAAGTGCATTTAAATTCAGAGGGGAGGAAATTTCATGTGTGGCCCCATGGAAGAGGAGAGAGAGCTTTATAAATTCAGGTGGGATGGGATTGGGGCTGGGAATTCAGATGGAAGATGAATGGACCATAGGCCAGAGTGCTTTCTTTTTTGAAATCATCTTGGAATTATGCAATTTGTGGTGAGTCATTTGTTCTTCCCTTTATGTCTCAAAATTATCCAGTTTCTGGTTTGATTTTAATGTCTATGGTTGCGAGAGTTGTCATTTCTCCACTTTTAGGCTACTCCTTGTTACTCTCAGAGTGACTTGTGTAAGGTGAACAAAAGAGGGGAGGGACAAAATAGATGCACAAATTGAAACCACAGGGAGACATATGGTCTATTCCTAATGGTGTGACTTGGAGCAAGACACTTCTCTCCAGGAAATGCCTTTCCCATCCCTTGAGATTAGAATCATCATTACTTAACCTGCTTTGTTCCTGTTGAGATGATTCTTGACACCATAGGCCCATGGGGACTCAGCCATCTACTGAATAGCGTGACTGAAACATTCAAACTCATGAAAAATGTTAAGACATTAGTAAGCCAAAAAAGAAAGAAACAAAGGAAAAAGAAACTTTCCCTTTCCTCCCAGACACTGAGTAAGAGAGTGGGGAAGTTTATGGAATTGACTGGTGTTCTGGTTATGTGCAGGCTTAAGTTTGCATTTTACTATGAACAATGGAAATAAAAGCCATGTTGAAAATAGCGGCCATTAGTACTGGAATCAAGTACATAAAAGCTTGTCTGTGTTTTGCTAGATTTACAAAATGCTCGTATTTTATCAATAGAAAAAATTCTCTAAATTTTTTTGTAGAAATGTCTCATTTAAATTCTCTGCTTGCCCTAGCAACACATTTAATGACAAATTTCTATCAAATCTATTTGCTAGATAACTGAGGAATATATTGTGTTTAAATTAACAAATGATATCCCATGGAAATCTTTCAAAAATTCATCAGGTGCATTTTTGCCTCATTGGGGAGATTATGTGATATACAAGCTAATCTTTTCTGTATTATTCTTATGTTCATAGTTATCAGAATTGACAGTAAGGTAGCATGCTTCTCTTCCGCCTTTGTTGCTGATTACCAGCTCTAATTTTCTCTGTGTGTATAAATTCTAGCTAGTTTTCTATACTTAGGAAAGGTCAGAGGAACAAGCTGTTAGGATGGAATGTAAATTAAGAGTCAATAGGATATGAATTAAAATCCAAGGGACCTGACAATAAGGAAAAGAATTTTCAGAGTGTTTAACCATTGTCTGTGAGAACTTTGCTATTTACTTCTTGATTTTTCAAAATCATATTCTTGATATGTGAAGTTTGCATTGTATAGACTTAAATATATGCCGGTGCATTCATATACAGGGTGTGTGTGTGTGTGCGCACGCGCTTATGTGTGTGTATGTGTGTAGTGGTCCAACATGGCATTGTGGAAGGGGCTTGGCCATTTATCGTCAAATAGACCCTAACAAAACTCCACTTATAACTTCAAGTCCCTTGTTCTCCCTTCCCCAATGGTTAAATGGAGAATAGGGAGAGTTACTTTATATACCTAGGACAATTTTTGAGACATGAAGTTATAAAGGTATTAATTCTGTTTCTTCTCTTCTTTATAGAGATACCTGGTCTAGTCCTTTCTCCTGTATCTACTGTCAAATACACTACTAGAAATATCAAACTTGTTTGCTGTTATAATTAAAAATGTCAAATTAAGGGACACCTGGGTGGCTCAGTTGGTTAAGTGTCTGCTTTTGGCTCAGGTCATGATCTCAGGATCTCGGGATCGAGCCCTGCCTTGGGCTTCCTTCTCACAAGAAACCTGCTTCTCCCTCTCCTCCCTGCTTGTGCTCTCTCTTGCTATCTCTTTCTCTCTAATAAATAAAGTCTTTTTAAAAATGGCAGTGATTTCTTCAATTCAATAATTTTCTGCCAGTTTATTTGTTTAAATTACTTCATCTGAGAATTATAAATACATGTAAATTGTAAATACTGGTACGTATATATTTTTCTTTCATGAATGATAATGATTCACTTTTCCAGTGAGTCTAGAAGCCTCTGTATCCTTCTCAACACAACCAATACAGCAGCACCAGTACATAGGATGAAACCCAAATTCTTGACTGAGTCACTGCAATGATGATTTCCAAGATCACAGTAATTTTGACTGTTAGAAAAGCAGGTGAATTGAGAAGTAGACAGAAGAGCTTCCCCTAATGTGTTGGTGGGTAGTGACAGGAGAAACCTCAAGATCTGTTTTGGAACAGAAATATCCTATAGCAGAAGGAGCACAGTGAGGGTCTGATGAACATTTCTCGTTACTCTAGTCAGCATCCTCGGTCACGATGCCAAGAAAATAAGCTTGCTCAGCCCTGGCACTGGTAACAAGTCTATCAACTATTCTCATCAGCCCTCAGTCTGAAAGACACTGCTGTTTTCATGTTCATCTTACAATTTTGATGCCCCCCCCCCAGTTTTATCATTCCAGAGGGAATATTGTCATTTTTCAATCCAGTTGGGTGAGCATGCAAATCCTGTCAAGTCTGTGAGGCTGTCCCAGCTCTCACAGTGCTCCTGTGGATGCAAGGATAGTGTCTACTGTGATAGGCTCCATGAGAGAGCAAGAGCACACTCATTCATTGATTATTCTATCTTCTCATCCACTTCTGGAACTCAGTAGGTGTGGAGGTGGTCTAATTTCCTAACTAGATTGAACTCGAAAGTCTGAATCTTAGATGTTACTAACCAGTGATGTGTGCTAGCTTAAAACAAATCATCTTCATCAGCATTGCCCCCTTTATTTATTTATTTTTATTTTTTTAAAAGATTTTATTTATTTATTTGAGAGAGAATGAGTGAGAGAGAGCATGAGAGAGGAGAAGGTCAGAGGGAGAAGCAGACTCCCCAAGAAGCTGGGAGCCTGATGCGGTACTCGATCCTAGAAGTCTGGGATCATGACCTGAGCTGAAGGCAGTTGCTCAACCAACTCAGCCACCCAGGCGCCCAGCATTGCCCCCTTTAAAAAGTCAGTTAGCTCTGGAGGACTAAACAGACTCTAGGATCTGCAATGTGCCACTGCAGAAATGAGTTCTGTCCATTCTTTTGGAATAATCTTTAAATTTATTTGACAAGTCTATTATTTCCAGGGAGTGAACTAAGCGCTGGGAATACCAAGAGAAACAAGATCCATGACTGCCTGAGCTGCTTGGTCTGAGAGATAACCAACATGTAAATAAGGAATTAGCATAAAATGGAGATATCATTTGGGTCGATATTGGATGAATAAGCAGATGCTCATCATAGAAAGAAATGGGATAAGGGCATTCTAGGAGGAGGACATTCAGAAGAAAGATATGGAAAGTCAGCAAGCACCAGGGCAACTTGTGAAATAACGGGGTAAAAGTTATTTGCCATGTTAGTACTTGTGAGGTGAGGAGTGGGGAGATGGTAGGAAGATGGAGGAATGGGTCTGGCTGGGATTAGAACCAAAGTTCAAGTCATGAGAAGTGTTGAAGTGCATGTCAAAAAGTTTGCGTTTTAACCATTGGTAAGGAAGCTGCTCCAAAAATGTAAGAAGCATGCAAATGACATAATTCTAATGGTCAACCTTTGAGCATATCTGGTATCCCTTCAACTAATCCTCATAAAATGACTTTAAGCTGGTGCTTCTAATAATATCTTCATGTTACAATGTACAAAACTAAAACTTAGAAAGGTTAAGTAATTGTTTTAGGTTACAAAACTAGTGAATGTCAGAGCCAGAACATAAGTTTTGCTTGTAAGCTGTAAACCTATGGAATGGAAGAAGAAAAGACTAGAAGGAAGATATTTCAGGGGGAAATTGAAATTTTTTAGGCAGGGGATGAAGACAACTGGCACCAGAGCAGTGGGAGTGTGGATGAGTTAAAGCTCTGGTATGGCATGTTTTGTGGATAAACACCCCTCTACCATTCTAAGAGGCACTAAGAAATCACATTCCTATTATTTTACATTCACTCCTTTTTAAATTTTAAAGCACCATTACCGACTTGACCATCTCTTTGACTGTTTGCAAAAAGAACATTCGGGGATAAAAATTCATAAATGTAAAGAAAGTTAAAATGAAAATATGGAAGTCAAATTCTAAAGCAAAAATCTAAAATCATCTGAGCAACCCCAGTGTTGCCAGAATCATGCATGGTCTGTTAAGTACAGTGATTTTCTCAATCACTTTTTCATGCAACAATCCGCTATTGAGGACCTACTTTATCTCAGGCCTCGTGTGCAGTGATAGGGATATAGTGATGGGCTATAATTTGGCAAGAACCAAATGGAGAGTCTTGTGTCTTGGGATGTAAGCTCTCCAGATTTCTTGGAAAATAATAGTAAAGTAACAGTTACTATTGCAACGCATAGGTGTGATGTTGTTGTTAAAGTATTTTGAAAAATCATTCTTTTAATACCTTTTATTCACATCTCATACTCTAGGCAATGTTATTACTAGAAGAAAGGTTCCCATGATGTATTTTGCACATTTATCAAAGAACAGATTGTAGCAAAAGACTCTGCCTCTGTGACAATAGCTTTGATTAACACCTATCAAAATAGAACCATCATTTGCTCACTAAGCATTTGTTAAATAACCCAATCTGCTACTGAATTAGAAGCCAGATGCCTCCCTCTCTGCACGTGCTGAGAGGGCAGTTGACACCTCCCTCTTCCGCCTTCAACCGTGAGTGGCCTTTCCCTACAGACTGTCTCAGGTTTGTTCCAGCCCAAGGTTCTAGGAGTCCATAGATTCAGGTTTTTCTCTGGAGTGTCCTGTGGTATTTCAGTGGTCTGTCCCATGAATCGAGTAAAAGATCCTCTAATTGCACACCCACCAAACTGGTACCAATGAAGGGTGATGCCATATTCTGGTAATCCTTCATCACCCAGGCTGACTCCTCTGTCCTCTGCAATGTAGAGTGAACACCTGGATCAATAGGTCATATTCATAAAAAGGGACCAACTTTGCTGAATCTCATCAGAAGTGATGCTCAACCCCTGACTCATTCTGGGACTAGAACTCTCTATGCTAATATTCATTTGCAGAAGATCCATAATAATTAGGACCTGCTTTCTTATACTTGGCTGAGGTCTCCTTGTCATTTTCATTCAATTTTGTTCTCTGAAGCCAAAGAGAATAAGTTCATCATGACTAAAAATAGTCAAGCCCTCTCCTGTCTGTATCCGGTCTTCTTTTTGTTCAATTAAACAACCAGATTTCCTGTTGTTCTTCAAGTGATACCATTTCCAGAGCCCCTGATTATCCTGAACACTTTCTTCTTGACTCACTCCAATTCTTCAGCGCTCCTCATTAAAATGTGGTATCAAGAACAGAATTTAGCACAGTATCCTAAAAGAAAGCTGGCCAGGAAAAATTATAGGCAATATGAATTCCTTACCATTCTATGACTAAAATCTAAACTATCCTTTAAAAAAAAAAAATCTGACTGCCTTATTGACAATTTCTAATGAAGAGCGCTTGCCTTAGGGCCTTTGCACTTACTTGCTCTTCTCTCAGTCCATAAAGCTTACCTCTCAGATAATCATGTGGCTTCCTTCTCACTTCATTCCATCCACATGTCACCTCCTAAGTTGTCCCCAAGGAAGCAGGGTTCCCCCTTGACTCTCTTGCCCTCTGAAAGGCTTTGTTATTTTCTCATGGGACTATCATCACCTGATATATAATTATTTTATGTAAGTATTCTCTGTCTCCTTCATAAAATGTGTGCACCATGAGGCAAGAAACTGTTCTCTGCTACATCCCTCTGGTTTGTGGAATATAGAAGACAGTCAATAGGTATTTATAGATTAATGAAAACAGTTTTTAGAACCTTTCTCATGAAATGCTGTTGGACTAAGTCTTTGCCCATTTTTCACATGGCAAGTTACTTGTTTTTCTAATGAAAAATTTTAAAAATTAATAATTAATAATGAATTTTATAATATATGAATGATAAATAATATTTATATTATATTATAATTATATTATATTATAACTATGATGTAACATGAGAAAAATAATAAAAATAAGTAATTAAAATTAACAATTTAATAAGAAAATTTTAAAATAGCTTATATTTATTGCAAATAATTAGACAATATAGACAAGCAAAAAAAACCCTACTCAAATTCTCACTTCTACACAGAATTTAATATATAACTTTTTAGACTGTCATCATATATATATTACTAAAATGAGATACTACTTTACATATTTCAACCTGAGTTATTTTTACTGTGTATTTCCTTAGCAGAAAATATTCTTTGTATTTATTTTATTTATTTATTTGACAGACAGAGATCACAAGTAGGCAGAGAGGCAGGCAGAGAGAGAGGAGGAAGCAGGTTCTCCACTGAGCAGAAGCCTGATGCGAGGCTCGATCCCAGGATCCTGAGATCATGACCTGAGCCAAAGGCAGGGGCTTTAACCCACTGAGCCATCCAGGCGCCCCTAGCAGAAAATATTCTTACTAAATAAGATCATATAATATTTTACTATGCGAGTATATCATAATTTAACATAGCTTACTTAACTGATGCTCATTTATTAGAAATATAGATTATTTCAAATTTATTGTGAACTCAACAGTTTTACATCAGACTGTATTGTAGCTAAGTTTATGGGGCATTCATAACTATTTCCTTGGTATAAGGACTTGTGCATCAAGGAGTATAAAATTTACAAGCAGCTAATAAGTATTATAAATCAATATATGTAACTTTTCAACACTTGAGCATTTTTGGTTTTTAGAGGTAGGGAGGAAGACATTCATGTACCACTAGTAATAGTGTAAACTGACATGGTATTTTCTGGATGATGATTTAAATTATACCCACCAACCAAGGAAAACAACAATAAGTTTTAATTTCCTTCTTTGGTATGTAAAATTTATAAACTTTTCCCATTGGCCTAAAGGAAAAATCAAATACATTTTTTTAAAAGTTTTGTTTCTTCTGTCCTGTTGAACTTTTTATTTTTTTGAGTCCTCAGCCTACATCTGAAATAGGAGTCACTAAGCTGTGTGCATTGATGAGTAAATTTTCTGAGTCTTTATTTGCAACAAATAGATTATAATGTTTTGAACAAGATATGCAAACCACAAAGTTACTTGTAAACCAGTAAGCTCCTTGTTAGGATTAAAAAAAAATTTTTTTTTTAGGGGGACTGGGTGGCTCAGTGAGTTAAGCATTTGCCTTTGGCTCAGGTCATGATCCCAGCGCCGTGGAATACAGTCCCATATTGGGCTCCCTGCTCAGTGGGGAGTCTCCTTCTCCCTCTGCCTCCCTCTCTGTCTCTCATGAATAAATAAAAATCTTAAAAAAATTTTTTTGATTGTTTTAATAAAGACTGATGGAAAAAAGGAAGTGACTTTCAGTAGGCAGGTACCCACCCACCCCCAAAAAAAAGAGCTTCTAAAGGAATTTAAAGCAAAGTAAAATATAAAGGAAGGCTAAATAGGTAACAATCATCTGTTCCAGTGAGGAGGTCCCAAGCACCCTTACTGACATTTCTAAATCATGCCCTTGGCTGTTGAAGCACTTCTGTAAGGCAAATGCTGATCCCTATCTTCATTGAGGATAAAAGAAGACACTCAAAGATCAAGGTTTTGATAAGAGAGAACTCTTTAACAACACAGAAATTCAAGTATTAGAATATTCTGCTAGTGGAGATTATGTAATTCTTATCTTTAAGAAATTAATTAATTAAAACAGTTAGCTAAGACTGCATAGCCACCTCATGTCCCCATTACTCTCTACCTGCCCCCCGCCCCAAAATGGCCCATAGAGACTTAAAATAGTAACTTGACAGCCTTTTGACAGCCTACATGTCTGGATCAGGCCCGCTTATTGGCTTGCTTATTAGTCTGTAAGTAGCCCATGGGTTTATTGGGGACTATCTAGTTTAGGGGTCTCTATGCTGGGATGATTCAGTTCTGCATCACAGGATCCCCAATAGACTCACACAGACTTCTTCTCAAGGAGGAAGAAGGGTTCAAGAGAGGAGCAGAAATATACAAGCACTGTTGTGACATTCCGTGTGCTTCATTTGTTAATGCCCAATGTTGATGGCAAGTCATATGCCAAGCTAGTCAGTGAGGATGTCGATGACCACAGACTAGGATACAGGAGAATGTAAAAAACAAAAACAAAACCAAAACCACCTGGGGCTATTGATGTTTCAGTCATTCACGTGGGAATGTCTAGTAAAATCTCTGGGTCAAAGGAGGCCCCCAGTGGTTATTAATGATCTGGGTCAATAAGAACAAGGTACCTTGCTGGCTCAGGCAGAGTCACATCTGAAAGCAGAATGACTGTTTGAGAGATCATCTGAGGTTATGACTCTACAACCTGGGACTTAGCTTTTTTTACTACACAAGAGTAATGAGATGGATGTATATGTTTATAATAGTAATATATTATGGCCCAATTTTAGCATCTTATAATGGGCCTATATTGATAACAGATATCCTTAATGATCTTATTTTATCTTAAATACTAGCCTCCTATATGATGTATATTTATTTCTGTGTTTATTTGGCTACATTAGAAGGTTTAAAAAAAAAAAAAAAGGATATAGCTGCCTAATACCATGAAATGCACTCTCTTCAATTTTGCCTGAATTGTTACGTGTGGATCTCAACAGTGGGCAACATCTGCTAAGAATATATCCAGTATAAATAAATGTAGGATTCCACAGTGGGTGAAAGAACACCCAAAGAAGATCTATAAATAACGTGTCTGAAAAGCAATGTGTTAGGAAAAGCCAAAGAGATAGTTGTTAACTAAACACATTTTAAAAATTTCCCAACATGGATGTAAAAACAAACCGGAATATTCTTGAAGAGATATGCGTGTGTATGGGGGATGAAGAAGAGCTGACTTTCCTCCCTTGCCAGGCTTTAGTTAAACGGTGGGTGAATTTGACCCGAGGACATGGTCATTATTAATCTGGACTTGGTGAAACTGGAGCACTGTTGGTGGAACAAGAAGAAATACAAGGAAATTCATCAGATCCTCTGGGATCCAAAAGGATTGCTCTATACCTGCCTCAGTCTTACAGCTGCCTCTATGGTTGTTTGTACCATAAATATAGCTGCCTCCTCTCTGTGTGTGTGTCCTTGGGCATCATAATGATAATTAAAATATACTCATTAATTTCTACTACCCTTGAAAAAAATCATTTTTGTTGGAGTCAGGTCACATAATATTATTCTCATTTTACAGTGGAGGGAATGGAAGGTGAGATAGGTTCGAGTGAATTGCTCAAGATACATAGGTTGATGGGGCCTCTTCCTAATCCCAGGTCAAGGTTTTCCTTCCTACACTTTACTCTGTTCCTACATGGTTCAGGGTCACAATCATCCTGCTCCTTGTGACGGCACATGATTGGCTTCCCTGGTCAATTTACAAGAGGGAAGCGGAGGTTCAGAAGAACAAGCAAGAGATCACTGAATAAATATACTGAGAAAAGAAGCACAAGATCAAGGCAGGAAATGTTATAGGAATTGAAAACAGCTGTATTTCTTTAATGAGTTCATTTGATTTGTACAATATTTTGAAGCATGATTTGGCAGATGTTTGATGGCAATACAGATTAGCACCCATGGTTTAACACTTACACTTTTATATATTGACGTTGGTTGTTAGGCTTCTGCAAATACTTGGTATCGTGATTCTGAATCTGAATTTAAATTAAGAAATTCAAGAGTGCATTTTAAAGAGTAGGTCAAGAATGATGAATCCTTTTAGGGCACAAGAGGTTGGCTGGTTCTCGTGACTCTGGTTGGTCAGGTGGTCTGTGAGTAGCTTATGGGTCAGAAACCCTGAATGTGCACACGGGGGCGGACGTGCCCTCATCGAGTCTGTGCAGAACAGGCGCTGCGCCAGAGTGAGGTCAGCGTGGCATTTGGCATCCGCTCCTAACTCCCTAGAGGGATTAGAGCTGTTGAAACACAATATGTTCCCTGAAAACTGGCTCTGAGAACAGAAACTGTCATCCCAATTATGTCACAGAAATCGGGGACCATGCTCATCACCAAAGCCAGTAACAACACTCAAGAACACATAGTGGTGAGTTGACTTTAATCATCTTTACATCTCAGGTTTGGACACTCGAGATGTCCCTTCACCCAATCCTAGAAAACACTGGGCAAAGAAAAAAAAAAAAAAGCATCCCACTTGACTAAGGAAAGAAGAAAGCCTTTCTAGGCTTAGCCACCTGTGTTTTGCAGATTCTGCTCCAACATACTGTAGAACAGTCTTTGTCAGTATTTACCAAAAGTAATAAATGGATTCACTAGGATCACATTTTTCTGGAAAAAGATCACGTCCTTTTCTGAGTCACGGATATATTTTGTCCCTCCTAATCACTTATTCCCCTTATCGTTCTTCAAATCATTTGCCCAAGACCACTCAGCTTATAATAAATACACTCTGACTTTCCCTAACCTTATATTCCCATGCTGATCTAGGAAACTGGCAGGAAAGGATGAGGGAAAGAAATTATTCTCCTCCCAATGACAGACAGAGACAACTCTTACATAGCACTTACCATGTGCCCAGCACTTTTGGAAGTGTTTACACGCATCAACTCCTTCAGTCCTCTTAACAGATCTACCCCCAATTTACTACTACTGTCTCCCCTTTGCAGGAAACTGAGGCACAGAGAGTAGAAGTGAGGTATCCATCTTAGCACAGATAGTTAAGTGACAAGTCTGGGATTTATCTCAGTGTCTATCCACTGAGAAAGGTCTCTTCTTGACATCTTTGCTATTCTTTTTCTTAGGTGAACTGGACAAGTCACCCAGAAATTTTTCTACTTAGTGCCTTTGCTCAGGCTCCTTTCTTCTGGAATGTCCTTCCTCAGATTCTCTGCCTATTGAGGTCAAGTTCAATTGTTATCTCCTCTGTGAAGCCTTATCTAAAGTTCTTCCTAGCCTGTCTAATTTAATTCTTCCTAGCCTCACTGTTCTTTTGCCTCCTCTGTCATAACATTTGTCCTTTGGTGTTTTGTTACTCTCTACTCGTCTCTCCCTACAAAAGTATAGTCTGCTTATTGAGGAAGACGGCTACCATGTCATTTTTTTTTAATATTTGCATATCCATATTATCTCAGAGAATACGTTGTACCTAGTAAAGATTATGTATTGTATCGGACGTGATTGAACGAAATGCTTGGAGATGTTTACTGATATATAAGAATAGGTTTTTTTTTTTTAAAGATTTTATTTATTTATTTGACAGAGAGAGATCACAAGAAGGCAGAGAGGCAGGCAGAGAGAGAGGAAGGGAAGCAGGCTCCCTGCTGAGCAGAGAGCCCGACGCGGGACTCGATCCCAGGACCCTGAGATCATGACCTGAGCCGAAGGCAGCGGCTTAACCCACTGAGCCACCCAGGTGCCCCAAGAATAAGTTTTATGTTTCCTTTAACTCTATTTTATTTAATGTCATTCCCTGACCTAATAGGATGTGTTTTTATTGGGTAATTGTTAGACACTCTAATGACTCTAGGCATATGGGTCTCTGATTATTTTAAAGCTCAATTGAGGAGCACCTGTGTAGCTTAGTTGGTTAAGAGTCTGTCTCTTGGGGCGCCTAGGTGGCTCAGTGGGTTAAAGCCTCTGCCTTCGGCTCGGGTCGTGGTCCCAGGGTCCTGGGATCAGGCCCCACATCGGGCTCTCTGCTCAGCAGGGAGCCGCTTCCTCCTCTCTTCTCCCTGCCTATCTCTCTGACTAGTTGCAATCTCTGTCTATCAAATAAATAAATAAAATCTTAAAAAAAAAAAGAGAGAGTCTGTCTCTTGATTTCAGCAGAGGTCATGATCTCAGGGTTCTGGGATCAAGCCTTTCAATGGGTTCTGTGCTCAGGAGGGAGTCTGCTTCTCTCTCTCCCTCTGCTCCTCCCTCTGCTCCTCCCCTTGCTTGCAGTCTCTCTCTCACTCTCACTCTCTCTCTTACAAAAAAATAAAATCTTTAAAAAAAAATACCTTCAATTGAAATGAAAGAATAGACAACCTTGACTTAGGTGATTTTAGGTAGCTTCTTTGATCTTGAGACTGTTGTTGTTGAATCTTAATTAGTTATCATAAATCAGCAGTGGCCTGTGGGTTTTTAATGGTTAAATAAATGGTTTGTTGGAGTTCTTTTATGAATCTCACAGAGTATCTACATTCGCCATATTTCATTGGATGTCATTATTTTACAGTAATTGCTTAATCTGAAGTAATGACATTATGTGCAAATTATATGAGACCCCATCCATTGATGTTTCTCTGAACACCTAGGGTATTAGACTTCTTTTAATTATTTTTCTCTGCACCACAGTGTTCACTCTTTTCTCTGCTACTGCTCTGGGTATTCATGGCTGAACAAATCAATTATTAAAGGGAAACATGCTCCTTTTGTGCATTTCCTGAGTGTCTCAACAATCTCATTATTTGATGAGTGACTTGTAGAAATATTTAACTCATCCTGTTTGACAGATGTCATGTGTTCAACAAATATAATGAACATGCTCTTTGGTACCGAGAAGACGTGTTTGCAAGGGTTTTGCTCTGATTTCAGCACCACTAGGGGAGAGAGATTTCTGTTTTAATCACAGCCATGTTTTGGCTCAAAAGTGTTGAATTGTTTGACCCTGATAGCCAGCTCCACGGAATACACTTTCAAGGTAGAAAAAGGAAGATTTGCATCAGGTCAAGGTTAATTGTAGCTGGTATTTGCTTAATAATTCGTCTCCTTACCATTCTGGCTTCTGATATAATAAATGAACTATTTTGGGGAGAAAGAAGGCCAATCCTATATTCAATTTACTACAGCAAGAGAGCTTCCAACTGGGGACTTAATTTAAAGAGGATTTTAATAAAGGAGGAGAGGTACCTTAAACATGTTTAGGTTAGCATAGCACATTTAAAGAATGACTCCTGTCTGTGGGATTATTTTGTGTTTAAAAAAGGGAACTTCAGGCATAGGCTCAGTGACCAGGGGCCTGATCTTCATTTGAATTCTTGACTTGTGAATCTTGTTTGAAAATTTTTTCTATTTGCATTTCATAACAGCTCTGAGTCCCGCACCTCACTAAGGATCACCACAACACTTCACAGTCATTGTGCACATGATACATTCTAAGAATGGCCTTTTCCTCATACACAGAGCCTGCCCGATGATCCTTTAGGACAGAGATCCTGTCCCACTAATGCTACTTGCAGCACTTAGCCCAGTACCTGGGTTACAGTAGGCATTAGAAAATAGTTACTTGATTAAGTACTTTATTAATGATAATAATACTGGTGACAAAGCAAAATTTATTGACTCATTTTTAACCACAAAATATAAGAATTCTGGCTCCTTTCAAATACAAACCCAGTATTTCCTCAGAGTCCCCTGAGGTGTTACTTGTAAACTTCTGATCATATGTTTCTTCTTCATAGGCCCCACCATAACTCAACTCATGTCCAAGTCAGGGGCATGGTTTTCACTTCTCCCCAAAGTCACAAACCTTCCAAGTAGTAATATATGGCTGTGTTTTTTTTTTGTTTGTTTGTTTGTTTGTTTGTTTGTTTGTTTTTTCTGAGAATCTTCATAATGCTGAAGGCCTGTTTTATTTCTTGTGGAAGTGGAAAGAGTATCTCTTTGCTCTCCTTTACCAGCTTGGAATTAAAGGTACACCAAACCATATCCTATCTTTCACAAAGTATTCTCATGTCTTACAAAGTCCCTTGCAGAACAGCTTTTCATTCTTACCTGAAGCTCTTCTCTCCATCCATCTTGGATATGTGTCTATGGTGCCAGGCCGGGTACTAACGTGGTTCCAATCCCAATTGTCATGCTGCCTTCCTAGCCTGACTTCTCCCCAAGAATCAGCTTAAATATTTCCCTTTTATTTATATAAAAAGATAATTTTATTTCCTTTTTAGCTGCCTTTCTTCTTTCCATCTTCTTTCATTCATGTAAATATTCATTTAACATAGTTATTGGATGAAGATTATGTACCAAGCACTATAAAGATTCTAGAGATAAACTGAAGAACAAAATAGATGAAATTCCTATCCCTCTGGAGTTTATAATTCTTTTCACTTGAAGATGCCCAGATATGTTTTAATACCACTTAAGACTTAACTTTGATTCATGCTAAGTCCTGAAACATGACACATGTTTCTGTCCGTCTTGCTAATACCTTAGTGTCCAGAAAACTTCCTCCCTATGTAGTGATTAATTAGACCAAGGCATATATCATGTGATTTGAGTATTTGTAAACACAGCAAGAAGAGGCAGGAGTAAGAAGGAGTAAAACTAATTTTAGGGACCTTCTTTAAGGCAAAGGAGACAAGAAGTGTATAGGGAGATAAGAAAGACTATTTAATCATATGATTAGGGATAATAATCTCCTGAAAATTCCCAACCAATATGAGGAAATAGAAGTAGTCTTAGTTAGGAACCCAGGAGACAGGGAAGGAGTTGTATGTGGAGAAAAAGCATAACAAAAGGAGCTGGGCCTCAGAGGTCCAGCTCCAATGTGAAGGAAGCTTATCCATGGAAGGGCTGATTCAGTCTGTTCAAAATCCAGCAGAGCTGGATGAGCTGTCTCAGGAAGAACAGAGACTTAAAGGAATGAATTTTAATTTGTAGCAAACAAAGCCCAAATTTGTGAAATATTTTTGTTTAAGAAACACACAGAAATAAGACCTGAAAACAAGGGGACCTAGTTGCCAGTAGTCCCAGTCAATCATGGAGAGATGCCATTTTTCAAGAGTGCCTCATCAAGAGAAAAGTGACTAAGTAGCTCAAACTGTAAATAGGAAGGATGATCACCCATAAGCTGATAAGTTCCCCAAGAACTTAGGGTAGGAGATCCAAAAGGAGCTTCTTTTCAAAACTCCTGTTATAACTGCTAACATTTTCATTTTTTGAAAGCCTTTTGCCCAAATGGGAAGATGGAAAAATCAATCAACTAAACCACAGGAGACAGACTTGAATGACACGAAAGATTGAATTTTTCCTTAGTTGACTCTTGGAAGCTGCTCAAGTCACTGATCACTCCAAGAAGTAGGCCATGGCCCAGGGCAGAGAACCATCAGTCAAACCTCCTAATGACCATGTCACTAAAGGGAAGCATTACATGGAACATGGCGCCAAGAATATTCTTTATGCAAATAAAGTGCATAACCAAAGATAACCACTTAAAGGAAAGCTCTCAGAATAATGTTCATCCTAGAGAAAATTTTATGGATGCTGTTAAAGAAGATATGTTAAAACAGTACATTTTTCTAATAGTATTCCTCAAATTTTCCTCTTTTTTAAAGAAGGAAAACAGATCTACTCCTACAAAGAATATAGCAGGAATAAATCTCAGGTATCTGCATGCCTCAGTGTATTGAATCACAAGACAGAAATAAGGTTCAACGGTGACTGGGTGGCTCAGATGGTTAGGCGTCTGCTTTCAGCTCATGTCATGATCTCCGGATCCTGGAATCAGGCCTCGCATCAGGCTCCCAGTGCAGCAAGGAGTTTGCTTCTCCCTTTCCCTCTGTCTCTCTCCCCTGCTCATGCTCTCTCTCTCTGTCTCTTTCTGTCTCAAATGAATAAATAAAAAGAAATATTTTTTAAAAAAAGATTCAACAATCTAATAGTAATATAAACTTGTCAGTAACTTAGCTGAATGTGATAAGATGCCAACAAAATAATTTAATTCTTTCTCCCATTGTTCTTTCATATTTGCTCCACAGGCCATTTCTTTCTCTGTGTCTGGATGAAAACTTAGATTTGTATCATATCATTTCATCACCAGTAATTCTAACATAAGTCTTATTTCCATAATTAAAATGCCCATTTGTCAGTGTAAAAATCAAAACTGAGTAGGTGATGGACATTGGGGAGGGTATGTGCTAAGGTGAGCTCTGTGAATTGTGTAAGAATGATGAATCACAGACCCGTATCCCTGAAACAAATAATACATTAATAAAAAACAAAACAAAACAAAAACTGAGCAGGTAACACATGGAGAGACATTCACTCCTACCAGCTTTTACATTTCTTCAGATCTAGAAGCCTCACTGCGAAGAGGAATGTAGTTGGCCCCTTCCGCCATCTTTGATTAGATCCTTGCCTTCTCATTAGCTGGGCTCCTGATCCTGCAAGGTACATTTAGCGAGAGAATGGACTAGGAGAGAAACATAGCCTTATGTGACTGGGTGATTATCATCTATCACTAGCTTTTCTGCATTTGAGAGAGATTAGAATTGGCTCATTCTCACAGGACCTCTACTGTGCTCCTCAGATAGTCTAGTCTTCTCAGATGGTATAATAAAAAGTAAATGTCTGGTCTTTTTCCCAGTTTTGGACGCATAGCTCCTAAAAACCTTGGAATCCCTGAAGTGATGAGTGTCTTACATATGTTAGCCAGAGAACTATGCCTGGGGACCCCTTAATAGCTTCAGAGGGGGGACTGGGTCACCAAATAGACCAATTACAAGTTAGAATGTTTAGCTCTCAGTGCCTCCTTAGGGAGAGAGGAATGGAGATTGAATCCAATCACCAATTGTCAGTGATCCAACTCATCACGCCTAGTAATCCATAAAAAGACCTAAATGACAAGGATTCAGAGAACTTCTAAGTCAGTAAACACACTGAGGTGCTGGAAGGATATGGAAGCTCTGTGCCTGTCTTCCATCCCTTCTTCCATTTGACTGGTTCTGAGTTGTATCTTAATAATAATAATAATAGTAATAAAAAGGTAACAGTAAGGGGTGCCTGGGTGGCTCAGTGGGTTAAGCCTCTGCCTTCAGCTCAGATCATGATCTCAGGGTCCTGGGATCAAACCCTGCATCAGGCTCTCTGCTCAGTAGGGAGCCTGCTTCCTCTCTCTCTGCCTGCCTCTCTGCCTACTTGTGATCTCTGTCAAATAAATAAATAAAATCTTAAGAAAAAAAAAAAGGTAACAGTAAATAAAGTATTTCCTGAGTTCTGTGGGTCATTCTACCAATTATCAAACCAGAGGAGGGCTGTGGCAGACATGTGGGCAGCCTTGACGCCCCATTTATGGCTGGCCTCTGAAATGGAAACAGTCTTGTGTGACTAAATCCTTAAACCTATGGGGTCTGTTACACCTGTCTATCCAGCTGTCCTAGTGTTCCCGGGGCCTGACTGTGTCCCTTCTCTCAGGATGGGCCAGGAGAGCTGTGTGAGCATCAGAGGCCTGAGACTTGGACACGCAGTGTCACGCACAGTGTCAGGATGCCTGTGTAGATGGAGCATGGACATGAGGACTAGAGGAGTAGAACAAGAATGGGACATACCTGGATCAGGACGTGGCCTACTGTCCCTTCTCCATGCAGTCTGGGTCAGAACATCTAGGAGTCTACAAATTCTAAATTCAAACCTGGCCTTCCAGGTTTTCCATTTGTCAAAGTAGGAAAATAGGACATATTTTATTTAACTGTTTTTAGCTTTGAATTTTACTTTTTAAGATGGAGACATATGGCATATGGGCTCTCCATGTGACTCTTACCCTAGGCACATGAAAGTTTAGGATGGGCCTGGCAGTAAATGTAAATTCTATTTTCTTCTTTAGTTAGGACTTAAAGGATCTTCTGTGAAAGATTCCTACAGAAGCTGGATACCAGTCTCACAAAATTTTTGTCCTTTTCTCCTTAGCTTCATATAAATAGGCCAAAGCAGATCCCCCTTTATAGTTTTTTTTCCATAACACCTCATCTTTTAATAATATCACCTAATACAGTGTATGGTATGTTTATGTTTATTTTTTACTGTTTGTCTTTCCTTCCTCTGCCCACTACTCTGTTCCATCCCTGCCTCCACTGGAATGTGACTTCTATGAGGATGTCCCAAGAATTAGAACAGTGCTTGGAACATAGTGGGCACACAATAAATATTTGCTGAATAAATGAACATATACATATATATATATGAACATAAATAAAGTAAAATGTACATTAGGTGTGATTTAGCTGATAGAATTTATTGATTATTTGTATTCATTAACTATATTTTTATGTATCTTAGACATTTTCTATAGTAAATACATCTACTGTAATAAAATAATATGAGTATATTAAATAATAATGGATCTTCCTTATCTTTAAATGCTTTTATATTTCTTGGGAAATGAATATTATTGTGCACATTTAGTAGATGATAAAGCAAAACTCTTCCTATTTCAGCTTGTGAAATACTTGGTGTTTCTCACACTCTCCCCAGGGCCTTTGCACCTGACATGACATGACTGTTGCCCACATGAGATAGGTTTTTGTGTCCTGCCCACTATCTCCCTTTCAGTTTTGTGTTTGTACCTTAGTGGAAATGACTCTGGGTGGTTTTCCTTTGCCTACCAGCCAAAAAAGATGTAATACAGGGAATACCTACCTTGTGTTTAAACATAGGCAAATATAATATTAAGCCATCATTTCTTATCAGATGCTTAATTTGTGCTCATTCCACACTATAAAAAGATGCTCAATCATTTCCAATAATTTATCTTAAAATATAAGAGTGATAAAGTAAACAAAATCATATAGTGTACTGGTTTAAAAAAAAAAAAAACGTTCTGGGTTTTCATCAATACCAAAGTACCTGAACCAATATGTTATAGTTAAAAAGCTGTGACTCTCAGTGCAATGGAGGCAGGCAAAGTCTTCGCCTTGTTTTCTTTTGAAAGTCAGGTATCAAGGGCACTTGAGTGGCTTAGTTGGTTGAGCGTCTGCCTTTAGGCCAGGTCATGATCTCAGAGTCCTGGGATTGAGCCCAGCATGGGCTTCCTGCTCTTCAGAGAGTCTGCTTCTTCCTCTCCCTCTCCCTCTCCCCCTGCTTGTGCTCTCTCTCTCTCTCTAATTAATAAATAAAATCTTTAGAAAAGATAAAAAGGAAAGTCATCTATTAGGCTGTCTTGAGATATCCTGATTTTTGGCACTGGCTAAAGCAAACAAGCAACTTTCTAGGTGATAGTTGACCAGACTTTTCAATTTTCATGTGGTTGTTTGACCATCATTAGCTATCAGAGAATATAGGTTTTTATGATCAACACAACTATGCTACTACTTTATCAATTTTTAAAAATATTTTATTTATTTGAGGGAGAGAGCACAGGGGGTGGGGCAAATGGAAAGGGAAAGAGATCTCAAGCAGACTCCAACTAAGCTTGGAGCCTGACATGGGGCTCAATCCCCAGGACCCCAGACTCATAAACCTGAGCTGAAACCAAGAGTCAAGTGCTTAACTAACTGAGCCATCCAGGCCCCCCAACTATTTTACTTTAAATAAGAAGTTCTATAGACATGAAGCAGGATTTTAGTTGTCTTCATGTTCGAAACATAACTAATGCACTTGAGTTCTTTTGCATTTTTTAAACCATTGATTACTCAGGAAATAAGGAAAATATTTTTCAGTATACTTTCTTGGATAGTCCATAGTATGTGAGGGAAATTTCTTTTTTTTTTTTTTTTATGTTTTGGTAATCTCAGTTCCAGTTTTAATGGAATCATATAACTCAAACTAGATTGAAAATCAAAACATGAGCACATTTTAATCATGTGCAAATATTATTCCATCTCGTGTTACTCTAGAAAAATTATAACATTAAAAAGCCTAGCTCACAAATCACCTCCTTTATGAAACTGGCTGTAATGACCTCATTTGAAAGAATTTTTTTTTTTTTTAATAAAACTCTCTGGTATGTGCTCAGAACCAAACCAGGTACTGCAGGGAGAGTGGGAAGAAAGACCAGTTCCCACCACAGAACTTACATGCAAAAGTCATCACATACACATGCAAATATATATATTTTTGATTACAGAGATGAATGAGTGTTATGTAGGTAATAGGTGGTGTAATTAAAATGCTGAGATGTCTAAGGAGGAGACATTTAAATTTTTAAGTTGTCAAGAATTAGCCAGGCTCAGCAAGAGGCAGACCAGAAGAGGCAGGAGCTGCA
The DNA here is from genome assembly GCF_902655055.1 of Lutra lutra. Taxonomy (NCBI): domain Eukaryota; kingdom Metazoa; phylum Chordata; class Mammalia; order Carnivora; family Mustelidae; genus Lutra; species Lutra lutra. The sequence continues at coordinate 158,635,334 of NC_062279.1, read as the reverse complement.
TTCAAGGCTGAAGGCCCTGAGGTCCACACAGCTTGGTTTAGAAATTTTGAGGGGAGGTTAGAAATTTTATGTGGCTGCCCCATACAGTGAGTGTTGTAGGTTCTTTGGGAAGGATCTTTTTAGAAAGTTATAGAGGTAAAGCCATCGAATGCTGTGCTGAGAAACACTGGGATAGAGAATCAAGCTATTTCTGGAATGTGTCAGTTGCCTTTTTTTTTTCTTCTTTAATTTCAAGTTAATTAACATACAGCGCAGCACTGGTTTTAGGAGCAAAATCCAGTGATTCATTACCCACATACAATACTCAGTATCCACACCAACAAATGCCCTCCTTAATGCCCATTATCCATTTAGCCCATCTGAAACCCACATCCCTTCCAGCAACTCTTAGGTTTGTTCTCTATATTTAAGAGTCTTTTATGGTTTGCCTCCCACTCCATTTTTATCTTATTTTATTTTTTATTCCCTTCCCCTATGTTCATCTGTTTTTTCTTAAATTCCACATATGAGTGAAATCATATGATATTTGTTCTTCCCTGACTTATTTCACTTAGCATAATACCCTCTAGTTTCAATCACATTGTTGCAAATGGCAAGATTTCATTCTTTTTGATTGCTGAGTAATATTCCATTATATATATATAAAACCACATCTTCTTTATCCATTCACCAGTCAGTGGACATTTGGACTCTTTCCATAATTTGGCTATTGTTGATAGTACTCCTATAAACACTGGGGTGCATGTGACCTTTTGAATTAGCATTTTTGTATCCTTTGGATAAATACCTTGTAATGCAATTGCTGGGTCATAGCATAGTTCTGTTGTTAACTTTTTGAGGAACTTCCATACTGTTTTCCAGAATGGCTGCAACAGTTTGTGTTCCCAGCAACAGGGTAAGAGGGTTCCCCTTTCTCCACATTCTTCACAATATCTGTTGTTTCCTGAGTTGTGAATTCTAGGCATTCTGGCAGGTGTGAGGTGGTATCTCATTGTGGTTATGATTTGTATTTCCCTGATGCTGAGTGATGTTGAGCATCTTTTCAAGCGTTTGTTAGCCATCTGGAAGTCTTCTTTGGAAAAGTGTCTATTCATGTTTTCTGCCCATTTCTTAACTGGATTATTTGGTTTTTTGGGTTTTGAGTTTGAGAAGTTCTTTATAAGTTTGGAATACTAGTCCTTTATCTGCTATGTCATTTTCAAAAATCTTCTCCCATTCTGAAGGCTGCCTTTTGGTTTTGTTGATTGTTTCCTTCATCTCGATGAAGTCCCAAGAGTTCATTTTTGGCTTTGTTTCCCTTGCTTTTGGAGATGTGTCTAGTAAGAAGTTACTGTGGCCGAGGCCAAAGAGGTTGCTGTCTGTGTTCTCCTCTAGGATTTGGTGGTTTCCTGTCTCATCTATTTTGCTTTTATATTTGTGTATGGTGTAAGAAAGTGGCCCAGTTTCAGTCTTCTGCATGTTGCCATCCTGTTTTCCTAGCAACATTTGTTGAAGAGACAGTCTGTTTTTCCAATGGATATTCTTTCCTGATTTGTTGAAGATTAGTTGTTGACCATATAGTTTAGGTCCATTTTTGGGTTCTCTATTCTGTTCCATTGATCTATGTGTCTGTTTTTGTGCCAGTACCATATTGTCTTGATGATTATGGCTTTTTAATAGAGCTTGAAGTCTGGATTTGTGATGCCTCCCACTTTGCTTTTTCCCTTTCAACATTACTATGGCTATTTAGAGTCTTTTCTGGTTCCATACAAATTTGAGAGTTGTTTGTTCTAGCTCTGTTAAAAAGGCTGTTGTTATTTTGGTAGGGATTGAATTGAATATGTAGATTGCTTTGGGTAGTAGTATAGACAGTTTAACAATACTTGTTTTTCCAATCCATGGGTATGGAATGTTTTTCCACTTTGTGTTTGTGTCAATTTCTTGCATAAGTGTTCTACAGGTTTTCACATACAGATATTTTACCTCGTTTGTTAGGTTTATTCCTAAGTATCTAATAGTTTTTGGTGCAATTGTAAATGGGATTAATTCCTTGATTTCTCTTTCTGCTGCTTCATTATTGGTATATAGAAATGCAACAGACTGATGTACATTGATTGTATATCCTGTGACTTTGCTGAATTCATGTATCAGTTCTAGCAATTTTTTGGTGGTGTCCTTCGGGTTTTCTTCATAGAGTATCATCTTGCTTACAAATGGTGAGAGTTTGACACCTTCCTTGCCAGTTTAGATGCTTTGTATTTCTTTTTGTTGTCTAATTGCTGAGATTAGGACTTCCAGTACTATGTTGAATAACAGTGTGACAGTGGACATCCCTGTTTTTTCCTGACCTTAGGGGAAAAGCTCTCAGTTTTTCCCCATCGAGGATGATATTAGCTGTGTGTCTTCCATATATGCCTTTATGATGTTGAAGTATGGTCTTTTTATCCCTACTTTCCTGAGTTTTTAATCAAGAAAGGATCCTGTATTTCAAATGGCTTTTTCTGCATCTATTGAGAGGATCATATGGTTCTTGTCCTTTCTTTTATTAATGTTGTATGTCACATTGATTGATTCATGGATATTGAACCACCCCTATAGCCCAGGAATAAATCCCACTTGATCATGGTGAGCAATCCTTGTAATGTACTGTTGGATTCAATTAGCTCATATCTTGTTGAGAATTTTTGCAACCAAGTTCATCAGGGATATTGGCCTGTAATTTTTTTTTAGTGGGGTCTTTGTCTAGCTATGGAATCAAGGTAATGTTGGCCTCATAGAATGAGTTTGGAAGTTTTCCTTCCATTTCTATTTTGTGGAAACAGCTTCAGAAGAGTAGGTATTAATTCTTCTTTAAATGCTTGGTAGAATTCCCCTGGGAAGCCATCTGGCCCTGGACTCTTGTTTGTGATTTTTGATTATTGGCTCAATTTCTTTGCTGGTTATAGATCTGTTCAAATTTTCCATTTTTTCCTGTTTCAGTTTTGATAGTTTATATGTTTCTAGGAATTTATCCATTTCTTCTAGATTGCCCAATTTGTAGGCATGTAATTGACCATAATATTTTCTTATAATTATTTGTATTTCTGCAGTGTTGGTTGTAATCTCTTTCATTTATGGTTTTATTTATTTGGGTCCTTTTCTTTTCTTTTTGGTAAGTCTGGCTAAGGGTTTTCAGTCTTATTCATTCAAAGAGCCAACTCCTAGTTTTGTTGATATGTCCTACTGTTGTTTTTTAAATTTTTATATCATTTATTTCTGCTCTATTCTCAATTATTTCCCTTCCTCTTCTGATTTTATGTTTTATTTATTGTTCTCTTTCTGGCTCCTTTAGGTATAAGGCTAGATTGTGTATTTGAGAACTTTCTTGTTTCTTGAGAAAGGCTTATATTGCTATATACTTCCCTCTTAAGACCACCTTTGCTTCATCCCAAAGGTTTTGAACAGTTGTGTTTTCATTTTCATTTGTTTCCATGTGTTGTTTTAATTTCTTCTTTAACCTCCTGGTTAATGATTCATTCTTCAGTAAGATGTTCTTCAACCTCCTTGTGTTTGTGGTCTTTCCACTTTTTTTCTTGTAGTTGACTTCAAGTTAGGAAGCACAGCAATCTGAAAATATGCATGGTATGATCTAAATCTTTTTGTACTTGTTGAGGCCTGATTTGTGACCCAGTATGTGATCTATTCTAGAAAATATTCTATGTGCACTTGAAAATAATGCATATTCTGCTGCTTTAGGATGAAATGCTCCGAATATGTCTGTTAAGCCCATCTGGTCCAGTGTGTCACTCAAAGCCATTGTTTCCTTGTTGACCTTCTGCTTAGGTGATCTGTCCATTGCTGTGAGTGGGGTGTTAAAGTCCCTACTATTTTATGTTATTATCAATGAGTTTCTTTAAGTTTGTTATTGATTGATTAACATATATGGCTGCTCTCAAGTTGGGCATATAAATATTTATAATTGTTAGAACTTCTTGTTGGATAGACTCCTTTATTATGATATAGTGCCCTTCTTCATCTCTTATTATAGTCTTTGGTTTAAAGTCTAGTTTATCTGATATAAGGATGGCTACTCCAGCTTTCTTTTGATGTCCATTAGCATGATAGATGGTTCGCTATGGAGCACAGAGGGATTAAATAATTTCCCATGGTTACAGAAATTTAAAAAGTAACAGAGCTTTAATTCAAACTCATACCATCTCTTCCCAGTGCCCATGTTCTTAGGTGCTATGTTGTGTTGTGATATGAATTATATTTTGAACTCTAAGAGGGCAGTGAAAGACACCAACAGAGCTGACTATAATATAAGGAAGAAAAAAGTGCCAAATAAGAGTATAAAAAAAAGTTTCCATTAATTCTGATTTTGGAAAGGTCAAGGGTTGGCAGGAGGTTTTGGGTGGTAGGAGAAGAATTTGATAATACTTTTGTCTATACCAATTGTAACAAGCTCCTGATAAAAGGGAATTTAAGAAGTGGGCCCAATGGAGAACATCTGCCAGTCAGGAAGTGTCCTAAATCAAGGTCAGACCCTGTGGTCATCGTCAAATAGTCCTACTATGCTACATGGACAGAGAGCAGAATTCATGCCTACCACAAGGTAGACATGGTGGAGGTTTGCTGGATGATTGACAGCAAACACATCTTCTTTCTTTGAAGTAATTAGGTAACAACAGATGACCAGCTGGTAACTAAATACGTGATTGCATGTGTGTTGAAACCTAGCATCCATTATTATTATTATTACTATTTTGCTTGAAAATATGTCATATATTTTTTTAAATTAACATAATGTATTATTTGTCTCAGGGTTACAAATCTGTGATTCATCAGTCTTATATAATACCCAGTGTTCATTACAACACTTATGTCCCCAGTGTTCATCATCCAGTTATGCCATTGTCCATCACCCAGTTATCCCATTCCCCAACTCTCTCCCCTCCAGTTATTAGCAATATCTTCAGCATCAGCTGTCAGGATAACCATGATTAGTAATCACACAGCAACTTGCATATTGCAAAATATTTTCTTATATATTATATCATATTAATGCCTGAAAATTCATGTATTTGGCCATTAGTTTATAAAAAAACTATTTTGTATCTGCCCAAAGTAATATATGTTCATAGTTTAAAAAGTTGTGGTACTCTTAAGTAGTAGTAGTTGATAATGAAAAACAAGTGTCCTCACCCAATTACTCCACCTTCCAATTTCTACCTCTACAGAAGTCATTAGTTTTAACTTATTTTTAGCTGCTTCTTTTGGAATTACCCTCATATAGGTAAGTAATAGGCTTATGTTGCTATTTTTTGATTTTTCCACTTTAAATATTATCTTATGGCTTTTTATGAGAGAAGATGAGGCTTTAGATTTTTAACTCCCTCTCTCTTCCTTCCTCCTCCACATATGTATATACACTCTCAAATATACACTTTCCTTCCCCCTAGTCTGGTAATATAGTCACATCATAATTTTAGTTATAGCAGTATCTTTGTTTTAGTACTATAAAATTTAAGGTAACTCATAGTTTTTCTATATATTGTATCATGGATCTTATCATGTATTGTTCCTTTTCTTGTACAACTCTGCTTAGAGTACATAATTGTCTTATTTCAATTATTTAATTAATTACTTAATTTACTTTAATTTACTTAATTTTAATTAATTAATTACATAATTACTTAATTTTCTCTGTGTCTATCTCTCATTAATTCCCAAACTTTTGAAGAAAACTTGAAAGTTGTTATTAATACATTCAAATTCATCAAGTAGCATACTATCTTTTCTGAAAGGAATTCACTCTTCAACCTTGTGTCTGCTTTTCCACTTCTGACTGGCTAATGTGTAGGCCTCCTGAATCTGGGATGACTCCATCACTTGTACCTGAGAACTGCTTCTCTTCTGGGTTGGCTTCTTTGGCTGCTGAGACCCACTTTCTGATTTACATCTCTGTTTTGTGGCAGTACATTCTTCAGTAGCTTCTTGAGAAAGACAGCAGGAAACATTTTTGAGATGTTGTTTATTATGCTGGAAAGGCTATCATGGTTTCTCAACCTCAGCACTGTTTACATTGGAGTCATATGATTCTTTGTTGAGGTAAGCTGTCCTGTTCATCCAGAATGCTTACTGTCATCCGTGGGGTCTACTACCTAGATACAAGTACCACTCCCTCACTTTTGTTGTGTTGTGTTTGTTTTGTTGTGGTAAACAAAAGTATTTCAAGACACTGCTAAACTTCCCCTGGGATCAATGTCAACTCCAAGTGTAAACCACCAGGCTCTGTAAACATATTCACCTCCAACTCTCAACTTGCTTAATGAATAAATGTCTGTTGCTTGTTTGTGGTACATGTACAGTGTAGGTTGATATAGCATTCTGTTCCTCATATTAATTTATATAATTATTCAGGAACCCAAGGTGACAAACATGCTCTCATCTTTTATTGGCACAATAGTTGTATTCTAAGGTCAAAGGAGTTAAGAGATTGGAGAGCAGGGCGATTTTCACTATCCCCATTCAGAACTGGCAGACTTGACTTCTTTCCATATTCTATTGGCCAGAATTAGTCACATATCCATTCTTAATTTCAAGGAAGATAAGGAAAAATGATCTCTATCACATTACAATTCTGAAAATACCTTTATTTTACCCTTATCTAATTATTAGTTTGGCTTAGTTTAAAATTCTTCACAAGAAAGCAATTTTGTGATATAAATATTTCACAGATGAAGAAATACCTTCAGAGAGGTGCAGAACTAGTAAATAGTTTAACTGGGAATAAACAAACTGCAAATCAGGGGCAATGCTGTGTGTTCATTGTATCCATCTCATTTTTCTCCTGGACATAGAGATAAGCTGCATTTGCCAGCCTCCTTTCACTAGACTTGTCTCTATGACTAATTTGTGGCCAGTAGAATGGAATGATGTGACCTATGCCTGGTCCACAAAAATACTCCATGTGCAATTCTCTATTACCTCTTTCTTTCCTCATGGTGAAACCAGAAGCCATGAGTGAATGGCATCATTATCAAATGGAAAGCTTGAGTGTCTGAATGATGTGATAAAGAATAGTCCTGCTCCAACTTCCTTGGACAATTAATGATTAAGTAATAAACTTTTGCATTACTCAATACCTCAGCTACTGAGGTATTGAAGTTAGTAATTTTACTAGCTGGTGTTATTTCTCCTGACTAATAGAGAAATGGATACTAGAAGTGGACTTCTTAAAAAAAAAAGAAAGAAAGAAATAGAATCCTGCCATAAGAAAAACTTGAAAGAGTTATCTTTGACTTAGTCATCTAGAGGCAAGTGACAAGAAATTCAGGGCAGAGATGGAAAGATGGTAGCCACATTATGGAGTGGAAAAACATTTGACAAAAATTTCTTGTAATAATGTGGAGGATAGATAATATACCACCTATGCCAGAAACTCTAGGAAAAGTGATTGAAAAGAACTTAAGTTTTAATGTATAAGTTACTAAAGATGAGAATTTGCCAGTTTGCCAGAAAAAATGTAAATATATTAAAAAAAAAAAAACTCCAGGAATGAAATCTTAAAGGACTGGAAAAGCCATTTTTTTCCCATACCACTCAGAGTAGAAGACACAATTGATAAATACTTTGAGCAATTAAATTCCATGAAGATCCCACCATGAGGCAAAGAACAAGTTAAGGATGTGGTCTATTTTAGTCTGACAGTCTCAAAGCAGGAGCCATTCAATTGAGAGAGAGGCAGGGAGTGCCTCTTTTATTTGACCCAAGTCAAATAAAATGGATTTGAGATCTATGTTTCCATAGAGCTTTTGGATTAAAACCCAACCAATTAGGTATAGAAGAAAGTAATTCAATAAAGACCATATGTGTTAAGCCCTTAGCTAACATCATATCCAACTGTGAAAAACTGAGATCTTTTTTCATAAGATCAAGACAAGGATGCCCACTCTCACCATTTCTATTCAATATAGTACTGGAAGACCTAGCCAGAGCAATTAGATAAGAAAAAGAAATGAAAGTCATATAAATTGGAAAGGAGAAAAGTAAAATTGTTTCTATTCTCAGATAACATAATCTTATATAGAAAGAACCCTAAAGACTACACAAACAAAAACAAAACCTGTTAGAACTAATAAGCAAATTTAGTAAAGTTGCAGGCTACAAAATCAAAATATAAAAATCAGTTGCATTTCTATACACTAATGATGAATTATCAAAAAATACTAAGAAAACAATCCCATTTACCATAATATTAAAAAAAATACTTAGGAGTAAAAGAGGTGAAAGATCTATACACTGAAACTAAAACATTAGTGAAAGATACTAAAGAAGACATGAGTAAATGGAAAGATAGTGCATGTGGATTGGAAGAATTATATTATAAAAATGTCCATACTACCCAAAGTGATCTATAGATTCAGTATAATCCCTATCAAAATCCCAATGGCATTTTTCACAGAAATAGCAAAGAAAATCCTAAAATTCATATGGTACCACAAGAGACGAATGACCAAGGCAATGTTGAGCAAGAAGAACCAAGTTGTAGTCATCATACAATCTGATTTCAAAATATACTACAAAGCTACAATATGCAATATTCAATAGTACTATAGTTTCATAGCAATCAATGCAAGCATGGTACTGGCACTAAAACAGACATGGTGACGAATGGAACAGAATAGAGGCTATAGAAATAAGTCCACACATTTATGGTCAATTGTTTTTCAAAAAAAGGGCCAAGAACATACAACAGGGAAAGGACATCCTTTTCAACAAACGGTCTTAGGAATACAGGTTTTCCACATGCATGGGAATGAAATGGGACCCTTATCTCATTCCATGTACAAAAATCAACTCAAAATGAATTAAATGTTTAAATGTACAACTTAAAGTTATAAAGTTCTTAGAAGAAAACGGAAATATTTTGTTGACATTCATCTGGGCAATGATTTTTTAGATATGACTCTCAAAGCACAGACAACAAAAGTAAAAAAAAAAATGCACAAAATGGATTGCATCAAATTAAAAAGCTTCTGCTCAGCAAAGGAAAAAAAATCAAAGGGAAGAGACAACCTACAGAATGGGAAAAACATTTGTAAACCATATATCTAATAAGGTTAATACCCAAAATATATAAGGAACATAATAGAAGGAAACAAATACTCAGATTATAAAATGTGTAAAGGTCCTGAATAGATATTTCTTAAAAGAAGACATACAGATGGCTAACAGATAAATGGAAAGATGTTCCACATCACTAACCATCAGGGAAAGGCAAATCAAAATCATAATGAGATACCCCTCACACCTATTTGAATGGCTATTATCAAAAAGAAGAAAGAAAACTGGTGTTAGTGAGAATGTGGATATGTAGATATACTGAATGCCCAGTTACTATCATGATATTCCATACAACATTACTTTTGTTTTACAGCTTAAGAAATGAAGCATTGGCTCATATCTTTGGAATTCACTACCTTGCTGTGTACCCAATCACCCAGAAGGAACTAAGCCTATTGATTAGTGGAGTGCAATGTCAAAATGATTGACAACACCTTGCAGACTTTGGATGTGTTCAATCCAATGAGATATAATTTGGGGGCTTCTGACCAATTTATGTTTCTCCCATGTCCAAAATATAAAAATCTTGGAACTAAAATGGTGGAAAGAAAATTATCCCTACTGGTCTACTTGTAAAATTGTGCCTCCCATTCTTGCAGTTCTTGGATCTACTGATTTTAAGGTCTTACTTCTTAAATAAGGAAGTATCTACCAGGTACTCACTAATGATTACATTGACTAGAAGTTGTGGGATATCAGCTAGTCATTTGGGTTCTTTCTACCAGTCTACTGACAGTTAAGAAAGGGAGTTACTTTGTTGTCTGGAGTGGTTAAGCCTGATTATTAAGGACAAATAAGTTACTATTACACAACAGGGTCCAAAGGAGATTTTCAGAACCGAGGGAATTTTATGGGATCCCCTTTTAGTATTTCATTGTCTAGATGTCATAGCTAATGGAAAGCTGAAGCAACTCAGTACAGTTGAGATCATTAATGTTTCATTCCCTTAGGAATGAAAGTTTGAGTTATTCTGTCAAATAAAGAACAATTACCAGCTGAGATTTGTTACCAAGCGCATAGGTAACATGGATCCACCAGTTATAGAATAGAGGACCATAGTAGCTATGCATTTTCTTTCTTGCATGTTTTGTATATATATTTATCAGTTTCTTTTTTTTTTTTTCTCTTCCTCATTGTGTTAAGGGTGTTGGTGGTAGTTACCTTATAATGTAGTCCTTAAATTAAAGGAGGGGAATATCACCAACCTATAAGAAGAATGAACATCATCCAGAGATGGATACAGTTACTAATAAGACTTTGGGTTTCCTTGTTTGAAGAGAGGATGAACATACCATTATTTGTAGGAGGAATCATTGGATATATTCAGCAGAAGAATGATCTTGTCTTATTGTTCTACATTTTAAATACACGTATAAGATTATATATAAGCACTGAGGATCCAGAAATGCAGACAGTGACTATGTTGTTGAATCTCAGCACCAGTCCTGCCCATTGAAGCCCTTCCCCATAGGCAGGATCTAGTTTATAGAATAGATTTGCCAATGACTGGCCCTGATCCAAGATTTGGAATGGTGGGAGGGAGAGATAAACCATTATTCTCTGGCAGCAGCTCCTGGTAGTCACATGGGCAGACAGCAGACATGAACTTTGCAGAGGCTTCCTTATGAACTCCTGCAGAGCCCCTGCTTCTGTGCTGCAGGCAATGGAATCCATGGATGTCAACTTTCCTGTCTCCTGCCCTTTCTGGGCTCCTAAAAATCAGCTGTGACATTCTTGACTTTTTCCCTTCCAATTCTTCCAAATTTTGTAAGCAAAATTCATTCTCTTCCTGCTTAAAATGGCTAGAGTGATTTCTGGTCTCCTGAGCAGCACTTGATAAATACTTGTTTTCTCTTGTTTCTCTGCTCTACCACTCTACACCTGTTCTGTGTTTAGCTCTGTGGGATGTGATTTAGGAGACCCAGGAGAAGAAAAGGCATAGCTATATCTGGTAACTGCTTGCAGTATAGCAAAGCATCCCAAATCTAGTGGCATTCAACAACAACCATTTTATTATGCTCACAAATTCCATGGGCAGGAATTTTAACATGACACAGCACCCTGGCTTGTTTCTGCTACATTACATCATGACCTATCTAGGAAGATTCATCATCTGGAGCTAACAGCACAGCTGGTTTTAAAAATCATCTTGAAGGCTTATTCATTCATGCGTCTGGCACTTAAGCTAGGAGGAGTTGATGTCTATTACTATATGTTATATAATGTTTATACTATTGGGGACTAGAGTGTACATGAGTGTTCTTACCATGCGGCTTGGCTTCCTCACAGTATGGCAACCTCAGAGCCATTAGACTTTTCACATGGTGGATAAAGGCTCCAGGCCTGAGCCAGCAAACAAAATGGAAGCTGCGTCTCCTTTTATGACCCAGCTTCAGAGGTCATATAGTTCACGTCCACTGAACTCTATTAGCCAGTTACTGTCAGAAGGGCATCAAGCTACAAGGGGGAGACATAGAGAACCCCAGCTTGATAGGAAGTGTTTAAGAATTCAGGGGCCGTGTTTCAAAACTTTAATACTGTCTGATTGAAAAGTCAAAAGTCTTCTATTTGCAATCATACTTCCTCCTACCTTTAAGTGTTCTCTCATCATCTGAATGTCAACACAAATGCTGTCCCCACAGAAATACCAAGGAGAATGGTAGATAAGTACACTGACCATCAAGTCAGCATCTCAGTGCAAATCTCAGCTCCACCACATGCTGGCCAAGTGACCACAGCAGTCACTTACTCTAGCTACAATGGAGTGTCTCCTGTATGATGAGGACAATCCTATCTACTTCAGAAGCTTGGTTTAAGATTTTTATTGCATTGAATGGTGGCCCCAACAAAAAATATGGCCCATTGAGAACCTGTGAATTTAACCATGTTTGGAAACAGAGTCTTTGCAAATGGAATGCAGTGAAGGATCCTGTGATGAGACCATCCTGAGTTAGATGGGCTCTAAATCCAGTAAGTGTCTCTATTAGGAGATCAGTTATGTTCCACTGTATGAGTGTTACTATCTATCTTTACTTAAATTATCTCCCCTTTCCATTACTTAGTCCTTTAATTTTGTTTCATAGTTCCTATCAATTGTTCATTTTTATTTGTTTCCACACTTATTATCTGCTTTTGTGTACTGAAATACAGGTAGCTTGATAAAAATGTCCTTGTTCTTTTTCATTTCTGTGTCCCCAGTCTCTTAGAACATGAGAAGAGATATTAGATGATCACTCTTTACTGAATAAATGGATAATCAAGTGGGTCTGGGAAAAAAATCACAGAAAACAAATATTAAACTACATGCTCAAATAGGATTTCAAATGGGAAGTACAATGGAAGAATTCAAAAGTCTTCATGAAAGAGGTGGAAATTAAGGTGGAACTTAAGGAGCATGAAAGTTCAATGTGGGGAAAGTATATTGAAGGTCAGAGGCAGATCTTACTCACCTTTATATTCCCACTCCACCACATAAGTGCCGGGCACATAAAATATCCTCAAAGATAATTTTCAAATTGAATTTAAAGAAGTGAATATTCCAGAAAATGAATAGTATGGGTACCTTCTAGAAGGATTCTAGGAGGGATGAACAATGAACACAGAAGTAAAACAGAAACATTCTGAACTCATTTGTTTGACTGAAGGTAGAACTGAAAATCCTTTTCATACTCAATCCCCTACAACTTATTTAATATCAATTTCATTTTCTTGAGAAGGAGCTTCCCTTCTGAAAATATGCCCACCAGGAAGAGCAGCCCTTAATACTGACCTAAACGGATGCCTTGTCCAATTTCGTCACTGCAAAAGTAAATAGCTCTACTAGCATTCCCTGTCTCTGCCTCTAAAACTAATAGTTCAAGTGGCCTGTTTGTCACATCTTTCCTCATCCCTGCGTCTGAAGAAATCTACCTTTAAGTAAATCAGGATGGGTGTTTTTTTCCCTTTTCTTCATTTTTTATAGATTGTTCCCTTGGCTACACATATGGTTATTGCTTCATGAGGAAAAACAAGCCACATACAAACTCTTTCTGTATTTTTTGGTGGCTTCGAGCTATTCATTTTTAGAACCTATTTCCTTTGTATTAATAGGTGAGTGAATTGAACTGATTTTCTAACTCAATTTCTCAGCATTTTACCACACTTCTAATTTAAATCTTCTTTTATTGTTATGACAGACCAGCAGACTGTTTTCCTTTTTAGTTGTCTCAGTTGTGCAATGACCTATATGAATAAAAGTACTTTAAAAAGATGCCATAACGACTAAACAGAATTGTAAACATCTTAAATCAACACACACTGTTGAAGATCAGTTTCCAGAAAAGGCAAGCATTTTCCAGAAACACTGTGGCAAAACCAAAATCATAAAAAAAGAGACATTAGAATAGATAATGAAACATAAATACTTCTGCCTCCCGAATATTCCATTTCATTTTATCTCGTATCTATGATAAAATACTGTTGAATTTTAATGAGAAAAAAATTATTTACAATGAATTTAAATATAGGCTCTTCACTTTCAAATCTCCTCTTTTTGTCTTTCAGTTTTATCATCTGTAAAATGGAGGTAGTCTTGGTGACTGTCTCTTGGGTAGATTCACTGATATATGATTCTGTGGATTTTGTTCTGTTCCATCTCATTTCTTGACACTCTATTAACATGGGGATATTTATTAAAGGGAAGTGTATAGACATGGCATTGAAAAACAGAGCTAGTCTAATGATTGGCTTTAATTTTTTATCATCTTAAAGAGTGCTCGCTAAGTTTACCTCAATTGGAAGGAAAAGAATGAAACTGGTCTTTATATAAAATTCTGGAGAGTGGGTCATCCTTGAGCATTGCTCTGCAGAGCTGGAGGCTGGGAATGGATTCTGCAGAGATACTGCTTTAATTCACGCTGCTGGGCAGTCTCCACGAAGGGCTAAGGCAGGTCTGATTGAGTACCTCCTGGCCAGGCTAGGGGATAGTGATAACACCTCTTCAACAAGGCATCATGTGCAGTACACATCTTGTACAAAGTTCTGAGCTCGTTTCTCTCCAGGGCCTTTCTATATCACTCCATGCTTCTATAATGAAGTTAGGTACCTGGAGAGCTGTATTCCCTTTTTTCTACCACTGGGTTAGCACTTAGTTGAGCCCTGCGTTGTTTATGTAGATGGAGGCAATGGGACACAGAAAGCCCAATATACTATCATCTTGTCTCAGATTTAATTGGTGAATTCTCTTTTAGATGGAACTGCATCTGCTCAAATTGTAAATGGCCACTTACCTCTTGGAATGGACTCATTTTTGACCTCCCCCCCCCCAATGTCTCCCATAATAGAACAGTAAACGATTCAAGGTTAGAGTCATTTGTTCTCTTTGGCTTCCTCAGAGTTTCACATAGCATCTTCCAGCACACACCTACAGCCCTATTTAAATAACAATTATCCCACACTGAGTCAGAGCAAATAATAAAGCTCATTGCAGATTCATTTCAAACCCCAGTGATTGGGAAGGTCAAAACCTTGGGGGGGAAAAACAACCTAAAAAAACAAATAACTCAGTCTCTCACAAGCTCCAATAACAACTCATACAGGCCAATGGCAGAAACAGTGTCTGGAACATTATTATCACTTCAACTATCAAATTACTCTTTTATCTTAATTTGGAGGCAGATCTCTTCTATACCCCTAGCAATCATTCTATAGGGATTGAGGAGAGTTCACAAAGTATTAGACCCATTTCCATTTTGTTTGGGTAGCATCTAGTTACCTAAATTAGCTCATGTAGTTCTTAAAATTCCATTTTACAGATGAGGAAACTGAGATGTGCAGAGATCAGGAAATGGCCCACAGTCTCATGGCTAAGAATGGGATTAGAGAAATCTGATCATAGGTAGTTTGGCTCAGAAAATGCAAACTTTCAGCAGGCAGGGTCTACACACGCCTGCCGACTGAAATACAAATGCAAGGAGCATGTTTTGAAATGTTCTCTCAATTTTGTTCTCTAATCATTATGCTCATTTCTCGGTCCCAGCACTTTGTCTCACATGACATCTTTATGGAAAAGGGGAAGGAGTCAGTCTAAGAAGTTATGATATAGGGAGCTCTCCTGGCCATGTAGAAAAAAGAAGAAGGAAATGAGGTTCCCACCTCTCTGGGGGATTATGGAGATGAAGGAAACAAAGTTGGAAGAAACAGAGTAGACAGAATGGGAGAGACTGACTTTGTGTTCCCAAGCCATGCAAGGAACCCAGAAGATCCCACAGGCTCCCCTAACATTTACATCTAGGCTGCCGAAGACAACAGTGATTACAGACGGGTGACCCTTTATCAAAGCCACACTGCAAGTGGGCTGCCTGAGTCTGGGTCAAAATGGCAATGAGGGCTGCTTTGCAGGAACAATGAAAATGAAGAGGAGGCTGGACCAGCAGCAGCCCCCATCCATGCCCCAAGGCTTGATCAAGCTAAGCAACCTGGAGCTTAGGATCTAGAGTTACAGGAACTGCTGATGTCAGCAGTAAATGCTGCAGTACATGAACACAGAAGTTCAGGTCATGCAATTGGGGACCAGTAAGGCACCAGCAATCTCCCATTTTTGCTAATTTTTTTTTAATTGGGAAAATTAGAATGAGTTTTTTTTTTTTTTTTTTTTTTTTTTTTTTTTTTTTTTTTTTTTAAGCCTCATAGTAACATGCAAATATCTCAGGGAAGAGAAGTAGTAGCTGGGTGAGGGCCCAAATCCCCCCCCCCAAAAAAGAGTCATTTTAAACAGATTAGGTTACCTTAAGAGATGTCTTTAATTATTCCATTTTATCCTGATTGAATTAAAGTCAAAGTTTTACTTCCTTCTACTATTGAAGGGGGGCTCAAGAGGAAGTTTAATGAAATGAAATAAATAACTACCTTTTCTTCAC
Source organism: Lutra lutra (assembly GCF_902655055.1). Taxonomy (NCBI): domain Eukaryota; kingdom Metazoa; phylum Chordata; class Mammalia; order Carnivora; family Mustelidae; genus Lutra; species Lutra lutra. The sequence continues at coordinate 158,619,351 of NC_062279.1, read as the reverse complement.
CTTCGAGGTATGGTTTCTTCCTTTTGATTTGTCTGCAAAATTTGCTTCCAGACAGGGAAGGTTCTGTATCAGTCTCTATTTTATGGGCAGAGTTTATCTCTTTTAAGCTTTCTTTCTGAGGGTGGTTTTTAATGTCTAAACCTGGGTTTAGACATTAGTTCCTATTACAGGTTGAAAGGGCTCTAAATATCTTCAACCATCTTGAAGAATGTTATTAAAACAGTAACAAAATACAAATACTTCATCCATTTATTCAGCAAATATTGAGTGCCTGGTCTGCTAGGCACTCAGGATAACATAAAATAATAAAAGTTCTTGCCTTTAAGGATTTGACTACTAATATTTTTTCTGTCTAACAATACTATAACTTTCCCAGACACTCACTTCATGTTCTTTTCTTTTTTTTAAAGATTTATTTTATTTTAGAGAGAAAGTATGGGTGGGGGGAGGGGCAGAGAGAGAGAGGGGAAGAGAGAGACTCTCACGCAGACTTCCCACTGAGCATGGAGCCTGGCATGCGACTGAATCTCAGAACCCTGAAATCATGACCTGAGTCAGAATCAAGAGTGGGATGATGCTTTACTGACTGAACCACCCAGGCTCCCCTGACTTTACTTTCTGAGCCTCTTTTATTTCTTAATACCTTCTATAGTCCACTACACATGAAAATATAAGCAGCAAAATTACTCAAGACTGTTGCAGGTGAATGACCCAACTGGTTTGAACAACAGCATAGATTTATTTTATTGACTCATAGAAACAAGTAAGGACAAGTTTAGTTGAGGGTCTGACTTTCAATAACATTAAATATTGATCTCTGTCCTCCTCCTGGCACTCTTTTCCTCTTTTACTCAATGTGAGCTCCATTTTCAGCTCTTTGCCCATAGATGGTAGAAATTTGCTCATGTATGTCTCAGACCTACAACCGGCTACTTTGTTAATATCTGCAGAGAAAAGTTTCTTTCTTAAGAATTCCAGCAAAATTCTGAGTATGTCTTTCATTGTCCCAGTGTGGGCCTATCTTTGAACCAGCGATTGTGGTCTGAGAGATGATGATGTCTGGCTGGCCACGCCTGGCTCACTCATCACCTCTGGATTCAGTAGTCAGGTCCAAACCACCCAAATCATTTGAATTTATAGAAGATCCCAAGGCAAGTTGGGTTTGTATTACCAAAAAGAGGAATAAAGGATGCTGGTCAAACAAAAGCAACAGATGTCCCAGATACTTAACTAAAAAGCTTTATACTTTATATAGTAATATTCTAGTTAAAGCTTCTAATTTGAACTAACTGGGAGGTGGAAAATTTGGCAATATTTGTAGAAACATTTAAAAGAAGTTTCTTTCTGTTTCTTTTAAATGAATTTCATGTGGGTTTGTAACAGAACAAATTTACTAAACTTTGCTTCAATTTCCTTAAGGCTAATTGCTGTAAGGTATACAAGGAAAGAGTTTGTAATTAGCATATGCTTTATCTCTATAAGCGAAAAGATGCTTCTCAAGTATTTGAGAATGATTGAAAATGTAGTTCTTTAAGTGGTTTTAAGCACTTTACTGCAATTCTTCTAACGCTATTAATTTACATGGCCAAATTATCACAGATTCTGACTTAATGAGGTGTTAGCACATATGCAGATGACATTATCTAGTTTGCTTTAAATAATCCTTAAGGCACAGTGTTTCCTCTACCACTGGGAAAGTTGTGCAAATGTTTGCTGAATCTTTTTAGAGCAAAAACTTTAAAGAGTAGCCCATTTTTTAAAATTGAAATCACATTACTCTAGTTTGGAGCATAGACTTTTTTACTTAAAACAAACTAGGTCTTGCTCACTTTATTTTATTTTATTTATTTATTTTTAAAGATTTTATTTATTTATTTGACAGAGAGAAATCACAAGTAAGCATAGAGGCAGGCAGAGAGAGAGGAGGAAGCAGGCTCCCTGCTGAGCAGAAAGCCCTATGTGGGGCTCGAATCCAGGACCTGGGATCATGACCTGAGCCGAAGGCAGCGGCTTAACCCACTGAGCCACCCAGGCGCCCCTGTCTTGCTCATTTTAGACATCTTCCTTTAAGTGCAGGATCTCCTGTCTGTCTCTTGGAACCCTGTATCTCTACGTGTGGCTTATAATAGTTTCCTTAATATGTGGTCCCTCAAATACTACAGATAAGCAAGAATCCACATACAGAAATTGAGAACATTTAGAAACTTTCATAGCAGTTAGAATAACACCCAAATACACATGCAGGGCATTAATCTTGTTGTTGAACATGATAGAGACTAGTTCAGTTATTCTGAACTTCTGTAATGGATTACATTTGCCACAACTACATTCAAACACAGCACAGTGGACCACACTGTGTTATCACAATGCTGGACAACATATTGTTATGCCCGAGTTTTCACGTCCGAGAGACCACCAAGGAGCCAAGCACTGATGCAATCACACGAGGGTTTATTTGACAAGCTTAAGCTTGGGCCCAAGTATACCCAACACAGCGGAGTAGGGACTTGGACCCTGAGGTGACATGGGCCCAAGTATACCTGACGCAGCGGAGTAGGGACTTGGACCCTGAGCCAGATTACAGTCAGAGTTTTTAAAGGCAGAGTAGGGGTGGACTCGGTGGTGGGTGAGGACAAAGGGGGTTATAGATGATGTAAGTCTCTAAGGAATTCTGGAAGTGGGTCTCCAGGACCATGAGGGGCTAGCTGTTGTCTGGGGGAAAGGTTATTCATTACCAATAACAAAAATCTTCTTGTGAGACCCTTTAGATGTATATCAGTGGGTCATATGCTTGGGAATGATCGCTGACACTATCTTGGAGGTTTAGAGATAAAGTTTCACATTTCTCCTATCAAGTGTCCTTGTTAGTGAGATTTAGGTTTAGAAGAAATTTAACTTTATTTACATTTCCTTCTGCCTCAGCCTCCTTCAGTTTTATGGTGGGGAGGGCGACATTAGGGCTTAAGGAACTGAGTTATTTGCCTCTGGAAATTGTGCTATTGAAAAGATAGATTCTTTGTTATAAATCACTAGGACATCTGTAAACCAAGGGAGACTTCTGTCTTGCAGTATTGTGATCTCTGCGAGATAACTATTTGTTTTTCTTTTAGGGCAGCCAGGGGTGGCTGAGGAATGTCACACATACTACCGAGGGGAGGGGAGCGGGTGGAGAGGGGGTGCAAGGTGCCAGCCTCCGCTTTGCCAAGATGGCTGTACTTATGTCAGGGCTAGACTTGAGGTGGGTACAGCCTTGTTTTTCTTGGCCTCCACATTATCATTTGTAAAGGATAAAAAAAAGAGAGAGAGAAAGAGAAAAGAAGGAAGGAAGGAAGGAAAGAAGGAAGGAAACTAGTCTTCTAGCCCAGATAGTTTGAGAAGAATATCTGTACCCAAAAAATTGTCTGAAAGCATCTGAAGGCTACAAAGACAGTAAAGAATTGCTCTGCCCAAATATGGAAGAAGATAGCATCATGTAAGACCTCAAGTGATCCCAGCAATGTCTTTATGTGGTCCCCCCAAAAGATTATACAGACATTTGAGGAACAAGACAATGTGATTAATGACCAAAATAAGCATTACACAATATAAATAGACTGATAATCCAGATAATGGGCTCATCAGTTATGGAATTTAAAATAAGAATGCTTAAGATAGTCTAGAAACATGGGGCACCTAGGTGGTTCAGTGGGTTGGGACCTCTGCCTTCGGCTCAGGTCATGGTCCTGGGGTCCAGGGATCGAGCCCCGCATCAGGCTCTCTGCTCTGTGGGGAGCCTGCTTCCTCCTCTCTCTCTTTGCCTGACTCTCTTCCTACTTGTGATCTCTGTCTGTCAAATAAATAAATAAAATCTTAAAAAAAATGGGAATTTTGTCAGAGAACTGGAACACATTTTATATAAGTACTAAGTGGACATTATACAATGAAAACATGCAACAATTGTGTCAAGAATTCAATGAATGGATTTATCTGCAGATTAGACTCTGCTCCAAAAGAAAATTAATGAAATAAAGAGAATTAGTTAAATAAAAAATAGCTCAGAGGAAAACATACAGAATGCAGCAAGGAGAGAAAAAATGATAGAAAACTCACCACACAAATGTAAAAACACCTGAGATACAGTGAAAATATCTATGTACATTTAACTGGAGTCTCAGAAGGAGAAGGGAGAGATAATGAAGCTGAGTAATATCCAAAGAGAAAATGGAGAAGAATTTTTCCAATTTGACAGAAGATTTCAAGCCACAGATTCAGGAAGCACTATGAATTTTAAGCTAGATAAATAAAAAGAAACCACACTGAGGTGTATCACAGTCAAATTGATGAAAGCCACAAAGAAGAAAAAAAAGAAAAGAAAAGAAAAAATGTTACCTTTAAAGAGCAACAATTTGACTAAGCAGATTTCTCAACAGGAATAATGTATGAAAAAAGTGAAAGAGGGGCACCTGGGTGGCTCAGTGGGTTAAGCCGCTGCCTTCGGCTCAGGTCATGATCTCAGGGTCCTGGGATCGAGTCCCGCATCGGGCTCTCTGCTCGGCGGGGAGCCTGCTTCCCTCTCTCTCTGCCTGCCTCTCCGTCTACTTGTAATCTCTCTCTGTCAAATAAATAAATAAAAAAAATCTTTAAAAAAAAAAAAGAAAAGAAAAGAAAAAAGTGAAAGAAATGAGATTTCAAGTTGTGAAAAAAGCAACTATCAACTGCTGGTTCTGTACTCAGTGGGGATGTTCTCCAAAAATAACAGTGAAGTAAAGGAATTGTCAGACAAACAAAAACTGGGAGAATTTATCACCGGTATATGATCCCAGAGAATATAAGAATATTCTACAGATAGGGGTGCCTGGGTGGCTCAGTCATTAAGCATCTGCCTTCAGCTCTGGTCTTGGTGCTGGGGTCCTGGAATCAAGCCCTACAGGCAGGACTCCCTGCTCAGTGAGGAGTCTGCTTCTCCCTCTCCTGTACATGCCCCCCCCCCAACCAACAACTCGTGTTCTCTCCCTCTCTCTCCCTTTCTCTCAAATAAATAAATAAAATCTTAAAACAAAACAAAACAAAACAAAACAAAACAGACTATTCTACAGGTAAAAGGAAAATGATCAAGGTTAGAAGCTCAGAGTTGTAGGAAGCTATGAAAAGAAATATAACAGTAAATGTGGGTAAATTTAAATGAATGTCAATGGTATAAAATGACAGAATTTCTTATGGAGTTTGAAATATATAATTAAAACAACAACAGGCACGTTGTAACAGTTGAGGAGGAGGGATACACAGATGTAAATGCTGAAAGGCCTTTGCACATCCAGAAAAAGAAAAAAAGTATTTACTTATATTAAAAATTTGAAAAGTCAAAAGCAATGGTTCTCAACCAAGGGTGATTTATTTGGTCTTCCAAGGAACATCCGACAATATCTGGAGACATTTTTGATTGTCATATCTTAGAGGATGTGACTGGCTGTCACCAGGTAGACAATGCCCAGAAAAGCCTCTCTCCTAACACAGGATTATCTGGTTCAAACCGTCAATAGTGTTGAGCAAAGTTGAGAAACCCTGATCTAGAGTTATTACCAAAGGATAGAGTCAAAGCACTGACTCAGGCTAACGGAGAGTGCAAAAGTGTTAAAAATAATAAATTCATATGGGGACAAGAAAGAAATAGAAAAAAGGAAAATAGATCAGGAGGGACAAATAGAAATTAAGTCAGATGATGGTACATTTACAATCAATTCTATCAGTAATCGTGTTAAATATAGATAGACAGATTCTGTACTTTAAAAATGATTGTATCGGGGCGCCTGGGTGGCTCAGTGGGTTAAGCCGCTGCCTTCAATTCAGGTCATGATCTCAGGGTCCTGGGATCGAGCCCCACATCGGGCTCTCTGCTCAGCAGGGAGCCTGCTTCCTCCTCTCTCTCTGCCTGCCTCGCTGCCTGCTTGTGATCTCTCTCTGTCAAATAAATAAATAAAATCTTTAAAAAAAAAAAATAAAAATGATTGTATTACTGGATAAAATAAGCAACCTTGTGCAATTTACAATAAATGTTCCTTAGATAAAATGCAGAAAGTTTTGGATGTTGAATATATTTCTTGAAAATGAGTGAATGAAAAAAAAAATATTTCAGCACTTCCCTATTGCTTCTAGGAGCATTTGTACATAGTATTTTTTTTCCCATCTCTCCTTATCCAGACATTTTATTCGAAGCTTTTTTGCACTGTGACAGTTAGTAGTAATTGCAGATTCAATTTTGTGATAGATTACCGTCTTTATATTTCACTAGACCTGAACTTCACGAGGGCAAAGATTAGGTTTGCTTTCCTGATATAAACAGTATCTGCCATGGTGACCGGCATGTAATTGGTATTCTATATATAGAATGACTTAAAAATGTTTATGGCATTCCTTTATCCCAATAGTTCTCTAAATTTTGGGTCTCAGATCCTTTTATTAAACTATTAAAAATCACTGAGGATTCCAAAGAGCTTGTTTAATCGTATCAATCAATAATTTCCATATTAGATATTAAAACTTCAAAGAGTTGAAATACTTTATTAATTCATTTAACGGTAATAAACCTATTACATGTTAACTTAAATTACATATTTTTATGAAAATATACTTTCAAAAAATTTCATGAGAATTATAGCATTGTTTAACTCTTTGCAAATCTTATTAGTGTCTAATTTAATAAAGACAGTTGGGGGCGCCTGGGTGGCTCAGTCTGTTAAACGTCAGTCTTTGGCTGAGGTCATGATCCCTGGGTCCTGGGATCCAGCCCTGTGTCAGGCTCCCTGTATCAGCAGGGAGTCTGCTTCTCTTTCTCTCCCTCTTCACCACTTGTGCTTATGCTATCTCTAACCCCCACTTGTGCATGTGCTCTCTCTCACACAAAGAATAAAATCTTCAAAAAACCCCCAAAAAACCAAAAAAAAAAAAAAAAAAAAAAACAGCTGGGCTTTTCTACTGCTTACGCATTCAGTATGTTGCAGTATGTTATTTTGGTTGAAATATATAAAGAAAAGTTGATCTTATACAGACATTTAGTTGGAAAGAGGAAGAGCATTTTGATAGAGTTTCAGAAAATTGTGGTTATTATTGTTTGATATTACTCCAATACTTGGCAAGTAGTATTTTCATTTCTTTTTTCTTTTTTTAAAGATTTTATTTATTTATTTATTCATTTATTTATTTATTTATTTATTTAAAGAGAAAGAGAGTGAGCTTGCCTGCACCAGCAGGGGGAGGGGCAGAGGGAGAAGCAAACTCTCCTCTAAGCAGGGAGTCTGACCTGGGGCTCCATCCCAGGACCTCAAGATCTGGACCTGACCCAAAGTCAGACTCTTAACAAACTGAGCCACCCAGGCACCCCAACAAGTAGTATTTTCTTAAAGGTTAATTACAATATGGATTGGAAAACATATCAATTACATCTTCATAATGTTACTTTAAAATCTATGCATCTATTTTGTACTTTAAATGGATCTTTTAGCCATGCATTGGATATTTGGAAAATATTAATTCATCAAATTATGAAGACCTCCCAAAGGTTGATACATTCATTGGAGAGGATAAAACATGCATTAGTTAATGTAAGAACCAATTTCATCAGAAAATATTGGGACATGATGAAGCTTAGGTATGGCATATCTATGTTAGATATTTTTTTAAAGATTTTATTTATTTATTTGACAGAGAGATCACAAGCAGGCAGAGAGGCAGGCAGAGAGAGAGGAGGAAGCAGGCTCCCTGCTGAGCAGAGAGCCCGATGCGGGGCTCGATCCCAGGACCCTGAGATCATGACCTGAGCCGAAGGCAGTGGCTTAACCCACTGAGCCACCCAGGCGCCCCAAAATTCTAATTTTCATTTGAAAGCTCAAGTTTTATCACTGGCAACAATCACTATCAGTGGTTTTCTTTGAAGTAGGAGGCTCACTTCATTCATTCTGAGACAATATCTGCCAGGTATTGAAAAGGCTAAATAATCAGAGTTTGTCGGTCAGTCATTTTTTTGAAGTAAAAATGTGTTCTGTGTTAAAAAATAAGACACAGCTACTTCAGCTCTCACTCAGAGAAACACAAGTACTTTTCTGAAGATAACTGTTTTAGTCTATAGACAGAAGTACTTCACGCTTATTTCCCATTTTGTCCAATAGAAGATTAAAAGGACATATACTCAGGGATCAAGATTTAATAAAATTTTAAAAAATTAACTATTTCTGTAGAGGCATTCTTTTCTTTTTTCAGATTTATGTATTTATTTGAGAGAGAGAGAGAGAGAGCAGGGGGAGGGACAGAGGGAGGAGAGAGAGAATCTCAAGCAGACTCCCCACTGTGCAAGGCCAATGTGGGGCTGAATCTCATGACCGTGAGATCATGACCTGAGCCAAAATCAAGTGTGGGCTGCTTTACCCATTGAGACACCCAGGTGCCCCCCAGGGACATACTTACTTGAAATTAGCTCTTTTGTTTTTCTTCCATGAGCGTATGTCAATAAAGAACACAAAAACTAGTTAATACAGTCTGGTGATTTGGGCATTAATTTCTGCAAAGGAGCCAATAGTTTTAGTCACCACTACTTTTGTATCATTAGTAAAAGTGTCAAGATAGTGCATACATAAATGGTTTTCACCTCATGAATCCTCTGAGAGAGAGCCTTGGGGACTGCTGCTGGTCTCACAGACCACACTCTGAGAAGCGCTGCTGTGTAACTGTCAAACTGTCTACTTGTCACCATGCTCTCCTCACCTCCACATATGGGAATATCTTCATTTAGGAACGCTCTTTTCTCTCACCTCTGCCTTCTTCAATGTGGTCTTATCTTCCCCAAGGCATGATGTATTGGCTGGCCCTCAAAATGGATTTGATTACTCCCACTCTGAGTACTGACACTATTTTGAACATCTTATAGTGTAATTCCACATTGTTCCTCTAATGTTCCTCTAATTAGGTCCTCTAATTGTGTCACCACTGTTATAGACTGAGCTTTCTAAAGGGGGATCTGTGTGCTATCAACCTTCGCATATATTATATGTCACATACATACTTATGTCCCACTAATAAATACTTATTACATATAAATGTAATGTATATGTAATAAATACTTATTACATCAAAATGAATTAAGTATGATTTTATTAAAAGTCATGGAATTCTCTCCAGGAAGTTCATTTTAAAAATCTGATTTTACTCTATTTTAAGATAGGTACTTTTATCATTAAGCCTAAAAAACAGAATTAAAAACCATTAAACAATTAAACCCAGTGACCTGGGTGATTTAATGCCAAATTTGATGATTTTGCTAGAAATTGTGTATTCACTCACTCATTTGTATTCCTTCATTAAGTTTAGTTTTAAACAAGAATTTATTGGGGCACCTGGGTGGCTCAGTCAGTTAAGCATCTGCCTTCAGCTTAGGTCATGATCCCAGGACACTGGGAACAAGTTGGCATGGAGTCCCGCATCAGGCTCCATGCTCAGTGGGAAGCCTGCTTCTACCTCTCCCTTCCTCTCCCCCCGTGTGTGCTCTTTCTCTCTCTCTCTCTCTCTTTCAAATAAATAAATAAGTAAATCTTTAAAAAAATAAAATAAATAAGAATTGAGCTCCTTCCTCCTATGTGGTAGCCATGACAGATATGAGGGGAGAACAAGGCATAGTGCTTAATCCAAAGGGCTTATATTTATTCAGAAACTATAATCATGATCACCAGCAAGTGTAAGGCCCTCTCTAGTCATTTGCTAGGCAGAGTTCCTCCTATCATAAACTGCATAAACTGTAAAAAGTGTAACTGAAGAGACATACACTTCAAAAAATTAAAATATAGTATTGTGGACACTGTTACAGAAATAGGAAAAATAAATGGTGAAGGCTCTAAAGAGGGAGCGAATCCTTCTGTCTGGATATGTGAATGAGAGCATCACCACTGAGATAACATTTGAACTAGACTTTAATTAAAAGAAACATGGCTGGTGGAGAAGGCGACAAGGATGAGTCTTACAAAAAGTAATAAGAGAAACTTGGAATTATGATAGGTCCTACTGTGTTCTCATGATGATTAAAGCCCATCGGGGCAGAATCAGAGGTTATAAGGAGAAGAGAGGAGAGGTGACTGGATTCTACTTTAGGCTTGGTTTATTCCAAGCTAGGTGAGCCATACCAAGGAGTTTGAATTTTATATACAAAGCTTGAGGGATCCAATGCAAATTTTTAAGAAGGATAGTGATGTGAACACCTCTGCTTAACTGGTAGATCCATCTGATAACCAACTAGAAAATAATGAGTAAGAAGATAATACAGAGAGAAGACTGGTTAAAGCAACATGTGTGATTTTAAGTCAGAAATGCTGAAAACCCCAAACTAACATAATAGCAGGAAAGAGTGAAGACAAAGACCCAGACTTGTGAGGCATTTCTGAAACAAATAGAACTGATGTGACTTAGCAATTATTTGGATCATGGGAATGAGGTAAAGGTAGGAAGAGAGGAGACATCAGCATTCATTTACTGAGAATTAGAAAAAATGGAGGTGCTGAATAGCACCTTGGTGAATACCAAGATTTAACAAAAAATCATGAGGTAGAATTGGTAAGCAAGATGGGGAGAGAATTTCCATTTTAGATGCAATTTAGACTTTAGGAACAAATAATCCTGTGTCCCTACTCTAGTTTGTCCAGCTATTGTACAGATGGCTCCCAACTTATGATGGTTTGACTTACAATTTTTCGATTTTATGATGGTGTGAAAGCAATAAGCATTCGGTAGAAACTGTACTATGAATTTTTTTTTTTTTTTTTAAAGATTTTATTTATTTATTTGACAGACAGAGATCACAAGTAGACAGAGAGGCAGGCAGAGAGAGAGAGGAGGAAGCAGGCTCCCTGCTGAGCAGAGAGCCCAATGTGGGTACTCGATCCCAGGACCCTGAGATCATGACCTGAGCCGAAGGCAGCGGCTTAACCCACTGAGCCACCCAGGCGCCCAGTACTATGAATTTTGAATTTGGATCTTTTCCCAGGCTAGGAACATGCTGTGCCATACCTCCTCGTGATGCTGGGCAGTCACAGCTTCCAGTCACCCAGCAATCTCGAGGATGAGCAACTGATACACTGATACAACTGATACAACCATTCTGTGCCTATACAACCATTCTAATTTTTACTTCCAATACAGTATTCAATAAATTACAGGAGATATTCAACACTTTATTCTATGATAGGTTTTGTGTTAGATGATTTTGCCCAAGTGTGGGCTAACGGAAGTGTTCTGAGCATGTTTAAGGTAGACAAGGCTAAGCCATGATGTTTGGTAGGTTAGGTATATTAAATGCATTTTTGACTTGTGAAATTTTCAATTTACAATGGGTTTCTTGGAACATAACCCCATTGTCAGTCAAGGAAGGTCTGTATATGATATTTTCATTTAATATGTAAGACGGATATACTCATGCGCAGTAAAGAATTTGCCCTTGCTCCAGGAGGGATCTGGTCTTAACCTTTAAACTTGGAATTTCCCAAGTAATAGGAGTCTTTGTCATTCATAGTGGGCCCCTCAGAGCACACCTGATAGTTTATACTAAGAAAGTCATTCTTGGTGGACTCCTTGGATCATGGGATATAACAATCAATCAATCAACCAGGACAACATAATAAAGCCTTAATAAAAAATGAACGCAGAACCTCAGGCAATCTTCCTAGACCATGAATACTCTGCTCATACTGTTACCTATGGAAGGCAGAGGGTAAAGCAGGTTGAAAACAGCTTCCCTTGAGAAGCTTCACTTTTCTAACCCTTCTATACTCCACCCTCTGCATCTTTCCTTGGACAGTTCTGATTTGTATCCTTTCTCTATAATAGATCATATGTTGAGTCTAATAGCTCTCCATGAATTCTGTGAGACTTTCTAGTGAATCATGAAAACAGGTGATTTGGGGAAGCTCCTGAATTTAGAGTTAGTGTCAGAAGTGAATATGGTCTTACATGAATTTCTCCCTCTAACTTTGTGGCTGGATCCTGTCTCCTTGTATTTGAGTTAAATGTCCTGGGCACACTTGGCAGTCTGGAGAACTGCGGAGAACTCAACCTCACAGTTGGCTTCATTCCAGGTGCTTACAGACTTATGTGGATTTACTAATTTATTTTAGAAGCGTTTGCACAAACTATATAATAGACATGGTGTGTGGCAGTGGAGTTATAGCAGTAAAAACAGAGGTAGACTCTGATCTCATGAAGCATAGAACCCAGGAATGATGGAGGTCAGATGAGTGCAATGAGCTGAATGGTGGTGTCCCCCCATCCTCGCCAATTCCTATGTTGAAATCCTACTTCACAATGTGGTGGTAGTAGGAGGTATGGCCTTTGGGGTAATTAGGTAACAATGATGGAGCTATCATGAATGGGATTCGGATCCTCTGCAACCCAGAAGAGAGTCCTCCCCAAAACCCAACCATGCTGCTAGATCTCAGGCTTCTGGCTTCCAGAATTATGAGGGGAAAAAAATGTCTGTTGTTTATAAGCTACCCAGTCTATGGCACTTTGTGTCAAATGGCTGTTAGCAGCCATTTGGTATATCAGTATAAACATGAATGTCATCAACATCAAGATGGTATTTGAATTCATGGCTACAGATCAGGTCATAAGAAAGGGTTTTTAGACAGAGTCCTTGACTCAAGAAGCAAAAGTTCTCTTTAAACTCAAAGATCCTAGAGTAGAAGAGGCAGAATTTTCTATACCTGCTTCTCACCTGTAATTGAGCATGTACAACCATAACGCATGACCTGAAGTCACCAAATAATAATTTATTCCCGAATGGTTCAGTAAAGGAAACCCAAAATTGATACCTTACAATATTAGCAGCAAACATAGGAGATATACATATCCAGAAAGAGAAATCTCCAGAAAGAGCTGATAGGGAGTTTCATTTTATTTTTCTAAGAGACCACACATCACTGGATTATGACATGTTGCCATTGCAAACATACCATTGGCCCCGGTGATCTTCTGGAGTAAAGAAACTTACTTTTAACATTTGAAATGGGCATGTTGGCAAGAACAAATTTTCTGAATTTCAAATGAGTTTTTCTGCTTTGAAAGTGCTTTAGCATCTACTTCTGACCACCTTATAAATGTCATGCACAAAAATAAAAGAAATTATCCTTTATTTTATACCCCAACACAGTGCAATAAAAAGTAAGCCTGGAGGAAGGAAGTTACGGCCAAAATTTCAGGTGAAATTGATTTTTGCAGGTGACTTCATTACTGTTGTTTACTATGTGATTTCCTAACTTCCATTTTACAAAAGCTTACCAGTAAGCCTTTAGAGGTTCTTAAGCTATGGACGGGTTAACAAGATTTTATTTCTCAAGGTGATAAAACATGTGAAAACAGGTAATTGACTAAGCAACTGAAATGTCATATTGTCCTTCCTTCCTTGTCTACATTTATTCCTCCATATTAAGAACTGATTCAGCCCCATTGAACAAGTGGCCCAGAATATGAAAACCCTCTTGGATTTTTTTCTTATGTACAAACCAGAACGTCTCTTGAAAACTTTTTTTTTTTTTTTTTTTTTTTTTTTTTTAATAAAGATTTTTTTTGACAGACAGAGATCACAAGTAGGCAGAGTGGCAGGCAGAGAGAGAGGAGGAAGCCGGCTCCCCGCTGAGCAGAGAGCCCGATATGGGGCTCGATCCCAGGACCCTGGGACCCTGGGACCATGACCTGAGCCTAAGGCAGAGGCTTTAACCCACCGAGCCACCCAGGCACCCCTCTTGAAAACTTTTGTTTTTGTTTTAGAAAATCAACTGCTGGAGAAGAATAATACTGGGAACAACTTATGATTCACTAGACAACACAGCACTCTCTAGTATTGGAAAAATTAATGATAACATATATATTTGAAAAGAAGACTCTTTGCGCAGTTTAGATTAACCACATTTTCAGCCAAATGAAGCATTCCATCTTCTAATAAAGACAAAACACTTGGCATTTCCCATTGTGTTCAATGGGATCAGTCAGCCCCGAACATCTTATTGAATCCAGGAAGGGTACACGGCGAAACAGAGGTCTCTGCTTTGTTTCATACCTTCTACTAATTTCCCCACTACAGAAACTGTCTTTGTGGGGTTTTCTCTGCTTTGTAAACTTAAACATCTCAATGCACAGATCCGTTGTATTGAGACTGGTTGATTAAAAATAGACAAACACTGAAAAAGCACAAAATATTATTCTCTGACTGTATTTGTTTGACAAACATTGACAAACATTGTGTTAAATTCTGCATTATGGGGCACCTGGGTGGCTCTGTCAGTTAAGGGGGGGACTCGGTTTTGGCTTAGGTAAAGATCTCAGGGATCGAGCCCCCACTGGAGTCTGTCTCTGCTCTCACTGGGGAGTCTGTTTGAGATTCTCTCTCTCCTGCCCCTCACCCCGTACACATGTGCGTGCCTGTGCTTGTGTGCGCACTCTCTCTCAAATTAATAAGTAATTCTTTAAAAAATAAACTCTACAACTGGACAACAGTCCAAAAGTGAGAAAAGTGAGCAGAAGGCAAGCTGAGGGCAAAGCACAAGCTAACACCCCCCCCCCCCAGCCCCATAGCCAGGTGGTGCCATTCCTCAGGCACTCCCAGCTGCCCCAGCACAAAAGAAAGGGAAAAAACGATAGTTAACTGATGGGTATCGCAGTCCTCCTGCAGGACAGGAGTCTCCCTCAGCTTGCAGCTCTCTTAATGATTTAAAAGAAAAAAAAAAAGGATCTCCAGAAACCTATAGACTCAATTTAATTCCTAGAGCCCTCACATCACCCTCCTTCTATAGAATAGAAAAATCTATAATCTGTTACTCCTCACAACCCTGGTAAGCTCATCCCGCCCATGGGTCCTGTCCCTGTGCTTTAATAAAACCACCTTTTTGCACCAAAGATGTCTCAAGATTCTTTTTTTAAAATTTTTTAATTTTTTTTTTTTTTTATTTTGACAGAGAGAGATCACAAGCAGGCAGAGAGAGAAGGGGAAGCAGGCTCCCTGCCATCCCAGGGCCCTGAGACCATGACCTGAGCTGAAGGCAGAGGCTTAACCCCCTGAGACACCTAGGCACCCCATGTCTCAAGATTCTTTCTTGGTCGTCTGCTCTGAACCCCACCACTTCAAACTGATGAAGTTATAGAATATAAGTGAGGTCCGGAGCCCATGGCCAAGAAAAGAATTCTTAAGATGACTCTGGTGCAAAAAGGTGATTTATTAAAGCATGGGGACAGGACCTGAGGACAAGAAGACTTGCGGCATTGGGCTTGTGAAGGGAGGCAGGTTATATATGAAGGAGTTGGGGGACATAAGGAAAAAGGGCAGTTCCAATAGAACTTTCATATGCTAAAGAGGACCTATAAGATACCAGAGGCCTTGCCATTGTCAAGTCAAGGTGGATTTTTCCCCTTCTAGCAAGGCATTAACATTAAGATAGTTGGGAGATTCTGGGAAGAGCATTACTCCTGTCCTACCCAGGAGTGGAGGAGGGGTGGGGGAAGGTTGCAGGGTGTCAGCTCATGCTTTGTCCTCAGCTTGCCTTCTGCTCCCACATCAAAACCACATCAAAAGGATCAAATCCTCACTGGGGCATGAATTCTTAGGGCTTACCTAGCTCATTTAATCCCCAGAGCCAGGGAACTAGGATTCAAAATTGCTAAAAAAACAAAACAAAACAAACAAAAAAGACCCCCAAAATGAAAAAAAAAAAACAAACCCACAGTAATTTCCGCTTCCATAGGTAGAGTTTGTTACATTGCCATGTCACATCTTATAGAATTGCTTTTGGGTTTTCCTTAATATATTATAAAGAATATCAGAGGCTCATATGCTTGTTCACAATTTAAAATTTTATTTAAGCTGTATTTTTAAGGTTCTTTTATCCTTTTAGCCTTCTTATTTTATACAAACACACACGGAACAAGAGTTTATAAGTTTTCATTTGGTATTTTTTACAAAGGCACTGCAACCATCTTTGACGCTCAAACTTAAAATACCACCAAAGTTAATTTTTAAAGAATTTAAGAAAATTTAAGAAACAATATTGATATACTAAATCATTGCTTTTTTAACTTTTGATTAACTAGATTTTATTGAAAAGAAGATATGTGCAATTAGAAAAAAAATGAGGACAGGAAGAAAAGATAAACAATGAAAGGAAATATCCATTTTCCCCCAGAACTCTCAGGTCAGTCTGCTTCCTAGAGCCCATCACTGTCAATAGTTAATTGTGCCTCCAGAAATATTCTATGCATATAAAAGCACATGTAATATATGTAACGCCTTTTGAAAGTTTTTACTTTGAAATAATTTTAGATTTACTAAAAAGTTGCAAAAATAATACAGAATGTTCATGCATATCTTCTACTAATTTTCTCTTGTGCTGATGACTTTTAGAAAAATGGTACAGTTATCACAACCAAAACATTAACAGGTCAATAATATATTAGCTAAATGATATATTTAAATTTCAACAATCCTCTGCTCCCAGTGTTTTTTTTGTTTTAGGGTACAATCCAAGGACCCATAATGCTTTTAGTTGTTGTGTATCCTTAGTATTCTCTAATCTGGGACACTTCCTCAGTCTTGTCTTTTATTGCCTGATATTTTTGATGAGAGCAGATCAGTTATTTCAGAGAATGCTCTCAATTTGAGTTCATCTGATGCTTCTCATGAGTAGGTTGTGTTTATATATTTTCATCAAGAATAGCATGTCTGTCTCATACGAGAGGTACATGATGTAGATGTATCTTAACACCGATGTTGCACATTGATGTTACAAAAATGTAATACAGATTTGAGTATATTGCACACATTTCTTGCATATTTTTTAACTTAGCATTTTATTTCAGCATACCATTCATCTTTATGTGTGTTGTGTTTTATTCCATTGCACTCTAAGCCACAGGTGATTTAATCCGTCTACTATTGTTGAACATTCAGGTTATTTCTGGTCTTCTTAATTTAATTTTTTAAAGTTAGCTTTATGCCAAGATGGGGCTTAAATTCACAATCTCAAAATCAAGAGTCCAAAGCCCTACTGACTGAGCCAGCCAGGCACCTCTGGTCTTTCAAATTGTGAGTAACAATACGAGGGAGGACATTATTTTAAATGCATTTGTGCATGTTTGTGTATATACATGCAGGACAAATTTCCAGAATTAGAATTGCTGGGTCAAAGTTTGCATGTCAATTTTGATGATATTGACGAATCTCTTGACTGTATACATGCCCCTCCTTAGCCATGGAGCAGGAGGCTTATTTTCTCACATGTGGACTAACACTTTTTAATCTTTGCTAATATGGTAGGTAAGATGATACTTTTTTGTTGTTTTAATTTACATTTCTTCTATGATGTCTATCTGTTAATAAACTATTGCAGTTTTATGTGAAATAAGTCACAGTCCGAGAAAGACAAATACCATATGATTTCACTCCTATGTGGAATTTAAGAAACAAACAAACAAAGAGACAGGAAAACAGAGTCTTAACTAGAGGGAAGAAACTGGTAGTTACCAGATGGGAGGAGAGTGAGGGGGTGGGGGAGACAGGTGATGGGGATTAGAGAGTACATTTATCATGAGGAGCACTGAATAATGTAGAGAATTGTTGCATCACTGTATTATACATAGTAATATATACTATTGCTATATTACTAAGTAATATAACACTGTACATTAACTCTGCTGGAATTAAAAATAAAATTAAAAAAGAAAATGATTGTGATTTTTGTGTACTCTTTATTCTTGTCCTTTGCCTATTTTTCTACTGTCTTTAGACTTTTTCATATTAAAAGGATTCTTTAAGGGGAGCCTGGGTGGCTCAGTGAGTTAAAGCCTCTGCCTTCGGCTCAGGTCATGATCCCGGAGTCCTGGGATCGAGCCTCTCATTGGGCTCTCTGCTCAACGGGGAGCCTGCTTTCTCCTCTCTCTCTGCCTGCCTCTCTGCCTACTTGTGATCTCTGTCTGTCAAATAAATAAACAAAATCTTTTAAAAATTTTAAAAAATAAAAGGATTCTTTAAATAGTAAGGCAGTTAATCCATTGGCATTACTGCAAGAGTTTTTCTCAGTCTTTCATTTGGATTTTGACTCCCTTTATAGTCCTCTCATAGCGGGTGTTGGTGGTATAGTGGTGAGCATAGCTGCCTTCCTTTGTAGTCCTCTCCTGTGAGTCTTAGAGTGGCCAATGAACCACATGTTTCTCAATGTCAAAGATCTCTGGAAACTATTCTATAAAACTATCTGTCATCATAATATGATATAATTCCCCTTTTTATATTAATAATTGTCTCTTGTTTAAAGCTCATCCTTGAGTTAAAATGTGTAAATGCACTTTGTGATTTAATTGCTTGTTTTGCTTTAAGTCTGAGCAGTCATACTATCACAGAATTAGCGAAATGGTAACAGTTATTATCGGTCAGAAACTTTCACCATTACACATTTTTTGCCAATTTATTTACTATTGTAATTGACTCTAGTCTCAGAACAGTAATTCTTCAACCTGTGCTATAGAGTGAAATGGAACAATGGCTGCTTACCTCTATATGTATGTACATATCTATATATTCTTAAATATATATCTATCTATAAATAGATAATATCTATAAATAGATAATTAAATATATATCTATTCCTAAATATATATTATTTATAAATGTTTATATATTTATGTATTTATGTTTATATATAAAAGTACAAAAGTCATTACCTGACAAATGTACACTCTTGGATATTGGATACCAGATGTTCCTAACCTGGAAAAAAACAGTAATTTTCTCTCAGAAAATATAGACTTTAAAAAACTAGACTTTTGACAGTGTTCTCCAAAGTAAAAATGATTCCTGCTCAAAAAGAATTTAAAAAGTGTCTTTGCTATCTTTCTTCTTTTGCTTTATTTTGAGCTCTAGAACCTTCCTGCATCCTGCATTCATCACAGCCCTTTTATTTTGACATAATAAGTGCCAGATACAGCTGTGCCTGGTTTCTGAACTTGAGTCCAGGGAACATTTGGTTATTGAAAAGAGAGATCTGTTGGAACTGGTTGAATCCTGGACTGGAGTCATGAGATTCAATGTTGGACAATGTCTACATAATGTGGTAATGTCCAGCCCTCCCTCATCACCAGCCTGGACAGCCTCCCCCACAGCTGGAGCCCTTGGCATGCTGCTGACTGTTCTGTCTGGTCCCAGGCGCTAGGACAAATTCTGAGCTTTGACAAGGAAGAATTGCATGGCTCTGAGTCAGTGTTTCTTACCTTTGGCTGCCGATGCGGGGAAAGGGGAGCTAGAATTTGGTATTGGTACTTAGGAGAACAGAGACTAGAGTTTAATATTATATATGACTCAGACGGCAGTTGGCACTTCCCAGCCCCTCAGAAATTCGGTTGGCTTTGTTTTCAACTATGATGTATGTGGCCTGACAGCAAACAAAATTGCCCTACATTTTCTAAGATTTCTTATAGTTGACATCCTCATGCTTCTCTCTGTTCCTATACTGTTGGGTCTGTTCTTTGCCCAGAGAGCACATACATAGAAAGTCCATTTTCTTCCCTGTTTCCAGAAGAAAGTCACAAGCGTTTCGTGACTTTTGTGTATGGGGAGAAGAGTGTCATTGAGATGGGTGACATAAAGAACAATTAGCCTTCTGTTGTACTCATAATTGTCCTATAAGTTTAATATAGTTAACATTTTCATCTTAGAAATGGATACATTGGACCCAAGGAAGTTAAGGAAACTAAGGTCATAAAACTAAAAAAGTGTCAGAATCAGTATAAAACCCTGATCTTTCTGATTACCTTATGCTGTCTATTATTAATATTCACCTCTTTCCAATCATCATGTTTCACTTCAATGATATTGAGTAGATGTATGCGTATAAATTTATAAAATTAGTTTTGAGAGAAAGGGATATAGATATATAAATGCAATAAGAATATGGTTTATTTTTGCAAGCAACACTGAAGTAGATTTTTAACCTTAATGGAAATCTAACCTTAATGGAAATCTTAATGGACATCTTTTTTTTAACTATTAATACACAGATTCCTAGGCGTGCAGAGCATCTGTAATAGGTTATGTCTTAAAAATGAAAGGGAAAAAGATAAAGATGAACTAGATCACCGTGTGAAAAGAGATGTGTTGGAATATTTTACCAGTCCTAGTCCACCTAATTTATGAAGCCTAATAATGACCCAGGTTTAGATGGAAGTTCTGACTATTAAGTAGCAGAATAAAATATGCCTGTGTGTAATGGGCCTCAGAGGGTATACCGACTATAAGTCAGTATATATAGTGTATATTGACTTATATATCTTTCTGTGTTACAATATTTAGAAATTTCATCAGTTTGAGTACTGTGTGCAATTTTCCAACGATTCTGTTCTTACATAACTTTTGTCTTTGATGGAGTGGTTTTTTCCTAGCATTCCCAAGAAAATGAAATATTTAATGCCATGGATTGATTAATATTATAAACAAATGTAATTTATATAGAAATGCACCAGCAAATGATTCCTGTGCTCATCCTTGCATAAATAATGTACTTGTTCTGTTACAGAATTTTGCTCTTCTAAACAGAAGTCTCCCTGGGCAATCGACAGCTGTTTCTATAGGATGGCAATTAATGTTTTTTCCCCATTAAAAAGGAATGCTTTGCATTCTTATAAAAAAAAGAAAGATTAGTGCAAGGATGCATGTTATTTCCTAATTTTAAACCAGCTTTACTGAAACATGTTAGATATAGGTGAGATAATTATACAGTCCAGGAATATCTTGCAGGAAAAAAAAAAAAAAGTGGCTTTAAAGCAGTAGTTTCCAACCTTAGAGGGTTTGTTTAAATATTCAGTTTCTAATTTAGTAGGTATAGGGCTAGGCCTGATAGATAATTTATGCTTTCAGCAATCTCCCAAGTGATTCTGATGTTGTTGGTCCAGGGACCACACTTTGAGAAACACTGCTCCAAAGAAGCTATTTTTCAAATAAGGATAAAATCTTTTAAGGGCACCTGGGTGGCTCAGTTGGTTAAGTGTCTGACTTTAGCTCAGGTCATGATCTTCGAGTTGTGTGATTAGTCCCACATTTGGTTCCCTGATCAGTGGGGTGTTGGCTTTTTCCTCTGCTTTTGCCTCTTCTGCTCCCCCTGCTTATGCTCTCCCTCTCTCTCAAACAAATAAATAAGATACTTCAAAAAAAGTCACACTGTCCCAACTTTTCCTCTCATATTTCTAAGAAAGAGGGAGTACTGTTGAAATAAAAATTTCTTTTTTTTTTTAAAGATTTTATTTATTTATTTGACTGGCAAAGATCACAAGTAGGCAGAGAAGCAGGCAGAGAGAGAGGAGGAAGCAGGCTCCCCGCTGAGCAGAGAGCCCGATGTGGGGCTCGATCCCAGGACCCTGGGATCATGACCTGAGTTGAAGGCAGAGGCTTTAACCCACTGAGCCACCCAGGTGCCCCAAAATGCAAATTTCTGATCTTTCTAATCATTTCCTCTCTCACTTTCTGCTAGGCCAGTCAGATTCTCGACTCACTCCCACTTCTAGCATCTTAGCTTGAACTTAGCTGGACAAGTCTTTAATTTAATCAACAAAGAGCAAGGAACTCCATCTGGACTCATGTGGTATTCTAAAATCTACCCTTGTCATTGATCAAGCTGATGTTTGGGTCTCCACTTAGTTGTAGCACTCTGGACCGAAGATGGTATGAATGATTGAATTTAGACATGAAATCCCACCTTGAACTTTGAACCTGGCAATTCAGAAATTTTAAATGGCATTTTAATGGTAAGCTGAGAAACCAAACTTCAGGTTTGTTTTTAATCTTCTTTCTCAGTGTCCTGCATTGTGGCTTTCTCTACTTCGAATGGACAATACTCATGTAGGTGCATATGTTCAATTCATAAATTGCTTATTGAGGTCATATCATCCTAAGGTACTATTCCAGATACTTCAAAAATTACAAAGGTGAAAAATAAACATAATATAAGCAAAATACTTATATTTTGGAAGAGAATAAGAAAAATCAATGCTAAGAAGTGGTGCTATTGGCAGCATGAGCAAAGAAATCTGTGGGGCAGGTGATGTGAGATCATATGCAATTGATAAGCTAAAGGAAAGTCTGCTATCAGAAACATTATTTGATATAGGCATTGGCTGATGGTAATTCATTGAAAGGAAGAGAGTTAGTGGGATTAATAGTGATCAAAGGAAATTGTAGAAGAAATAAAGGTAGAAAGCACAAGTGGGAATGATTTTAGGATAGTAATTCTTGCACACCTACAAGTGAAAAAGAAGTTTGGAGAAAAATGGAGTGGTAGACAAGAGGGTTCTTCACCCATTCCCCATTCACATGTCCCACTGTGAAGATTTTGGCTGAAAGACAGCCTTCACATGACAGTGTCTTTGAAGGCTGCCTCATTGCAGAGAACAGTCTGCCCATACCCTAGGAAGATAGGAAGGTAAGATCCTTTAAGATCAGTGACACTCTGATTGGCAATATTCTCTTTCCAGTTCCCTGCTGAGTTGGCCAAAGCCTTGTCAGACCTGTGTCCATTTGACTTCTTCCCCTAATCCATCCTTCTCTATGCAGGTGTTGATCCCTACTTAGTAAATGTCTTGTGAACTGATACCTGTGTTGTGGAGGATCTCAAATTCCAGAGTGAAGCAGATATTCCTACTTGGTTCCATAGACAATGAGGAATGCCTTGAGTCTATCTTGAAGTCAAGTGATATGCTTGGAGATGTGTCTTAGGAAAAAAAATTCAGTAAGAATATGTATAAAAGAGATTAAAGGAGAGGAAACTGGAATAGAGATAGGTGAAAAATTTTGCTATGAACAGAGAAGGTATACGAAGACATTAAAGGAAAAATAGAGTTGAGTGTGAGAGACATGGAAAAAGAAGAATCTGCAGAACTCAGGAATTGATTGGATATGAGAGTTTGAGAGTTGAGGGGTGAAGGAAAGGAGAAACTCAGGTTTTTTTCTAAGGTTCTGAACTTGAGGAATGGTAAACATGGTAGGGCCATTAACAAAAATAAGGGAGTCAAGTCAAGTAGTGTTTCGATTTAGAAAGAAAGATAATCTATTGTTTATGTCTTCTGGTATGATTCTGTAACCCACGTTTCTGTAGATGTCCTTTGCATATGGCAATAAATTAGGTCATATTAATGGTCATAAACAGAATTGCAGCATTAGCCCCCATGTCTTCTCCAGTTATTTCTGGATATCCACAAGATCCTCTCATGCTTCAGTTTTTTCACGTTCTAGTGCTCTGTTCCTCTGAGGGGAAACACACCTCCTCTCTAAGATGCTGAATCCCAGAGCTCTGCGTACCTTAAACCCACCTAATGGTGCTAAATTGCTCATTTTAAGTTTGATGAAGTGTATAACTCGGTAGCGTTAATTACATTCACAGTGTTGCACCACCATTGCCACTACTTCCAAAACTTTGGGTTTTTAAAACACATTCATTAGTTAATTAATTTTAATGAGGCCTTATTTTTCTTTAGAACAGTTTTAGGTTCACAGCAAAATTGAATAGGCAGTACAGAAAGTTCCTATGTATTTTCTCCCCCAGCACATGCACAGCCTCCTCTATCATCAAAATCCTACACCAGAGTAGTACATTTGTCACAATCTGTAAACCAACATTGATACATCATGATCACCCAAAATCCTTAAGTTGCATTTCACTCTTGGTGTATGGTTATGAGTGCGGACAAATGTGTAATAATATATGCCTCCCATTTATAGGATCATACAGAGTAGTTTCACTGTCCTAAACGCCCTCATGTCTTCCGCCGATTTGTCCCTCCCTCCTCCACCCATTCCTGGCAACCACTGGCACATTCAGAGTTTCCATAGTTTTGCCTTTTCCAGAATATTATGTAATTTGTCATACAGTGTGCAACGTTTACAGATTTTTTTTTCACTTAGTAATATGTATTTAAGGTTCTTCCAGGCCTTTTTGTGGCTTATAGTTCATACCTTTTTAGCACTAATACTCCACTGTATGAACGTACTGAAATTCATTTATCCATTCACCTGCTGAAGGACTTTGTGACTGCTTCCAAGTATTGATGATTGTAAATAAAGCTGCTATAAACATCCATGCACAGGTATTTCTGTGGACGTGTTTTCAGCTCATTTGGATAAATGCCAAGGAGTACAATTGCTGGATCATATAGAAAGGGTAGGTTTAGTTTTGTAAGAAACTGGTAAAACTGCCTTCCAAAATGGTTATCCCAATTTGCATTCCCACCAACAATGAATGAGAATTCCTGTATCTCCACATTTTTGCCATCATTTGATGTTGTTGTCAGTGTTTTGGATTTTAGCTATTCTAATAGGTGTGTAGCTGTTAAAATTTGCAGTTGTCTGGAGGGAGGAGTCAAGATGGCGGAGAAGTAGCAGGCTGAGACTACTTCGGGTAGCGGGAGATCAGCTAAATAGCTTATCTAAAGATTGCAAACACCTACAAATCCAACGGGAGATTGAGGAGAGGAAGAACAGCAATTCCAGAAACAGAAAATCAACCACTTTCTGCAAGGTAGGACTGGCGGAGAAGTGAATCCAAAGCGACGGGAAGAGAGACCGCGGGGGGAGGGGCTGGCTCCCGGCGAGCGGCGGAGCAACGGAGCAAAATCAGGACTTTTAAAAGTCTGTTCCGCTGAGGGACATCGCTCCAGAGGCTTAACTGGAAGCCCAGGCGGGGTCAGCGTGGCCTCAGGTCCCGCAGGGTCGCAGAAGGATCGGGGGTGTCTGAGTGTCGCAGAGCTTACCGGTATTAGAACGGGGAGGCCGGCTGCAGAGACAGAGCCGAGGAGTGACTCTCAGCTCCGGGTTGCCTTGAACCGGTCGCAGGCTCGGTCAGCTCGGAGCGTGGCCGGAGGCCAGGGTGGCGGGAGTCATTGGGCGCTGTTCTCTGAGGGCGCACTGAGGAGTGGGGCCCCGGGCTCTCGGCTCCTCCGGGCCGGAGACCGGGAGGCTGCCATCTTTATTCCCATCCTCCGGAACTCTACGGAAAGCGCTCAGGGAACAAAAGCTCCCGAAAGCAAACCCCAGCGGATTACTCAGCGCGGCCCCGGGTAAGGGCGGTGCGACTCCGCCTGGGGCAAAGACGCTTGAGAATCACTACAACAGGCCCCTCCCCCAGAAGATCAACGGGAAACCCAGCCAGGACCAAGTTCACCTACCAAGGAGAGCGGCGGAATTCCAGAGGAGAAGAAAGCAAAGCACGGAACTCATGGCTTTCTCCCCATGATTTTTTAGCCTTGCAGTTAATTTAATTTTTTTTTCTTTTTAAATTTTTTTTTCTTTTTCTCTTCTTCTGCTGAATTTTTTTTAACTTTTACCGTTTTCTTTTTTTAACGTTTTTTAAATAGTTTATCTAATATATATATTCTTTTCCTCTTTTTTTATTTTTTCTTTATCGGCTTTCTTTTTTTTAATAGTTTCTTTTTTTTTCTTTCTTTCTGAACCCCTTTTTATCCCCTTTCTCCCCACTCACAATTCGGGATCTCTTCTGATTTGGCTAAAGCATATTTTCCTGGGGTTGTTGCCACCCTTTTAGTATTTTACTTACTCCTTCATAAACTCTTATCTGGACAAAATGACAAGGCGGAAAAATTCACAACAAAAAAAAAAAAAACAAGAGGCAGTACCAAAGGCTAGGGACCTAATCAATACAGACATTGGTAATATGTCAGATATAGAGTTCAGAATGATGATTCTCAAGGTTCTAGCCGGGCCTGAAAAAGGCATGGAAGATATTAAAGCAACCCTCTCAGGAGATATAAAAGCCCTTTCTGGAGAAATAAAAGAACTAAAATCTAACCAAGTTGAAATCAAAAAAGCTATTAATGAAGTGCAATCAAAAATGGAGGCTCTCACTGCTAGGATAAATGAGGCAGAAGAAAGAATTAGCGATATAGAAGACCAAATGACAGAGAATAAAGAAGCTGAGCAAAAGAGGGACAAACAGCTACTGGACCACGAGGGGAGAATTCGAGAGATAAATGACACCATAAGACGAAACAACATTAGAATAATTGGGATTCCAGAAGAAGAGGAAACAGAGAGGGGAGCAGAAGGTATATTGGAGAGAATTATTGGAGAGAATTTCCCCAATATGGCAAAGGGAACAAGCATCAAAATCCAGGAGGTTCAGAGAACCCCCCTCAAAATCAATAAGAATAGGTCCACACCCTGTCACCTAATAGTAAAATTGACAAGTCTTAGTGACAAAGAAAAGATTCTGAAAGCAGCCCGGGAAAAGAAGTCTGTAACGTACAATGGTAAAAATATTAGATTGGCAGCAGACTTATCTACAGAGACCTGGCAGGCCAGAAAGAGCTGGCATGATATATTCAGAGTACTAAATGAGAAAAACATGCAGCCAAGAATACTATATCCAGCTAGGCTATCATTGAAAATAGAAGGAGAGATTAAAAGCTTCCAGGACAAACAAAAACTGAAAGAATTTGCAAATGCCAAACCAGCTCTACAGGAAATATTGAAAGGGGTCCTCTAAGCAAAGAGAGACCCTAAAAGTAGTAGATCAGAAAGAAACAGAGACAATATACAATAACAGTCACCTTACAGGCAATACAATGGCACTAAATTCATATCTCTCAATACTTATCCTGAATGTTAATGGGCTAAATGCCCCAATCAAAAGACACAGGGTATCAGAATGGATAAAAAAACAAAACCCATCTATATGTTGCCTACAAGAAACTCATCTTACACCCGAAGACACCTCCAGGTTTAAAGTGAGGGGGTGGAAAAGAATTTACCATGCTAATGGACATAAGAAGAAAGCAGGAGTGGCAATCCTTATATCAGATCAATTAGATTTTAAGCCAAAGACTATAATAAGAGATGAGGAAGGACACTATATCATACTCAAAGGAACTGTCCAACAAGAAGATCTAACAATTTTAAATATCTATGCCCCTAACGTGGGAGCAGCCAACTATATAAACCAATTAATAACAAAATCAAAGAAACACATCGACAACAATACAATAATAGTAGGGGAGTTTAACACTCCCCTCACTGAAATGGACAGATCATCCAAGCAAAAGATCAACAAGGAAATCAAGGCCTTAAATGACACACTGGACCAGATGGACATCACAGATATATTCAGAACATTTCATCCCAAAGCAACAGAATACACATTCTTCTCTAGTGCACATGGAACATTCTCCAGAATAGATCATATTCTTGGTCCTAAATCAAGTCTCAACCGGTATCAAAAGATTGGGATCATTCCCTGCATATTTTCAGACCACAATGCTCTAAAGCTAGAACTCAATCACAAGAGGAAATTTGGAAAGAACCCAAATACATGGAGACTAAACAGCATCCTTCTAAAGAATGAATGGGTCAACCAGGAAATTAAAGAAGAACTGAAAAAATTTATGGTAACAAATGATAATGAAAACACAACGGTTCAGAATTTGTGGGACACAACAAAGGCAGTCCTGAGAGGAAAATATATAGCGGTACAAGCCTTTCTCAAGAAACAAGAAAGGTCTCAGGTACACAACCTAACCCTACACCTAAAGGAGCTGGAGAAAGAACAAGAAAGAAAGCCTAAACCCAGCAGGAGAAGAGAAATCATAAAGATCAGAGCAGAAATCAATGAAATAGAAACCAAAAAAACAATAGAACAAATCAACGAAACTAGGAGCTGGTTCTTTGAAAGAATTAATAAGACTGATAAACCCCTGGCCAGACTTATCAAAAAGAAAAGAGAAAGGACCCAAATAAATATAATCATGAATGAAAGAGGAGAGATCACAACGAACACCAAAGAAATACAGACAATTATAAGAACATACTATGAGCAACTCTACGCCAACAAATTTGACAATCTGGAAGAAATGGATGCATTCCTAGAGACATATAAACTACCACAACTGAACCAGGAAGAAATAGAAAGCCTCAACAGACCCATAACCAGTAAGGAGATTGAAACAGTCATCAAAAATCTCCAAACAAACAAAAGCCCAGGGCCAGACGGCTTCCCGGGGGAATTCTACCAAACATTTAAAGAAGAACTAATTCCTATTCTCCTGAAACTGTTCCAAAAAATAGCAATAGAAGGAAAACTTCCAAACTCATTTTATGAGGCCAGCATCACCTTGATCCCAAAACCAGACAAGGATCCCAACAAAAAAGAGAACTACAGACCAATATCCTTGATGAACACAGATGCAAAAATTCTCGCCAAAATACTAGCCAATAGGATTCAACAGTACATTAAAAGGATTATTCACCACGACCAAGTGGGATTTATTCCAGGGCTGCAAGCCTGGTTCAACATCCACAAATCAATCAATGTGATACAACACATTAATAAAAGAAAGAACAAGAACCATATGATACTCTCCATAGATGCTGAAAAAGCATTTGACAAAGTACAGCATCCCTTCCTGATCAAAACTCTTCAAAGTGTAGGGATAGACGGCACATACCTCAATATTATCAAAGCCATCTATGAAAAACCCACCGCAAATATCATTCTCAATGGAGAAAAACTGAAAGCTTTTCCGCTAAGGTCAGGAACACGGCAGGGATGTCCGTTATCACCACTGCTATTCAACATAGTACTAGAAGTCCTAGCCTCAGCAATCAGACAACAAAAGGAAATTAAAGGCATGAAAATTGGCAAAGAAGAAGTCAAACTATCACTCTTCGCAGATGATATGATACTCTATGTGGAAAACCCAAAAGACTCCACTCCAAAACTGCTAGAACTTGTACAGGAATTCAGTAAAGTGTCAGGATATAAAATCAATGCACAGAAATCAGTTGCATTTCTCTACACCAACAACAAGACAGAAGAAAGAGAAATTCAGGAGTCCATCCCATTTACAATTGCACCCAAAACTATAAGATACCTAGGAATAAACCTAACCAAAGAGACTAAGAATCTATACTCAGAAAACTATAAAGTACTCATGAAAGAAATTGAGGAAGACACAAAGAAATGGAAAAATGTTCCATGCTCCTGGATTGGAAGAATAAATATTGTGAAAATGTCTATGCTACCTAAAGCAATCTACACATTTAATGCAATTCCTATCAAAGTACCATCCATTTTTTTCAAAGAAATGGAACAAATAATCCTAAAATTTATATGGAACCAGAAAAGACCTCGAATAGCCAAAGGAATATTGAAAAAGAAAGCCAAAGTCGGTGGCATCACAATTCCGGACTTCAAGCTCTATTACAAAGCTGTCATCATCAAGACAGCATGGTACTGGCACAAAAACAGACACATAGATCAATGGAACAGAATAGAGAGCCCAGAAATAGACCCTCAACTCTATGGTCAACTCATCTTCGACAAAGCAGGAAAGAATGTCCAATGGAAAAAAGACAGCCTCTTCAATAAATGGTGTTGGGAAAATTGGACAGCCACATGCAGAAAAATGAAATTGGATCATTTCCTTACACCACACACGAAAATAGACTCAAAATGGATGAAGGATCTCAATGTGAGAAAGGAATCCATCCAAATCCTCGAGGAAAACACAGGCAGCAACCTCTTCGACGTCAGCCGCAGCAACATCTTCCTAGGAACATCACCAAAGGCAAGGGAAGCAAAGGCAAAAATGAACTTTTGGGATTTTATCAAGATCAAAAGCTTTTGCACAGCAAAGGAAACAGTGAACACAACCAAAAGACAACTGACAGAATGGGAGAAGATATTTGCAAATGACATATCAGATAAAGGGCTAGTGTCCAAAATCTATAAAGAACTTAGCAAACTCAACACCCAAAGAACAAATAATCCAATCAAGAAATGGGCAGAGGACATGAACGGACATTTCTGCAAAGAAGACATCCAGATGGCCAACAGACACATGAAAAAGTGCTCCATATCACTCGGCATCAGGGAAATACAAATCAAAACCACAATGAGATATCACCTCATACCGGTCAGAATGGCTAAAATTTACAAGTCAGGAAATGACAGATGCTGGCGAGGATGCAGAGAAAGGGGAACCCTCCTACACTGTTGGTGGGAATGCAAGCTGGTGCAACCACTCTGGAAAACAGCATGGAGGTTCCTCAAAATGTTGAAAATAGAACTACCCTATGACCCTGCAATTGCAGTGCTGGGTATTTACCCTAAAGATACAAACATAGTGATCCGAAGGGGCACATGGACCCGAATGTTTATAGCAGCAATGTCTACAATAGCCAAACTATGGAAAGAACCTAGATGTCCATCTACAGACGAATGGATAAAGAAGATGTGGTATATATACACAATGGAATACTATGCAGCCATCAAAAGAAATGAAATCTTGCCATTTGCGACGACGTGGATGGAACTAGAGGGTATCATGCTTAGCGAAATAAGTCAATCGGAGAAAGACAACTATCATATGATCTCCCTGATATGAGGGAGAGGAGATGCAACATGGGGGGTTGAGGGGGTAGGAGAAGAGTAAATGAAACAAGATGGGATTGGGAGGGAGACAAACCATAAGTGACTCTTAATCTCACAAAACAAACTGAGGGTTGATGGGGGGAGGGGGTTGGGAGAGGGGGTGGGGTTATGGATATTGGGGAGGGTATGTGCTATGGTGAGTGTTGTGAAGTGTGTAAACCTGGCGATTCGCAGACCTGTACCCCTGGGGATAAAAATATATGTTTATAAAGCTGTAAAAAAAAAAAAAAGAAAGAAAGAAAGGATGAATACCCAAGTTTTGTAGCAACATGGACGGGACTGGAAGAGATTATGTTGAGTGAAATAAGTCAAGCAGAGAGAGTCAATTATCATATGGTTTCACTTATTCGTGGAGCATAACAAATAACATGGAGGACAAGGGGAGATGGAGAGGAGAGGGGAGTTGAGGGAAATTGGAAGGGGAGGTGAACCATGAGAGACTATGGACTCTGAAAAACGATCTGGGAATTTTGAAGGGGTGGGGAGTGGGAGGTTGGGGGCACCAGGTGGTGGGTATTGTGGAGGGCACAGATTGCATGGAGCACTGGGTGTGGTGCAAAAATTAATGAATACTGTTATGCTGAAAAAAAAAATTAAAAAAAAAATTTGCAGTTGTCTGATGGTATGTGATGTTGAACCTCTTTTCCTGTGCTTATTTGCCATCTATATATCTTCTTTGTTGCAATGTCTATGTTTAGATCTTTTGCTCACTTTTTAATGGAGTTTATTTTCTCATTCTGAAATCTTAACAGTTCTTTGTATATTTGGATACCAGATTTCTACCACAAATATGTTTTGCAAATGTTTCTCTTAGTCTGTGGCTTGCGACATGTAGCGTCTTCTTTATCCACAAATAGAGTCTGTAATTATTAACCAAATGCTCTAGCTCTGGTACCCTCCAATCTACTTTCTGTTTCTATCGATTTTCCTATTCTAAGTGTTTCATATAAACAGAATCATATAATATGTGCCCCTTTGTGGTTTATTTCACCTTTTACAGTGTTCTCTAGATTTACCAATGGTGAAACATTCCTTTTCATGGCTAATGTTCCATTTTGTTATCTGTTTGTCTCTGGATGGACACTCAGATTGCTTCCACTTTTTGGCTATTAGGAACAATGCTGCAATGAATATGTAAGTTTCTTTTTGAGTCCCTCTTTTTAATTCTTTTGGTTATATAATTGGGAGTGGAATTGCTGAGTCATGATAATTCTATGTTTAGCTTTTCAAGGAACTGCCAAACTGTTTTCCACAGAAGCTGCACCATTTTCTGAATTTCCTCATATTTATTCCTGTGAAGGTGGCATAATGCCCTCCCCTCCACTGTGCTGACTCTCGTCAGTGTGGATCCTGAAAGAACATGCCAAAGCCATGGACCTCAGAGGCTCAGTCCTGATGCCTTTCCTCCATATGTCTCAGACCTAGTTCACAAAGAAAGCTGGGGAAAAATGACCTATTTTGAATCTGCCATTTTTGAACCAGGGCATTTTGATGCTGCTATTGGAAACTAAGTTAGCTTTAATTTTGCATTCAGGATTATAACTTTTTAGTTGACATTTTGCATTCATTTGTTATATTTATTGTCTGTCTAGCACAGACACATTCTACAGCCATAAGAAAAAAAAAAACAGTGAACAAATAACAAATTCTATCATTTGAAGCTTATAGTCCAATATAGGAGACAGAAAATAAAATTTTGAGAAGCCAAGACAATTTAGGTGGAGATTAGGATTAGTGTCATACTATAAAGTGATGCAATAGAGTGTATCTTAGTAAGAAACTATGTTGGAGAAGGTGGCCAGATGGTGAACACCCGTCTGAAGTGACTGTGGAAAGGAGACTCAAAGGACAAGAGAAAGTCAGGTATGTGAAGACAAGGTGGTGAGGGCCATTCTGAGGCATAAGGAACAGCAGAGGCAGAGTCTTTAAGATAGAAAGGATCTCAGCATGTTTGAGGTCCATTAAGGGCAGTGAGTCACAGAGAACAAGCAAAGAGAAGCACAGGAAGAATTAGATGGGCAGGCGAGACTCCGTATAACATCGAGACTTCAGGACTTGGTGGCCCTGTGGAATTCATTATGAGGAAAATGAGAAGATTCAGACGGGTTACAGCCTGATGAAATTGCAGTCTGAGTTGTGTTCTCATTACTGATTCTTCTGCTACTATATTCAGGATTCCAGTCATGCCCATGGTGGTCACACTGCCCTGGCTGTGCCTAAGAGAATCTCATAGGGCTCAATCTTGGTTTTCTCTTTCTTTTTCCTGGAAAATTGGAAAGGTGTTTTAGGGTGGTGCCCATGGTCTACTGTTTAAAAATATTGAAAGTTCATGGTCTTAGAGTTCAATGTATTCTTTCCCAAAAAGGTTACTTCCACAACTCCAAGTCACTAGAACCAAATAGGACCAACTGAGTTACCTTTAATATTAATTTGGTATTGGGATTCAAGGCTTATAGCCAACTAGTTGCAAATATGAAGCTGAAGTCTTAGTGGCAGCCTTATGTGGTTCATATGTATGCCATTTCAGAGACTGAGAGAGAGAAAGAGAGAGAGAAAGAAGAATGGGATAGAGGAGGAGGGGGAGGAAGATGGAAGAGAAAGGGAGGAGGGGAAAGGAAAGAGGAAGAATGAAACAGGTAAAGTAAAACAGATATGAAGGATAATAGAACAGAGTTTGGACCAAAGGTCCAGACTCTCATGTGACTGTCTCCACTTTTCCTTCAAGTCCAGATGGACTTCCTGCTCTTCCTTTCATGGGTCATTTCTAGAGCTCACCAATAAATTCTGCAGTTTTGCTTAAACCAGCTTAGTAGGTTTCTTTTACTTTCTACCTTAATGGTAAAGAAGCCAAGGGAAAAGCATGATTAGAGTAAAATAGACAGGGTTAAATTTACCAGAGACATCTTTATGCATAAAATTTAGGACTTAGTACACTCAGAATTAGGGAAAGAAAAAGGAAAAGAACATCATATAGCATTGGTAGGTCCCCATATTTATGATGATGTCCTGCTCAATTTCACAGTCTGCTTGAACTCTGCTTTCTCTGATCATAAATTAGGAGAAGGGATAGAAAACAAAAAGGGATGAAAAGCAAAATCTTCTCCCCAGCATACCCTTGTATGCCCATGAGGATTCTCTTGTAGTGGTAACTGGAGAATTTACCCAGTCTTTCTCTACACTGCTGTTACGATACCAAATTGCCACCTGGTGTTCAGATTACTGCTTTGTGTTCATATCTGGAACTTAAAAGGACACAACTTTTCATTTTCAGTTTAGAGTTTGAAATAGCATGATTTATCTCTTTTTAGAAATGTTAGAGGACAAAAACATCTCTACAGATTATAGATTTTGTTTCTCCTGTGAAAGTCCCACCTTATTCTATGTGTAAGGTAAACTGTTCTAGTGCGTGTACACTTATTTTCATTCTTTTCTTCATACTTAGTGCCAGAAAAGGAGTCATCAACCCCTCATTTTTGGGCACAAGGCACCCACTGTCATATGAATAACCAATCAGGGAGGATTACTGATATTTTATGTGAGCTGGAAACAACATTGATGATAAATGTATACTGTACAGATATAAAGGAAAACTGCTTTATAGAACAATTATGTCTGCTCAGGATTATTGATCCTAATTTCGACACCTTAATATCTTATCACTTTCTGTGTTCTCTGCCAGGACACAGTGATATATTTCCCAACTTGTATTGACACAATAAGATTGTAAGGTTTTTCCAACTGAATACTACACAGCCAATACTTCTCACCATTAATATTACAGATGTGGTTCTTTTTATGTACACAATTAATTGATGTATAAAATGCACAGAGAAAGGTAAAGCTCAATTTTTCACAAAGTAAACATCCCTATAACCTGCATGTATATCAAGAAGTGTAACATTAGCAGCACCCCACATTCCAAACTGGGGTCTCCCAGGCACTAGGCACATCCTCAGTGACCACTACTCTGGCTTCTACCTCCTCTGATGAATTTAGCCTGTATTTGAACTTGGTGTAAATGGAATTATATAGCACTTATCCTTC
This sequence comes from Lutra lutra, assembly GCF_902655055.1. NCBI lineage: Eukaryota > Metazoa > Chordata > Mammalia > Carnivora > Mustelidae > Lutra > Lutra lutra. Next base: position 158,584,834 of record NC_062279.1, on the reverse strand, counting down.
TGTGCTCATATCCTTTCACTCAGTGTTGTTTCTGTAAAGTTCACCCACAGTATTGCATGTACTAGAGTCTGCTCATTTTCATTGTTGTAGTGTATTTCATTTTAAAATATACCTTGACTTATGTACCCATTCCCATTTTAATGTTATCAATTAGCAATGCTACTATGAACACTCTTGCACATTATGTGGGAGCATGTGATTCTTTTCTGGGTAGATATACCTATATACCTAGCTGTGCTTACTTCTACATAAACTCTGACTGATTGTTTAAGGAATAATGAGATGGTGCAACATATTCCCAAATTTAATGTTTTTTTCATAAGACATGTCAAAAACACCTTATAGATTGTTGTAACATTAAATGTGATCTTTTTGTCTCCCTCTCTCTCTCTCTCACACACACACACACACACACACACGACTTAATACAATGACTGCCACACAGTAGACACTTATTAAAGGTTAATCGAATGGGTAGACATATGGAGTTTAACAAATGGATTGTTTTAGAGACAACAATGTATTCAAACATTAGCATTTATCTACTTAAATATATAACTTTGGAAGCCCCCCTTTAGTTATAATTCTTAAAATCTGGTTATTTTCTCATGAATCCTTTCCTCCTTTCTCCGATTCCTTGGATGGTAGATTGCGAGCTGGACACTAGTAGGAATGAGAACTAGTAGGAATGAGATTTAATTCTTCTCAAGTAAATTTGCCTGACACCTTAGGCAAACTACACTGCATAGGTGTAAGTTGTCTCTGAAGAGAAATAAGATAGTGTACCACCTGCCATCGTACAGATCTTCAGGGTCTCTACTGACAAAGGTGGGCTCTGTGTTTGCAAAAAAATCCATCCGATGGGGCCATTCATGCTAACCCTCCATTGCCGCCCGCACAGCCTCCCACCCTAATCAGCATCTGCAGCACAATTTCATTGCTTTTGACTCTGCGGAGTTTTGCTTTTAGTATCGGCCCATGAAACCAGTGCTCGTACAGCTGTCCATTTGGAAAGGTTTCATCCACAGAATAAATCCCTTAAAGCTGGCAAGAAGCGATTGCTGGCTTTCCATGGACTGTGCGCGGAGAGCTGACTGAGGGATCCAAATTTGAAAATTGGCTCCTCTTTTTTTGTGATGTGTCATTTTGTAAATGGCTCAAAGTGAAGCAAAAAAGGGATCTTGGGTTCTGTCCTTTTGTTCCTCTGTTTCTTCTGCTGTGCTCTCCAAGCAAGCAAAATATGATGAAAGCCATGTCCCATATGCTTGTTTCTGCAACTTGTAGTGTGCAGAATTGAAGCTCCCTCAAGAAGGGGTTGTGTTGTTCTCTTTAGTCTGATCGGAACATAGACAGATGGCTGTCAGTTTGTCCAAAGCCCTCAGGCTCCTGCCTGCTCAGTGGTCTCCCCTCAGGTTTTTACATGTGTTCATAGTGGCTGGGAGACCACTGCAGAGCAGGACAGTGGAGCTGGAGTATGAGGTCTAATTAATACCTTTTGAGAACAAAAAGGCTTATGATACAAAGGGTGACACTTTTTAAATGAGCTAAAGGGAGGGACAGGGGCTGTTTGAAGAGGAGAGTGTATGCTTTCCTGAAACTATTGCAAATACATTTTGGGTTTGTTTGTTTGTTTTGTTGTTGTTTTGTTTTGTTTTTTAGATTTTATTTATTTACTTGAGAGAAAGAGTGAGAGAGAGAGAGCGCACGCGCCCAAGCACAAAGGGGTCGGGATGGGGGAGCAGAAGGAGAAGCAGTCACTTTGTTGAACACGGAGCCTAAAGTGAGCTTGATCCCACGAACCTGGGATAATGACCTGAGCCAAGGGCAAATGCTTAACCGACTAAGCCACCCAGGTTCCCCTGCAAATACATTTTAAAAACTCTGGTGTTACTTGGTTCTACATACACTCATCTCTCTATCCACACCCACTCTGCACAGGGGTATATGCACACACACATATGCACATGAAATACCACATACACGGTTTCTCACTTGTGCATAAACATGTTTCCTCCCAAACAGCTGGGGTTGGAGTAGTAAAGTAGTTAGCTGCTGAACTATATTTTCAGGCTGCCATTTGGTTAGCTCTATTTACATCATTAATGAATGATGAAGATTCAGCATAGATAGTATTATTTGATGAATACAGGGATGTGTAGAGAATGTCTGTGTGTATGTCTGAAGTTACTCTCTCACACATTCACATACAGACCCCAAAAACAATTGATCCAAGGGGATCCATCTCAGCAGAGATGGAGACCATTTTGTGAGACTAGAACTAGACTTGAAAAGGGGGGAAAGGTCTAAATTAAGGAATATAAGGCATGTAAATAAGTGAGAAACAGAAGTATACCAGTATTCCTGATTTTTAAAAAAATCCTGCTTTGTTGATTACTCAAGTCACAAGTATAGCATATGCACTCTCTAATATGAATAGTGATAAAGATGATAAATACCATTATTTAAAGGAAAATAACCAACCTTTCCAAGTTTCATTATAACAGTTGAGATTGTGCTAGGAAGGGACCTGGATTTTTATGATGATTTAATATTGTTTCTTGGTTTTCTCCCTAATCTATCTTCATGCACATCTGCTCTGCAGACACACATTCTCTGCTTTCCCCCACCCGATTCCCAACTGACAAGGACTTTTGAAAAAAAAACCCAAAAAACTGCTGTAGTTGGAGAAATAGAGAAAAGAGGTAGACTTTAGAGAGGAGGGTAAAAGATTTCAGAGTGTTATATGTAGTCTTCTGGGCTTACCATTTATCTTTTGGTTGTTCATACATCTCATTTCACTATAAAGATCTCATTTTAAAAAAATATCATATGCACTTAAATAGCCATTTTAACATTTTTTTTAAAGATTTTATTTATTTATTTGAGAGAGAGAGTGAGAGCATGAGAGGGGAGAATGTCAGAGGGAGAAGCAGACTCCCCTGGCTGGGAGCCCCATGTGGGCCTTGATCCCGGGACTCCAAGATCATGACCTGAGCTGAAGGCAGCCGCTTAACCAACTGAGCCACCCAGGTGCCCCCCATTTTAACATGTTTAAAGAATAGACTTTAATATGCATATATTTTTGTCATGTTATGTGAATGTCTATTAAAGTCATATAAATGATATATTGTAGGTTTCATCATACTCTATCTCACTTTTTTCCAGTAGACACTAAGTTCTTAAGATCAAACTATATTGCCAAGTTTATAAAAAATGTGTGCATTCTAATTACTGAATAATTCTCTGTGATGTGCAACATCATTTTTGCCAGTCCTCTCTCCCCATGATGGACACTCAGGTTACCTTCAAACATTTACCAACCCAAGCAATGATTTGAACCAATTCTTATAAAGTATGTCAGAATTTTCCTGGGATATGCATCCTAGACTGGTATATCTGTGATATATCAAAATTTAATATGCAAATACATAAATATGTAAATACATGCATATGCATATACAAATATATTATTATATTTATATATTCTATATGTGAGTATAGCCAGATAGTGCTAGATTTCTTTCCAGAATTCCTGCACCAGTTGTCATCACTCTCATCAGCAGTTCATAAGGTGAGGGTCTCCATATCCCAGTGAGTGTTGGGCAATATCCAACTTTCTAATTGCCAACTTAAAGGTTTAATGTGGTATCTCATTGATATCTTTTTTACCTTTTTCTGATTGCCAATAATTTTGAATGCCTTTTGAAATTCTTACGAGCATGTTGGTTTCTTCTTCTGTACACTGTGTGTCTGTTTCCTTTGCCCATTTTCTGTGATCCCCCTCCAGCTGACTGAGGGAATTCCCTAATGATATTGTCTAGATACTGACACCTTAGTTTAAGACACTATGTGTATCATCTTCTTTCCTATCACCATTAACTCCTTGGCAAAATTCCTTAATTTCTAAAAAACCAGAGTGACATCCTCTTGCTTCAGAGACTGTGCTTTTGAAGTATTGTTGAAGAATCCCTTTAACCCGGTACATGTTGGAGAGGGGACAGGCTTGATCCCTGACTCTCAGAAATAGCTGACAGAAACAAACTCATAGCCAATTCTTCAATCTGTATAGATGCCTCTTAAAAAAAAAAATCTATCCCCTCTCTTTCTTAGTGGTAAAATATGCTTGAATATGGAAATAATAACCAAGAAAGTAATTTCTTTTTATGAATTAAATATTAAGGAGCTGTGAATTGGAATTCCTCTCCTGCTGTAGCTTTCCCTATCACAGGAGGCCACTTGAGCTGAATTGGCACCCACCACTCTCATTCACTGAGAAGAACCTCTACAAAGAATGGGGATGCTTCTGTTGACTGTGTTCTCCAAAAAATATCAAAAATTGAAAGACAAAGCAAAGCGTATTTGTGTTTGGTCATTGTTATTTTGGATATACTGTTCATTTTATATTGATAGATCTTGGCATATATACTAATGCAAAAGAGAATGAAATATTAGAATGTTCTATTTCTAAATGAAGACTGGTAAAACATAGGCTCATGGTGTTGTTTCTAAAATTTGAGACTATCTTTAGCTGATTTTTCTGAAGACCAAAATAGCATTACTATCCTAAGGCCTGCATGAAATGACTCCTTCAGTTACGTTCTCATTTGGCATTGAGCGCCCTAAGTTGGCTGCATAAAGATTTATGCCCCATGAAAGGCTATACTTGATTAGTGAGACACAAAGACCAGTAAGATGCATAATTGAATGGAAAATACAGTAACATGGGCTTAAGGGAGTTATTGTTGCCAATAATATTTTTAAATATATAGAAGTTGCTTCTGCTATGAATATTTCACTGTTTCATCTCATAGACATTATTTCTCACACATGTATTGCTGTACAGGGCTTTGCAAGTCTTTTAGCTTATAAAACTTGAGTTGTTTTTTTTTTTTTTTTTTTTTTTTTTTTTTCTCTTGCATTCATTTTCCTACTTGCAGACATCCACATTTTATACCCGTTGACTTTTGACTAAGCATGTCACAGGAAGTCACCCTAATCTACTACCTGTCAGGGATACTGAATTATATAGCTTCATAACTTTGACTTCTTTTTGAGTTACTATACGGCGTATCTTTTCAAGAGTGTCAAAAACACTGAAAATAATGTTTCTCATTGCATTTCCTAATACCTGTCATGGATTAGAATATTAAAATGTAAATCTATAGCTATCAGATCTACTCAAAATAGTTTGGAGATTTAAAAAATCTCTGATATAGGTTTGAATCCATAAGTAATTTTTAAACTTTATTCTAAATAGGTTAGCATTTTTATCATCCATCTAAAAGTTGGAATGGCATATTAATAAACACAGTGAACACTTAGAAATTGGACTTTTGGGGCACCTGGGTGGCTCAGTGGGTAAAAGCCTCTGCCTTCAGCTCAGGTCATGATCCCAGGGTCCTGGGATCGAGTCCCCGCATCGGGCTCTCTGCTCAGCAGGGAGTCTGCTTCCTCCTCTCTCTCTGCCTGCCTCTCTGCCTACTTGTGACCTCTCTCTCTCTCTGTCAAATAAATAAAAAAAATCTTTAAAAAAAAAGAAATTGGACTCTTTGTTTCTCCTGAAAAATGAATATCTTCAAGGTACATGAACACTTGCTAAGATGATATCAAGATGGGATTTTGTATTTTATCACTATGACCCTAATCACTTGAACTAATAGACCACTATGCATTTTATATGGCATTTTATACCAAACTTTTACTAAACCAAACTGAAGATCTTTTTGTAATCAATAAACAAAGAAAATTATTTAGTCAAACATGATAGACATCTAGACTTATTCTGTGCCATTCAAGTATTTTCGGTGCCTGATAAGCATAACCACAACAAAACCCCCTTTCTATTTCTTAAAGCCCCTGTTTTTTCCCTCTTGGCAGACTTCACAGTGAATTTCTTCAGTAATATTCTCTTGCTTGGCAAATACCTTTTTTTTTTTTTTTTTTTTTTTAACTCTAGAGGTCCTTGCTTTATTCTTTGATGCTTCTAAGTCAAGGTATTTTCACAATAATATAACAGAAAAAAAACAATATAATGATCTAAAAAACTTTGATTTGGGGCATCATTAAATACTTTGATTCCCTTTCCAGGGTTTTTAACTACAGTTTTTGTCATTGTGTTAATGGCAGTTGGTACTGAAGAACTTTCAGTTGTTGCCTACTCAGCCATCTTTCTCAACTTTCCTGCCTTGCTTCACAGGAAACTTCTCAGTGATGAAATTCAGCAGCAAAGACATTCTACTGGCACCAATGGTGATGAGAAAACTATTAAGTTGTTCTTTTAAATAATACCACTGAATAAGTATAAAAAGTCAATTGATGGGACCATAAAACTAGTCAAAATAAGAAAGGGAAAGGATGCATGATGAAAATGAAAGGGATCATAGTTATTGAAGGCTTACTATTGACTCATCATGCTGACTATGGAAAAATTTTCCTGAAAACACTTCTTCTAGACAAACCCAGGAGGCAGCCATCATTATTACATATTTTAAATATTATTTACATATTTGATTTTTACATATTTTACATATTACAAATTTACATATTTTAAAGGCTTGAGGAAACAGGATCATGAAGATAAAGACTAAATCTCTATTCTGAATGATTTCATGAACCAGTCAGACAAGGAGAAAGCCTGATTCTCAAGTCCTCATTGAATGTCTACATTTCTCTTGATAAAGTCCCAATAGTTCATTTTTGCTTTTTCTTTCTTACCTCTGGAGATGTATCTAGTAAGAAGTTGCTACAGCTGATCTCAAAGAGGTTGCTGCCTATGTTCTCCTCTAGGACGTTGATGGTTTCCTGTCTCACATTTAGGTCTTTTTTCCATTTTGAATTTATTTTTGATATAGTATAAGAAAGTGGCCCAGTTTCATTCTTCTTCATGTAGCTATCCAGTTTGAGAGATGGCCTTTTTTCCATTAGCTATTCTTTCCTGCTTTGTGGAAGATTAGTTGACTATAGAGTGAATGGCTACATTTAAATGTATAACATTGTGTTGAGCTTGACTGAGGACAGGGATGGCCAATACCTGATGATAAGTTACACAGGCTGTCACCCGGTTATACATCCAAGCTGCTTAGCTCTTTGGAAGCTATAAATCATACAAAGCTCAGACTGAGAGAAATGGTACTCTAGAGTCCTTGAAAAAGCCTAACCAATGAAGATGGTAGAATGAGTTATGGTCCATATACATTATAGAATATTTTAGTGCTGTTAAAAGACCTAATCAAGTTATGTAAGTTGATTTGAATAAGCTTCTATGACTGGTATTGTTAAATGAGAAAGGAAAGACGAGTATCATATTATATATATTATAATATATATATAATAAGTATTTATAATGTAATTCATGTTTTATAAAGCACAGAAACATCTTCCTATACACACATATTAGTGTGTACTTATGTGTGTAGGTGTGTAGATAAGTAAGAAAATTATAAACCAGGTGCTAACAAGAGTTACCCTAGCATGCTGGTATGTTGGCCATGGTAGAGAATGTAGTTGGAAGAGGAAATAAAACAATAAATAAGAGAACATTAGATACTCATAGACAAAAGCACCCCACCATGTGAAATAGCCCCACCTATGTAAAATGATATATAAAGGTTGTTATGGGCTGGATTATGTCCTCCAAAAATGATATGTTGGATTTCTAACACCTTGTACCTCAGAATGTGAACTTATTTGGAGATAGGGTCTTTACCTATCAAGTTAAAGTAAGAGGAAATCAAGTTAAAGTGATGTCATTAGGGTGTGCCCTAATCCAGTATGACTGATGTAATAAAAAGCAGAAAATTTGAGGGCACCTGGGTGGCTTGGTCAGTTGAGGGTCTGACTCTTGGTTTCTGTTCAGGTCCTGATCTCAGGGTCATGAGATTGAGTTCCACATTGTGCTCCATGCTCATCAAGTCTGCTTGAGAGATTCTCTCTCTCCCTCTCCCTTCCTGTCTGCCTCTCCCCCTGCTCATGTGTGCACACTCTATCTCTCTCTCAAATAAATTAAAAAAAAAAAAAAAGAGCAGAAAAGACCATCTGAGAAGACATAGAGAGAAGACCGCCATCTATAAGTCATGGACCCTATGAGGCTAACAGAAGCTATGACAAAAGCCTGCAACAGGTCCTTTCCTTAGAGCCCCCAGAAGCAACTAGCACTGCCACCTGCCTGCTTTCAAAGTTCTGCCCTCCAGAGCCACAAGACAAAACATTTCTGTTATTTGGGCCACTCAGTGTGAGACATATTTTTATAGCAACCTTCGGAAACTAATACATGAATGTATCTGTTCATAATGACACTAGGGAAAAAAAGGTGAAGTTTAACTACTTGCCTTTGTAAAGATCTTTAGGATATACTGTCAACCACAAAAAGAAAAAGTATTGGGGAAATGTGGGTAATGTGCTTCTATTAAGATGGAAAATTATAGACAGGAATTGAAATACTGGATGTACTCCTTATCTGTATAAACTTGGGTAAGTTGACATCAGTTTTGTCATCCATTCAATGAGGTGAATGATGCCCACATATTAAGATTCCTTGGGGAGCCAGTGGTAAAATGGTGCATGCAGAGTTTCAAGGTCTTCTTTGCTGGTCAGGACCTTGGTGTCTGCCCTCTCCCATGTCTGAAATGTTCTTGACATAGCTGACTCTTCATTCTACATGTCACCACCTCGATGGCTTCTCCTGACCATCCATTTTCTTCTTTGTTTTTTTCTATCACATAGCACCCATTTGACTCATAGCACTTTTCCCAACCTTATGCTATTTCTTTGGTTTTTAATTTATTTTCTATTTCTCCCATAGTCCACTTGCTCCATGAGGGCAAGAATTATTTGTGTCCTATTCACCATTGACTCTAGAGTTCTGAGAACACTGTCAGGCACAGGAAGGCAATCAAGAAATATTTTTGAATGAACATCTGAATGAATGAAAGTGCTTAGTACACTATTTGCCACATAATAACTATATAGCAAATATTAACTATTTCTTCTTATTATTATTATAGATGAGTCATAATCCACATATGGGGCAAGAGAGAAGATTTCTTCATTTTCCCCATTCTTGTTCACCCCAAACATGGGAAACATTTCTTTCCTTAGTACCGAGTAGAAATCTGATCTAAGCCCTGTTTTAATTCAGCTTTAATTGACAGTGTAAGGTATTCAGAGATCACATTCCATATCCACTATCCAAAACTACCATATTTCTCAGAATTTCTGATCTTACCATCATACCATGAGACAGAGGATGCTTTGAAACTAGAGTCAGGAGTACCTAGCTGGCTTAGTTGGTAGACCATGCAATTCTTGATCTTGGGATTGTGAGTTTGAGCCCCCTCACTGGGTGTATAAATTAGTTTTAAAAAAACTAGTGTTAAAACTGCTATACAATATTACTATCTTAATTTGTTCATGCCCCAGAAAAATCTGTTTTATAAGAATTCCCTGTTTATATGACCAGGAGGTAGGATTATTTTTAGTGGCTAGTTTGGATGTATTTTGTAAATACTAAATTCATATATTTAATATTTTCTAGAAATAATAGTTCACTACATATTATATATAAGTTTTTCTTTTTTATTATTTTCCAATTTGCTTATTACTGTTAATTCTTGGCATAATTTTAACACCAACTATAATAATATTATGGCAGTATATTATACTTTTTACTGCTTATTACATTTGAGATATAATAATATTTAATAGTTCTTTCTGTTTGTGCTTTTAAAATATAATTGTCTAATTTCTTAATATAGACTTTTTATGTGAATAATTTAAGACATTTACACACATGTATACATACTGTCATTATGAATTAGTATAACACTTAAGTCACTAAAATTTTAAGGGGAAGTAGTACCTTTAATAAGACAAATTATACCAACAAAATATTAGGAAAAGAAAAAAACAACTTCTGTCATATTCTTCTGCCTTTCAGTTTAACCTACAGACAGCTGAATACTTCTAAAATAAAATAAATTCCCTGGGAAACGGTAAAAAAGAAGTGCTTTAGAAATTTAAATATTAGTTTTTAGATCATTACTGTGTTTATTTATTTATTTAATCAAAGGGGTAAATTAAAAACCAAACTTGGCAGCCACACTTTGCTGATGGTGTGAAAGTGTTCTTGCTTTTTCCTTGGAGGAAAGATATTATATAAGTTCCCCCAAGCAAATGGACTTCACGTTCTGTATTTTTCCTTGAACATTGTGAACACATTAGGGTTCATTTGAAATGCTATTTTGGTGGTTTATGGAGCTGGACCACGTTTATGGGGAAACCATCTCAAATTGAAGTTCTTTTTGTGTTTTGGTATAAAATTACTTTTGCATGGGTACCAGGATGGATCTGTCATTGTTAAATTATTAAATCACAGTTTGATGAAGACAGAAATTTTCCAGGAGGAGCTGGGAGTTTTCATTGTAAAACTGAGAAAGTCCTGGAGTATGAGTTGGTCATCTTACTCCCTTCTTCTTCTTCTTTTAAGATTTTATTTATTTATTTGAGACAGTGAGAGAGAACATGAGTGTGGCAGGGACAGGGTGGTGAACTGAGGGAGAGGAAGAAGCGGTTCCAAGCTGAGCAGGGAGCCCAAGTCAGGGCTCGATCCCAGAATCCCAAGGTCATGACCTGAGCCTAAGATGGATGCTTCACCAACTGAGCCACTCAGGTACTCTGGTCATGTTATTTTCAACCAACTTCTGAATTAATCATGGAGGATTTGAGTAAACTCATGCTCTAGGAGTAGTTGAATCAATCCTTACTTAAGCTGGGTAACAAGAACCTTTGTTATCTTTAAGAGACAAAAATACAATTGTATTACTACTAGTTGCCATAACTCATATCATCTTCCCATTTTTCTCTGGAAAAATTCCCAGTTTCTCAATATGGCTGTCAAATGCCTTACAATCTGGTCCTAACACTTTCTCTGTCCTTATTTCCTCCCCACTCCCTACCATACTCCAACCCTGCTGAACTTTAAGTCATTCTCCTTCAAGTCTGGAGTCCTAACATACATTATTCTTTTATCCAGTCTCCTCCTTTCCCTGACTCTTCCCACTTCTCCCCATCTTTTCAAAAACAGCTCAAATATCATTGCCTCTGAGTAACTGTTTTCGTCCTTCTCAAGAAACAGTATCTCCTCATCCTTTGAGCTCAATGAATGTTCTGTTTATATCTTGATAATATAGTCATATAGTGTTCCAAATATATATTATTTAAAAATATCTTCTTTACTATGTATTTCTTAAAAACAGTGATAATGACTTATTTTTATCTCCAGTGCCTAATCTTCTGCCTGGTATACAATCAAATTTGTCAAGTGAATATCTTAGATTAATATATATCTTTATTCCTTCTAAACAAATGAGAAAACTGAAGCTCAGAGAGATCAAATAATTTCCCCTTTATCAATAGTTAAGAAGTGACAAAAGCAAGGCTTGAACACTTCTCTCAACTCTAAAGACCATGCATTCATCACCATTTCAATTGTGCATTGATTGCCAACAGCACACATCACTCTAAACTCTCAGTGTAGAATTCTTGAAAGGGTCAGGAGATATATTTCAAGAGAATGAGAAAGGCAGTCCATTACCTTTTGAGGCAAAGATCTGAAACACAATAGAATTCCTCAAAGGGATAATGATGCATTTGGATGAGAGTGATCTTGCACTAAAAAGAGTCTTTTTCTCTCTCTTTCCTATTTCGAGTAAATTTAGACCAGCCTTATTGATTTAGGTCAGCTTGCTGTACTTTCGATTAAGTACAGCAGTATATTTCTCATTAACCAGTATATTTCTCAAATAAATCTTAGAATAAAATGAAATCAGATTTTGTTTTCAATATCCTTTGTGTATATAAGAGGGAGACAACTATTCTGATAAATCAGACCATCAATTAACACTAATTTAAATTAAACTTCATAGCTTTGTCATATAAGTTTCAGTTTGGTAATATATCCCACTTTCCTTATCAATTTGGTCTTCATTAAATAAGGTCAAAATTCAAACGTTTATCAATGTGCTGGGTTACATGTACCGCAAGCCAATTTTAAGAGCTAATATTTTGTCTGAAAAGATCTAGAGAATTTCAAGAAATAGTGTCAATTTTTTTTAAAGATTTTATTTATTTATTTGACAGACAGAGATCACAAGTAGGCAGAGAGGCAGGCAAAGAGAGGAGGGAAAGCAGGCTCCCTACTGAGCAAAGAGCCTGACGCGGGGCTCGATCCCAGGACCCTGGGATCATGACCTGAGCCAAAGGCAGAGGCTTAACCCACTGAGCCACCCAGGTGCCCCGAAATAGTGTCAATTTTTTATATTGCATTAAAATCAAAAGTCTGGTGGTGAATTTTCACTGCTTTTAATGAAACATCAGTATTCCTTGTTTAGCTGGGATTTATTCTGTGTGCCTGGAACATATTTCCCGACTTTTTAGATGCTTTGTTTCTCTTGCAATTAGAATAACTAAGTACTCAGTTGTCATGGAAATACTCCCCTCCATAAAAATTCTTAAAACAGAAGCTTTCTTGATTTGTCTCTCTTTGCAGAGAAGGCAATTACTAGTGCTACCTTTTCTTTGTGCTCCTCTGTATTTCCCCAGTACCTTCCAATTCAGATTGTTTTGTAGTTTTGTGGTGCTTTATCTCTAGATGAAAAATGCCTCTTCATTCATGAGAAGTAGTAATAATATTCAGATGGTGTTCCAAGCTTTGAGTAGTTGACAATAATCATTGAAAAGGTGCAAATGTGTACCTGAGGCATTGTTAGGTTGGCTGCTTTTAGTTTAATCCAATCTCAGAATATTTTAGTAGTTGCTTGGTGACAGGCTATTGTGCTCCCTGAGGTAAATGATGGCTGGTCTCAGCAGCTGACACACCTAGGCCAGAACCCTATCACACTCACCTCAATGAGATTTCACCCTTACTATTTGGCAGGTCACTTAATAACACAAGTTGACCCTTGGGCAACACCAGTTTGAATTGCATAGGTCTGCTTAGACAGGAATATTTTTTTACAGTACAATGTATTTTCTTTTCCTTATGATTTTCTTAATAACATTTTCTTTTGTCTAGCTTACTTTGTTGTAAGAATACAGTATATAATACATATAAAATACAGAATATGTATTAAGGGACTGTTTATATTATTGGTAAAGCTTCCTATCAACAGTAGGATATTAGTAGTTACATTTTTGGAGAATCAAAAGTTACATGCAGATGTTTGATGCTCCAACCCCTATGTTGTTCAAAGGTCAACTGTATATCACCAGTGCATTTCTCAGGATAAGCACTGTTAAACAAGACAAGTGACCCAAAGTGGAGTCTCTTATGCTAAGCCCCATGTCACCAAACTGAAACTTAATTACAGTTTTGGTCTCTCCCAGCAATGGAAAGTGACCTTTCCATAATCTATTCTTTGCCTGGTTCACTTCCTTGCTCCCTTTCCCTTCTGCCTATACAATTTTTTCATTTCATAGAGCTCCTTGGAGCTCTTTCCTCTCTGCTAGATGGGATGTTGCCTGATGAATTGTTAAATAAAGCCAATAAGATCTTTAATATTTACCAAAGTTGAAAATTTTAAAATTTTAAAAATTTAAAAAAATTTTAGAAAGTTTAAAATTTACTAAATTTTTGTTTCTTTACAGCACTTAATAATTATTTGTTCAATGGCAAAGAAACACTAAGTAGGTTCTGATCCTTTATTCTGAGGAGTGGGAAACAAGGTTGAGATAGGTGAGATATTAATCTTAGAGAACTGTGGTTTAGTGAAAGGACTGTGGAAATGTAATCTATTAGCTTTCCTTTACCATTTGGTTATAGATTTACTGAGCATCTACAGCTCAGCCTGGTGGTTACAGACATAAGATTAGGAGCCAACTTAGGTTCAGATCTAAACATTTTTGTTCATTAACTCCACGGCCTCATCTTCAGTTTCCTCACTTGTAAAATTGTGGTTGCACCTACTTCAAAGAGTTGCTGTGGGGGTAAAATGAAGTCATATTTGTAAATACTTCTGAACAGTGCCTATGACATAAAAAACACTGCTTGTAAAATATAAATAAAACAAGACAAAATACTTAGCAAGAGAGACATAGTTTCTATACTCATGGCATTTATGATCTTGCCAATAATTCTTCATTGGCTAATATCGTTCCCAGGGTACAGTAAAAGCACCAGATAAAACATGTCCTCAAGACAGCTTCCCACCCCCAAGGCAGCTTTTGATAGAATAAATAGGAGAAGAACAGGGGAGAATTGAACAGGAGAGAGAGTTAACCAACATTGAGATGCTCTCCAGTTAAGCACCCATGCAGTTTTCCCTTTTATTCACTAAGGCTCTTGAAAGGAGATTATCATGAGTGCACAAAAATACATACATAAATCACAGAGGTGACCTGACAGGTACAGATATATCTTATTCAATGTAACAGATGTCTTTGTAGGTATACGGAGGGTCTTCAAATTAAATTATATTACAAATCCTCCAGTAGAGCTTGTTGTTTAAGGGAACCTATGGTAAATCCATTTATAAGGGGACTGGCAATTAGCTGACTTATTTAATTTTTGTATTTATTTAGTTTTTGGCTTTTGCATTGGATTTTATTTTTTTAAAGATTTTATTTATTTATTTGACAGAGTGAGAAAGAGAATACAAGCAGGGGAGCAGCAGGGAGAGAGAGAGAGAAGCTGGCTCCCCCTGAACAAAGAGCACAATCTGGGGCTCTATCCCAGGATCCTGGGATCATGACCCGAGCCAAAGATAGTTAGTTAACCGACTGAGCCACCCAGGTGCCCCTGAATTGGATTTTTAAGTTACACTTTATGTACTAATTTTTCCTGAAACATAGATTACCTTACAATATTTGGATGTTTTTTCTTAACTTTCTGAGATCAGATATTCTGTTTATCTTATCAATATGAGCACTTGGCATAAGAAGTCATTCACAGCTGTTTGTTGAAATGAATAAACGACTACAGTATCATGTAAAAATGTGAAGTTTTTCATAAAAATATGAAATATGTTAATTTTTAGGTTTTGTTATTAAACAGTAAATTTATCCTCAAGTTAGCAATAACTAAAATAAATAAATGTTCTAGAAAAAATTCAAATCTAGAAAATATTTGAAAAATAAATTAAACACAAATGTGTCATCTCTAAATTATGTAAGGAGATGAGTGTAGGCAGGAAAGTCTCAAGAATCACAGCCATCCTTGATTTCATTCCCTTTTTTCCTTCTTGGGCTGCTAATTTCTATCATTTCACAGCACCACTTGGTTACTTAATATTCTAAAGGAAATACAGGGCCATAGTAGGTGGATCCAAATTCCCTTCGTATTAAAATAAGACCCTTAGAGAAAGCTGAGTCATGGAGAGCGCCAAGAGCCCAGCAGATTATTGGGACCCTGGCAGACACTCTGCAGTTGAATGTTGTTTTCAATCCAACAGAGTATTCAACTCTACTCACTACACTCATAAATTTCCTAATTGAGTGCTCTTTCCCAAGATTTACCTGGCCATTTAAACCTTCTTCAGATTATTGGAAACTTCTTCCTACCACTGTACATTCCTCATCTCCTGACATACCCAAAGTCAATCAAACAGCTTATCCCGGGAAGAAAAGTAGAAGCCCTCATATAGAAATCCTCTGAAATTCTTGCTGCCAAAATTCACTGCATGAACACCCATGCTTCTCATCCTTTCTGCTACAATTGTGTCCTTTTTCCTAAAAGAAATATTTGTAATGGTGCTATGGATCATACCTTGGTCCGCTTCCTTAAGAAAATTTCTAAAGTCAGGGGCGCCTGGGTGGCTCAGTGGGTTAAGCTGCTGCATTCGGCTCAGGTCACGATCTCAGAGTCCTGGGATCGAGCCCCGCATCGGGCTCTCTGCTCAGCGGGGAGCCTGCTTCCTCCTCTCTCTCTCTGCCTGCCTCTCTGCCTGCTTGTGATCTCTCTGTCAAATAAATAAATAAATCTTTAAAAAAAAAAAAAAGAAAATTTCTAAAGTCATTATTTCTTTGTCTTCCTTATCTTTAACTATCTTTAATTTATTCTTCTATATTGGTATCTTCTTAATAACATCAAACTTTGGAGGAGGAGATGAACCATGAGAGACTATGGACTCTGAGAAACAAACTGAGGGTTTTGGAGGGGAGGGAGTGGGGGGTTGGGTGAGCCTGGTGGTGGGTATTATGGAGGGTACCTACGGCATGGAGCCCTGGGTGTGGTGCATAAACAACAAATCTTGGAACACTGAAAAAATAAAATAAAATGTAAAAAACCCCACAACATTAAAAATTCTTACCACTCAATTTCTTCTTATGCCACAAAAAAGGCAATGTTTTTTGGCCTCCATGTCTATTTTAGCTGAAATTCTTTTATTCACTGCCAACATAGCCAAGAGTCTTTGAAGAGTTATATATTCTGTCTCTTCTTTCTCTTCTACTCCTCAGTTGAAGGTAACTGATTTTGCCCCAGCCACTCTATTAAAATGATTTTTTTTTTGCAAGGACACCAATGATGACCTTGTCACAGATCCAGTGGAAAAATTTCAGTTGTTATCTTGCTTGATTTCCATGCAGCATGTGGCATTGTTGACCTCTTCTGAAGAATTTTTGGCCTTGGTTTTCCTTACTGTGCACTCTTGGATTTCCTTCTCCTTCTCTTCTGTTCTCTCTCTCCTTTCTCTTAAAGGCTTTCTAAATGTTGATCTTTGTCTGTCTGTGCCCTTGGGTTTTATTTATTAATGGTAAATACTAAACTCTCTTCTGTATGCCCATCACTGTCTAGCACCTGTTTCACTTCTTACTCTGGACACTGTCCCTAGTGATGACATCCATTTCCATCACTTAAATTATCAACTGTGCTTTTGTTGCCAGATCTAGCAAATAAAAATATAAGACATAATAAAAAAGTATTCGTTGTTTATCTGAAGTCCAAATTTAATTGGATGTCATATATTTTATCTGGCAGTCCTAACTGTATCAGAAGTCACAAACTCAAATGCCTTTAGGAGCCAGTCAGTTAATAAAAAGTATATGGAAAATAATGGTGGGGATTAGTCCAACTGAAAAGCATATGCCCTATGAGAAGACCTTCAAGTTAAATTCCATTCAAGCACCGGGAGGCAAACAAATCATGTCTAAGGGCCACATCTCATCCAACACTACATGTCTGAAATATCTAAAGTCTATAGCTAATGGTTCCTTCTAGTCCTATGTAGACAACTGTTTCCTAGATATCTCAACTTGGGTATTCTCCTGGGAACTCAAGATGTACAAAAATAGGGGCACCTGGGTGGCTCAGTTGTTGAGCATCTGCCTTCAGCTCAGGTCATGATCCCAGGACCCTGGGATCGAGCCCCACATCGGGCTCCCTGCTTCATGGGAAGCCTGCTTCTACCTTTCCCTCTCCTACTCCCCTGCTTGTGTTCCCTCTCTCACTGTCTCTCTCTGTCAAATAAATAAACAAAATCTTAAAAAAAAAAAAGATGCACAAAAATAAAGTCTCTATGCAATAGCCAGAGTTATCACTCTCTAATACAATTTGGATCATGTCACTTTCCTATTTAAACCTTTAACTGACTTTTTATTGCTTTCAAGATAAGATCCAAACTCTCTGATCTGGTTTACAGGAATCTTATGTGTCTTCAGGTTAGTGCCATTACTATCATCTTTGTCAGTATCTACCACTCAATGCTTAAATCTGAACCAACCAATTCTACTAACCTCAACAGATCATTTTCTCTCGGGCTTCTGAGACTCTGCTGGTACTCTTCTTTCTGCTTGGAGTCCTTCCTTTGTGTTTGTCCATTCTACCCATCTCTGTTTTGATGTGACTTGCTCTGGCCAATAAAATATGAGTAGAAGGGTCATATGTAAATTCTGGAAAGAAGTATTAAGGACAGTGCATGCTTTGCCAGACCTGCTTTTCTCCTCTGTTGGTGTAAGAATATATGTTTTGCTGGGTCCATGGCACATGTGGAAATTAACCATGCTTCTTTGTGAACAGGGGCAGCTCCTATCTGGGTGTACTGCATATCAGAGATGCTTGGTACAAAATCTTAATTATAGTCATAGATGTCACCCCAAACAACCAGAAAAAAAAGAGAAAAAAAGTTTTCTACCTCTCAATATTTTTAATATATAATAGACTTTATTTCTTTTTCAGCTGAGTAGACACGTGGGTCAGCCTATGTATTGGTAAGTAGATTTATTTTTTTTGAGCCCACACAGCCTTTAATGAAGGTGACAGTTCTATGTGACCCAAAAAAAAAAAAAAAAAAGGAAAAGAAAAAGTGCGCACTTTAGTGACCAGAAGAATATTGATTTATTTGCTTTCTTGTGTTATTGTTATAAAGGAAAAAGTATTTGTGGGGCATTCCATTAATGAAAAATATGCCTTAGAATAAACTGAACACGTCCTCATGCCAAACTGCAAGAATTTTCTTCACTACAGTTAAGTTCTTTCGATATATTTTTACCTACAACATGTAATGCAATCAACTAAGTTACAGTGCTTGACTTCCATAGTATCAAGCTTTCCTGAATTTCCACAATGTGCAGAAAAAAATTTTTATGAAGACCCACACAATAAGATGATGCAGACTTAAGAATATTATTCAATGTCTTTTAAAATGTTGATCCCCAAACCCAGTTGATGACCAGACTTGATTCGGGAGATGATCACACATAGAGATGCTCCAGCTTCACTCTAGACCTTCTGAAATCTTGGAGCTGGGAGCCACTTATCTAAAGCTTTTGCAGTAGAGGAGTAGGTGATAAGCTTGGGGGCACCGACATTTCAAGAAAAGATAGTTTGATTATTAAGCAGTTTTTATTATCTTTCAATAATGATAATCAGTCAAATAAATAATTAAAACAATGTACATTTTGTCAATTGAGAAAAGATGTTCAAATTGGTAAAAAAAAAAAAGTATGTGAAAAGATGTTCAAGTTTGTTCAAGTTTGGTAAAAGTCCGTCTTTGAGATGAGGAGTAGGATAAAGATTTGTGATGTAATGAAGAGATTAATTTCATCATCAAGATGGAGAGTAACATAGTACTAGGAAAAGACATTATTTAACAAACTCAGCTCAAAATAAACTCAGAATTCAATAAATAAACTCAAAATTCAACAAATCTTTAATGAAAAGCTATTGGCTATTGAGACCTTGGTGTGTGAGTCATAGGGGACCTCAAGATAGGAGAGTGTAGGTTAGCAGTAAATTGACTACACAGGAAACGGACAGACATGAGTTCAGATCTCGGCTCTGGCTTGCAAGAGGCATGACTAGCTGATGAAATTAACCACTGTAACAGTTTTTCAGTCTATTTAATGGATGTAAGTTCTATCTTATATTTAAGATATTTGTATATCTAACATACAAATCAAATGACACAAAATATCCAGCACAGACCTTGACTCACTGTCACGTTCATTTGTATATAGGGTGCCATCTTGATTTAGTCCCATGAAGGAGATTTATATATGCATAGATGAATTTAACCTGAAATAATAAGCTTGATTGTATATCGTATCAGAATAAATTGGAGGAAAAGATGAAATGAGACACCGAGTTCTGTCACTCAGAGGGGAAATGGGGTATGCAACATCGGGTATACTTGGAATTCGTGGTAGACAAAATAATTGTGGCCAATGTCTGGATCCCAATATTCTGTAACTATGTTACTTTACATGGGAAAAGGGAATTAAGATTGCAGACAGAATTAAGGTTCTTAATCAGCTGACATTAAAATAGGATGATTATGCAGGATTATTTGGGAGAGCCCAATGTAATCACAAGAATCCTTAAACATACAGGGAGGCAGAGGAGTCAGGGTCAAAGTGATGCAACCTAAAAATAATTCAACCAGACATTGTTGGCATTGAGGGGGAGGAGGCCAGCCATGATTCAAGGAAAACAGGCGGCCTCTAGAAGCTGGAAAAGCCAAGAAAATGTATTCTTCCCTAGAGCCTTCAGAAAGGAATTGGCCCTGCCAAAACCTTGGTTTTAGCCCCGTGATACTCACTTCAGACTCAGGACCCTGGAACTGTAGAAAAATACATCTGCGTCTGGTTAAGCCAGTGGTTTATGGCAATTTGTCTTAGCAGTAGCGGAGAGTTAATACAGAATGACACTAAGGAACTGGTTCTCCTGAGTGGGGATGACACACACAAAGGCATGGGCCTGTGACACCCTGTGGCTGGTGGGGACTGTGGGATTTCTTTATGTTCGGAGCACAGGGGCAAATAGGTGAGTGTTAGAATATGATCCAAAAGCAAGGGCAGCCAAGAGATTATAGAAGGACACAAGCATCCTTCAGAGGAAGGTAGGCTTTATCCTGAAGGCACCAAGGAATCCTTGAAGGGCTTTCATGATGAAGAAGATGACAGTGCACAAATGAGGAGACATTATTGAGAATGAAAAGAATTAAAATTACCTCATTTAATGTACCAAGAATAGATCATTATATCTTTTTGAGATGTGATCCAAATAACAAACTCATCCTAGTTTCTAATTCCCAGTTTTGTCTTCCGCTATTCTCTGAAGTATGTATTCAAATGATCATTTGCACTATTTTGATACTTATTCTGACCCACTTCAGAAAAAGCACCAAGATCCAGGTATAATGCAGTAGCATTTTGATTTTGTCTTAATTGCCCCCCCATGATTGGCTGTCATATCTAGAAGTGGAATCTTTAAGCTAACTACCCCCTGTATAATGGCCACACAATCTGGAAAAATCATCTTAGAGGCTGCCTATACCATTAATCAGCTTTTCACTGAAGGAAAAGAAGTGTGCATTGTGGTATAAAAGAAAGGATGACCTCAGAAACAAAAGAATTATTCATTCTTTCATTCAGTAGATTTTTAATGAGGTGCTATTTTGTGCTAGGCATTGGTTATCTGCTGGTGAAAAAACCATCTGTGATTCTAGTCCTCTAGGAGATGTGTGTGTGTGTGTGTGTGTGTGTGTGTGTGTGTGTGTGTGTGTGTGTGTGTGTGTGTTTTGGGAGATGGATATTAAATAAGTGAATACTTGCAAAGAATATATATTTAGAGTTCGTAATAAAGGCTGGGAAAGAAAGGAACAGGGGAACTTGAGAGAAAGAGAGCGCGGAACAGAAAGATGGGAATGTGTCCTTTAGCCTGGGCAGTCAGGAACTTTCTGAGGAAGTGATATTTGCAATAAAACCTGAGGATGGGGAGGTACCACTCAGAAATAGGGAGCCAAAATTTCCCAACAGAGTGAATATTGCCCTGAGTGTGGAAAGAATGTCCTTAAGCCCTCGATAGTTTGAATAGGTTGGGGGCCAAGAGCAGACCTTGAGAAGGCCAGGACTGTCAAGTGCCCACAGGCTCCTGAAGTCTTGACTACAACTGGAAATAAATGGGCAACTGTGGTCAAGTTGCTCAACATTTCTGGACTTCTGGTATTTTGTAAAAGGAATAGATGAAATTTGATGTTCTCTAATACCCCAAATCAAAAGTGAAAGAATGACATATCCATTCTGTTGTCACCTAAAGAGTAAAACGATAAAGGCAATGTCTGTTTTGATTGTTGCAAAAGCCTGGGTTTTTAGCAAATATTTATTGAGGACTTAATTTATGCAGGATGCCAGGAGGAGCATGAGCAGTGAAATGCATCAGCATCTGCTCTCTGGGCGAGGTTGTTACTTCTGTTGTCTCTTGTGGCTCCGTAGGCTGGTCAGTAGGAAGAATCCCCAAATACCACCACCCACAGACCACTTTTACGGGATCACTGAGAAACTGAGTGCAGCTTCTGAATATCTCGAACCTACCCCAAGACCTGAAGATGCTGTTCTGACTTCTTAAGCCTCCTGCCCACAGGCTAGTCGTGATCATATTGGTTATAGCACCCTTGGGAAAGGATGGGCAGGTTTTCCTGCACCTCCTTGGCCCCTCGGGTGCTTTGCTTCCTTCCCTGAATCTTCAGATTCAGGGAAAGGTGAGGAGCTGGGAGCACCCGGTCAGGTCAGTGTAGATGGAACACAGTCTATAAGTTTCCTGCAGTGTCTGTTGTGGGTAGATGATTTAAAATAACTGGATATAGCTGAGGATGATTTCTGGAAAAAAACCATGTGATTCTCTCCAACACCTAAACACATCCCAGAAAAAGAGAATCTGGATGGTGGGTGGAGAGACTGTTAACTGAAATGCCTAGAGAGTTGTGTTCCTTGACATAAAGAGGGAGAATTTAGCTCGAGATTATTCAGACAGGAATGTCAGGATCTAAAGTTAATCTTTGACATTCCGCTTTGTTTTGCCCCATTTTCTTCGCAGTCATCAGGAGGCAGAAGGGACCATGTTCGGCTGCCTCTGTTGGCTAACTTTTGCTTGAAGCCACATTTTAAATAGAACCTTTGTTCTTGCTGTTCATTGTTAAATGATTGCTATGGAGGGGGAAATTAAGAACAGCATTTCTGGGGGTGCCTGGGTGGCTCAGTGGGTTAAAGCCTCTGCCTTCGGCTCAGGTCATGATCCCAGGGTCCTGGGATCGAGCCCCGCATCCGGCTCTCTGCTCAGCGCAGAGCCTGATTCTCCCCTCTCAATCTCTCTCTGCCTGCCTCTCTGCCTACTTGTGATATCTGTCTGTCAAATAAATGAGTGAATAGAATCTTTAAAAAACAAAACAAAACAAAACAAAACAAAACAAAACAAAACAAAACCAGCATTTCTGTAGCAGTCCTCACTTGTGTTCTTATCATCAAGCCAAAGAAAGCTCTTGTTAAGTGGATATGGGGTGACAGAAGGCAAGGTACAACCCTCTAGGGGTAATGTCTAAACTCTTAGTTCCCATTTCCTTTTTTTTACGATTTTATTGGCTGAATTGTAAACTTTCTTATTATGATTTCTTAATTACAAGTAAATATGTTTCTGGGGAGGAAAACAGTATTGTAAGTGAAATTAAAAGGAAATACTCTAGATGTATCAGAGCAAATGAATGTCAGTGAAGGCAATTCCTGTAATCCTACAGTTTAATACTGTATGTATAGACTATATATAGTATGTGTGTGTATATAATAATGATATTGATTTTATTATTATTTTTTTTAATCAGAGAAAGAGAGAGAGAGGCAGAGGGATAAAGAATCTTAAGCAGGCTCTATGTCCAGTATGGAGTCCAAAGCGGGGCTCAATCTCACAACTCTGAGATCATTGCTGGAGCTGAAATCAAGAGTCAGATGCTTAACCAACTGAGCCACCCCAGCACCCCGAGGTTGATTTATATTTAATAAGAGCTGGGACTAAACAATGACAAAGGCTTTACCTTGTAATTTTGAAGTTTCAACTAGATTTTGACCTCTCAAAATTTTATCACCTTGATTGATAACTGTTAATCTTATTTGTTTTTTGATATTTTCCTAGGTTTTTAAACTGTTGTCACCACTCAGATGAACTTATCCAGAGTAAGTGCAGAACCAGGGAAGAAGGGAGAAAAGCCAGGATGAGGTAAGCTTGTGCCTCAGCAAACAGAGCTTCAGCTCAGGTCCCCAAGAAAGTTGTAAAAAAATCTGCACTATCTCATCTAATAGGACAGAGGGAAGCTGGGCCTTGAGTGAGCACTTGGCATGACAGTTAGAATCTTTGGAATGGATTGATATACAATACCAGGCAAATAGTAAGATTTGGTAAATCATAGTCTCGGTGTTAGTTGTTCATTGCTTCTTTTTCGAAGTATTCCTGAGATGAGACTACCTCCCAAGAAATAGAGTTGCATTTAATCCTGAGGATAATCTGATCTTTTTATACAGTCTGGTGATAGTTTTATTGGTTATTACCTCATCTGAGAGGTAGATGGAAACGTGGGAAGCATGTTAGACTTTGCAGCTAGCTTTTTCTTTGGTGACTCATGGAATCATGTGGCCTATTGGGATGAGAACGGGGCGATGGCCTTCCCCAGCAGATAATGCAAACATCTTTCTCATTATCATCCAATTACAGGGAATGCTGAGAATACAATTGTGCTTCAGAAAAAAAAATATATATATTTTCTTTCCTTGAGGAACAGGAATCTGATATTCCTGCTGCTCATAATTGGGCCAGGTGTGATGAGAACCTTCCTGATCCATCCTTGAGATTTCAATGTTAGAGACATTGTTAGGACAGGGATATAAGGTATATCCTGCATTGGAGCCTGGGGGGAAGAGACAGTAGTAGAAGGAGGATTTGAGTAATCAGGTACTAGACTGTGGTCTGAAGGTAGTGCTGCCTACCAGTGTGTATCAGGTGGATTGAGGAGATTTGTAGTGGGCATTGCTCATGCGTTCAAGGCCAGATCACCTTAGAACTTTACCCATCTGGCCTTGGGAACGAAACCTTCTACTGTCTACATTTCAACTGACTGGGCAGCCTCTCAGGGAAGAGAGGGGCCTTCAGTGGCTTCTCAGAGAGGACAGCCTACAGTAAGAGTGAGGGGAACCTTGAAACTTATTGGGGTGTTGGGGAGAGCCATTTGCACTTGGAGGTTTAACTGGGCATGTCTCAACAGGAGCAGTGAGGTTGGACATCTCTAATAAGACTTCTGCCTCCTCCCTGAATCGATCCAAATGAGCTTTCTGCAAAGCCCCTCCTTGCTACATACACAGGTAGTATGCAGATCAGACTCAGTAATGCTCCAGGTACAGCTTACAAAGTGTGATACCTTTACTGTGTGAAAATAGTCAAGTGTCCTCTTCTGTGCTTTGTGCCTTGAGGAGTAGCAGAAAGGATTACCAGAAACAACAGAGAATCATTTGCCTTTTTAGTCAACAGGTTTTTTTGTTTTATTTTTTAATTGAGTGCTTATTTTTCCCTAGGCGCTGAGGATGGCATTGGATATCCCCTTGTCCAAAAACCAAATGTGATTCTAGTCCTCTTGGAGACTCCAGGTGTGTGCGTGTGTTTGTGTCTGTGTGTTGGGAGATGGTCGTTAAACCATTAAATGCACAAAAATACTTATTTATATTTTGTGATAAATTGTGAGTAGGAAATGAACAAAATGCTTTGAGAGAAAAGGAAGTTGGGGCAAAAGAGAGGGTGTAGCTGTCCAATGTTCTACTGGGCACACAGGAACTTTGCACTCACAAAGCACCTTTTCTTGTTACAATGTTTGCCTTGTGCTTTTTGGCTCTATTATAATTTTATGCACTGCTGTTCATTATTTGAAAATGACCTTTCATCCCAAACATGGTTTGTACTCATTTTGAACAATCTAAAACCATCGCATTTGGGGTAGTTACCAAAAACAATGATTGTGTTTTATTTCTGCCATCTGCTTAGTTATTGATCCTTGATGATGTGCCATTAGCTAAATCTCTATTAATTAAAAAAATAATGTCTCCTGCTCACCTAGCATCACAAATTGTCTCGTTAGCATTATTTTTTTGATGATACTTATTATAAGGCCCTGTGGGCCTTTAATTCATTGGACAGATGGATCATTCTAAATGGTTTTAGAATCTAACAGAGAAAGATATGCAAATTATGAGGGTCTTTTTCACACACCATCATATTTAAACCTCATTTCATTTCTGAGACATCTTGCTACTCCCATCTTACAGATGAGAAAACTAATAATCAAAGAAGAAGAACTGAAAGGTCGACAAATACTTTTAGCTAATGTCAAAACTCAGCTCTCCCAACACCAGGCTTAGTGAGAGTTTCTCTTTTGGCCCCATATTCTCTGCTTCCCATGCAGGTTTGTTTGTAAGATCAGTGGCCTTTCACACTTTGATTACTTTTGACCTAATAGATCTTATTAATAATTTTTAGACTTTCCTTTTTGGACTCATTTCTATTTATCATCCTAGCTGGTCATTCAAGATCATCAGTTGCCCATGGATCCAGTTGCATTGGTAAGATGCTTCATTTCACTTTACCACATTGTTTTCTTCTGTAAAATGGGCATTTAGTAGCACCTTCCTCATGTATGTGTGTGTGTGTGTGTGTGTGTGTGTGTGTGTGTGTGTGTGTGTGTATGCCTCAACAGGAGCAGTGAGATTTGGACACCTCTAATTATATATATATATGGTGTTTTCAGAAGTGCCTGTTGCACAAGTGTTCAGCAAACCTGTTTTTTAGTCTTTATCTCTCAATATTATAAAGAAACTCATTATTTTTTTCCAAATATGGACTTGCAATGTCTAAGAAATATAAAAAACTGATATTCATGAAGGAATGCTCCATGTTATGGTTTATCCCTTAGTTACTACACACGTCTCTCCCTTTAAATGCAATCAAAATGCCCAATCCTAAAAGCATATGAACTGGATAAAAAGAAGCCAAGTCATGGGATCTTGACATCTGCAAAAACTCCAGATTCCACTTGTCAAAACTCCTCTTTGGAGATTTTCCTCTGCCCTTGATTTACATTTATAATGACTTCCCCCACTCTTAGTTCATGTAGAGACTGGATTTGGACTGGGGAACTGGCTCCATCATCAAATGGTTTTAGTAGCTGTCCTGGTTTAGAAATTATAGCAGGGGGCACCATCTACTGTCACCCAAGCCCCCTTTCCCAGAAAAACAGAGATAAGACATCAATGTCTTTTCTTTCTCCTCAACTTGTCTTCAACTTCTGACCCTTTTATTATTTATTAAAATATCTCTGTAAGTGAAGCCCAAAGATGCTTGGATTGCTATGGTTTAGAAATAACAGCCAAGTGATAAAGGCTAAGTTGGAACAATTGATTAAGAGGAGAGCCTTGAATTAGCAGATACCATTTGTGACATTCCTAATCTCTTTTGTCATTGGAAGTCAGTGAAGATTGTATGCACAGTGTAGAGAAAGAAAAAAAAAAAAAAACAAGTCTGTGAGTTTGGTGATTTCTGATTCTGGATGTTGGCTTTGCTAATGACCAGGCTTTTGATCTCAGGTCCAGGTCGCTGCTCTAAAGGTGGGTATCCTCACTTGTCAAAAAAATATCTGCTACCTTGTAGGTAGTTGTTAGGCATAATAAAAAATGTCAATTACAGAATTTAGCATATGAGAGGCACTCAGAAATGATACCTCTTATTATTATCTGGAAATACCAAGTATATATAACTGTAGTCCACAAAATAAGTGATGTTACTCTCCAAAGAGAAATCTTAAATACATGAACAAAAGTTGCTTGTTAATCATTATGAGGTTACTCATGATCTCTTTGCTCCTAAATACAATGGATATGTTATCTTAGGCCTCTGTGTACTTGACATCTCGTTACCTCTTGTTACTGTAACCACTGTCTCCCTGGAAAATTCTCTTTTCTTGGTTTCCATGGTACAAGACTGGCCAGAATTTTGATAAAATGCATTTGAAAATTGGCTCCAATCCTGTGCTGAGTTCCGGTTCTTCAATGGGGAAGACTAATGTAATTATCTTCTACAGGAGGAGTGGTGGGGTCAGGTGAGATGGAAGTAGAAAATGCTCCCTCCCCTAGCCTGCACCTTGGGATTTGGGGGGCGCTTTTTCAGTTCTGTGTATGATCAGCTGATACCATTTTCACTCTCTCTAGTAACGTACTTCTGTGTGTGTGTGATAGTGCATAACAATTGAGACATATATTTTTTCTGTCTGCCTCCTAATGACATGACCCTACATTTACGATGGACCTCTATATTTCAAGGTTGGATTTTGCATCTCATTCGCCATGTTAAGCAAGGGTTTAATGGTATGTGTATTGTGCAGGATTCTGCACTGGAACCTTCCCTCATTTTGCATACAGGAGGAGTGTAACTTCAAGATAGAGGCATGGCTCTGGAGCCAGATTGCTCAATTTTGAATGTTGGCTTTAACCACCTAAGTGTGCCTTAATTTCCTCATCTGTAAAATGGGTACAATAACAGTACTACCTTCTAGGATTGTTGTGGGAATTAAATTTGTTAAATAATGTGAAGTATTTCAAAACCATTCCCAGTACAGGACAAATGCCTAACAAATGCTATATGTTATTAATATTATTCCACATAAATTCTCCTTGGACAATCTTTTCCATATTCAGATGACCTTTATATCTATTCCTCCAACCCGGTCCTTCTGGACTTCCAGGCTCATTCCCCCTTCATAGTTGAATATATTCATTTGGACATAATCCTGTAGATGTCTCAAATTCAACACATGCAAACAAACAAACAAAAAACACATAAAAAAAAACCACATCATTTTTTTCCCCAAAATGCCTTACTTTGTGACATCCCCTATTCAGGTCATGGTACTGTCATCCCCAGGCAATATCTAAGCCAAAACCTGGGTGTCATCAAGACCCCTCCATCACCATATTTGCTAGTCATCATGACTGGTCTTTTAAATATCTTTCCAGTATGTCTTTTTTTTCCCCATCCCCACTGCCTCTCTCTTATTTCAGGCCATTATTTACTGTTTGATCAGTGCAAACCCCTTGCAAATGATTTTCTTGCTTGCAATGTCACCTGATTCTAATCCTTATTCTTCATAGGTGTCATAGTGAAGACTCTACAGGAGAATCTGAACCTATTAATCCCTGGATTGAACCTTTCAGGGGCTGCTAATGTTTCTGATTAAAGCCTCAACCCTTGATTTTAAGACATTTACAGCATGGCCCAATTTCACCTCTCCTGCCATAGAACTTGGCTCCCGATGCCCCAGCCCAGGGAACCACTTGCAGTTCTCTGGATGTAACTGTCTCAGTCTCTAGTACTTGGCATATGTGATCTCTTTTATAGAGAGTATTCCTGTCCTTTCTTCCTTTTCAGATGATTAATTCATCCTTGTCCATTAGGATTTTGTATTTGACGTTAGTTCTTCTGTGGAAGCTTCTCTAATAACTAGCATTAAGTTAGGGCTCTTCCTAAATCTTCCCCAACACACAAATCAGCCCTGTGTGGCACTTGTACTATATAGTGTCATGGACTGACTTACTAGCTATGGAGCCAGACTGCCTGTTTGGAATCCTTGTCCTTTCTCTGGCTTGATGAGCTTGGATCCCTTAAACTCTCTATGCCTCACAGAGATATTCATAGTACCTCCCTAGAGTAGGTTGAGAAATTGGTCACAAATTCTTCCTCTCCCTGTATAGAGCCTTTTGTAATATGACTTTATAATTTCCTCCATCAAAGGCAAACTCTTTCTTTCCCCCTTGAATCTGGGCAGACTTTGTGCTTTGTCTAGTCAATGACACAACTGTAGCTAATGGGTACCCAGTAGAGGCTTGAGGAGTGTTGTAGGGTGTCACCTGCTTTCTCTGGCTGCTCTTAACAACTCTGCAACTACCACCAAAGAAGAAGTTTGGGCCTGTCTGCTGGATGATGAGGGAGCCCAAGTACCTGTGGGGATCAGTTGTCCCCTCTACTCCAACTGCATGACATGCGAGTTAAACTATATCACTCACTGCCCGCTGACCACAGATGCATGGTTATGTCTAGCTGAACACTCCCTAAGCTGGCAGACCACAGAACTGTGGCTAACCAAATGATTGTTATGGTGGGCTGCTAAGTTTGGAGTAGGATTTTTTTTTTTTGTGGCAAAACTAACATAGATACTCTTATGGGACTGGGAGGATTGGATAAGTTATTACTAATGTAAAAAAAGCAGAGTCAGTCACTCTGCCCACAGTCACTCATTAACCTGTATGCATCTCCCCCTTGACTGCCAGCTCCTGGAAGGCAGGAATTCTGGTTTTCCTTCACTATAGCCTCTGTACCTCACACAGTGCCTGGCTTGATACGTGCTAAATGACGAAGCTACGTTCTGGAGATTTGATTACTAAGCACAGGTCCTGCTTATGTATGAAGAAATCAAGGTTCAGAGATAATGAAATGCACCCATTCACTTGTGCCTCGCCATCAGCATGACCACTCTTTATTATTTTATTTTGCCAAACTTTTACCTACCAAGAGCATTGGTTTGATAATATCAAAGTTCATCTGCTACCAATATTTTCCCAGTATAATCCTATTGCTACTGATGCATCATGCTGTCTGACTTATCTAAGTAATCTTTTCCTAGGAGGAGGAAAAAGATCTTTCAAATAATTAATGAGTTCTGTTTCATCAGACTCTGGTTACATATGAATGAATGGAAGAGAATATTTTGATACGTGTTCTAATCATTGTGGATAAAAGTTACATATTTTCCAAAAATCAATAAAGGAAATAAAAATGACTTGTCATGGCATACAACCTCGTTACTCCATAGTCTAGCCACTACATCTTATGTCTTTCCCTCCATATCCCCCACCCATACCTTATGCTTCCATGACTAAGGATGTATCATCCTTCATTGCATTTCCCCAAACTCTCCCCATATCAGCAAATGCATGTTCTGTGGGCACCCACCATTTCAACATAGTCAGATTTTCATTCTTTGATACCACTTGTTATCATCGCCTATCTGAAAGAGTCTAGACTTCAGAAGACCCAATGGCTGAGACTTTGAAGGTCTGTCTTTTTTCCTTTCTTTTGTCTATTTGTTGACAGGTTAACTAACACCTGAACTTGAACATCAAATACTTCATCTCTTTTGACGAGTGTGCATGTAGCAGTTTCACTATTCAGTCCTGACAGATTGTCAACCTAGTTTTGAATTATCCAGGCTCAGAACTGTGGCAATTTTTTTTTTTCATCTTAATCTAAAAAAAATTTTTTTTCTTGTTTTCCCTACAACCTTTCTAATTTATATAAGGGCTTTAATTTTATAAACACATTTTAAAACAAAATGAATTGAACATAATTCCCCCAAATGTTAATTTATTGAAAAATCTTAAATATATTAAGTTAAATAACTTCTTTATCAGCAGTATAATACAGTATTTTGTATATGCACACATAAACAAATTCAAATTTATCTTGTTTCTTAAAAGGAATTTGATCTATTCGAATGGAATATTTGGAGAAATATGATTTAGAACGAAATTTAGTTTTTAGCTCTGCCCAACTTTTGATTAAAGAGGACTCTCTAGAAACATTTATTTAGTTACAATAAAGTCATTTTTGGACAGTTTCATTCAACCTGCTCCAATAGATACACTGGCAGATTCTTACTCCCCAAGGATCTATTTTTAGTCTAAATGCAATATGGTGAGCAATTAAAGAAAATACAAGGATATGAGGTATAAAGTGGCTTGGAATTTAACAAATTTCTCACCCAATTAGAACACACAGTTCAAATATGGAACCCAGAGATATGGAATGTAGGTAAACCTTTTCAGCACTGACTTCATGAATGATACTGTGAGTTCTTGCAGAGGCCCCTGGTTAAACTAAATCTGTGTTCTGCAGCAAATCCCCTAATCATGTCTCCTGCCACGTAGAAAACAGAGCCAGTAGATTTCCTGAAGTCCACAAGTCCGGGGAAATGCGGCTAAATGATATAATAACTTTACATTTATAATATGGACTTATCCCGCATGACAAAGTTGCAAGGCAAATCTGCAGTTCGTATGGCAGTAATCCAGCTTATATAAACTTGGCAGAGCTGAGAGCACCAAGTGTTAAAAGATGTCAGATGATGAAAGTTTGTGTCCTGGCTGCATCCCATGCTCCTGGTAAAAATTCAAGTAAGTTTCTTACTTGCCATTGACTTTAGTTTCTTCATCTACAAAATGGGGATAATAACATCTGAATTGCCTACTTTTCAGAGTGGTAGAAGACCAAATCAGCTAATGAATATAAAAATTCTACAGGAATGTCCGAATGAACCTTCCTGCCCTGAAATGTTTACCTTGTTTTTGTTTTATGGTATGTTAATATTCCTTTGAATGTGAAGATCTCAAAGGAGATTTTTTTCCTCAATTATTATAATACTGAGAGATCAGGAATTGCAAGGAAATTTGCAGGTGTAGTCAGATGATCAAGGTTGAGGATATTTGCTGCTTGAAAATTAACTAGGCAATAAACAATTCTATCCATTTGAGTAGAGACTAGCAAAAAGGGAAACAGGGTTGTCTCATTGGTGGGGATGGGGGATGCCATGAAGTGAATTGGTTGTGATTATAACATTAGCCTCCTCTCATGCCCAGGGAGTGCTGATTGCCTCCAAGGAGCCCAAGTAAACTACACCAGTGTCTTATTGAGGAGAGTGTCTCACATTTTGATTGGCATGTCTGGAACCACTTGAGGATGTTTTAAAATGGGAATACTGATTCAGGAGGTCCGGGGCAGGGCTGAATTTCTAAATTTATGATGAGTTTCCAGATGATACAGATGTTGCTGGATGGCAGACCACATACTTTTGGGGTAGGGTGGTGATTTCTCAAAGTAAGGTCTTCAGGTGTGTGTTAGCTCAGACTGCCATAACAAAATAACACAGATTGCATGGCTTCAAAATGAAAATTTACATTCTCACAGATCTGGAGACTGGCAAGTTCAAGATCAAGTTTCTAGCAGGATTTGATTTCTGATGAGGGCTCTCTCTTACTGACTTGTAAATGGTTGCTTTGTCCTCACATGGCCTTTCCTCTGAGTGATCTGTCTTCTTCTTATAAGGCCACCAGTCCTATCTAAATTATGGACTTTAGTTGATAATAATGTGACATCAATTGTAACAAATGTAGCCCCTTTGATGAGATATTAAGGGATCTAATATCTTCATAAAGTAAGCTAAAAATACTATATAGTAATATATGTGTAAATATTTTATCAAGTAATATAAAGATATTAAAGATAAAGTAAGATATTATATAGTAATATATAAATATTTTATAAAGTAACACAAAGATATTAAAGATAAAATAAGATATTAAAATAGGGGAAGCTGGGCAGGGGGTGGGGAGGAGAGGGAGTAGAAGGGGGTATAGGGGAAATCTGTAAACCTAAACCTGCCATAAAATATAGTCTAGGGGCGCCCGGGTGGCTCAGTGGGTTAAAGCCTCTGCCTTCAGCTCGGGCGGGTCATGATCCCAGGGTCCTGGGATCAAGCCCACATCGGGCTCTCTGCTCAGCAGGCAGCCTGCTTCCTCCTCTCTCTGCGTGCTTCTCTGCCTACTTGTGATCTCTGTCAAATAAACAAATAAAATCTTAAAAAAATATATAGTCTATTCATAAAGCAAAAATTAGATTCCAAGACGTCTCTCCTAAACACAGTGACTCCACTGAGGAGCTTGGGGAACAGGCTTCCAAAGCAAGCCTTTCAGGGATTCTTAGGTCTGATAAAGTTTGAGAATGATCAGGTAGAAACTGAAAGCTCCGGTCTTATCATCTAATGGTGTGGTTTCACATCCCACAGCAGCACCTCTTGGCAGCCGGCTGATCTTGGGCTACTTAACCTTTCTGAGTTTTATTTTGAAATCAGGGCAAAAATACTCCATGCAGTAATTCTTCTGAGTATTAAGTGGTATAATGATGTAGAATTTTTAACACAGAACATGCATCATAAGCACTTCAATAAATATTAGATACAAGTTTTGTTATTATTGTTATTGTTTGAGTCCTGGTACACAAGAAGGAATTGTGCTGAAAGAAGGGGCTTTCAGAAAAGACCAGGCAATGATATCAGCAATAAAAGATCAGGACAATAATAAAAGTAATCCTAAATGCTTCCCCAACATTTCACATTTTATATATAGCTTTCACTTTCATTACCTGACTTGATCCTGACAATGACCTTGTGCAGCAGAAATTCCCCTTTTCGCAGATGGGGAACTGAAGCTTAGAAATGATCAGTTATTTTCTGAAGGGCATAGAGCTGGGGAATGTCAGAGCCCAGAGCATCCGAATCCTAGTTCATGGTGGTGGTATAGTGTAGTAATTAAGTTTGGGAGCTCTTGAGTTGGCCTGGTGGGCTCAAATCCCAGAGATCACGATTGCTATTGGTGTTAAGTTGACAAACCTGTTCACCTCTCTGTGTCATAACTTCTTCACTAGTTAAATAGGGATAATAACATGGCTTACTTTGTAGCATTTCGCAAAGATGAAATGAAATGACGTTTATAAAAATCTAAGCTTAAAGGCTGGCACATAATGAGTTTACTACTCTCTGCATTTTTTAAAACATCGTTGCTGGAGGGAACGAGTTTGCTCTTCTCTGCATTTTTTAAAACCTCATTCCTAGAGGCAACAATATGTATCCATGTTACATGAAGAGTACCCTAAGGTTAGTTATAGAAAATGTGGGCATCTTTGCACGTTTACGTCTTGGGGGGCTGGACTGGGGTAGGGACTAGAAGTGTCATAGCTTCTAAGGAGGAGCAATGGGATGGCAGGACTTGGTATGGCACATGTACCCCTTCTCTATCACCATACGAGACATCTACAGTGCCAGTAGGGAGATCGCACAAGCCAGGCAGTCACCCTGGCCCTTTAGTCCCAAATATCAGGGATGACAGTAATGGCTGGCAACAAAAAGATGGCTTTCCCTGTGATATCTGGGATTGATGGAGGAGTTGTGTGAAGAGGTTCTGAAAATGAATTTCATGGTAGCTAAGTTCCCACATGAATATTTTGGAAACAATATATGGCAAATTTGTTGAGCACAGTGTCCTTTTAACCTGATTTTGTTGCCTTCTTTACAACTAGTCCAGGGATAGACACTTTGTAGGATCAGAACAGACAGATGCTCAATTGACAAGACTTGAGAAGAGAGTTGGCCCCACACAGTGTTCTGTGTATTTTGTAGATGGAAGAGGAGTTGTATATTGCTTCCCACACTGTGAAGGAAGGTTTGGTAGACCTGTCAAAGAAAATGCAGTGATGCCTTTTCTTCTTTGAGTCATCCTAACTAAATATAACGACGGCTGCTAACTCTTATGATGTTGCTAATAATGATGGTAGCTCTTACTGAGTTTTCCTTATGTGCCAGAAGCCATTCTAAACACTCTACATACATTGCTTTATTTAATTGATTCCAACAGCTAACTGAAGTAGACATTAATATTTTTTACATTGTTGAGATGACAAAGGGTGGTTATTAGCTCTTGGACACACAGCTACTAACAGTTGGGACTGGGATTCTCACCCAGGCTCCTGGACTCCAATCAATACACAAAGGTCACATTAGATGTCATATGATGGAAAATGATGGAATGTAGAGCTGGGTAGGTGTTAGTGATCATCTAACAGTACAAGTTGTGAGATTGTTTTCTGGAAAGAGTTGCCATAGAATTAGAGATTCTTGTGTGCCAAGCACAGCCCTAAGCCCTTTACATCTATCAGTTACCTTCAATCTTCACAACGAACCAGTAAAATAGGTACCATCATTATCCCATTGTTATAGCTGATGTAAATAATTTGCACCAAGTCACAAAATTAGTGGAACTAGGATTTGACCCCAAGCATTGGTGGTGTTAGCATCGATCCCCTTAACCATGAACCAAAAGAGAAGTGAGAGACCTCACAAGACCCCAAGTGAGTCACTCCTGGGATTGGGGAAAGGAGGTAGAGCAAGAAAATGCCAGTGGAGACGTTGGAGTAAGGGGGATTTCATCTGGAGACAGTGTGTGTATGGGGGGTGGGGTGTGTCTACAGGGAAAGCGGACGGTTTTGCAAACATTTAGAAATGACTTCAACCCAGAGGAAATGTCAAGTCCTTTTGCGGAGAGAACTGGTCAACTTGACCTTTCTTCTCAAAAGAGGCTTCATGCACTTCATTGTTGGCAATACTGTAGTGAGCATTTTATTTATTTATTTATTTTTTCAAGTAGTAACCATGGCCACAGTTGGTTTACTGGTTTGTCTTTATCTTCCCAAACATTCCCAGCCTTGGCTTGCTTAAGAGGGCAGATGACCATGGGGTTGGTGAGGGATACCTCCCCTGCTGCTGCCATGGAGTCCTCCAATGAAACCTTCCTAGGGACGCTTGTCCAAAACGCCTCCCAATCTCCTGCACCTCCAACCCCACCCCCCACCCCCAACCCCCTACCATCCAAGGTTGCTTTCTTCATCTAGGCCTTGTCCCCATACACCCTGGCGGGCAGAGCCAGCGTTTCTCAATACGTAGCCAAGTCGCATGACTGGTTCTAGCTTCAACTGGGAAAGTTTCCTGTCTCGGAGTTCTAGGAGTTCCTGGCTCTCTGCCCGGTTCTGGAGAAGGGCATCTCCTTGCGCTTCCCTGCTGGTGTCCTTCCGACTCGGCCCAACTTTGTGCACCATCTCGTCTAGTTGTCCGAGTTGAGCCCCTGCGGAATTCACCTGCGCGTTCTCCGCCAGGCGCCGCACAGCAAGAAGGGGTCCCCGAGGCGCCTCTCATAACCCGTCGTCCCCTCTGGTCTCTTTCAGGTCTGGCCGCTCGGTCGCAGGAGCCACCGCGCCAGTCCCCCGGGCGGTGGTGACTTGGCAGCAGGTGCAGGGACGGCGCGGAAACGCGCCGAGAGGAGGGGGCGCGACGCTCTCGGGCGTACAGTGCACGGCGCCCGCTTCCAGGCCGCCCGCGCGCCCCCGCCGCCCAGCGCCGCGCAGCGCCCCCGGCGCCCCCCGCCGGCCTCCGCCGCACCTGCAGCCGGCTCCGCGCGCCCTGCCCGCTGCCGCCGCCTCGCGCTCTCAGAGCCGCGGACGCCCCAGGCCGAGCGGCGAGTGCGCTCCCGTGCCAGACCCGTCAACACACGCCTCTGGGCCGCCGACTCTCGAGTCCGGCTCCTGCACCCTGCGTCCCCGAAGATGAATGTGAGGAGGGTGGAAAGCATCTCGGCTCAGCTGGAGGAGGCGAGCTCCACAGGCGGTAGGATGCATTAAGCATGCGAGCGGGCGCCCTTCTTCCCCTCCTTCCTTCTCGAGCTGAGACGGGGACCCCCTTCCTCGGCTGGGGACGCTTGTTGCCTTTGCTGCATGAGAGACGGCCACCCAGGCGGGACTGGGAAGGGGAGGTGGGAGCGGCGGAAATGGGGGTACCAAGGAGACGGGGGTGCACGCAAGGTCCAGGTCGGGAAGAAGAGCTGTTTGAAGTGTGTGTGAAACTCGCTGGTGGCGGGGTCCCCTGCGATCTGATCCTGTGCCTACTTTTGCCTTCTCTGAAAATTTCCCATGTTGTTTATGCATCGGCCAGATGACTGCAGACCACACACTTCCTTCCCCTAACACCTGGGGATAAAAGAGCTGAAATAGTATTGATCCTCTCCATCCACTTTTCCTTTATGCTCCCAAACATTTCTTCATTAAAACTCTATTTTGGTTTCCTGGTAACATACAGGCGGAATGTTTCTCGGGTCAGATTCTTCAGCAGGAGCGTGCGTCTTGTTTTATTGCCAGCCTCAGTTTAGTGTGTTCAGAGAAAATGGTCTTCAGTGACACTTGGAAATAATTTATATACAGTACAGCCTTGGAAAGGTACCCGGCCCTCTTTTGCAAGGTGTTTGGCTTTCAGAGTAGCCTATATTCTGCGAAAGCAAGGGAAGGACATGGTCTGATGAGTTTAGTGGGATCCATCGTGAAACGGGATGAGATATCCCGCCTCCCCCACCCGCCACAGCACCTTTGGTTGAATCAGTTTGTTTTTAGGTGGCTCCCATGTATAAGTGCTTTAGAGGAGCCGTAAACAGAATGAAGGGGGTTGCAGGACATATGAAGCTAATGGACAGCTGGACATTTCCCAGGTTATATAAGATGAGGGGTCGTACATATGGCTCTAGCATGGATTTATAGGATGACACGCTTGGACTTGAGTTGCAGGGAAGGAGGTATTTCCACATTCTACTTGTTTATATCCAGGGAAATGGAGTCACTTCAGACAACTTGAGTCTGTCACTCTAATTTGAACATTGAAATATGGACATTTTTCCTTTCTTGTCTTCCCTCTCTAATATATTGTTAAGGTCATTGTAACTGGGAGGACACCAGCCTTATTTGACATTTTAAAGAGAAAAGTCTTAGCCTGTTACAGGCTGGAGAAAAAAAAAAAAAAAAAGAATATGACCATTACCTTTAAAGTCCCAATTTTGACCTGTACTGATGTTTAGTTCTGGTTTCACTTATGGCAATCGTTCTCTCATTATGAACCAAGTATGTCTAGGATATATTTTATGAGGGATACTGAAAATCGTTAAGAAATTGGATTTTTTCCAGAATGGCATTTTAACTGTAGAGGGCTAAGTAAATTGTTGAGTTTATAGGGTCTCTGTCTTTGCTGTTCCTTTGGCAAAGAATAAAGTAGAGAGCTAGATGTCCTTTTAGGAACTGCACTCATGCACAAGACAGCGGTGGGAACTTGAAGATAGATTAGTAAAAGAAAGTCTGGAGAAAAGGGTGGCTTGCATTGCTTGGCTACTCACTGATAACAGCTTTTTAGCTGGGCCTAGTCTTTAATTGGCCAGATGGGGATAGAATCAGCTTGTCCAGTCTATTCACAGTGCCACAGGTGGCCATAATCTCTATTTGTTAGATAAAATGGAAACAAAGATGATATCACATCTGGGGAGTATGATACATTAAAAAATACTTTTAGTATCATTTTTAAAATCAGCATGTGTTCATTGTTCCTTTGGAGAATAGAAAGATGTCAATTTATATCTTGGGTAAGGTGAGACCAAAAGTGAAGATTTTTCTGGCTTGATTGATTTGACACCTGTTTCTTGAATTGTGTTGCATGTTTTTAGAGTTAATTGTCATATGAGAAGAATAAAGGAAAAGGAGCTTGGAGCACCTTCTTTGTTCTTGTTTTGTTAATATTATCCGAGAATGATCCCCTGAATATGTAGTCTACATTATTTCCACCAAATACATGCTTAAATACTTTGGTTATTTGTGCTCAGATATAGAATGGTCTTCCTTAATCTTGGGATAAGGAAGGACTGTCGTTTTTAAAGGTTTGAACTCTACCTTCAGTTCTTGTTTTTAAAACAATAGCTCCTGATTTCTTGTTTGCTTTCAAACAAGTGAGACATTTGCATAACTTCTAACATGACCATGATGGTTTTCCCTTGAATATATGCCTCTTGGATGGAGGTTTATAAAATGATTTAATCAGAACTGAAACAAAATTTAACTGGGGGATCAGACTGAGAAGAATGAATAAAGATGGGAGGGAAATCAGGAATTAGAGAAAAGCATGTGTGTGTGTGTATGTGTGTTTTATGACCTGACTCTAGAGCCAGAATGCTATGAAAAGTGGTTTGCTGAAAGATGAAGGAGAAAACCACATGAAAGGAAAAATAGGAGGGAAATGTAGGAAAGATGGGAGCAGGGTTGAACTGAGTTACTCAAACTTTAAAATATCCTAAAAAAGTTTCTTCTCTGCTCTCTTTTAGTGGGCAATGTATTTAGTATGCTAACTGATGAACATCACCTCTAAACCCTGTAGTTGAAACACTGTTAATGCTACAGTGCAGAAAATGGACATCTCATAAATAAGTACAAATAGAAAATGTTTCTTAAAAATTGTGGTGCTCACTTTTAGCCTCCCTGTCACCAGCTTCCACATTATATCAAAAGCCTGCCCAGAATATATTTTTCACAAAATTGTCTATTCTTACTATTTTGCTCCCTGGCTATGAAATCAAACATAATCCTGCTACCAGTGGAGAGACAGAGGGAGATGATAATTCAGCAGTATATTTGAAAGAGAATCAGAAATAAGGTCGGAGTTAAAAAAGAAAAAAAAAAAAACCCTGTAAGATTATTCATCGGTGTCCTCAATTTGTGCCATCTAACTTAGGGATGGCATATGTTATGTGATGTAGTCTACAGCTAAAAGTGGGGAGGGAAATGCATGGACATTTCAGACATGTTAGAGGACGTGACTACTGTTGGATCCAGCAGCTAGACCTGGACCACTGGAAGCTCCTCTCTTGCTCCCTTGCCCTTGGAATGTATGTTCTGCCCGCCAAAGCAGGAACTGTTTTCAAGGACATAGTCTTGAGAGAAAAAGGTGTTGCTGAGGCCATCTGGATGGTGTGTGTGACTGAGCTCTTCTAAGGACTCTATATGAACTTATAAGTTTCTGGCTGGGGGGCTGGAGATCTTCTCCTGGAGCCCCTACCACAAGCCTATGTAAGTTTCTTTGCTTGATGCATTTGCCACCTCCCAGTCTGGAGAGGTCTGCCTCTTTCTTTGGTCTTCTTGTCCTCTGTGTATGGAGGCCTGTTTCAGATTTAACCCAGGCAAGGTCCGGGGTTTGCAAACCAGCAATACTGGAGTGAAAAACCTCTGTGATTTTGTATTGTTGACAGATGTATGATGGCTCCAGCTTGTTTTGTGTTATTAAGGGTAAGGCAAATCCAAATTAGTGATTCCACATGGGTCACAGTGAAAAGTCTGTGTATGCTGAATAACCCAGGAAAAGCTTTTTATCACACAGGAATTATTCTGTTTTGTTCATGTCATTAAATATAAGAAGGTACTAAGCAAATGATATGATCCAAGTGTTAAAATTAAGCAACCCCTCTCTTCCTTTTGCTGTGCCTTTTTTTTTTTTTTTTTTTTTTTTTTTTGCCAATTCTTATGCAGTGTTTCATAAAATAAGGCTATGGATGGTTTGGAAATTAATGAGCCATGTAAGATAAAATGTGTGTGCAAGATTTCTGCAGAATCATAGATCAAATAGTGGTTGAATCTTTTGAGGATGAAGTATATGGTGGTGGTGGTGGTGGTGTTGCTGCTGCTGCTGCTGCTGCTACTGCTGGTTCTTCTTCTTTCTCTTCTTTGTCCTTTTGTTTTCCTTGTCCTCACAGGTTTTCTAGAACATGTGGATAATACTACATTTCCGTATTTCATAGCAGAGTGTGCTTGTTTACTTAATAGCTTCCCTTCTTATTTCAAGCAGATTGAAGTGTGTGTATGTGTGTGAGAGAAACAGACCAGAGAGTGAGAGACGGGGGAGGGAGGGAAGAAGGATGGGAGGATGAGTGTATATTTTGTTCCATGGGCCCTTGCCATCCTTAAAAGTGGCTTAAGTTTCTATAAGTACACCTGTCATTATAAATTTATTCATCCTTGGGCATTGAATCACCTCTTTATTTTTTTGAAGTGTGCATTTGGTTAAAGGTCCTAATGGTCTTATCTTAATTTACATCATCCCAGACTCCCTGTGATGCTTTGTGCTGTTTGTCAACACTTCTTAGAAAACTATGAACTTCATGGGAGTGGAGCTGTTGTGTTCTGCCCACCTTGTATCCCCAGCATCTAGCATGAACCCTCACATGGTACATTGGCTCAACAACAGATAATTTGTTGAATGAAGTCTCCCTCGGATTCTGTGAATATGTTATTCTAGTTCTTCCTAATTCTCTCAGATCTCTTTTTCTGATCTTTATTTCTTTCCTTGTCTGTTTTGTGCAACTTTTCAGACACTCTTGTCTTAATTGTCTTCTCCTTCTACATTCTTTCTTTAATCAGACTGTGGTCCTGGTGCATCTTTGATACAGAAGTCTTCTTACTCTATAGCTCTCGACTGATCCTTTTCCAGTCCATTTCCATGAGTGGCTGAGCAGACCTATCAGCAATTTTTACTAGCACTTTAAAGTAATATGTTATAAAAGACCTGCCCTCTCTTCAAAGAACAATTTATTTTCTAAATTTTGCTAATGATAGCATCATTATTTGAGAACTACAGTTAAAAAACAACAAACAAACCCACAAAAGTGTTTACTTATCTGTGGTACTTCCCACCTTAATCATTGCCTCCCCTTCCCTGTGGAAACCATCCCCAGGCCTTATTGATTCTATCCTGGTTTTATGTCTAGCTCCTACACCAGGTTTCATCATACACTCAAGGTCATGTTCTTGTTATTTCCCAGACCACGATGGTTGCCTCCTGTCTGCACCAAGTGCCTCCCCACTCAAAATCAACCAAATTCACTAAAAACTGATTTGAGTACGGTCATTAACCTGTGCAAAATCTTTTAATGACTTCCCATTATTTTAATGCCTTATAGGACTAAAAACAGTTTCCTTAGCTTGATAGGCAGGCCTCCCACAGTATGTTGACAGTCTTCCAATCCAACATTATCTTCCATGACTTGTAGGTCTGCACTTTGACCTGCTAAATTGGACTGTTCTCTAAGTGTGCCTATCTCAAGCACATCTCAAGTTGTACCTACTACTTTGAATGAACTTTCTGCCCCCACGTTGCCCACTGAACATTGTTAATTGTTTCACATTGAACGTATCCCTCAAGACTTACTGCAAATGCAGGGTCTTTCTTGTGCAGTCTTACTGATTTTTCCCTGTCTCTTCCCCAAAGAATTCTGCTTTGAATTTTCTTAGGTCATTTTTTCTTTTATTTTTATCTATATCTGAATGACAAGACGGAATAAGCTAGGCATGTTCATCTCATTTGAAGCTCTTAAGTGGTAACTCCTTGATGGGGAGGATCGTACACAAATTAACCGTTTTCATACCCTAGTAAGTACGGCACAGTGATTCACAAGAAAACCTGCTGAAGGCATGGTTAATTGAATTTAAACTGGGTTGCCCGGGGATAGATCCACTGAAGACCCCTAATTATAATTCACATTTGACTGCTTGGTAAGCATCTACTGGAAGTGACATTCCTTTTGGGTTCCCTGTCTTTTCCATTCAGTGGGCCAGGTCTATATGGATAGTCATAGAACATCAAAAGAGCATGTCTCCTCTCTGTGTGTGCTTTTGCATCCATAATGCATTGCTATAAGATCTTATATTATTTCTGAAGAAGGGGTTAGTAAGTACCCAGTGTTTTCTGTGTATTCAGAACAGTAGTCAGGGTTGACTTCGGATGCTGTTGCTGCAACTCTTCCTTCAGCCTTTATAACCTTCCCGAACTACCACCTCTAGGAGTTGTAGTCCAAGGGGGCCCCCAGTGAGCTAATTTGACCTCTTTTGGTTCCCCTGCGGAAAAGAGTGGAAAGATTAGTTGAGTATTCCCTCTGAATCATGATTGTGATTTGCTGTAGTCTGAGCTCACATTATAGAGAGTGGCCCTTCCTAATGTTTCCCAGCCCAGAGCCTCACTGGCTGTACCACCACCTACCATCATTATTAGACTCTTTGTCATTATCCTTATCAAATGGTAAATTTTTTCTCCAATTATAGCAGTGACAGTGGAAAGAGATGGAAAGAAGAAACCGGAAACATCACTCATGGTGTAATATCCATTTATTTCATATCAGAATTCACAGAGACCATCAGGCTGCATAGGGAGGGTCTTGGGAAGGGGCTGGATCTTGTGGCAGGGCAGAGAAGATGACAGGGTTCAGCTCTTTTCCTCTTACCTCTGTGGCTGGATCCCTCTCATCGCTCAGTGAGCGGGCCACACTTAGGCAGCTCTAGATGTGTGCAGCGTGCCCGTGGATTAGGAACTCTGAGAAGGAGTGGCTCACAGTGTTGAAACACAGACGTTCTCCATACACTCGGACAATAAGGACTAATTCGAACAGAGATACACATATAGAATTTGCCCTCTGGAGCACTTAGCCTCCATGCCTGTCTTATGGGCTGATTTTTTTCCTTCTGAACAAACAGCCGGTGTGGTTGAATGGCTCTCCCTTTGGAAATGCCCTTTCGGATATATTTAAATACCCTTTGGATATATAATTGACCTTTTAGAAACTTCTTTCCCCTACGTATTCCACCCCGATGACTTCTTTAGGTAAAACCGAGCAGTCAACCCATTTTACGGCTGCGGCTGTAAACGGGCATTTTAAGTTGGTCTTTAACAAGGTTTTGGAGGAAAAAAACAGACTTTCATCTCTAGACATCAACACTGCTTAATATTTTGAAGGCTCTGTTGAGTGAAGCAGTTTATTTATGAAATGATAGTATCTGCAGCCCAAATGGGAATCATAATCAGCTTTAATTGCTACAGTAACTACCGCAGTCTACGTGAGGACACACACTCTCTCTCTCACGTCTTCTTTGTAATACGGTCGGTGCGTCGTGTTACAGATGCTCAGGTGTCCCCAGGGTTGTCCCCCAGTAGGATGATTAGTAATTTTTA
The DNA here is from genome assembly GCF_902655055.1 of Lutra lutra. Classification (NCBI taxonomy): domain Eukaryota; kingdom Metazoa; phylum Chordata; class Mammalia; order Carnivora; family Mustelidae; genus Lutra; species Lutra lutra. Next base: position 158,541,038 of record NC_062279.1, on the reverse strand, counting down.
ATAAGAGACCACGTGACTTCCAAATGCCTTCATGAGTTTCATAATAAAATTGGGTGAAAAGGATGCATGCAACTATATCTCAGAATGGACATTCTGCCAGGGGCTTTATTTCAGGTTGTACTTTTTTGCAATTTAATCCATTTCCATTAGACCAGCATGAGAAACTACTTACCAAAAAATGATCTTGCCCAAACCATGTATCCATGTTCGTTGTGTATGTTTGTGCTCCAGAGAACTGTTGCGTGAATTAAAATATCTTTTATTATGGTCGTACGTAAAGGTGAGAATAAACTCTGTACTCCAGCCCATCTCAGGCTCATGGAAGTGTGCTCTCCATTCTTCTTGTTGTTTCTGCAGGGAATTTGAAACAAAACAAAATGATACTATGGAACTAACAGGCATTTCAGAAATAACCCTGCAAATCAAGTCCTGAGAGCAAGTTTAATTTGGAGAGGGGTTTAATCAAGAGAAATTTTAACTTACCTTAGAAAGGTAAGACCATGTGAAATAGCCAGTGAGTAGAAGGTCCCTGTTCCTCTTTCTCCATTTATCAAGTGGTGGTAATCCTATCCACTCCTAGATTATAGGAATAGATTCTGTAATGATGACATGAGTTTAATTCAGCAAATATTTACAAAGAAACTCCTTGCTGCTGGGATCAGCGAGATGTGGAGATGGCCTTCAGAAAGGTTACTGTTTATTCAAGAGCGATTTACTGAGTATGTACCACGTGTGTATACTTGAGTAGCGGAGAAAACAAATAGCTAAACGTGCCTATTTTAAAATACTCACTGCCATTACAGAGGCAAGGATGAAGGGAGGTGGGTGCTGAAAAACAAGATTCTGTGCAGTTGGCAGAGGTGGCATTCCCTTCCAAGTGAATGCAGTGAAAGCAAACTGTGATATTGAACTTGACCTTCCTTTCTCTGGGGTCTTAAAAAATAAAGCTACTAAAAGAACTGTGCTCACGATTCTGTATTTGTTCTCTTGCCTAGTTTCTTCCTGTCTTCTATCTTTCCATCTGTAATATGGGTTTATCTGTTGGCCACTTAAAGACCTGATGTTACTTACGCGTTTTTCAAGATTTTTAAGAGCTGTTATGCTGGGATTCTCCGAAGAAGTGCACTTTTTTCTCATAAAACAAATATGATTTTGAAGCTTGGAGAGTACGGAATGGGTAATAACTTCTGTTTAAAGATAATCATAAAGTAATTGACCATTCCCAGGTCTCTTACTGCCAGTTTAAATAATGTTCTGGTCAAGGCGGAGACATTTTAAATTAGTGTAGAATTTTAAAAATTAAGTGGACTATCACTCTAATTTTTAAATTGAATTTTGTTCAGTCAACCATTGACCATGAGAATATTATACCTGAGTTAACATTGTGAGCATTTGTGAAAATCTGATTCTGCCAAACCTTTCTCTCACATTTTCCCCAAGAATTCTTAAATCATGCTTTCCATGCTATTTCCCCAAACTCCCTTTAATTGGAAGCCAAGTCTCTTCCTACTGAGACACACAATATTATCGCAATCTGTTCCCCATTCCCTCTCCTTTCAAGGTCCGGTTTCATCCTTGTTTCCTGCTGAAGTTGTGATCAGAGGGTTGGTGCAGGCTCTGAAACACAGGTGCATTACATTAATTTGAAGGTGGTGGGGAGGGAAATCTTGGGGGGACAAGTATAAAACAATGAGCGTTCAAAACCACACATTGAGAAACATGGAAAAAGAAAGCCGAAGACCGTAGAATACAGCCTTAAGCAGGGACAAAGAGTGAGGGACTTCTCCTGCCATGTGTTATAGAATAAACTCCATTTTGATGGAGGCATTGTAAGGTAGTTTTAAAAAGGCAAAACATCTAAAACTGCAAAGCTGCAGAGTAATAAACACCAGCCCTTCTGATGTGATTTAAGTACTAGATTTGCAGATGAACCCTATAAACCTTCCTAGTCAGAGTGGGGAATATAGATTCCAAATGAAAATTAGTCATTAAGATAACTTTCAGAATCGTTCACCTCGCAGGATACATACTGACAGTGCAAAATCTACAAACACTGAACTGGGAAGATTGAACCATGGACATAATTTGTGAGAAACCTTGCAATTTTAAACAGTTACATTTATCTTTGGATCCCTGAGCATGAGCTTTTCATAAATATCATTAGAATAGAATTTCAGATCTCAAGCAATGACAGTTATAACTTTGGTCTTAATGCAATTTGTTTTGGTGGTTTTATAAATAGTTTTGAGGATGTTTTTCAACAGACATCCACTTAAAACATGTTTATCAATTACCTACTGGAGGAGGGACACTGCTGGTAAATATTTCTGAATAGAAAAAGGCGTATTAGCTGTTTAAAGTCTAGGAATTAAGCTTTTAAATCTGATCTTCCTTTTCCACCCCAGAATCCTACTTGCTCTGAATCATGTACTGATTAGGTAGAGTATGTTAACTTACCTCATTTTCAAAGGCACTTGCTAAATACCCTCACAGTACCCCAGAGTATGTCCTTGAGGGAGGATATCAGCAGGTCCTTGTCTACTATGAAATTATAAGCTGAGGGAGCACAGAGTGGACCTTACATGACCACATGATTTGTTATTAAGTGATATTGATTTCACAGAGTCATATAAAATATAAAACAAACATTACACAGAGAAACAGCACTAACCTATAGACTAGATAATATTACTACTCCCTGTTATCAGTAAGGGGATTTTTCAAATGTTGAGTCAATTTATTCTTTTGTAAAACATAATAGATATCTATTATTTGTCAAATATTGTTCTGAGTTCTAGAAACGTATTAACATCTCTTTTTTGTTGAGTATTGTTCAAAGGGCTAGAATACAGGGATGAGGATATCCCATGGGGAGCCCTGAGTCTAGTTAAAGAGCTTGACATGGAAGATGGTAATTAGCATTTGGAAAATCCTAGGACAGTGTCCAGCGTGGAGTGCTTTAGCAACACAGACATGAGTCACTCTTGTAGGCTGCGTAGGGTCAGAGAACGCTCCCAAGACTGGATGGGGCTGGAGGAGGAGAAAGTGTTTTCCCGGGAAAGGCAGCAGGTGGGATGATGGATGTTGGAGGTGGGGAGAGCTGTGAGTCTATGGCTGGTCCTATGAAACACATGTGCAGCAAGGAACAGTGTGAAGTTGTGTGTGTTGCAGTGAAGCTGGGGTAGGAGGGAGCAGTGAAGTGGGAGCTGGAGAAGGAGGCAGTGTCAGGACATGAAGGCAGTGGGTAACACTGATCAATTCCAGTCAAGAGCACAGTGAGATCACATTTGTGTGTTGAGAAGATAACTGCAGCGATTGACATTTGGCCAGAAGGGGGAGAAACAGCAGGCATGGGTTCCCGCTGAGGTGGGGTTGCAGGTGAGGTATATTGAGGAACATGGTAAAGCATCAGTGACATGGCGGAGAGTAGAGGGTGCACGTGAGATAGAAGACAAGACAAGATAGAAGACAAGAAGGGATTGATGACAGGTGGTAATAGGGGTTGGGGGAGAAGGAGGAGCCTGGGAAATCTAGATGTCTGGGTTGGGTCACCAATGGGCAGCATATATTTACTAAGATGGGCAATACAGGGTAAGTTTAGTTGAAAGGAAGTGAAATCCAGTTTGGGCTATGAAATTCAAGGCCTTTAAGGAGGCCTTCCTCCTTCAAAATGGAGTCGGGAGTAGTTACTGGGCTATCTGGGCCTGGAAAGTGAGACTGAGATTGGGTTCTTCAGGCAGTGGGGAGCCAGTTGAAGTTAGCGAGGAGTGACAGGGTGAGGAACATTAATTTTACGTGGTTGTGTAGGATGCGTCATCAATAAGGATGTCATTAAGAGGTGGTTGCGTTTGTCTAGGTAAGAGACAGCGTTTGCTCAAGGGTAAAGGCAGTGGGGATGGGAAGGGTTGGAGGACTGGGAAGGAGATAGGTTGGGAGATTTGTGATGGGGATCTCGTGATGCCATGATGAAAAGCCAGGAACACAGGAGGAAAACAGATTCTGGAGAGATGATAACATACTCATTTTTTTTTTTAAGATTTTATTTATTTATTTGATGGACAGATCACAAGTAGGCAGAGAGGCAGGCAGAGAGAGAGAGAGGAAGAAGCAGGCTCCCCGCTGAGCACAGAGCCCAAGGTGGGGCTCGATCCCAGGCACCTGGGATCATGACCTGAGCTGAAGGCAGAGGCTTTAACCCACTGAGCCACCCAGGTGCCCCTAACATGCTCATTTTTAGAAATATTGATTCCGACTGGGAAAGAATCCAGGTCAGCTGTCCCAAAGGCAGTTGGAATCATGGAGTTCAAGTTGAACTGATTTCAGAGAAGCACACATTTATTGAGCATCTAGTGTTGCGACAGGTATCAGGAATAGAGCGTGATGAGGCATGTCCCTACTGCCAAGAAGCTGGCCCGCAAACTAACCTGGAGAGGTCAAATGTGGGGAGTCAGCGGCAGAGAGCAGAGGTAATTAAAGACGTGACACTGAATAAGGGGCAAGTCCTAGGATGAAGAAGAAAAGGTGAGCGATGGACACTAAACTAAGGAAAAATGTCATAGCTAGAGAAGAAATTGGAGAGGAAAAATGTCATGGAGGTCAAGTGCCTGTGCATAGATGGTCCATGGTTATCACCTATGGGAATACAAGAATTTCAAAAAGCCACAGTGAGTGACCGGAGTGAACTGCTGCAGAGCAGTAATGGGACATGAAAACTGGGTCTCAGAATAAGGGTTGTGGAGTCCGAACAAGGGTTCAGATGCTGTGTCTGTTCCTGTGTGACCTTAGGAGGCCACATGGCCTCTCTGTAACTTAGTTTGTTTATGTGGTACTTGACTATTCTTGCCCATATACTCCCACTAGCTTGCTTCCGCCTCTGTTCAGATCTTTCATTAAAATAGTACTTCCCAGATGACCTCATCTGATGTAACAACTCATGTGTGTCTCCCTACTCCTTTGGCCTTATTTTACTTTCATTTCATAGCTTTTATAGAATCCTTCAAAGAAAAAAAAATATGTACTCTACTTCTATACCAGAATATCATCTTTATATACTGTGATTTGTATATATGTACCTATATTTTGTGTATACCTATTTTTTAGTATTTTCCCTGTAGAATTCACTGAAATGTGTGTTGAATGGTAAATCAATGAAGAGGACTTATTTTGACACGGTTGCACTGAGAAGTAACTGAACTAATGTCTGTAAAGGGCTCAGTGCCAGTGCCTGACAAATAGAGCCTGTGGGTTGGGGTCATTTACATAATAATTTTGGCTTGAGAAAAAGTTCTTTTAATTCTGAGGATGGCAAGTCAGGAGAGTGATGAGATTGGGAGCACATGGGTGGTCCTGGAGAGAGTGAGTTTTGGAAGAAAGGGCACTTGTCCTCTAGAAGATTGTAATATTATTCTCTAATGCAGGAGGAAGGGGAGGCCATCTAGGGGTGACGTGCTGGGGAGGATGCCATGGAGGGCCAGGCTGTGATCTGGGCATTGTGTGACCAGTGGGGCTTAGATAGGTTGTAAGGGACCATTTAGTGGGTGACAGGAAGGGATTTATGGAGGCTGCAGTTTGACTGGAGGAGATGGTTGTCCCGAGATGTGTCAATGCTGAGAAATGAGATTGGGGAGAGTCTCAGAAATGTGGATTTGATTCAGTGGGCAAGAATTCAATATTTTGCAGAAAGGTGATGGCATAATAAAAGTGACACCTTAGGAAGATTTGTCTTATCCTGCTGTATAGGAAAGATTAAGGAAGGGGGAGTGTTCAGGTGGAAAGGTCAGTTGAGGAAACATTGCATTTGTCCAGACCTTAGCTGGATTGACCGATTTTTTAAAAAAGATTTTATTTATTTGTTTGACAGAGAGAGAGACAGTGAGAGAGGAAACACAAGCAGGGGGAGTGGGAGAGGGAGAAGTAGGGTCCCTGATGTGGGGCTCGATCCCAGGACCCTGGGATCAGGACCTAAGCCAAAGGAAGGCACTTAACGACTGAACCACCCAGGCACCCCATGGATTGACCAGTTTTGTAGGGGTGGTGGTGGTGGAGAAAATGAATTTGGCAGATTCCTGTGGCGTTATGGATGGTCTTTGTAACAATCGGATGTAGGCATGAAGTTAGGTGGGATACCAAGAAAAAGTGGCTCTTAACCAGGCTCTACACTCAAACTTTAGCAACTGAGGAAAGGCCTTTGCTTATGCTGCTAGGAAGTTATTATCCAGAAGACAGAAGAAGGAAATTGCTTGTCTGTGTATGTATATAGGGTCAAAATTTCCACTTATTTGGGGATACTGGAGGGATATCCTGGCAAGAGAGATCCTGGATAGTTTTAAATACCCTTTTTGTTGATCAGTAAATTAAGGCTCAAAGGAATTGAGCAACCTGTCAAAACAGTTAGTAATTAGGATAGTGGCAATATTAACGATGGCGGTGTTAATGAACACACAGCCTGTACTCTGTACTCTCTTCTCTCTCTTGCCTGGGCAGGGCACTCTGGGCTAACCTGATGTGGTTCTGGGAGGCCTGTAGAGAGTGTGCCTTTGGGTGGTAAAAAGAGTAAAGGGCTGATGACCTGAAAAATCTCCCAGTGAATTTCTAGATCGCATCCAAGGTAAGGCTCCAAAGCCAGTGGTCCACATGTTGGTGGATGGGAAGAGGGAGCCTTGATAACCCGCTTGTGGGTTGGGGAAAAAGAACCATTGGTGCTTGAGTTTGAATGTTAGTGAAAGTAACCTGCAGGGCCTCCCTGAGCCTGAGTGGAAGGGCTGGTGGAAGTGACTCAGGTGGGCAAGCCAGCTCCAGGTAAGGGGTTGGGGAAGATGGGGCTTTGAAAGTGCGTTGCATGGGGTAGCCTTTGTTGGAGGCCATAGGTGATTGCCTCCAAAGTCATGACTTTGATTCAGAACATTTTACTTGCATAGCTGCCTTTCCCCCCGCCCCTTTCCTCCACTGCTTGGTCCTGCATCCGTATCTCCAGCCGGCTCTGTGGACACAGGGCACAGGCACTCTTGCCGAGACTAACCGACTGAGAATATATCGCATTACTGCAAGCGGTGAGCTCCAGCCGTCCTCCATCCTGCCAGAATAAGTCACGAGTCCTTCTCATACTCTTCCTTCATGAATGCAGTTTTAATTGGTGTCTGCCAACCCAGAGTAAGGAGACCGTGCAGTTTCAGGACCCATAGGGACACACACATTATTTGTTGGCCAACGGATAATGAAATGCCTTTAAATTTACAAATAAAACCATCAAACATTGTTATGATTATTAGGTAAGCCTCATAACTCTGCCATCATAGAATGTGATAAGCAAGCACTTGGGGAATTCAAAGAAATTCTTCCTCTCCGGATCTCAGGGCATTTCACTCAGCTTCACTCCAATCCACACAGTTATTTAGCGTGTCTTAGAAATCAAGGGTTGTTCTGGATGCTTGGGGGATACAGATACCTTCTCCTCACAGATGGCTAGCAAGGAAGGAAGACCTTCAACAATGCATTAGCAGCATGCTGAGAATATTACAACAAGGAGTAAAGGATGCTATGGGAGCATATGGGAAGGAAATGGAATATGTCTTAGGAGTCAGAAAATAACTCCCTGAAAGAGTAGAAATTAAGTTGACATCTGAATGACACTTGGAGATAGACAGAAGCCGGAGTTGAGAACAGAATTTCTCTGAAGACCTGAAGAAAGTCTGAAAATAAAAAAGAGAAGGACAGAAGATAATGCTGAAGAGGGAGACAGGGCCAGATGGTTCAGAGTTTGAGGTTTTTATTAAGGATTTGTACTTGGTCCTATGGCAATGAGGAGTAATTGGAAGTTTTAAGCAGGGGATCAAGTTAACCAAATAACCACATCACATCTGGCCTTGGTCCCTCCACTCAGCGAAAAGCTGAGGGGTATTATCCTAGTGACCAGCAAACCACTGATCTTGGCCTTATACTGGCAACTTTTGTGGGATCTGGAATTATTTTCTCCTCTAATCTACCTCCCCACCCCCTGCCATTTACTTTTCTTCTCTGAATTGCCTAACCTCCAAAAGCTGACTTTGGTCTGTTGTTTAGAAGTCCTTGCTAGCCTTTTGGCATCTAGAACTTGGCAGTCTCCAAAGTGTTTTTAAAAGCCTTGTACCCACATCTGTAAAAAAAAAAAAAAAAGTTAAGCATGTACCTTCATTTTTATAGATTTAATCATAAACTCCTTTTTTTTTCTTAGATAATAAACATGCTAGAAAATAATATGAAACTTAAAAGGTTTGATCCCAGTGACCTCTTGTGCAGGGCATTTCTGTTTATCCTTGACCAGTATAAAGGGAGAAGTGTAATATACTAGATTTTAGAGCCCAGGACAAAGCTGTGAGCAGGGAGTGGTGAGGAACTATCAGCAACGTGCAATGCACTCTGTCCACTTTTATCAACAGTTAACTTCTGGGATGCCTGGGTGGTTCAGTCAGTTAAGCATCAGCCTTCAGCTCAGGTCATGATCCCAGGCTCCTGGGATTGAGTCCTGCATTGGTTTCCCTGCTCAGTGAGGAGCCTGCTTTCTCCCTGTGCCTGCTTCTCCCCCTGCTTGTCTGTCTCTATCTCTTTCTCTCTCATTCTCTCTGACAAATAAATAAAATCTTAAAAAAAAATGTTAACATCCATATATTTTTATGTTCGCTGATAGAAATATCCAGTGTTAAATGCTGCTACCTTGCCATGATGTTATTAGCCATGCATCTTTCCTTAGTGTTCTAGGCCAGTGGCATCTGTCCCACTGAGAACTTTTTGGCATTGTTCAGTCTCTGTTTTGATTGGTTCCTGCCACACGGTGTGCATTCTTTTTTTTTTTTTTTTTAAGATTTTATTTATTTATTTGACACAGAGAGAGATCACAAGTAGGCAGAGCAGCAGGCAGAGAAAAAGGAGGAAGCAGGCTCCCTGCTGAACAGAGAGCCCTATGCGGGGCTCGTTCCCAGGACCCCGAGATCATGAGCCAAGCCAAAGGCAGAGGCTTAACCCACTGACCCACCCAGGTGCCCCTCAGTCTGCATTCTGAGTTTCTGTTTCATTCATCATAAAGGTACCAATTCCAGAGAAGTCTCGATCTCTTTGTACAGATACTCAAATACTTATGCAAGACCCACATTTGCTAGTGCCTGATAAATTTAGGAAGGTATATAATACAGGTTACCACTCCTAATATAGGGCATTTTCTTCCTCAACCCCAGAGAACACACTTGTTGTTCTTTCTGTTTCATGGATCCATGCGGTATGGGTCTGACACCTGCTGGTTTGTAGGGAACTGGGGTTGACTTTGTCTACCTAAGTCTCATGTGTGATTGTCTACTCTCTTGTGAAGAGGTTCCTACAGGCCTTCATGAGAAGGGATACTTTTATCGAAAAAGACGGAGCCTTGCATATTTTTTTTATTTAAAGATTTTATTCATTTATTTGACAGACAGAAATCACAAGTAGGCAGAGAGGCAGGCAGAGATAGAGGGAAGAAGGCTCCCCGCTGAGCAGAGAGCCTGATGGAGGGCTCGATCCCAGGACCCTGGGATCATGACCTGAGCCAAAGGCAGAGGCTTTAACCCACTGAGCCACCCAGGACCCCAAGCCTTGCATATTTAAAGGATCCTATAGTATGTGTATATTTGTCTGCCTGGTGCTTGCAGGATTGCAGCAAAGTGAACGATGAGATCTACTTTAGGGGATGAACTAGGATGACACACAAAAGCCACTGTGGGAATAGGTGTTGCCGTTCTTGGGTTTCATGATGTCCTTATGATGATTTAAACAAACATCTCTGAATCTCACCTTAAATTGAGGGATTGCAGTTCAGTGCTCTGGAATTTCGACTCCATGAATATAGATGTTGTCTGTTTTGTTCACTGTGTCTTTCACATGCCTCGAGCAGAAACATCCAATAGTAGGGTGCTCAAATATGTGTTTCATAAAGAAACCACCACAAAGATCTACCTCCTCCTTGCTGTCCGTTAGGAGTCATTCTCAGACGGACGTGACTTCTGTCCTAAAGGAGAGGCACGCACAAAGTTCTGTGGGAGCAAAGGCACAGGAATAATGACCTGCCTAGAGAAATTAAGCAACCCTTAAGGGAAATGGCATCTCAGTGAGGTCTTGAAGTGTGTCGGGGTTCATCCAGAGACAGAGAAAATGATTCTGAGGTCATAGGAAGAGCGTGTGCCATGGCTCAGATTTATGTGAAAGTTTAAGCCACCTTCAGGGAATAGTGAGAAAATCCATGTGATCTGATTATTGGCAGTATGGGGAGATGTGGCCAGAGCGAGGCTGGAAGGGTAGGTGGTGGTAGATCGTTTGAGACACTAGCATTTACGATTGAGGAATTAAATTAAAATCTGCAGGCAGTGGGAGTAATGGAAAGGTGTGGAATACGGGAATGGCAATTATTTGTGTTTTAGAAGGAAATGATGGAGGTAGTTCCATAGAAGGCGAGGGGACTAGTTGGGAAAGCCATACAGCCAATGTGAAATGGGAGATCTGAACTAAAGCGGCATGGCAGGTGTTGAGGAGGTGTGAGGCTGAAGAGGTCTAGAGCAGTTGTAATCAATAAGTTGCTAAGTGTTGAAATGAAGGCAGGAAAAGTAGAGGTTAAGAAAATGGCCATGTGTCTAGCTATACCCTTCAGTGAGAATCTTGAGGATGTGGCTGCTTTGGGACTTACTGAGGGTGAGTTGCTGGTGCAGAAGGTGGGGAAAGCTAGCTGGCCACTGAAGGCGGGCATCTAGCTCTCAGGAGGGGCTGGAACACAGACTTATGAGCCAGTGCATTGCAGGTAAAGCCATGAGAACAGGGGAGAGAACGGAACTCAGAATGGAATCCTAGGGAGCACACTAATGTTAAGTTGGCTGCTCCAGGGAGAAGGCACTGGGGAAGGGGTCAGAGATGGAGCATATGGGAAGGCATAAGGAATGACAGCCAAGAGTAGTACTGCAGATGCCAAGGGAAGGAGGCTCTTCCAGTAGTGGGTCAATTATCTTAAGTGCTTTGCATGGTTAAGGAAGATGGGAACTGAAATGATTTGGCAATTAGGAGGTTGGAGCAATTTAGTGGGGCTGAAGCCAGATTGCAAAGGGTTGGGGTGTGAGTGAGGGAATGAAGAGAAGCAGGTGTAAGCAGCTCTAGTAAGTTGAATTCTGAAGGAAGAGGGGGGGTTAGGGCAGCTGCTGCATGGCAGCTGTTGGAACTGAAAGATTCATGTTGTCCACTAGGAGACACTTGTACACATTTGCAGGCACAGACCTTGTCAGGGCAGTGGAGAGCTATGGTCTGAAAACAAATAGAAATGTTTCTCTATTATATCACCATTTTACCTGGTTTATGCCTAAAAAATGCTTACTGTGCTGCAATACAATTGTCTATTTAAATTTCAACCACTTCTGGGACACCTGCGTGGCTCAGTTGGTTAAGCATCTGCCTTCGGCTCAGGTCATAAGCCTGGGGTCCTGAGATCCAGTCCCACGTTGGGCTCCTTGCTCAGTGGGGAGCCCACTTCTCCCTCTGCCTGCAGCTCTCCCTGCTTGTGTTTGCTTTCTCTCTCTCTCTCTCCCTGTCAAATAAATAAATAAAATATTAAAAAAGTAAATTTCAACCACTTCTAAAACTATGGAAGACTGTAAACAATAAGTTCCTGAGGATTTCCTACCCAAAGTAAATAGTTCACCGTTTTAGGAAATACTGGTTTCCAGGCTTCTTAATAAAATGTTAACAATACAGTCATCATCCCTTTTGCCACCTTTCACATTCCCTGTCTTATCTCCTCTTCCCTGCTATTACCACCACTACCATGAATTTGGTGTGTATCCTTTCAATTCATTCTAACATCCTTCTGGTGTAGATGTAGGTACGTGTGACCAGTATGTGATAGGTTTTATGCATGCCGTAGTCTGTTCAGGCTGGGTTGCCTGTAAACAACAGGAATTTATTGCTCACACTCCTGGAGGCTGGAAGTCCAAGATCAGAATGCTAGTTAGGTGGGGGCCCCTAACCTGTGTCATGCATGGACTCTTGTGGGCTCACTTGGTGGAAGGGGCTAGGGAGCTCTCTGGGGTCTCTCCTGTAAGAGTGTTCATCCCATGACCTAATCACCTCTCTAAGGTCCCACTTTCTAGTACTGTCACCATTGGGGGTTATGATTTCAATATATGAATTTTGAGGGATACAGACTTCAGACCGTAGCAATGTGTATGTCTTAAAATTTATACAAAAGTTGTCTCTTAAGATTTTTCACTTAATATTATGGAGGTCTAGCTGCAGTGATACAATTCACTCTTCCAAAGTCCTGAATATTTTGTGTGCAGTATTTTACGGCTAGGTGGGTTCCCCCTAAGAGACTGAGTCGTCCTCGTCCAGTGGTGGCTTGTTGTATATAACTATATCCTCAGTGCCCAAATATTTATTGACTAAATGCATAAGCAGGAAGGTGTACAGGTAGAACTTGGGAAGAAGTTGTGGGTCTCTTTTATGAGGCAGCAGAGAACAGGTTAGGTTTTTGGGAAGATGTTGTGCTCACCCATGGTCATATTCTGTGAACCAGTGTCATTTTCTGAGAAGAGGGTGGGGATAAATGTTTGAGTGGTATAGATTTATAACTTATAACTTAATTGGGAGATTATCACAAACAGTTACTATTTCTATAAGAGTTGAACAACTTCAGACTCTCCTCAGTTCTGGGTTTATGAATGACCAGAATTAGAAAACACTATCTAGCTTCTGAATTGTTGATTTTTTTCCCCCAAATCCTTCTTTTCCTAATTTATATGTTCCTTTAACATTGGGTGGAGACAGCTCATTCTTTGACTACGGAGTATTTCGTGATTTAAATCCGTCTTGAGGTTTCTGGAAAGCATTCATCTAGCTGTCACTTGGACTCTTATTAAAGGTATTTTTTATGCTGGATGTGGGGAATTGGGCTGTTTTGTATAGTTTATTCTATATGTTAATAATCCACCATGGCTTATGTGCAAGACCATTTTTACGTTTCACAGCCTGTGTCTGAATACCGTGACGTCATCCATGAGTGTCCAGGAGCTCCAGAGAGTGTTTCAGAGAATTAGGTCTTTCTAGGCCAGCCTGACTATGGAATTCATCACTGAGCCAAACGAGAGGTTTATTCTCAAGATTCAAAGGGAAAAGCAAACTTTAATATGGTTCAACTAATATATATTGGATGTCTACTCTGGGCTAGGCATTCTTCCAGGTGCTGAGTGGGCGAGTGGAAAAGAATCCAAAAATGAAGATCATGTTCTTGCTCTGTTCGTTATACTTGCAACCTACATTGGCAGACTGGTTGGAGGGGGCTTAATGATGATTCCACCCCAGGTGTGTGTACCTGTGTAACTGCGTTAGAGCCCCACATCCACTCCACAATCCTGTGAGTAAATAGAATTGTCCCCATTCTACAGATACAGGGATTGAGGCTGTGAAAGGTTCAGCAATGTGCTGCAGGTCACACAGCAAGTGTCAGAGCATGTATATGACCGATTTCAGTCCATGCCCATATGTCTCCACAGCCTCTGTTCTTTCTACTCTTCACATCTGTCCCTAGATGTCTCCTAGATGACTGATAGATCTGCTATATTAGTTACAAACAAGATCTTGTGAGCTGAATATTAAACATGGAAATAAAAAGGGAAATTGATGATTTTTTTAAAAAAGGATTTTATTTATTTATTTGACACAGAGAGACACAGTGAGAGAGGGAACAGAAACAGGGGGAGTGGGAGAGGGAGAAGTAGGCTTCCCACTGAGCCTGATGCAGGGCTCGATCTCAGAACTCTGGGATCATGACCTGAGCCGAAAGCAGATGCTTAACGACTGAGCCACCCAGGTGCCCTAGGAAATTGATGATTTATAACTCATTCTCTAGCTGCAGAACTACAAATACACTCTCTTAAAAATTATTGGTGGCATGTCCTAGCTCTCAAGTGGGTATGGCTTTCCAGATGCTGGCACTTGCTTTCTACTTTTGCTTTCTTCCTAATATGTAGGCCTCTCTCCTCTGCTCTAGTGCTTCCATTCGGTCCCACTTTTTCAACATTCTGGAGTATTGTCCCTCTTCCCAGAAAGTTATAGGTGGAGAGGTGGAGTGTGACCCTAAGAGATGCTTTGGTGTGGTAGGGAGAGAAGCAGGCCCCCTGAAGACATATATGCTTCAGTCCTGGGGGTCTGTGTCTGGGATACTTTACATGGTAAAGGAGATTTTGCTGAGGTGATCAAGTTAAGGACCTTGATATGTAAAGATTTTCCTGGATTATCAGGTGGGCCCAACACTGTCACTGGGAGTCCTTAAAGGTGGAGATCCTTTCCTGGCTCTCCCATCACAGTAAGATGTCACTAAGGCAGGATGGTCTGAGATATACAGGGTTGTTGTTTTGAAGATGGAAGAAGGGAACCATGGGCCAGTGTATGTGGGTGGCTTCCAGAAGGCAAGTAAGTTCTTCTATAGAGTCTCTGGAAAGGAATCTAGCTCTGCCTATGCCTTTGTCCAATGTCTTACTTCAGACCTAGTAGGTGATAGCTCTGTGTTGTTTTAAGCCACAAGTGTGTGACAGTCTGGTATAGCAGCAACAGAGAATGAAAAATAAAAGTTCATATGGTTATTTTATTGTTTCACTAATATTCTGTAATAATATAAACAACATCCTTCAAGAAAGAGCCTTGCTGAGGATATATATTTTCCTGATGCTTCTCAGCATAGGCTCTTAGAGGCAGTTGATAGATTTTAGCAGGCTAATGTGCATAGCTGCATTTAGATAGAGGCATGCTCAACCCTGGCCTTGAAACTAAAGTCTTAGGAACACAGGCTGTTTGAATTATCCTTCCTGAGTTTCACTTTTGTTATTAAAGGGGGGATTATTAAGAGGTTTAGGATTGGTAACTGTAAAGTTCTTACCCTGGTGCCTGGCACACACTGGCTGTTTAACAAATGGTCATAGTGACAATGAAGATGTTTTAAACTGTTGAATTCCTATCTGTTATTTGAATAGTGAAACCACCTACATTATCAGAATCCACAGCTGGAGCTCGTAGTGGCTGGTGGCTGAAGAGGAATGTTTCATGGAAGAGATGGTTCTGTCTTGAGTTGGAGAATTGGCAGCATTTGGATAACAGAAGCAAGAGGGGAAAAAGGTATTTCAAATAGGTAGGTGGGTTGAGAGAGTGGGTTGGAGTAAGGCACATTTGAGGGCTGGCGAGGAAGCCATTCCATTGGGCAAGGATTAGCAGAATTTCCTTTGTATTGGAGATCAGAGAGTAATGCGAAGTCATGGGCCACAGGCAGTGGGTGGAGGTGGAGGCAGAGAGGTGGCATCTGGCAGAGAGTAGTGTGGCAGCTGTGAGAGCGAGGGGAACTTGAGAGAGCATCTATTTCGTTACAGTCCTACTTGATCTTCACCTTGCATAATGCTAAAATAGAATTGCATGTGACTGAATCACACAAGGCATTTGGAAATAGTGTCCTTGAATTTACTAAAACTTGACTTTCAGGTTGTAATAACATCATGACATAGAAAAACCCCAATCCCTCCTTTCATTATTGTCATGTTTGGGAGCATCATTATATGGGATTGAGAAATGAAACCAGTGCAGTATTTTCCTGGTTTAATTTATAGAACTCAACTCCTGACTCATTGGTATGTAGAAAATGTCATCAATCCCTCTGTACTTGTCACTGATTTTGTTTCTCTCCACTTCTGACCCCTTTTGCACAAGGCAACATTGGTAGATTTCTTAGTAGTTTGATTGACCTCAATTTATATTATACTTATTCATTTCCATGTCATTCTCTACCACTAGATAATGAATCTGCTGTCTCATTTTTCGTTGTATAGCAAAACTGTTGGCACAGTAAATATTTCTTGATTGAATGAAAGGAAAATTGACTCCAAAATATATTTCCTGATTAGTTTTAAAACCACAAAGAATCTAACAGAAAACCCCTTTTTAAAGGCTAAGAAGCTAAATGGAGCTTTAGAAAGAGTTTCTCTAGTGCCTAGGAACTCAAAAAAAATTACCAATTCAAATATTTATTGATCATTTTTGGAGTGTCTAGGAAATAGGGACACAGCCACGAGAGAGTCGGGGAAGGTCCCTGATCTCAAAGAGTATAGATTTTTGTGGAGGAAGACGGGTGGTAAATAGATAAGAAAATATCAGCTAGCAATACTTGCTGTGAAAGAAGGAAAACAATACGATGAACTGAGAATAATAGGGTGGCTGCTTGAGACTCACTGGCCAGAGATGTCTTGTCTGGAGAGGTGAGTTAGGAGTAGAGGCCTGGATGACAAGAAATGGTCATTTGTGTGACTGTCTGGGGTAAGAGCTTTCCAGATAGGTGATACAGCTTTGGCAAAGACCCCAAAACAGAATAAACTGGGACCATACAAGGTCAAAAACAAGGTCAGGGAGATTGGAGTACGGGGAGTAAGGTGGAAAGATTTGAGATGAGTCAGAGAGGTAGGTGGGAGCCAGATCATGCCGAGGACCTAGGAGGCTAGAAGAAGATGTTTGGATTTGGCTCTAAATGTGATCGGAAACTATTATGAGCACTTTATGCAGAGAAGTGACAGAATATAATTTACATTTGAAAAAAGAGCACTCTAGCCAATTTATGGGAAATGCATGATGAGGTGGAGAAAATGGAAGCAGGGATATGAGTTGGCAGGTTATTGTGGTATCCCAGGCAGGAGATATATAGGGTTTAGAATGTCAAGAGAGAAGTAGATGGATTCACATCAATCTACCATACAGATAAGGTGGACGAGATGTACTAATGAGTTGGCTGTAGGGAATAAAGAGGAAGTAGGGAGGATCTTTAGGCATTTAGTTTTAGCTCCAGCATGTGTGGTGGTATCATTTACTGATATGGGAAAAACTAAGGGAGAAGAAGTTGGGAAGGGATTGAAAAGCCAGGAATTCAGCTTCGGATATAACCCTTAGGGTTCCGTCATCTTCTAAACATCTTAGTGGAGATTTCAGGTAGGTAGTTGGATATACTAGATTTTAGGGTAGGTGTTAGGGCTGAAGATATTTAATGTTTGAGTCTTATATATTTTATTTAAAATTGAGAACAAATGAAATCATTCATGGCAAGATCATGAGTAGGAAGGAGAAGGAGATGAGGACTATATCCTGGGACTCCTTAATGTTTAGGAGTAGGCCGTGGAAGGACACAGCAAACAATGCCAAAGGTAATAGGTCAGAGTTCCAGGAGACGAATTGGTAGAGTGTGCCATCACAGAGATCAAGAAAAGGGGAGTGATCAGTGCTGCTGAGAATTTGAATTAGTTAGAGAAGTAACAAATAATCTGTTGAATAAAAGAATTAATGAATAAAAACAAGCATAATAATGAGAGGAATTGAACTAACAAAGAGGCTGAACAAGTAGTCCTAAAATGTCTTCTAAAGCTGGCCTTAAAATTAGAAGTCCAAACTGAGGGTTGCAGAGGGGAGACGGGTGGGGAGATGGGGTAACCGGGTGATGGGTATTGAGGAGGGCACATGTGGTGATGAACACAGGGTGTTAATGCAATTAAGGAATCATCGAACACTACATCAAAAACTAGTATAGTACTTTATACTATATAAAGTAGTTTATACTATATAGTTTATACTATGCTATATATACTATAGTACATCAAAAACTAATGATGTGCTATATGCTGGTTAATCAAACATATTAATAAAAAATAAGTTTAAAAAATTAAAAGAAAAAAGGAAAAGAGAAAAAAGGTTAGAAGTCCACTGATTGAGGAGATACCACTTATCAGGATATATACTCCAAGTTTATAAAACTGTGGGATATGAAAAGATTAACATGTGATAGAATTAACCTCTAGGAAGCCGGATTTAAGTAAACAAAAGTAAAGGTATGGCAAATTGCTTGGCTTATTTTCAGCTATAAATTTCTGTTGTCATCTCAGTATATTTACCGTCCACTGATAATTGTTCAGTAAATACTCAGTTGTATATAGCACCATTTATTGTGTTTTGTCTGTTTTGGTAGGGTTTTGACCATTTGTATATTCATTAACAGCTCTACATACTATATACATTGGGAGTCAATTAAAGTAATACTTTGTTGAAATAACCATTTCAAGAAGGATAGATAATCTTAAAAGAAATTATGATTCAGTAATCATTTATCTTCATTGCTTTCTTCTATTCTTCACAAGGGTCCTTCTCCCATCTCCTACACACAGTATATGATCAATTTGTGAATTGGACATGTTTTTAACTATAACAGAAATCTCAACTATAGAATCAGTTATAAAGTTGACTTGTTTTCATGACAAGTAATATGGTCCCAGAGTTTCCCATCCTCTTCTTCAGTCTCCAGCCTGTGAGTTTTTATCCTCGCATTCACTGGTTCATGGTCACAAAATGACTTCCACATTTTTCCACATAGGAAAGGAAAATATTTCATTTTGTCAAAATATAAACCCAACACCCATGCCCCCCATCCCCAGTGAACTCCTTAGGTCTCATTTGGCTAATTAAATTCCAAGGATGATTAGGAAAGTATTTGTCTAAAGGCTGTAGACAGGAATGTCATGAGTTATCTAGAAAAACCAATCATGATTCATTCTAGGAGCCAGGAATATTGCCATTTTAAACATAATTATTTTTCTGTTAGCAAAGAAGGAAACAGAGGGGAATGGCTGTTGGGGAGTCTACTCTACTGACTGCTATGCATCACCCATTTGGCTAGTCCACATTCATATCAACAGTTCTTCCTAAGCATGTATTTTTACATTGGTCAACCTACATGGAATGTTCTTACCCTCTCCTTGGGGGTTACCACCCCAGGCTTCATGAGTTATTCATCCATCTGTTAATCTAAGATCCCTGGGTAAATAGTGGCCACCTCAGTCATACCTGGATATGGGTTTTCATAATCGAGGAATCTAAGTAAAAGTTAACAGGCCCCCAATATCCTGAATATGGTTGTGAACTGCAGTTGGACTCACTTAGAAAAGGAGGGAGTGGGAAGAACACAGTAGTCTGCAGTCTATAGAACACACATCTTGCTGGACAAGGATGGACCTGTTGAGACAAAACTCTCTAGTGTGGCAGTAGACTATGTTCTTTAGCCAGCCATTGGACAGTCTTGGCGATCTGCTCTTTGGGAGGATCTTTTATGTCCATAACTCCCCTGATCTCCTGGTTCTGCTTTATAAACTGTTGTTTGTGTTTCTTCATGATCAACAGCTGAGTAAATGATAGGTAAGGATGCCCTTTATGCAGCTGCATAGATGTAATGGCACGGGTCCCAGGTAGTGGAGTGGCAAGACCATGGGACTGGCTTAGAGATGGGTGGCTAGTGTTTGGGTTTCCTTGACAATACCTTTCCCTCAGATACTTAGTAGGCTTCCAGTCTATTTTGTTTTTCCTGAAAATTTCATGCTCTAATTACATAGTTATCTTCCTTGGACATAGTCTTGAAGTCAAATGTTTATTATTGTTGAGCTTAATGGCTTCTACTCCCCAAGGAAAAGAAACTTATTTTAAACAAGCAGTGCCATGATTATTTCAGTCTTTGCTGGTGGAACATCAACACAGGGTTCATGAGAAGGGACTGGTTCCCCAATCTTACCAGTCCTACCTCCTGCTAAGCTCCAGTTTCCCTTAATCTCTCACTTGAGCATGAGGTACAAGAGTACACTTTTCCCATGCAGTGACACTCTAAATTATGGGACTCATGGCACCCAAAGTGCTTCTTTTATCATAGGTACACTTCTTTGATTTTTAGTTTTTCTACTGCGATGTAGGCTAATTTTTCTTGTAGAACATCTCTGAAGGCTGCAAGTTGTGGCCAACATACTTATTTTTTCCCTAACATCACCACCTCAGGGGACTCAAAGTCTGGAAGCCAAGGTCAATTAGGTGGCAGTTTGGCACCCTGTTGATGGTGTTGAGGATGTTGACTCCTTGGCTCTCCCCTCTTGTTAAACTAACTAACTTCATTCAGTTAATCCACATTTTAGTGTCTCTAACAACCACATTCTTTGTCAGTTAGTGATATTTTCACCTGTAAGGAATAGCATCTGCTGTATCTGTCTGATCACAGAATTTGAGGTCATTTCTCAGTGAATTTTGTAACTGACTCTGAAGAGAAGCTATCCTGTTTTTGCCAATTCTCCATTTGCCAATTTTGCCATTCTTCTTCTAATTGCAATTTGGGGATCTACCCCTCTCTTATTGGATATGATGTTAATAAAACTACCCCTCAAGATGCTTCATCTTCCCTGGAAAAAGCTGGCATCTGACCTAAATTATTCCATTAGATGTTTCATCTATAGAAAAGGAATTTGCAATAGAATGACACATCAAGGTCACACATGTGTTAGAGAAGCCTAGATATAGAGCCTAGCTCTATACATAGCTCTATGGGGTTGGTTGATTTTTTAACTTCGTTAAAGCTTGGCTTTCTCATGTGAAAAATGGGAGTGATACTGGTCTGGGGCAAGTGTGTATGTGTCTGTGCCTGTTGTACTTAAATGACTAATGCATATAAGGTACCACCAAATAGTAGTTATTACTGTTATGAATGGCCAGGCCTGATCACTTTAGTCTGCACATAGAAGAAGGACATCAGGGGAGCACGCCTGAAGGAAAGAAGCCATACAAAGAGTTTGTTGCATCCACTTAGCTGAGAACTCTCAAAGGCCTGGTTGGTGGCAGAAAGAGACAGAGCAGATGACACAAGAGCAATTTACTTTGCAGGAAAGAGAATCTATAGCCTTTGGTTCACTGTTTTGACTCAGAAGATGAAAGGAAGGGAAGAGCTTTCATACTGATACCAGGAAAGAAAATCCTGATTCCTGATTGGTCCCAATTTTGCTCAAGACCAAACTCTGGCCAAGACAAGCAGGGGCACAAGTAGGTCATTTGGGTTGTTATTTGCAGTCTCAAAGCCCAGCTTTTCCCTGGAATAGCATTTCCTTTGATTCCTGACACCACGATCAATGCTAAATGCTTCAAGGTGGTGGTTCTTTGAAAATGACAAACAAAATAGTTCATAAATGAATTTTTCCTCTTATAGGTAGAATAAGGTGTTGATAGCCAGTACACAGATGATGTGAAATATTGATTCTGTTTTTAGAAAATGTAATGAGTTAGAGAAACGTGTATTCATCAAGAATCTCTGCTAAATGAACCCATACCTTAAATTCAGTAGGTACAGACTGCCAAGTAAATAAAGGGAATGGTTCTAGGGAGAAGTAGTCTGAGATTGCTGAAAACTGAGACTTTTTTCCTTTTCGTCAAACACTTTTCTCCAGTACTGATGCTATTACATAGAAGGTAATTGAAAAACAACAACTGGGCTGTAGCGTTTTTCTAAGATACAATTTTCATCATCAGATAAGTGATAGAGGAGATTTTTGAATTGGTTAAATTTGAAGACACATAGGAGAATGCGTGGGGAGAAGCTGGTATCCTCAGAGTTAGATGCCAGTTGTATATATGTTTTTTTCTTTCTCTTTCTCTTTTTCTTTTCTTCTTTCTTTCTTTCTTCCTTTCTTTCTTTCTTTCCTTCCTTCCTTCCTTCCTTCCTTCCTCCTTCCTTCCTTCCTTCCTTCCCCCCTCCCTCTTTCTTTTCTTTCCTTTTCTTTCTTCTTTCTTTCTTTCTTTCTTTCTTTCTTTCTTTCTTTCTTTCTTTCTTTCTTTCTTTCTTTCTTTCTTTCTTTTTCATGTCTTTACTCTTAAATCCATTCCCAAACACAAAAATAACACTCTGGTTATTAAGTGGTCCCTGGGAGGGTAGAAAGTTATTTAACCCTCACATATGGAAGCCATGCTTCAAGGACAGGGTGAATCACACTGTCTGAATCAACGGGTAATGGGAAGCTGTGTAGCTGGGAGTCAGCTATATGGAGCAGCAGGTGCTGTGGGCAGCAGTCTGATGGGGAAACTTCTCTGCAAGGGGACAGACAGTGACAGGCCTTGCGCACCAGCAACACACAATCTACACCTGTGATCTGTTTACAGAAGGCAGGCAAGGCCATGGGAAAGCCATTGTTAACATGGCAAAAAACAACATTAGCAAGTCTAGGAAAATAAAGGATGTAATGCGGGAGTGCCACGTGGTAGCCTTTGAAAGTCAGTATCCGGTACTAACAAGCTGCAGTTTAGGCAGATCCGAGAGAAAGATGGTCTATAAGTGTTGAATCCCCAGCCCCGATCATGATGCCTGGCACATAGTATACACTCAGTAAATGTTTATGGAATTGGAATTAGTGTGTTTACATTATGTGCACAGATGTTTATACCTCTTTCCAAAAATGGGGTGGGGAGGAGGTTTGTGGCTATGAAAGGAAAATTGATGAAAAGATAAATGATAAACTAGAAAGCTGAGAGTCAGAATGACTGCCTGGATTTAAATTCTGGCCCCTTAACTGTATAATCTGAGTAGGTTATGTCTCCTCTTTGAACTCCAGGATTGCCAAATAGGTGTCATAATGCTTACCTACCAGAATTGTTAAAAAAGATTGAAGGAGATATGTATGCAACGCATCTTGTGCAAAGTCTGATTCTCAGTAAAATGTAGTTCGTCTTTCTTATATGTTTCATTTGTGTGTGCCCTACCCTGCTTTTCCTGGATTAGTCTAAAGCAGGAGTCAGCAACCTCTGTGGCCCATTCCAGATTGCTTTTGTAAATAAAATTTTATGCGATGTATTTACATAATACATAAATGTATGCTTAGATATTACCTATGGCTGTTCTCCTTTTGCAAGGACAGAGGTGAGCAGCTGTAACAGTGTCCTTACAACCTGCAAAGCCCAAAATATTTATTGTGGCCCTTTACAGATGGGCCTTACAGGAAAAATTTGCTGATCCCTGGTTTAAAGCCAACATTTTAATAGAGGTCAAGATTAAATGGGGCTTCTTTGTTTTCTTTCGATTATTTTCAAATCTGTATTTTTCAATCTGTTTTCTACTTGTGTCTCCCACAACAAGAACTTTTATTTATGGCAGGTTTATTGCTAAGCTTTAAGCTCTGTGCAATTTGTTACCACTCCCCCCCCTCCCTCCCTCCCTCCCTTCCTTCTTTCCTCCCTCCCTTCTTCCCTTCCTCCCTCCCTTCCTTTCTTTGATAAGTATTGAGTGCTTTCAGGGGACTGGGGCCAGAGTGTGAAGAAGGAAAGTGGAGCCACTGCCCCCCTGGAGCTCAGCAGGGACCCCACCCACGAATATAAACAGCATGTCCGCAGGAGTATGGATCAACAAACCTTTGAGAAAATTAACACATGAATATTAAAAAGAAAATGATTTTAGAGACTAGGGTGTGATGAGTACCTGGAATTAAGCTGGTCTGGGGGAAGATCAGGGGAGCCTTCTCTAGATGACATGTGACCAGAGACAGTCCAGCCAAGAATGAAGGCAAGAGCATTCCAGGGAAACAGGGGTGGAAGTGGGTGGGAGTGGGATGCACAAAGACCCAGAGCTGGGAAGGAACTTGGCACCTTCAAAGGCTGGAAGAAAGCCAGCCATGCCACAATGTGTGGGTACTGGTAAAGATGAGGTCAGAGGGTATAAAAGCGGCATGTTTCAAAGAATTTTGCATATTGCGATGGGGCATACTGAACTCTTCTCCCCCTACCCCTGTGCACGTATCCACACAGCGATCAAGTTCTGTCCATTCTACATTCCTGATACCTCCATATCCACACTCTTCCCAACCATCCTCATCACCATCACTGCCTTCCTTCTGGATCACGCTCAGTGTTTGCTAATGGACCACCCTGGCTGGCCTCCCTCCCACCCATCCTCCACAGGGCTGAGGGCATGATAGTTATAATTCATTTCCCTGCTGAAAATCCTTCCCACAACCTTTGGGTAAAGTCCCAGATAGTTAGCTTTGCACAGACCCCTGCTTCATACTCTGACCTCTGCTGGCTCTAGTCTTCTCTTCCTTCACTCAAGCCCTCAGTTTCTAGTTCTTTAAAACTCCCCCTGCATCGTCTTTCCTCCATCTGCCCACCACCCATTCTATCTCTCTCTCTCGTAATATTATTTGGCCAATTCCAACTCATGTCTTGGTTTTAGCTCAAGTGTTTTCTCTTTCGAGAAGGGTTGTCTCACTGAGGTAGCCTACACTTTGAGCCCCTGATGCCAGCGTCATTGTTGACCACTGTAATCCCTCACCTCAAGCCCTTATTTCCATGTGACATGTGTTTCTCTGATTACTTCTATCTTTCATCTCTCTTACTAGAGTGAGGACCCACTAAGAACAAGGACTTTGCTCTCTTCACTGCTGCATCTCTGGCACAATCCTTCATGGAATAAATACCTCTAGAATTTTTTGCTAAATGAGTGAATAGTCTAAGCTACCATCACCTCCTGGCCTACTGCATACCCTCCACTTCTGTCTTCTCCAGTCTACTTCCTACATGATATGCAGAGGAGAATTAAAAATATGGATAGGGGTGCCTGGGTGGCTCAGTGGTTAAAGCCTCTGCCTTCGGTTCAGGTCATGATCTCAGGGTCCTGGGATCGAGTCCCTCATCGGGCTTTCTGCTCAGCAGGGAGCCTGCCTCCTCCTCCTGTCTCTCTCTGCCTGCCTCTCTGGCTACTTGTGATCTGTCAAAAAAAAAAATCTTTAAAATTTAAAAAAAATATATGGCTATAACATATATAAGATAGTTCACAGCCTGAAAGAAATTTTATATCTTACTGAAGTGGAGAATATATATATTATATCGATAATGTATCATTATAATATAGCAGTGGAGTATAATGAACACATTGCCCTCTAAAATCATCTTTGCACGATGTCTGAATACCTCTCCACTTCATCATCTTACACTCTCTGCTTTCTCTGCTAAGCTCTTGTCACACAGCTAGTGTGATATGGTTGTGCCAATCCTCACCTACACCAGGCTCCTTTTAGCCTCAGGACATTTGCACATGTCACTCCTTTGGCCTGCACATGGCTTGTCACGGCATGGCCAGCTCCTTCTGGATTGCCGGGGGCAGCTTCTACTCCACTTTCTCAGATCCGCTTTTCTGCGCAGCCCTGTTCCTCCCAGTATATCCTCTTCCTTCATTTTGTTTATTTTATTCACAGCTCTCCTATTTGACTTGAAACTTGTGTTTACTTGCGTGCTTATTGTCTGTTTCCTACAACCAGGTTGTACACTCCAGGAGCATGTGGACAAAAACCAGAACTGATTTCTTCACCGTCGCATGGCTAATACCTGGCACAGTGACAGGGGTATGGGGAGTGCTCAAATATTATTGAAGGCATGAATGAATGGAATTGCTCACACACTATTATAAACAATAATATGATTTATATATATTTATTATATATATATATATGTATCCCCAACACCATTGTAAACACGTAGACTGCAGGGAAAATACCATAACCATTTTTGTGTCCCCAGTGTCCATAACAATATTTAGCACCTACTAGGGACTTGATAAATATGCAGCATGATCATACAACATGACCATGTTGAAAAGCCAGCCATGTGTGTGATGAGCAATGACAGATTGTTGCAATTGTACTTAGAGCACAGGTTGGGGGCTAGATGGAGACAGGATACAGACATGTCACCACCTTGTTTTTACGCATTCTAGGAGATCCTTGTAGGTGAATGGGTGCTTGGCAGAGGTTGTGGCATTAGTGTAAGTATGCACCTGCAGAGGGAAAAAGAATCTTTATGTAGGAGAGCAAGAACTAAAAGGAGAGAAAACACTTGCGTCAAACAGGCAATGATTGCGGGATACCAGCAGGCTGTGACAGAATTGGGAGCCAAGAAAATGCTAAGGGTTGGACTAAAAATATGGAACCCAACATTGCATTCCAAGGGACCCCATTGTTGCTTATGGTATTAGGCAGGGGCCTGGCAGGCCCAAGGGTGCTACAGATTCCAGACTCAAGATATGTGTCTGTGTATGTGTGTTTGAATGCACAGGGCTCAGTGGCTATCAGAACTTAGGAAAACTTATAGAAAGTTCATTGCAAAAGTCAACTACGCGTGTCTCAGGATTAGAGCTATAAAAAATATCTGTCTATTCTCTCTTTACATTACAGCTCAGGTGGTTCCATTGCATGGGAAGAGATGTTAGAAAGTATGGGTCAGTTAAAATGAGAGAACCTGATAACCAACTTTCTTTTTCTCCTTTAAGCCATGAAAACTTTTGCAGATAGTATAAGTAGATGCCACACTCTATGTACAGAAAACCAGTATCTTGTCTCATTGACAGATACAGGAGCATTTGTAGAAGATGTTAGGGGTTTGGCTGTCTTTTTATAAGCCTGCCTTATTTTAAATCTTAATTTAAAAGGCAACAACATCTTAGCAGAGACTACATTTTGAGCTACTTTTTAATGGAAGCCTTTTTAGTGTGAAGCTACCAAATTTGGTCTTTTAAAAAGAATCCGTTCTTTGTTTAGACTGTCAGCTCATTGCATTCACTAAGAAAACTCTAAACAGTCAATAAGTAATAAGGTTTCTTTTCACTTTTATTTTGAATAGCTTTTCAAAAAAACGGAGAGCAGATTTTAGCCAGGCTTTAATTAAGGCATTTTATTGGCCGAGCTAGGATAAATCATAGCAGATGAAGGGCTTTTGCTCTTGAAAAACACTAATCACTTAGAAAATGAGCTTTAAAAAAAAAAAGTTCAAATCTCCATGTAATAATAGTTCATATGACTTTTTTAATCTTCTGAGGAAAAGTAAATTAAACGTGGAAGCTGTAAAGTAACTGGCCGGATAATCAAGTTTCATTTGCTCTTAACCCACAGCGAGCTAGACTGAGCCTAATGAAAAGCCTTCTTACGTAATTTAGTTCCTTATGGCTTTGATTTTCCCCAAATTGCAGCTTTACTGAAGAGCAGGCATCTGTAAATGTCATGCTTAATCATGGTTGTTTTTAGAAATAAAATCTGTAATTTCAGAATGAATTTTGGGGAATCTCTGGGGCTTCGCAAACTGCTCCCAAATAAGACATATTTAATTCTGTGATGAAACCAGGAGACTTGATGTGTAGAAGCATCTAGTCTGCCTTGGCTTTATTTTTGGATGATCTTAAAGAGATCCAGATTTTCACGAGAAATCATTTACACTGCTTGAAATAAAACACTTCCATGTACATTGTGTGTGTGTGTGTGTTTAAAGATTTTATTGATTAATTTGACAGAGAGAGATCACAAGGTAGAGAGACAGACAGAGACAGAGGGGAAAGCAGGCTCCCCCCATTGAGCAGAGAGCCTACCCACTGTGGGGATTGATCCCAGGACCCTGAGATCATGACCTGAGGTGAAGGCAGTGGCTTGACCCACTGAGCCACCCAGGTGCCCCTTCTTATATGTTTTTGTCTTTACAAAGTTATTTTTTGAGGAGCACCTGGGTGGCTCAGTAGTCTAGCCATCCAACTCTTGATCTCAGCTCAGGTCTTGATCACAGCAATGTGAGTTCAAGCCCCGCATTAGGCTCTAGGGAGCCCACTTAAAAAAAAAGTTAGTTTTTGAGTTTTAATTTGAGAATAAGTTGATGTCATTTAGACCTTATGCACAGTGTATACGCACTGATGTTAAGGACTAGAGCTGCCTGCTCTGCTTATCAAAAGGGGAGATTAGACCCCATGTCTCACCTTTGTCTCCTCCTGGATAGGGCATTGTGTAAGTGTTACATTAGAGTGGAGCATTTTGGTGCCTCTGAGTTCTGCTCTAGGTTTTGTGCCTTCCACTTGCTCTCAACCCTATGTTTTCAGAATAGAGTCATCTTTACTTTTTTATTCCCCAAATAATGGATGAGTATGTGCACAGGGCCAGACACTGTAGTAAGGGCTGGGGGGGAATACAGAGAGGTAAGCCTTTACACAGTTATTATAGAGAAAAAGTTCAAGACAAGAGTAAATACAAAGCAAGTTAAGAAACAATGCATTTTCAACCTAGGATGAAGACTAAACAGAAAGTGGCTAGAAAGGAGGGGGATGGGATTGGCTTTTGATTGGTTGTTTAGATGGGGTTTTTCTCAAGAGCTGATGTTCACCGACAGCCAGAAAGATGGAAAGGAGCCAGTCAGGTAAAGACCTGGGGAAGAATCGTCTAGGCAAAAGAAGTTTGGTGTGACTTAGGAGCTCAGAGAAATTCATCTGGAGGATGGTGAGTGAGGGGCAGGGTGATAAAGGTTGGAGAGAGTTTCAGTATCAATCAGGGCCTCAGAGGGCTGAGCAAGGACTTCGGAGCTTATTCTAAAGTTAACGAGAAACCATTTCTATAATTTCTTGTTCTATAATTTCTTTCGCAATCATGAAGTACTTTAATGGTAATTTTTTCTTTTTTTTTTTTAAGATTTTATTTATTTATTTGACAGAGATCACAAGCAGGCAGAGAGGCAGGCATGGGGTGTGTGTGTGTGTGGTGGGGGGGGGATGCAGGCTCCCTGCTGAGCAGAGAGCCTGATGAGGGGCTTGATCCCAGGACCCTGTGACCTGAGCCGAAGGCAGAGGCTTAACCCACTGAGCCAGCCAGGTGACCTTAATTTTTTCTTTTCATTTCCCTTCAACAAATAACTCCTGAGCATTTACCCTGTATTATACCAAATTATGCCCCCCATGACGTTAACACTCCAGGTGGGAGATGGACAGCAATCTAATAGCACGTAAATTAGAGTCTATGTGGACTAAAAGCCAAGAAAACACATTCCACAATAAATGAATTCAGCAGTGCCTCAGAATCTGGTGTAACACAACTGACAGCTTTGCTTTGCTCTGTCTCCATGCTTGGCTCTTCATTTCTCAGAGGGATGCTCATTAGGATGTGACCACAATATGACCTTTAGGGACCCTCAGTTCAGTCCATTGTATACGAGGTGTTTCACTGTTTGTTTCTTTATTTCTTTATTTGCATTCTGTGGCTGTAGAGAGAACCTGAAAAGTATTATTTTTTCACTGACTTCATGGTAACATGACCCCACATTTTACAGGATTGAGTGTTGAATCTTATTTGTTATATACTGATAGAGAAGTGACCATTGAAAGGATAGGCATGTTGACCAGGAAGCCATGATCTTGCTGGGGAGCTTGGGGCAGGACTCCTTAAAGCGGAGGGAAGAGTATTCTAGGCAGAGGGGTCAGCATGTGGGATCCCTGTGGCAAGGGAATGAAAGGGAGCAGGTGGGGCTGGGGGAAGGCGGGAACGGCTGGACGAGCTCCTTCCTGATAGAGATGCTACAGGCTGCTGTGGTGGAAAATCACCCCAGGGACACATGACTGTTTTCCGCAGGCTTTCACATGTTCTGAAGAAACAGCATTAAAGTAATAGAATTGCCAGCCTTGCTTGGGATTCTTTTTATCTCTTAGCATAAGGTGAGACTTTTGGAGCAAGGAAGAGCTACAGAGAGTATAATTTAGCCGCCTGTTTAAGGGCAAGAAAACTTTCACACTAGAGTCGAAATGATACCTAACGTCACACTCAGTTAACCCAGTATTTTCTCAGTTCTGCAAACATACACTCGAGACTATTTCAAACGTGTTTATATTTCAGAAAGTTTCCTTTTCCTTTTCCTTATTTTCAATTTCACTGTTTCTATCATGGCAGATCCCCTCCCTTATTTCTGTTTGGAGTATGAGGTTGGGGAGGTACATGGAAAAATCTCGCTATTGTCTAAGGAGAGCTTTACGTAAAGAGAAAATGCTCGTTTCATCCACATGAAATCAGCAGCTACTTCAAAAGCCTGCCTGTGTCCGGTTTGGATGAGGTTTGGTGAAATAAGAACATTTAAACACTAGAGCTTGCCCTGTAAGTTATTCTACCCCTTTCAAAAGCAATATGGCTCCATAGGATGCAGAGTGAAGACACACACGCTCTGTAGCCAAGAAGGCCCAATCCTGAGTAAAAATGCTGCTGTTAACTTGCAATTGTAAGCAAAAGCTGTGTTTAAGGACATTGATGGTGGTGCTGTTTATCATGATGAAAGCTGACAGCTTCAATGTCCACCAGCAGGAGAGTGGATACGGGCCCACTGGTCCACAAAAATGTTGGAAGGAACTAGAGCTTCATGTAGCAAAGTGGATAAATCTTAAAAATATTATGTTGACTGAGTTAGAAAAGCAAGTTTTAGAAGGATATAGAAAAGGACACCTATTATGTAGCATGTAAAATTCTGTTGTAAACAATACTGTGTCTTTTTGGATAATTGCGTTACCTGAGCCTCCAGCTCAGGGCTGCAGTACCATGCTGCACAAGTCCAGGGGGCGTCAGCTCATCCAAGTCACCACGAGTCAGTGAACAGCTTGGTGACTTTAAAAAGTATATAGTTTCTCCTGGTTCTGGAGGACAGAAATCCAAAATCAAGGTCTCGGCAGGGTGATGCTCCTTCCACAGGTTCTGGGGGAGAATCTTTCATTGCCTTCTGCAGCTCCTGATAGCTGCCATCATTCTTTGGCATCCTTTGGTTTGTGGCTGCAAAGTTCAGCCTCTGCCTGTCTTCACAACCCCTTCTCCTCCTCTGAATGTGTGTAATCCCCCTCTGCCTCCCTCACATAAGGACACTTATGATGTCCTCTAGGCCCCACTTAGATAAACAACAACAACAGGAAAATGTCCTCATTCTAAGATTCTTAATTATGTCTGCAAAGTCTCCTTCCACCGCCCCCTCCCCCAAGTAAGGTCATACTCACAGGACATGGCTATGTCTCTGGGAGTCATCAGCAGACTACTATAGCCAGAGAGCAGATATTTTAGGATTTGTGGCCTAGATGGTATCTGTCACAAGTATTCAACTCTGCTGTTGTAGCCTGAAAGCCATAGATGATTTTTAAAGGACCCAATGAACTGGTTGTGTTTCAATAAAACTTCATTTATAAAAGAGGGGAGGGGTTGCCTTTGACTGAGGGTGGAGCTAAAGTTGGGAGTCTAGTGGTCTATGCAGACGAGAACTGTATATCGTGGGTTAGTGGCACCTGTTGGGGTGTTGCTGATGGTTCATTACCAAGCCCACTCTCTAATGCCCTTGGGATGGGAAGATGAAGCCACACACCCAAGTGCATCTGTTGTTATAGTACATTTCTAGCTTTCTGGGAAAGTCTTTCAAGAATATACTAACTATCCCAAATGTTGAAATCATTACTGTCTGACAGCTGCACCTTTGCATGGTTAAATTTGGCAGGAGGCTTTTTAGAAAGAAAGAGCTGAAGAAAACTGCAATCAGGTATAAGCCTTCATCAGACCCACATGGAGCCAAAGACTGGCATCAACTCAATGCAGAGTTGAGAGGTATCCCTGTTTCTGGGCTCCTGCTTCCCGGGCAGCACAATATTACCTTGTTTTAAGGGCTGCAGCATGAGACCAACCAGGGAAGACAGGCTGACCCCCTAGAAAACATTCAGGCAGAATGAGATGCCAGCATCGCTCTAAATCCAAGGTCCAGATGTATATTGGCATGAGAAGAATCTTGTGGAATCATTTCATTTTTGGCAGCTTTGGGGACACTATGGATATGGTGGCTTCTCCTTAGATAGTCTCTTTATTGTGACCAATGCTTATGCATAATATTGAAGACCTAAAATAATGATTAGTAGCATTTCAGGTAAAAATTAATAGCTTACATTTATTGAGCATAACTGTGTTCCATGTCCCACATAAAATAACTTGTAAATTACTTAATTGGGCTTACTGTAGTGGTTTTCAGTTGTGGGGTGGGGGGGGGCAAATTTATTCCCCAAAGGAACTTTGGCGATGTCTGGAGACGGTTTTTTGGTTATTCAAGTTTGGTGGGGGAGGTGGGGGGCTAGGCATGGTAACTGCTGGGGGGACGCCAGTCATGCTGCTAAACAACTTAGAACACACAGGACAGCCCCCTACAGCAAAGACTGACCCAAACCAGAGGTGTGTAGTGCTATGACTGATCAACTCTACTCTAACCCAGTGAAATAAGCTGTGTCCCCCTATTACTGATGAGGACACAGGCTTAGCAAGTTTACTTTGCCCGTTCAAGAACGTTCAGTCTGTTTCCTGTTTTGACTCTTAGTTTTTATAGGAGATTGCTTGCCTAGGTTTGGATAGTTTTGTGCCCCTGTCTCCCCATCTCCCCCACCAAAATACACATGTTGGAATCCTAATCCCTGATGTGATGCTGTCAGAAGAAAAGGCCTCTGGGAAGTGATTAGGTCATGAGAATGGAGCCTCACAAATGGGATTAGTGCTCTTGCAAAGAGATTCCACGGGGCTCTGTAGCCCCGCCCACCCTGTGAGGACAGGTTAAAAAGCTCCTTCTAAGAACCAGGAAGAGGGCCTTCACCTGATCAAGCTGGCACCCTGATCTTGGACTTTCAGCCTTTAGAACTGTGAATTTCTCTTGTTTATAAGCCACTCGGTCAGTGGTATTTTATTATAGCTTTCTGAATGGACAAAAACATTGCTCAACTTAAGAGACAGAGGGTCTGTGAGCCCGGTTTTGAAAATGTATGCCAACTGATTTCTAAGGAAAGCAAAATAAATTAATGGGACATCTAATTGGTGCTAAGCATGGGTCTGGATCCTGTTATACACATCTTAAGTGGCTCCATTGCAGTATAACTGTGTCCATTTTCCAGATCAGAAAACTGAGGTCCAGCAATTATTTAGGAACTTATTCAGGTGCACAGTTGTAAAGGAAGCAAGAATTTGAACCTAGTTGTGTCTGATTCTAGAACCCAATCACTTGTTAGGGCATAAATCTGTTCTTTTGTCGAGAGCCAAAGCTAGAGAGGGGATTGAATAATTTTTTTTTCCTGTTCATTCTTGATGCAAATCCTTAAAATAGGATTGTTTTAAGAAGTATACAAGATGTCTGAATCTGTGGACCATTCTTGGACTCCTCTGTTTCCAGCCCCACACATTACAGTTCCTTAACGCACAAGATAGCAATGACAGCAAAGCAAGGTTTGGAGAAAACTCATTCTCTGTTTTACGCGAGTGACTCTAAACAAGTCATATTTATTTGAACAAACTGTGGAATGTATTTTGAAGATATGAGACAATAAAATTGTTTAATTGTTAAAATGAAAATAAAATGTCTTTGTTTGAAATATATTGTGAAGGAATAAGATTTCTGAAATTTATGATAATGAGTAAAACTATTGGGGCATAGACATTAGGGTGATACGGAATTTATATTGCTCGAAAGGAAAGAGTTTACATAACTTCCTAATGAGTCTGCCATTTATGATTCAGTAGTTCTCTTCCCATTTAAAAAATAAATTGCATATTTCATTATGGCCTATTATCTTTCTCTCTGTTGATTTGGTAAGTTTCTGTAATTTACTCTATATTAAAAAAAATAATAAACGAGTTTAATAATGTCCCCAAGCCTCTTAGCACTTATTTTTCCCTTTTCATGGCACTATTTAAAAAAAAAAAATCAGTGTTTGCAATCTTCCAAACTGAGGCTAAATAACCGTTTCTGTTTGAGCTTTGAAAGACCAATTAATATTGAAGTGGCAACATTTAGTCCTTTCTGCACTAATCTTATTGGTAGCAGAATTCATGCAATGAAAGCATTTTTTCCATATAATTAGTAATATTATATTCCTTTTTACTTGAGATGGTCTTGAATTTCAGTTATTATTTTATTCCCGGACCTAGTGTATCTACAGGAGGTGTGTGTTGCTTCTATGATCTGCATTACCTGTATCAAAACAATCTTCTCTTGAGAAGGAGATGACTTTGGAAGGAATAAAGAAATGAACCATCATTCCATCCATAGTTCTATCAAATTTAAACAGACTGTGCATGTTACAGACATCATCATAGGTTAGAGATGCTGAATTTAATTTTCTGTCTTTCCTCCCTAAAGGGTATTAGCACTGATTGTTAGCACCAATAGCTATGGGATAAAGTAGACCCTGAGTGAAAAATTGTCACTCTGGTTTACATGGTAACCATATACTGCCATTTTGCTTAGCCATTAGATGTGACGTGTAAGAGTCCAGTTAGCCATCCCCCCACCTCCCCCACCGCCCAGTTCCTAGCACCTGGGGCATACCAAGGATCTTATGGGTTCCATGTGAAATCCCCTCTTTGTGTCCTTCCCATGCAAGAGAACATCCAGTGGCTTCCCCTGTGTGGCAGAATTCACAGCAGTCCTACTTCTCTTAAGTCTCTTCCATTCTAATCTTCCCCAAGTCCTTCTAAGCCTCAACCATATTATTCTGTCTCCTGGTCTCCAGATAGCTCTCTGTTTGGTAACTTTGTCCCTGCCTACCTTTCCACGTTCACCTTACACCACTCTCCTGTTTGTTCACTTCATTCCAGCCATCTGGTCTCTCAGGGCTTCACTTGCTACCAGCCTTGCTTCCTGGACTCTTCCTGGCCATTTTCTTGACCTGAAATCTCTTCCTTTCACTGTGTCTGGCTCTGTGATGTCTGGGACTCAGCTGGGATGTCACCTTTCTAGAGAGGCTTTCTGTGCATATCCCGTCTTACACAGGGGTTCCTTGTGCTCCTCTCTCAGACACCCAGTTCTTTTACATCACAACAAAATTGAAAATACACAGTTTTTATTTTGTCTTCTTGTTTCCTGGACTTTATTAAACTATAAGTGAGGGCCAAGAGGGCAACACTTTTTCTACTTAACTCGTTTCTATATATCCAATATTGAAAAATATTTGTGAAATAAATAAATGGCTGATGATATCCTCTGTATGATGGGGAAAATTCCCCTGTATTCATGACGGCTTGGCCTCAGATCTTAAATGACACCACCAGAACAGCTATCATTTCTTCTGGTTCTTTCCTTCTTTGTGTATGTGTTTCAGAGCATCCTTATCCCACTCCATCACGCAGACTCCTGTGAAAGCACATACTTTTCAAGCAGTTTAAGAACTTCAAATAATGTATCTGGTGACTTAACAATGATCCAGTGCAAATTGGAGTGTCATCCAAAAGCCTTTTGTAATTGTGGTTCTATCAAATTTGTAAAGTATCTATAGTTAGTTGTGTCTGGGGCACTCCGTGAGACTTTCTGATGGGTGTCCTTAGGCATATCATTGGGCCCTGGGATGGGAAGAGGGAGGAGGAGGGCTTATTTTGGACATAGCAACTTCCCAGGATTTGTCAACCCACGTTGTTTAATTTGTGTTTTTCATATGCTCTCTCTTCAAGCCCTTCAGTTGGCTCCTTTTATGAAAACAAGTTTGTTGAAGGAGCTTTGGATCAAGTTTGCAAGATTAAAGCATGAGTATCACTAGATTTCATTTTACCAGTTGCAACTTCTAGTGATAAACATATTTATCATCATTTTGATGGTAAAGGTAATTTGTTCATTTTCCAAATGTGGGCACTATAAATATGTAGAAGAGAATAAAAAATCACCCAGCACATCAACTCCCACTTTACCTCTTGAGAGCACAAACCTCAACATTCTCTCTCTGGCACTTAGTGTGATATGGGCTCATGATGAGTATATAGTAAATTTTGAATAAAGAACCTGTACATTGGCCATGTCAACAATTTAATACATTTCTGTCTAAGGGGTAGACATAGAAGGTGGTACATTTTGAGCAGAGGGTTCAATAATAATTATTAATAATAATAAAACCAACTAAAAGTGGGTTTGCATTTTGTTATCCTGATGCTTGGGCAATTCTAAATGTTGGCAGTGAAAATAAAGTAGTTCTCTTCTAGCCACACTCTCTTTCTTTCTTTCTTTCTTTCTTTCTTTTTTTTAAGATTTTATTTATTTTTTTGAGAGAGAGAGTGAGAGAGCATGAGAGAGGGAGAGGTTGGAGGGAGAAGCAGCCTCTCCGCTGAGTAGGGAGCCCAATGCGGGACTTGATCCTGGGACTCTGGGATCATGACCTGAGCTTCAGGCAGTCATTTCGCCAACTGAGCCATCCAGGCGCCCACCAGATTCACTTCCACGTTCCCATGGTGCCCCAGAGATAGAGTACGTGGTATGTGAAATGTTACCCTAAGAATTTTACATAATACTTTGTCATAAGCAGTTTCCTGCCAACTCCCTTTACAACTTCTGGTGAAAGCACTTGATGACTTAGCTACATAACCTTGAAAGTAGTCCTTGATCTTTCAATCTCTCTTTTGGGATTCTACCTTAAAAGTAGCATGAAATGCAGAGGAAAATTTATGGGAAGGGGTATTTATCCCAGCATTACTGCTAGCGAAAATGTAGACATACCTTAATTGTTGAACACTGGATTAAGCTACTTAATCGTGGAGGTGTGGACATAGTCAATACTCTTAAGATGGACTCTTATGCAGACTTTAAAGTGACATTTATATAGGTTTTTTTAAATGATGTACAGAAAACTCAGTACTTTTTCTGAAGTGGATCTAAGAATGAAGCATCAGCAGTTTGTGCAATGGAGAAACCCTAAAACAGAAATATGGCCAAAACAAAATGTATAGTTTCACTGAGAAGAGCAATAGTGCAATACGAGGAAGGTACAGATTTTTGCTAGAGTAACAGGTTTTTCAGTATTTCTGGAATGAAACACAACATTAGAATTAAGAACTGAACATGCAATTACAAGTATAGTATATAGAAAGGGTGATTATGGAGAAGTTTTAAGAATGGCTTATAAATAATAGATTACAATTAACAAGTGAAATATGCAAAATTCTGGTTTTCAGTCTCTTGATAGCCTTTGTGATTCTGCATAAAAAAAACTATGGCAGTTTCAGTGTGTGGGGCCAAGTCTATTCCAACTCTGTGGATTGGAATCCACTTCTCAGGCAAGAAGGCCTCTTACTTAGCTACCATGAAGACAAAGGTGATGGTTACTCATTCAGGAAGTGAATCAGCCAACCAAGAAGTTCAACCACTGTTAGTAGGTTTACATCAGCCTTATTAGATAAGACGCTATGGTTTTCTGCTGACCCTAGTTTTGTTTTTTTAAGATTCCTCAAATGTTTCCAATTATTTTTCATTCTGATGTGTCTTCATGATCTATCAAAAGATCTCCTTGGTCTTAATTTTTCTAGGTCCACATTTTCAGAAATGATAAGAACTATTGGTAATCCTTCACATTTTCACATTTGAAATGTCAGCTTTGGATTTTTTTCCCCCACCACTTAAAAAAGCTCTTCTATTAGAAAAACAGCTGAAGGATTCATGATTAAATATTGATTTGATACCTATGTTATAGTTTATGGGGCAAAACAATGATGAGATATATGTTCCTGGTCTCAAAAGACTTCTGAGTCTTTCAGCTTGATTACTAGAAATCCTACAGATTTTCCATTCTAAGGAGGTTTCAGTGGTTTCTGTCTTGTGTTTTTTTTTTTTTTTTTTTTTTAATTTTCTTGCCCTCCAAACTCTAAAAGACAGAAAATGTGTCTTTTTCACTTTCAGATTTCACACTGCCGCGTGTTGCCTGGAACTTATTTATAAATGAGTTAACACTGAATTATGACTAGGATAGAGTTTGAAGAGCTTCTTTGTGTTATATAAATCTTTTTACTCTTTGAGGATTTTTACAGCAAGGAAAAAGACTTTGACACTTGGGCTAGAAGAAAGTGAAGTTGAAGATCTCATGGCCAATTAAGTTGGTATGTAAATTAGAACTTTGGTTTTCAAGGTATGCTATTCTTTTCTTGTCTTATCAAAATTCTGAAATACTAGAATGTTGGCAAAAGGGAAAACACAATCTTCTTATTCCCCAAATCCCTATTTCTATAGCCAATGCCTTTATTGCCTTTTCTTGAAGATTGCTATTATAGTTTTAAAAAAATGAAGTATGGCTGAAAGGCAGATTGTTCCGTTATTTGGAAAGTAAAGCATGTATTTAAACAATCTTTGATATAGAGCTTTACATGAGCAATCACACAAGAGAGGCTGAAGGATTAAATGTGTGAGAGAGAGAGGGAGGGATGGAGGCAAAATCCAATCTGTATTCTCTAGCAAGGGTATATAAGTAAGTGTTGGCATGTCATTTCCATGATTAAAAAATTTCTCCATTATTTTATGAATCAAGCCCAAAATATTTAACATGGTCACAAGGCCCCATATTACTCAGCCTCAATTGACCTCGCTCATGTTAATCTCTGCAACTCTCCTTTCTTCTCCCTCTGAGCTCCAGCCAATTAGACCTTCTTTCACATCCTAGAATAAGCAATGTTACCTCTTACCCCAGGTTCACTGCAAAAAAGTCCTTTTTCTGGAGCCTCCCACCCCACCCCTGACGATCCCTTGTATATGTGTATATACTCGTTCTTGTCTAGTTTCCTAAAACCAGATCCCCTGAAATATGAACTTCTAGCACCACACACTGTTCCTTCCAGTTTGCATCACAATTGTAAGTAAATCATTTTGTTAATAGAGTGAAGTGTCTTTTCCTCTCCCTGAGAATGTAAATTCTAAAAGGGTAGTGATTATGTCTATCTGGATCATTTTTTCATCTTCAGTTTTAAATGCCAGGCAAATAGTAAGTGTTCATAAGTAAAAGGGGGAAAGTTGTAGACTTTGTTGCACTGCAAAGTCATAAAGAGGAAGTGAGACAAATGGTGGAAAAGGTTTAGTATAGGTAAGAGCAGAAGGACTCATTTTAAGACACCTGGAGCACTGGATTGTTGGTGGAGTTGGAAATTAATGAGTGATATGCAAAATTCTCTAGGGATGCCAGTGAAGACAACATAGAATTTATTAGTAAGTGATGTTAAGGCACTTTGATGCAAAGATGGGAAATAGTGATCAATCATCTGAGCATTATTGAGTGTTATTGGATGACCACCCAGATGGAGGAGTTCAGAGCACAGTCTATTCCCACTCTGATCTGAAGGCAGATGTCACAGGCTACTTCCTAAGTAGCTCCTTTTTGTTTATGAAAAATATAGTTAGTGTGGTCATGTTCCTCTTACCATAATTCTCACTCTCTGACTCTTACTAGCCTAATGAAATCCAAAAGCTATTAATAATAATTAACATTTGAGCACTTGTGTAACTCTACACCCTATTCTAAGTATCTTAAATGTATGAACTTATTTAATTTTCAGAGCGATCCTATAAAATAAGATTATTACCATTCCTATTACCAAGGCATTTGAGTGGTTGCCCGGGTTACATAGCTAATAAATGGTAGAGCTGGGGTTTGAATTTAGAAAGTATAACTCTTCATGGCTCATGCTTTCACTACCGTGCTGTGCTGATGAAATTGCTCTAAAGGCAACCTGTTGTTTATAACACTGCAAAATTTGGATTCCAACTGCCATTGGAGAGTTTTAACCTCTCCCCTTATCAGCTATTCAAGAGAAAAATAAATGGTGAAATCAGTTGTCCCTATTTGACTGTAAGTAACCTCATCTTCCTAGATCTTTGTTCAAATAAAATTAATTGTTCACCAGAACAAGGGGATTAAAGGGGGGGTGCTATTCAGTTTACCAAGACATTCATATCAAAGACCTTCCACTTAATTCTTCAATCCATTCGTTTTCTAGTTCAGAATTGGGGACAAAAAATAATGGTCCTACAGTGGATGGACAAGATCCTCTACTCACATGGAAAACAATATGAGAATGTCAGGGCAAGAAGGGAGAAGACCTGAGAAGACATGTCTTCAAGGGACAGGGACATTGAGAGACAGCTGTAGTCATGGAGGAAGGCAGGCTAGAGGACTTTTGGATGGCTTTAAGGATCAACAGGGAAGTGGTTGAGTACTAAAAGATCAAGACGTTTAACTCAGCAAGTTCTCTGTACTAAACTGTCAAAGAAGTTCTATCCTACACTGTGTGAGAGGAAAATTTAAGGTTTTCTTTGAAAATTAAAAAAAAAGAAAAGCCACAGCCTTGACTGGAAGAGCTCACACCTTACCAATGTCAAATAACAGGGCAGTACCAAACTTTTATTTAAATTATTTATAAGTGATAAAATAACACTAATCAGAATATGAATTTTTAATGTTCGCTGTTGAATATTCTATAATTTCTGCATTATGTCTTTGATGACATGATCTGCTGAAAATGGAAAATTCCATATTATCCCAATATTATTATTCAGTTACTTCCTTGTAATTTCTGTTTTTCTTCAGATAGTCACAAATGATGTACCTGTTATTTTTGTGGAGCTTTATTTAAGGTAGCTGGGCATTGATGAACTATACCTAATTTAAGCAAGTTTCTAAGAAAATTTAAGTTCTCAGTCACACTTCATTAATAAGTGGCTTTTCATTGTTTTTATTTTTATTTTTTTCAAATTGTCATCTAGTTGACAATTCTTGCAGACATGCATATGATAACAGTGTAGGATGCTACTGGAATAGAGTCTTTTCAGGCTATGAATAATGCTAACCAAGTTCCTAAAATAGGAAATAAAGGCAACCCTTAACAGGCATGGAGCAGCGTGAAAAATTCAATTCAGATGTAACCCACTACAGCACTATGTTTGCCAATAGAAGTCTCACACAAATACAGCTTTATAGAGTCAAGGAAGAGTTGTTAGTTTCAACTGCATTTTAATAGCTAGACCACATAAAATCTATGGTCTTATCTTTGATTCTAGAATATGATGTACTCTCAAAATGACCAATCTGTTAAAGTCAGCAATTATTTATTCAGTACCTACTGTTGGAACAACATATATACCCACAACATGCAAATGTTGGATTGCCTTGCTATGAGCCCTTTCTTGTGTGTAATGAATTTATCTAAGGAGAAAATTAGCAATGAGGGGATGAGAAAAGAAGCAATTTGAATGTCATAAGAATTCAGAGAAAACCTTCAAACTGTTCTGATTTTATGCATTTTACTTTATTGGTAGGAACTGATGTACTTCTTGAAGTCTAGCAATTTTATAATTCTAAAGAGCGTCCATGTTGAAACAACATACTATTAAAAACAACAACAACTAAAAAAGCATGTCAAGAGAAATGTTATCAAAAACGGTTCTGACATCTGGTGTTCATTTCGTAAGTGGAGGAAAAACAAAACCAAAGCATAAATTGGATCATGATTCCTGGCAGAGATATGCAATAGCATATATTTACACTTTGGGTATTACTATGAAGATGTTCTGCTCTTCAGATTCCTTTGTGGGTTGTTCACAACTAAAAAATATTTGGCATCAGCGTACCTGGTTTAATGAGATATACCTTTTTGCTTGTAAATTCCCTTGCCCACTCTTCAGATGTTATTTCAACTGCATTAGACTTTCTGAAAATTCTCTGTGTCTGTGTCACTTGTGTTTGGCAAAATGTGGATGCATGGCACAGATCCTGGGAATGAGCCTGAAATGGCATGTTAACTTTTGAAATAAGGAGTTATTTTCTAAGTCAGTGGTCCAAGATTGTGGTTGTGTCACTTGTTGAGCTTCTGAAACGAGAGATGAGCTGGCCCTTCCTCAGACTTGGGGAGTCCGAATGTCTAGCATCGGGGGACTTGGGCACCTACTTGGTTGTTGTTGATCTCCTTAGGTGAATCTCACTCACAGCTAGGTTTGTGAACCACTGATCTAAATAATTAACAGTTGTACAAAAACTTTATAATTTATATAGCAGGTCTTTTTAATCTCCTTTAATCTGGTATGATAGGCATCATTCGCATTTTATAGACAAAGGACTCAAGATTTAAGAGAGGTTAAGTGATTACCTAGGATTTTTTTTTTTTTTTTTTTAACTGTTAGGAACCAGACTTCTGATGCAGGGACCCTGGCTTTTCTTTTTGTTTGTTTCTTTTGACCAGTTTTTTTTTTTTTTTCTTTTTTCTTTTTTGGCCATAATATACATATAGAAAAAAATGTCTCTGTCATTGTGTACAGACCAGGGAATTTTCACAGACTGAACACACAGACTGAACACACTGAACAACTGTCACTTGCCCCACAAATGTCCTCCTGTGGTTCCCATCCAGTCATGGACTGCCCTGCCCTCACGAGAGCATTCACTATCTGGATTTACACCTGGATTGTTTAGATTCACCTGTTTGTCTTGTATTTAGATAAATAGACTCACTCACTATGAACCCTTCTGTGTATGGCGTCTTTCAATGATCATTACATCTGTGAAAGTCAACTGTGTGTTTTGTGCAGCAGTGGTTAATTTGGCCTCATTGCTTATCATGTTTCCTCATGTGAACGTATGATAATTATTATCCATTCTAGTACTGGTGGATATTTCCATAGTTCCCATTTTTCCTCACTGCCAACAGCACTCTCTCAACATTCTGTGCACATCTTTGGTGAACATGTACATATTTCTATTGGGTATATCTCTCAAAAAACCTTGAGCTTGTCAAATTATAATCTTGAAGTTGTAAGTTGGCAGAAACCACCTCTAGCTTTTCCCTTTCGAACATTTCTCTTTTTTATTTATTAGAATTATCACTGCTCCCAACTTTATTAATCAAAACCTTCTTGAGGGTTTTGGCTCAATAAGTTAAGCATCTGCCGTCGGTTCAGGTCATGATCCCAGGACCCTGGGCTTGAACCCCACGTTGGATCCCTGCCCAGGGGGAAACCTGCTTCTCCTTCTATGTCTGCCTGCGGCTCCCCCTGCTTGTGCTCTCTTTCTTTTTGTCTCCCAAATAAATAAGATCTTTGATTTAAAAACAACAACAACAACAAAACAACAAAACAAACAAACAAAAAAAACAACTCCTTGAAAAAGGAAAGGGCAAATTAATTTCTGATATACCTCTAGTAATGGCTAATTTATTCCAAGGGATAGTACCTCTATATAAAGAGACAACTTTTTGATTGTTGAATTTCAGGGCATAAGAAAATTCTAGGCAGAGCTAAGCACATGGTTTTCTCTTACTCCATCATAGAGTTTTGTTTTGAGTTCCTTGGGACACAATTTCATGAGGAGACAGAAAAATGATTAGCTATTGGTTACTGATGGAGTGACCATTGTTTGGCCATATGTATACTTAGATAGGTTTACTAACGCATCTAGGTTCCAGCCCCCTTCTATCAAGTAACACTGGTTAGAGCGTGTCAGCCTGCTCAGAGAGTGTGTTCATAGAACTTCAGTTATATCATCAGTATCCATCCTTCAGGTGTTTGATTGCCCCCGAATCCTTTCCCATGGATCCTAAGGATGCTGTGGACCTTTCCTCCTGGATTCTCCTGCATGGATCCTAGATCCTCAGCTTTAAGGATTCACTGATGTCATTAAGTCATATTGACTCTCTCCCATTGTCTTTAAGGAGCGGGGGGGTGGGGTGGGGTGGGGGAAGAGGGTGATTGATTAATCGCAAAGGCATGGGTTTTCCATTAGGAAAGATGGCTACTTCTCTAGGCCTCCATTTTCTCAAGTATAAAATTGAAATAATAACATTTCCATTAGATTGAATAATATAGCAGATATTATGAACCTAAAACAAGTGTGAGCCTAATGCAAATTTCTGGTATTGAATTAATGATGTCATTAGTAGCTGCTAAAGTTTGGGAACTATGTCTTATCTTTCCCTATAACAGTATCTGGTAGGGGGGCACTGGTACATTTTTAAAAAAAGTTTTAATTTTAATTCTAGTTAGTGAATATACAGTGTTATATTAGTGGCACTGGCAAATTTAATTTTTAAGGGGACCTGTGACTTGCCTAAGTCCTGCTGGCTGATAGATAATATTCTCATGAAAGAGGAAGCTGCTTCTTTACCCTGTCCTCTTTGCCTTCTGGATAAATACCGAATTACTAACAAAACTATGGAATCAGTTTTTAAGCTCTCCAAATCTGATCCCCCATAGGAAGAACATTCCCAGGTAACCACATCACAGCTAGGGAACTCTGGTAGAGTTAGGCTGTATTTGTCTCAGAGTTGAAATATATTTTTAGAAGTGCAGAAAAATTACGTTGAGGATATAATCATTAAGGAGCAGAAATTATTTAAATGCAGCTGTGTCCAAATCCTTGGATCTACCTCTGGACAAGCACGTTAATAAAACCAGCTGATCTATTTTAATGGCTTTTCACCTCTAAGTCTAGGCTTCAGGGGTGTTCATTTTCCTCTGAATGGTATGAACTAAATGGGA
The DNA here is from genome assembly GCF_902655055.1 of Lutra lutra. NCBI lineage: Eukaryota > Metazoa > Chordata > Mammalia > Carnivora > Mustelidae > Lutra > Lutra lutra. The sequence goes on along the minus strand of NC_062279.1, from coordinate 158,497,100 downwards.
AGTGGATGGAGGTCTTCATTTTGGAAGTGACCCTTAATAGACTATGCTTCTACTTCGATGAATACAAGTATTATGAGCAGTTCCACCACCCAAAATACCAATAATTCTGCCATGAATACCATCACCATTTGCACCACAAACACCATCACCACCACTCATTCCAGTGTCACCCACAACTTCATCACTGACGCCACCAGCAATTCCCAAACAAGTATTCAGACTGACACTAAGGGTCACCAAATTTGCTAGGTTCTCGGAGTCCACACAAAACGTGGTTCATGAGTTGACTGAGTACATGGTTTATAGTGGAAGAAAATATATCCTAAAGTTGCCATTATTCAATCTTGCCAAGCCTCCATGGCCCCACATGTCCTTTAAGACATGTACTCTGCCCCTTACACATTTTTTTTTCCTCCTACCCACACTAACTTATTCTAAATACCAGGTTGGGTTTTTTTGTTTTGTTTTGTTTTATTTTCCTACTTAAAGATGTTTGAGTATGCTGATCCCTCTGCCTGGAGTAGTTTTGTCTCTGAGACTCAGAAGTTGAGACCCTTCTTTTTCTTTCCTTTTCCTTTTTTTTTTTTTTTTAAGATTTTATTTATTTATTTGTTTGTTTGTTTGAATGTGAGAGAGAGAGAGCGCGTGTGCCCATGAGTGTGAATGGGGAGGGGCAAAAGAAGAGGGAGAAGCAGAGGGAGAAAGAATCTGAAGCAGAGTTTGTCCTGAGCGTGGAACCCAGTGCGGGGCTTGGGGCTTGACCCCTCAACTACGGGTTCATGACCTGAGCCCAAACCAAGAGTTAGACCCTTAACCAACTGAGCCACCCAGGCGCTAAACTGAAACTGTTCTTATGCTTAAGTTATTAGTTTAAATGTCACTTCCCAACAGAGATCTTGTCTAGCTTCTTCTCTATGTTAGGAAAACAGGGATGGCATTTCTAACTTTTCAGGGTGGATCAGTATTTGAGGTAAATAAGTCTCTAGGGCCTATATGAGGCTTGCCGTTAGCTGTTATTGTTCAGATAAGAGGAAGATTGTACAGGTGATCTATTTGACTGGAAATGAAGAACCAGACTGGATGTAAAACTAAAAGCCAGGAGACAAGAAGGATCCACAGGAGAGAGAGGAGGTTCAGGTCAGAGATTAGGAGGTGAAGCCTGGAGCGATGACATGAACCACAAAGAGTGTTTCTGGACCCATTCTGAGACTGGAACAGAAGCCCTTTAGAAGGAGTCGAATAGTTATCTAGTGTGGTTAGTGCAGTACAACAAAGCATACATATGAAAGTAGCAATATGAAAGTAGCAAAGGGGAGGGTATATAATTAACTACTTCCGGCATGATTGTAACTGAGGAGGAAAAAAGTCATTGATGAGAGTGTTCTTAATCACGATTATGTGTGCTGGCTGTTTCAGATACTCTTGTGTATCTTTCTTATTTCCTTTTATCTCCTGTTCCTCCTTGGGCTCGCAGACTTGAGGTACAAACTTATTACAGAAATGTGGACTTGAAGTTTTTGCCCATCTTTATTGCAACTAATTCCTATGAGTCTAGGCAAGGGGAGTGAGGATTTAGTCAACAGTTCTATTTTTGTTGTTGTTTTGTTAGAAGATAAAAATTATCCGGGACGCCTGGGTGGCTCAGTTGGTTAAGCAGCTGCCTTCGGCTCAGGTCATGATCCCAGCGTCCTGGGATCGAGTCCCACATCGGGCTCCTTGCTTGGCGGGGAGCCTGCTTCTCCCTCTGCCTCTGCCTGCCATTCTGTCTGCCTGTGCTCGCTCTCTCTCCTCTCTCTCTCTGACAAGTAAATAAAATCTTTAAAAAAAAAAAAGAAAAAATTATCCAACACACTTTGCATAAAGTTCCACTGAAAATATTCCTAAGTAATTATTCTGGCCCAGTTTCTTCCCTCTTTTCTTTAACTTATTCTGTGTGTGAGTCAGAGCATTAAAGTTGTCTTTCATTTATCCTTAGTCATAGTCAGTTGGGTGTAGTGGAATTAAGAGTAAAGATCCTGGAGCCAGATGATTTGGTTTTGAATCCCAGCTCCAGGCCATACTATCTTTGAGAACTTGGGTAAGTCACTTAACTTCTCTCTGCCTTATTTCCATTATTACCATTCTCTAAAGTGGTGATAGTAACTGTATCTAATAGTACATAAGCCATAGAGTCATTATGGCAGTAAAATGAAATAATCCGCATGGACCAGTTGGAACAATATAGGGCACATATTAAGTTCTATTGAAATATGAGTGATCATGAGTCAACAACTAATAACAAAACACTAGAGGGAGAGTTTTTAACAGTTTTTGTACTTATCCAAAGTTTACATTTGAAAGTCAAAAAATAATTGCCAAGACTGTTCTATAATCTCAGCAAATATTCTGCAAAATCAACTGGATTCGATCATCAGCAGCGTTTTCTTTGTGGGTTAGAATATATCAAAGGTGGATACAGCCTCTCTTAAGCTTTTCTATTATATAACCTCATCTATAATAATAACCATGTTAGTTAAGGAAATCATTATTCAAAGGGCTGAATCATCTACATGCAAATGATTTAGCATAATTTCCTTAAGCATGGTAATCACTAAGAAGAGAATATTCATTTTTTTCATAAGTCTACAGGCTGAAACAATTAGTAAAGTAAATGGGGGAGGGGGCAATCCCCCATTTAAAATATCTCTGTGGCATCTTTGTAAAGTAAAATTCTCTGTCTCCAGAAATTATCATCTACCCTTAACATAGCATTTACTATGCATCTTATCTCTAGAGTCTGTATTTTTACACAAGAAAGGAGTTTTCTCTTAAAAAAAAATGTTTTACTTTGGTTTTATCCTAAAGCTGACAATTATGTCAGTAGCTTGCTACTTGGGACATCTCTGATTAAGGCTTTCAGGGGCGTCTGGGTGGCTCAGTGGGCTAAGCGTTTGACTCTTGATTTCAGCTCGGGTCATGGTCTCAGGATTGTGAGATCAAGCCCTGCCTCGAGCTCTGCGCTGGGCATGGAGTCTCCTTGGGATTCTCTTTCTACCTCTCCCTCTACCCCTGGCCTCCACAGCCACTCCCCCCAAAAAAGATCAGGGCTTTTAGCCTATTTTCCTTATTGTGTGATTTTAGTCTTCTGAATGACTTCGATTGTTTTGTCTATGCCTCTCCACACCACAATCCTTTGAGCACTCACACACTATAAAGCAAAAACTCTTACTGTATCTTTATCTTACTTTCCAAACATAATGAACATTATAAGTATGAGGAAATGAAAAATAAAAAGGGAAAGAGCCCCGCATAGGAGCTGGTTATGCTTCTCTGCCTTTGGCAGCAAACCTGTGGCTTACTTTCTTTGTAAGAATGCATTAAGATTACGTGTTGAAGAGCCCCTTTAAGTCTATTTTACTAACTGAGAAGTCTTCCCTGAAATCAGAGAAATTGAAGGACCTGAATACGGACTTGAATACTTCAAGTCTGTATTTCAAGTCTGAGCTTGTGAAGCAGGCTTGTTCAGAAAACTAGATGTTGTGTGAAAAGTTTTGTGTTGTGAACAAATAATTTCTGAAGATCTGATTTTTGTTTGTTTTCTGGCATCTTGAGAGCTTAACTTCAGTCCAGTGAATTGGAAGATTATACTGTGTACATCAGTACATATAACATAACTTTTCACAGACACAATTATCAGCTCTTCCCAAAAAAGCCTGGAAAATCATAATCAGGTTTAGTAGAATTTCCAAACTACTTATAAAAATGCTCTTTATGAAACTGCCCGAATCTGAGTCATTTCTAAATAACACAGAATTATGTGTACTTAAGACCTACTTACTCTTCTCATAGTAAGAAAAGTCTGAAACCGTTGGCATCAGGCACAGGGGAAAGAGATTCTAGATGGTTGTGAAAATGAGTAATGAAAATGGAAAATTGCAGGCATACCAGAAGGTGCAGCTGATAGATCTACCTTTTAAGAGGTGATGTCTATTTGAACTTCAGACTACCAGGGTTCTTGTCTTCGTGGCAATCAGCACAGAGACACATGCTTCATGTGAATCATCGGGATTCCCATTGGTAGTAGGTGGACAGAAGCAGACATATTTAAAACGCAATATTCTTAGTACTTTGCACAAACTAGGAACCTTTTTTTTTTTTTTAAAGATTTTATTTATTTATTTGACAGAGAGAGATCACAAGTAGGCAGAGAGGCAGAGAGAGGGAAGCAGGCTCCTCACAGAGCAGAGAGCCCGACGCGGGGCTTGATCCCAGGACCCTGAGATCATGACCTGAGCTGCAGGCAGAGGCTTTAACCCACTGAGCCACCCAGGCGCCCTGGAACCTTTTTTTTTTTTTTTTTATTGGAAGGAAACGTTTCCTCCCCCTTAATTATTCCATCTGAATATCCAGTCCTGACATTTAAAGCAAGGCACGTTCAAATTTCCTTTGAAATTTAAAGTTTGTGCTAAATTAGGGTTGTTTGGTGGGAAGTGAGTTTTGCATTTGTTAAGGAGATTTGGTTATAAAAGTTTGATTGATTTAAGACTCTTGAAGTGGGTGAATAGAGCCAGTGGCAAGAAAATGAGAAACAGAAGTTGGTGGGAAGCTGATTCATTGCCATTTCCTGTCGTTCCTGGGCTGAGGGACAAAGAGCTGTGGATCAGTGGTCAAGAATTAAGGTGGTGATTGTTGCTTTTAGGATGCTGCTGGAACAATGAAGTACAATGCTTAGCACGTACTAAATATGGTATCTGTATTTTTCTTCATGGAGAGAAGGGTGCTTAGTTCCTACGGAATACAGTGGCTTCTCTTCCTGCCAGCAACCATAGTTGCCCAGTAAATGAGTATTGAGTGAAATCAGGGAAGACTTTCATAAAATAAGACGGATTCTTCCCAAGAGTTTCTTCTCCCTGATCCTCATTCCCTTTCTTCTTTCTGCCTTTTATACTTATTTATCAAACTCAAGTTACATATGGGAATTATGTAAGGTGCTGGGCTGCCATACTGGATAGCTCTAAATGGAGCTTGCTCTCATGGAGGGTACATTCTGATGGGCAAAATAAAATAAAAGAAAGTAACCAGGTTGAATAATGACAGGGTTGTGACAAGTGCCATGAAAGACCCAATGAAGGAGCTAAGCTGCGCCATAACAGTAACGGTTGGGAGGATACGGTTCTGGGACGAGCAGAGCATCTCTGAGTTGGATAGCTGAGTGATGGTCTGGAGCCGGCAGTCAGTGAAGGTTTGGTAGGAGACAGTTCCCAGGAAAAAGGACGAGCAGTGGCTGTGGTAGTGACATTAGCTTTCAGTATCTGGAGGAGAGTTGGTATGGTGAGAAAGGAATGAGAAATCAGACAGTAGCATTTCTTTTCTTTTGGTTGTCCCTAGAAACAAATCTGGAGACAGTGGTTTTAGGCCTTGTCCTGGGTTGTCTGCTTTAGTTCCCCTGCCGGGTAGTTTGTGGACTAAGCCATCATGATATTGCTATCCACTCTTGCTACCAAGTCAAACCAGTGCCCACATTCATTATGCACTTGTGTAAACTCTAACTCGTTGGGTCAACAGGAATTTCTTTCTAGGACTTAACCATGGCCAGCTACTATTTGGGGCACTAGAGGAATAGCAGACCAAAAGACAAACAAGGCCTGAGTTGGGGGAGATGTGGAAAAGGCAATTGATGATAAAGAAGGAAAGTGTGGGTTAGTGGAAAGTGCCAGGCAGAGATATAAAACAGGGAGAGATATCCTCCCATATAGAGGATTGTTGGAGTGGGGTCGAGTGGGTTCTCCCTGAAGAGGTGACCCTTAAGTCAAAATATGAAGGAAATGAAGAAAGGAACTATGGAAGGATATCTCTCAAAGTGATATTGAATGGCATCTCAAAGTGAGAAGAACCTGGAAGAAGTCAAGGGCTGTAAGTACACGGGCCCTCGGATAAGGTCCAGTGTAGCTCTTGACTCAATTCTGATTCAGGGGTATTTCTACCGGTAATTTCTTATATTTTATTTGTTGTGAGACAGACAACACAGAAAGCCTCAGAAATTTAAGACTTGCTTAAAAATGACAATGATAAGATTTATTGAGCATATATTATATGGCCAGATTAGCGGAGTACTTTTCAGTGAATGACTTCCCTTAATGCTCACAAGCCTACAAAGCGGATATGCTCTTTATCCCCATTTACAAAGGAGGCAGCACAGTCTAAGAAAGAGAGGTAACTCATAGAGTTCCCAAGGGCAAGGCATAGGATTCAAGAGCTGCTATTTGGCTGCAAACTCTAGCCAGTGGGTAGCTGGACAATACACTGCTTTCTTGGGAACTGTTTCCGTTGTGTTTAGTTTGTGTGTGTGTGTGTGTTGTTATCTAGAAGGATAGAATACAGAACTGTCTCCCCATATACTTTTGTCTGAAGCTTCAAAATCCTTCTATGCCTCTAGAGTGAAAATGGAAACCATTCATACCTTTGATGCTGATTCGTGTGATAGGTATGTGGTTTGTTCTTGAATTCCATTTGGATTTGTGCAGAAAGTATTATAAAGATGATTACTATCTGGGAAGGGAGGTAAACATGTCAGGATGTAGGTTTCATAAAACGTCGGATCTTTTAGATCGCACATGAATGGTAGAACCACAGGAATGGTAGAACCTGCTCTTGATTCTGTCATGTGTGAAGGAAGGTTAAACGGTAGTCTTCCCTCCCTCACTCCCTCTTCCATGTATTTGCCTGTTCCAAATACCACAATTTAGAGCTTTAGCTGGTCATCCTGTGAGGGAATTATTAAAAAATCAGTTAACGTTTGTTTCCTTTTGAGTTTTCTGTAGGTAATGAGCCAGACTTGGGGAGCTGACCTTGTCCCCGACCGTGGGTCAGGAAGAGGCCAGCTGGGGCACTTCCAGCCGTACTTTCGGGCTCTGGCTGTGCTGCTCCCAAGGCCAAGGGGCACTGTAGCATTTAGAACTAAGCAGCTCTCTGAGTACAACCTTTCTGAGACTGCTATTCACCACCACCGTCTTTTGAAATGGAGTATTATATCGCACAGTAGCTTGTCCTCAAGAACTAGCCAGCATGCTACCTGCAAATGAAAGCACAGATGCTTTACTTGTGGTAAAATGTCCTGTTATTGTTATGAGTCTTATTGTCATCCTAAAATATATCTCCCTACATCTCCCCCACAGGTAGGCTATATCCTTTCATGCCACAAATAGCAAGTGAAATGAGGGGCTCTCAGCTCAGCAGAAGCCTACAAAGCAAGCTTAGTTTATCACTCACCTATCTTTGAGTCCCTTTTGCTATGCTTCCAGCAGATGGTGATGTGACCCACCCCGGAAGATCCCTGACAAGCAAAATATTTACTTCCTGTGTAGCTTATTCCACACAAAGGTGTTTCTGTTGAGCCATTAATTTGGTTACCTATCTATCCTCCATTCACTTCAGTCCTTGATCAGTCCCTTGGAAAGTCCTTTAATGATTATGGAGTGCTTACTACATCAGTGTGTTAGCCGGGGTTGCAAAGAGGAAGACATCATGGAAAGATCAACACCCTATTTTCATTTTACTTATAATCCAAACAAGGTTGCAAAATGAAGATAGTCAGTGGCATTGTGCAGTGATAGTTGTTATAATGTTGTAGATCAAATGGAATGCAGGAACAGTAGTCCCCAACACATGGCCTGTGTATCTAGGATTTTAGAAAATGTATAAAAATCTCTGGCCATCTAGTCTAACACCTCTCACCTTTACAGATGATTTATCATTTGGGCTATCTAAAAAGTCTTTACTTTTGTAGAACTTATTTGCTTTCCTTTGATGTCTGCCCAGTGTCTTCAAATGTTACTCCTTGAGCTGACATAACTTAGAAGGGAAGGTCTGGTTTTGTTCTATTTCAAGATTTGAAATAACTCCATTAAACAAATTTCAGGGAGAACATCAAGAACTAGAAAGTTCTGTTGAGAGTTTTAATTCTTGTTTTTATCAATGAGGTGTGGCATCTCAGAAGCTCCCATGTACGACCACTACCCATCCCTGGTACAAATTCCTCCTTATTCAGGAGGACCTCCTACCCTGGGCTTCCCATGCCAGTTTTGCCTATGAGCTCCCCAGGCACTGAAATGAAAGTGCCAGCTTCCTGAAGTCCATGCTAGTTCAAACTCTTCTCCTCTCTCTTCCTACAGAAGTCAGGGACTCAGCGATTTGAAAGGGACTGCTCGAGGCTTCCTTTTGGCACAATTTCTCAGTTGCTATTTTAATTCTGCCTACTCTCTTACATGCTTCCCTTTCTTCTTCTGCAGGCTTTTCTTCTGCCCATTACTTCTGTCTCTGCATCCTGATTCCACCAGTTCCTCTCCTTCTCTTCTCCTTGAAACACACATTCCTTCACTTCTTCTAAACCTTCCCCTAAAACATTAATGCCCAAATAAGTCTCAAAACATAAAACCTGTGAAACTTTGTGTGTTTTTGTGAAACCATTCCTCTCATGGTCTACTGCTCTTCTGTTCCTTTCTGAGCAGCCACTCAAGCCATACCTTCCAGATCTGAGGGCTGTGTGATATTAAGTAAATTAACTACTCTCTCTGAGCCTTCATTTCCCCACAGAGGCGAGGCAGTAATACCCACCTAATGGGGCAGTTGAGCATTAAATAAGCCGATGTCATTTACATGCTTAGTGCAATGTTTCCTGCCTTGATGTCTATTAACTAGCAATAATTCTGAAAACAGAAGTTAACACCTCGCGTATGTACTCTACTTAATAGCACTTGGTAGTTTTTATACGAACAAGGACACTTAACTGTAAAAGTGGTAGGTGCAATTTCTGTTAAATACATATTAGTAGCTCCAAATGTGTGTCAGTGGGAATTAGCATTAGTCTTTCTCTGTGAGTGTATAGATCTGTGGGGAGGGCCTTGCCGATGTTTCATATATGCCTTTGCCTGTTCATGGGATATGGGTTCGTGGCAAATGAAGTGGCAGTTTCTGAGATTGATATGAGCATTGTTTGTTTTAAGCGAAGCAGCAGAAAAATCCAGAGCCAAGTTTGGGCCCAGGCAATTTACCCCAGTCAAGGTTTTAAAACTGAATGTTGATGCTTTCCGGAAACTCTTAGAATTGTGGGCCATCTGAAACTCACCTAAACACAATGTTTAGAAAATTTAAGATCTATACATGAGCTAAAGTTTTTACTTCTATTTGGGCAGCTTGCACAAACCCAAATATTGTGCTGTGTCTTAACTCTACATATTAGACATTAGTCAGGTAATTTAATACTATTTCTAGCCCTGTAATGACTAGATCAGGTCAGAAGCCCTTGCAAACCCAAAGATGGTGACCTATTTATAATAGGATATTTTCCTAAACAGTATTGAGTGTAGGTTTAAATCTTCATTATTATTTTATTAATTGAAAATAATATTCATTCTTTTTGTTAGAAGTACCGTCTCCTTTTCATTGCCCTCTTATTCATCTCCTGAACCTTCCATGCAATTGAATACATTTATGTTAAAAAAAAATTAGTTGGCTGCTTTATCTTAGCCCAGTTATGACAGTGCTTTTATTCTTTTGCATTGGTTTAATATATGTTAATTTCTTTTCAAATAGTGTCTTTGGTAAAAAAACAAGTGGCTAATATATTTGCAAGACAAATACCAGTCAAAAGAGGGCAGCAGGCTTTCTCTAAAGTGAAATAAAGGGATATCTTTCAGAAGAAAGCTAGGGAATTAAGAATTTAAAAACCTTTTAAAAATACCACAATGAATGATACTGATTGAAAAATTAGCCACTTTCCTAAAAAAAATGCAGTTTAACAAGCTGACATCAGACAACCTTCTACATAAAGAAGCAGGTATTCTTGGAAAAGGAAGAAGCGGGAAACTACTAGTGAGTATGGGTTTTATCCTTTTTTTTTTTTTTTTTTTTTTAATCCCCCCTGCCATTTCTGGCTTCCTTTGATCTTTGGTAAATCCATTTAAGGAGTAGAAGGTTAAAACTACAGAGTGATCGTTAAGTTGTCCATACAGTCTCCCTCGACTGGACCATATTGGATAGCTCAAGATTTTGGATACCAACACACTGGCTTCCAGAATGCCTGTTTACTGAGGAGCCTCGGTGGTTGCCTAGTAGCATCATTCCCAGAGCTGCTACAATACTGGCGTAAACTTGGATGCGTACAATATTATCCATTCTTTTTTTTTTTTTTTTAAGATTTTTTTTTTATTTATTTATTTGACAGACAGAGATCACAAGTAGGCAGAGAGGCAGGCAGAGAGAGAGGAAGGGAAGCAGGCTCCCCGCTGAGCAGAGAGCCCGATGTGGGACTCGATCCCAGGACCCTGAGATCATGACCTGAGCCGAAGGCAGCGGCTTAACCCACTGAGCCACCCAGGCGCCTAATATTATCCATTCTTAATAACAGCTTCTCTTCCTCTTTGTCCCTTAGGAAGGCACAGAAAAACATTTGGTTGAGAAAACTTAAGTCAACTGTACGACAGTGGCCAAACTACGGGCGTGACACATAAACACTAGAAATGTTCAACCTCAGTAGGTTTTTATGATGAAGACATAAAAATAGCCAGATGCTGACTTTCTAGTTTTCAAATTAACTGTGGTTAAGATGGAAAACCAATATTGGAGATACCAGCATTCTTATCTTGATAGTGAGATGCAAATTTGGAAGTCCAAAGTAAGGAGGCTACATGGAATATCTTAAATTCCATACCTTTTGGCTTAGTAATTCTACTAATTTGCTTACAAAGATACTTGTATTTTCTCCCAAAGATTTATTAAAAAAAAAAAAAAAAGACTTCCATTAGGCTGTTTTTAAATAACAGAAAAATATTATACCCTGAAACATTCTGTGGTCATTAAGCACAATGATTTCAAAGAATGCTTAATAGCATGAAAATTCTCTTTTCATATTCCTTTAAAAAAAAAAAAAAACATGATAGTCAGCTATGCTAGAGTGTGATCTAAGTTATGCCTCCCCAGAAGAATATATGATTTACCCAAGGCAGGGAAAAAAGAGTCAAATGATAACACTGATTGTCATTGAATGGTGGAGTTAGAGACGATTTCTGTTTTCTTTATTTGTACTTTTCTGTGTTTTCCAAATCTTTTAAAAAGGGCATGGAATAATTAAGTGTTCAGGAAAAAAATTAAGGAAAAAGTGAAGTTGACTTGTTGAGCTGAAGAAAGCCAGGCAAGAAGCATGAGTGCGGGAGAACACTTTATTCTGTAGCAAAGCTCATCCGGATGCAAAGGACATATGGTCACATCAGTTCCTGGTGCTGGAGGGACAGCTCACACGCTGATGCCCTCTGACGGGGAGAGGCTGCTGAGGGACAGGCAGGAGTAGGGCTGACCTTCATTTCTAATGTATAACACTTGCTTAGTTTCCTCATGATTCCTCTGGGCTGCAAAGCAAACTCAAGAGTTCAGCTATGCTCAGATACTATTCTACCTCACAGCTAAGAGCTGGACTTCCCAGACTTCTCCACTCCAGGGAGATGTGAAATATTTTAAAGTTTATTTATTTTTTAGTTGTCTCTACACCCAGCATGGGGCTTGAATTCATGACCTCAAGATCAAGAGTCACTTGCTGCTGCTCTTCCAGCTGAGCTGGCCAGGCACTCCTGAGATTGCACAATTAAAAAAAAAAAAAGTGGAAAGTGAGTCATAGCATGACATTGGCTCCTGTTTTCATTTTGCAATACAAAATACATCAGGGTTAAGGAGGAAAAAAAAAATCTATCATATGATCATAATGGTTTTGTGAAAGAAAGAGCTCTTCCCTAAAATGTAGACAGTACATCATAATCTGAGAATAAGAGAGAATATTCTAATCAGATAAATTTTGCCTTATGAAAACCTCCTCATATTTTTCTTTCAATTTTATCACTGATACATGAAAGCATCACTTTGGACTAACATGGGCCCAGGAATTGCCACTTAAGGAACCATTAACTAGTTTTAGACTAACTTCTCTATAATCTCCTCACTACATTTTAACAATGATTCTTATCCCTTTTGTAGAAATGAGGGCACCGAGGTCCAGGTGGTTTAAGAGGAACATGAAGCCTGGATGACCAGATTTTACTCTACTGTCTTTGAGTCCTCATGATTGTGTTCATGTTGTCCAGAAAGAAAAGAAAACCAAATAATTGATTTAAGTATAGACATTGCTTAAGGAAAGACCTAAGGTTTAAAATAGTAATTTTGTTAAATCAAAATGTTGAAAACATTGCTCATTGTCATCTTGGGTATTGCTAGGGTTATCTAGGAGAGACAAGGATCTGAATCTAGGGGAAAGGTCTATGCTTCTTAAAAGAGGGACCATGGTAGATGAGAAGATGCCCACCAATGGTGGGAAACGTACAAGCTCCATTAATACAGGCAGAACATGCACAAACTATTCCGTGCCCAGAGAGCTTTGAGCAGGGAACCTGGTGACCTTCCAGATAGAGACACAAGCTTCCCGTGGCCCTCGTGTCTCCATCTTAGAGTCTCTCTTACCCTCACTTTCTCAGGAAGGTTCTCGATGCTCTCCCACCTCATCCTAACAGTACTGAGGTCCAGCTCTTTGCCTATAACCCCAGAATATTCCTCAGTGTCTACTCTGAGGCTGAATGACTTGGAAATACATTTGTAGACTTTACATCTCTTTGCTGGGCTAAGATTTCCTGCCTAAGAGCTACTCTTTTAAAAGGAGAAGGGGAAGAAATAAAACCAGGGTCAGAGAACATCTGGGGACCCAGAGGAATTGGGGATTTGTATTAAAAATGCTTTACTTTAGGTCAAGAACCCCTAAAGTTCTGGTTTGACAGTTGAACTTGAGTTCAGTTTGAAGTGGAAAAGAGGGGAAATTAGGAGAATCAACCTGAGACACAAAGCACTGTGGGCCTAGGGTTAGGGTTAGCATATTAATATTATTTTTTATTATTTTTTATTTTTTTAGCATATTAATATTTTTAAGAGCTTATTTGAACAAAAATGGATTCAAATTGGGCAGCATCCAATCTAGCAGATACAAAGGAGCTCCAAGGAGATGCCAAAGGAAAGACTTTTATAGGCAGAAGGGAGCAAGAACAAGGACGTTATACTAGGCCAAAAAGCAGGTTGGTTTTGGCAAGGCCACTTCCATTTAGGAGAGAGCAGGGAGTAACTAGTGTTGATCAAGTGATTCCTGACTGACTGGCATGAGATTCCATTTCTTCGAGAGCTGAAACTAGAAGTAAGTCTTTTTGGTGACGTGGGGCTGAACGTAAGCGACTCCATTTTGGACTTTTTTTTTTTAAACCATAACTATCAGTTCTTGTTAGGAAGTAACATACATTCCCATCTGTAATGGACCCCTCTGATCCATTCTAGCAGGACCCCATGGGACAGATCTTAGCACCTTGTTACTTTAATTAGAATGGTAACTTAGTGTTTGCCTAAATGGAGTTACTTTCCAGCTTGCTGATTTTGAGCCCAGCCCATGTATTTCTGCTGACCTTTAAACCTTTTGCTGCACAACCCAGCAATGGAATAGTGCCTGTCTGAGGTTGACTGGCCAGGAGCAGATGGGCTTGTCTGCACACGGCCTGTTACATCACTACAAATTTGGGACTGCACGAATGTTAATAATCCGGATTCAGGCTCCCAGTAGAGAGAATGTATTTGCTTTTATCATGAATATCAAATAAATGAGTAGTCCTACCATTTTTTTCCTTTGAACTTTCACTCACTTTTTGTGATGAAATATACATTAGAAAAATTAAAAGCGGCTCCATGCTGTCAATCACTTAAAAATCCAGTGTGTTTCTTTTTCAAAGACTTTCATGAGGCAGTCTGCTTGAAATCTATTTTAACTTATTTTTTAAAAATAGCATTTTATTTTATTCTGCGGAGCAAGGGTATATTTGGCTGTAAAAGTAATTCCGCTTGAACGGTTCTTACTTTCTCTCTGCTTGGTTTTGGAGAAAGGAAGTCTTTTCCTCCTTCCTCTATTTCTGGTTACTCTATTTCCTCTTTAAAAGTTCTGCCGAGACAGGATTTCTTCACCTGGCTCCACCAACAGAATCCGGGGTTCAGTAAACCTCCATAGGAGTAAAAATGACATCCCGCTAATTGCAAGTTAGCAAGTCCTTCCATTATGGGTAAAAGCAATGGACCACAGAAACTGTGTGAAACTCCATGACTGATAGAATCATACATCAATCATCATCTTTATCTTACATGGTTCATTTTTGCAGATTTGATTAACAGTTCCCATAGTTACTGGACATGTTTCTACATACTGACAGTTAATATTTTTACAATGAAGTGTATTTCTGTATCACAAAATTATTCTTGTAGTGTTTTGATAGTTTTCCTCAACATAATTAAGTCCCTTTATAATGCCTTGTCTTTTATTTATTTAAAACTACTGTTCTGAGAAGGGAGTCCATATGTTTCATAAAAATGCAAAAGGGGTCCATGGTTCAAAACCTATGAAGAACTTAAATTTTTTTTTTCTAAAATCTCCATTTATCTATGTAAACCATCGTTTGCATGTCCTTTGCTTATCCTGACATGCCCCTAAGTCAACAGACTTGCATTTTCTTTCAGGATCCTATGATCTAATATTGCATGTTAAGTAAAAGCATTTTTACTGCCAGTTAGAAAAGTGAATCAGACATTAAATTAGCATTTACTATAATGAAATCAGACCTGTGTAATTACCAGCGTGCAATTAAACTCATCTGAAAATTTGCCATGTTTCCCTTTTCAGCATCAAATCATCAAAACTCTTATTTGGCCATGAATGATAAGATGTTCTTTCTCCAAATGCTGAATACAGGCTTTGATTTTCTATGACAAAAAGGCTCTATAGCAACTTAATGGATTAAACTATTTATTAAGTGCCTATAATACACTAGACACTGTGCAAATAATATTCACTCTTATCAGGATATAGAATGTTTAATACAACATATAAATCGAGAGCACTAAATGCAACGTGCCTGAATCGCCATAGATGATTTTAAGGTTGAAAAGCACTACACGAGAAGATAAACGAAGACAAAAAAATAATGCTCAGGAACACTGATTTTTGTATATTTGTTTTTCTTGAGTGGAATTCCAGAATTAATTCCTGCATCACTGTGGGCTTTCAGGGACTCTGTACCTAATGAGCGGGCAGCTCTGTTTAAAGTGAGTGTTTGATCACAGAAGGAGTCTCTCACTTCATTTTTGAGGCTTGATGTCAAATCCTGGTAAAGAGCCTGAACTTAGGTGTCCGATGGCCCTGGGTCTACATGCTGGCTCTACAGCTTCCTACTTGTGTGACCTTTTTAAAGATGCATCTCAGTCTAAATTGCATTTCCTGCAAATAAGAATAATATAATATGACTTGCAAGGTAGCTATGGGAATTAAGAGTTATGTGGAAATTGCCTGTCGCATAATGAGTGCTTAACAAATTTTAACTGTTATTTGTTGTTAGAACGCTGCTCAAATATGTTCCCTTCCTAGCAATGAAAATTCAAGAATTATGGCAAATTCTGAACTCAATTTAACTCTTACATTGTTTAGAGGATATGACATAGTTCTTGTCTTGGGGAAATACAATTAAGTTAGAAATTATATGCATATAATTTCTCTTTCCATATTATAATGCATATATGCATTGGAAAATACCAAAAGGCAGTAAAAGCTAATGCTAAATGTTGTGGTATTTTTGTATATCAACTAGAATCCTGGCACAAAACAGAGGAGAGTTAAATGAAAGGACCATTTGCAAATATGTGGGTAAGGTTGCCTCACTGAAAGGGGGGCATAGGGAGAGCCATGTGCCTTATGAAACAGAGGCTAGAAAGCCATTTCTAGAATCTGCAGAGAGTGAGTGAGAGTGAGAGCAAGGGCAAGGGCAAGAGAGCTCTGGCTGCCACAGTGGGAAATGCCTCCTGCTGGGACTTACAGCCTTGTCCAGAGAAGCACTACTCTCAGCACTACTCTTATTGCCCTGTGGGAGGAAGCCCAGGAAACCTAGATCCTAACCTCTGTCTCCACCCAACCAAAAACCACCAGAAGTCAGAAAGCTCAGGATCCCAGGTAAAGCGGTCTCTTCGGTCAGCCTAGTGGAACAGGGCAGAGAAGGATAGGGATTGGATCGGAACAGTCCAACAGAGATGAGTCAGCGAAATACTGTAAAAAGTATTTAGGAATTCAGAGAAGGAGAGCACCATAAGGATTAGAGTAGTCACAAGAACCTTCTCTGACAGTGAAAGCTGGCTCCTATAAATAATCCCTGCTTTAGACTCACACGTGGGCACACTTGAATTAAGTGGGACATAACCATTCAGCTGTAACAATTCTAGCAAATTATATGGTTGGAAGGGGCGCCCCCTGCCCCCCCTGAATAATGGTGCTGTTTCTTCTGTGGCTGAACTCCTTAGTCATGGTGACTGTGGTATAGCTTCACAAAAGCCCAGGATTTTTGCCTTGCAAATGTAAGAGAGCTTAGCAAGCAAATTACCTTGTGTGAACAGACAGAACCAACACACGGGGAGGTGGACAGGAAGGTGGACGTTGCAACTAACTTGACAATAGCGCTCAGCCTTGTTTTTCTCCCTCGCCCTAAAAGGCCGGGCAATCTGCTCAAAGATAAACACTCTGTCCTCCCGGAGCCCCTCCATCTCTCATTCAGCTGCCATTGATTACTCCTACAAGACCGATACATTTGAAACTTCCTATTGATCTGTTTACAGAATTCACTTCAGGACTTCTTTTTTGTGACAGGGATGCTTTCAACAAGGGATTCCTTTGGGTCTTATTTATAATTTTGTTATGGTTGGTAAGGCTGTTTGTGTGTTCAGAGAGATTGTCCCAAATGTCTGCTCTAACCATTTCTGTGCAATAGAATAATTCAGACGTTCCGCAGGCATTCTGTGATCCTTCATTCACCAAACATTTTCTCAGGGACTGTTTTATGTCAGGTACCGTGTTGGTTATTAAAGATGCCTTAGCTAGTTCGAAGACATAGCTGCCTTTAATTCTAACGGACTGATGATAATGGTGTCTTCGCAGCATTCTCTGGGGATTCTAAGTCCTCGCTCAGGTTCAGCAGAGAAGAGCGATGTCATTGATGAGCCTTGTGACACGGATGGGCGGCTGTGACACTTTCAGCTCACCTGGTTGGCCATTACGTCTTTCAGGTTTAATACAACTTTTCGTGGAGAGGAAGGCTTTGTAGTCATAAAGTTCACTTCAAGTATGTATTCCCTCCCACCCAGAAGGCTCTCAAAAATCCTTGTTGAATAAGTTATTCAAGGGTTTAAACACTCATAGGAATTAGCCTTTTCGAGGATGACATGTGATTCTCTCTTCTTCCTACTTTTATCATATTTTGAACAGTGACGGTGAAAATGCACATATAAAATGGTGGAGACCAGTCTATGCCTCACATTTCTGGAGACTTTCACAAATGATATCTATGAATCTGTGTATGCACGTGAAAGCTAAGGGGCATATTTAAAATCACAAATGACTGAATTGGAAGTGGCAGATTGCTTCCAGGTGGAATCTGAGAAACAATTGACACGTGAAGAAATAGGTTTCAATTACTGTCTGTGACAGTTACATGGATGTGTTCTCTATTGGCTTCATAGAGAAAGTTGATACATTTGTCCCTCAGGTAGAAGTAATGAAACTTTACAACTTCAGAACAATTTTTTTTTTAAAGATTTTATTTATTTATTTGACAGACAGAGATCACAAGTAGGCAGAGAGGCAGGCAGAGAGAGAGGAGGAAGCAGGCTCCCCGACGAGCAGAGAGTCCGATATGGGGCTTGATCCCAGGACCCCGGGATCATGACCTGAGCTGAAGGCAGAAGCCTTAACCCACTGAGCCACCCAGGTGCCCCAACTTCAGAACAATTTTAACAATTCTTTATTTCTTCTATATTAACCTAGAAAGAAGGAAGAATAGAGTCATACCTACAGTGGTGGGAATACCTGCTGATATTCTCTCTCTCTTTAACGATTTATTTGCTTGAGAAAGAGAAAGTGAGCATGTGAGTGGGGGAGGGGCTGAGGGAGAGAATCTTCAGGCAGACTCCCCACTGAGGGCTGGGCTCCATCTCATGGCCCCTGAGATCATGACCTGAGTTGAAATCAAGAGTCAGACACTTAACCGACCAAGTCACCCTGGTACTTCTCCTGCTGATTCTTTTTAACCCCTGGGTCACTTCTGCCTTTAGTGAGGATAATGGAAATATTTAACAACACACATGGGCAGCAATCAAGTAGAGCAGGTACTGGCCCATGGCGTTGGAGTAGGGGCTCAGAAACCCTAAGGAGGAATGCCAGGCATTCAACTTTACTTACCAAAATATGGGAAGATCCCAAGGGAAAGAATAAAGTAGGTGGGCTAGATGGGATTTTGTTCTTGGTGTCTAGGACAGTGGCTACAAAGCAGTTCAGAAATATTTTACTCTCTGGTACAACTGTATGTGTATTAACCAAATATCAACCCTTCCTTCCTCAGTATCTGCTGGGCTCTCCTGGCTGCCCTCCTTCTCTGGGAGCTGGAGGGATTCCCAGTAGAGGGGGTTGCAGCTAAGAAGAAAGGCATCCCCATTTTCATTGCTTTTTCTCCTTCCCCATATGTTTTGTTATTTGTCACCCCCCAGACTATTTTATTTCTTTTTAAATTTGATTAGCTTTTTTTTTTTTTTTAACTAATGCTTACTCTGATCCACACAGCATACTAATTACTTTACATCTCGTTTAATCCTGCCAATGAATTTCAAATGTGGTTACCTCTCTTACAGGTAAGGAATGAGTTCCGGAAAGGTTTCTAAGATCTTGACTTGTCTAAGGACATAGAGCAGGTACATGGTAGGCCTAGGATGTGGACCCAGATCTGACCGACTAAAAAGTTCACATATTTATGATGACAGTGTATCCAGAGCATTTAATCTTTTTAATTTAAATACCCAGTTAAATTAATTAAATAAGACCATTAGACTGAGCTGGATCTAGCGTAAGCAAACCCAAGTCTATGCTGATGAATGCCTCAAGGTTACAGAATCAAAACCTGAGGACAGCTAACTAGGTTTTAAACTCTATCCAGTTAATAATGTTCTTGCTTTGCTTCTGCCTTTTCTCAATGAAAGTCTCTCCCAGGCTCTATCACTGGGTGCTCCTAACCACTGAGGGTTTGGCAGTGCCTGGTTCTGCTCAAACTCTTAGAATGTTTAATATTCTTCAGTTTATCTTTTAACAACTTTTAGAGTGGTTTGTTCTGTCTGCAATAGTCCTGTTGCCTTAAACTAGGTATCATGTGTGTGAATGTGTAGTGTGTGTGTGTTGTATAGCTCTTTCTGTGCGTCTCTGTCTGTCTATATCTATGTGTCTATAGAGAGATCCAAATAGTCCTATAGGCATTGAGTCTGTATTTC
Source organism: Lutra lutra (assembly GCF_902655055.1). NCBI lineage: Eukaryota > Metazoa > Chordata > Mammalia > Carnivora > Mustelidae > Lutra > Lutra lutra. Next base: position 158,477,711 of record NC_062279.1, on the reverse strand, counting down.
CCACCCTACAAGAAAAACATAATTTGTTCATGGAAAGAACTGTTATTTGTGGAAAACCTTAAGGACCCTGGATTATACAAAGGTAAACCCCAATAGGTAAGCTCCCAAAGGGAGAGGATAAGAGGGCAAGAACTGGATTATTCTGCATAATAAAGTGACAGTTAATTTAGACTGACCTCTGGCAGTTTGAGGAAAGTCTGGGCCTTTGGAATTTGGAAGGAAATATGGGAGTAGGGGGGGTCATCAGAAGGATGATGGCCCAAGGCAGCAGAAGGCTGAGGTTTACTGAAAGGAATGGGCAGTGAGAGAGAGAGGAAGAAACCAAAACAAAACAAAATAAACCTCAGAGAGAACTGAATGTGTCAGAGAACATAATTTAGATTTTTTTTTTTTGGTCCGTTTTAGATTCTGCCCTTCCTTCCCTCCCCACCCCCCAGGGTCCTCTCCAGCTCCCAGAGACTGCTGGCGTCCAGTGCACTGCGGAGAATGGAAGGGCTTTCCACCCTGGCTGGGCTGTGCATCCCCAGGAAGGGAGGATGGAGGGCAGGGTCACTGACGATCTAGCTGGGAGATGAAATGGGGTTAGAAGTAACAAGAAAATGTAGGCTACCTCCCGCAGTAGTACTCAGAAATAACAGCAGCAATGCTGGACTTCCCCAAGCAAACAGAGACTGGAGTCCTGTTGCTTGGATATTAAAGAGAACCATGGCCCCAGAAGAGTGGAATATATGAGGGCATTTATTTTACAGGGTTTTCAGGGCTTTAGGAAGCAAAGAGTTGCTTCTCTTCAGATACTTTTTGGAACTCCTGCTTGTTCTCCCTGTTAGAACATTTTAACAAATACTCCTTTTGCTGTCAACATGTTTTATAAACACCTTTTGCTGTCAACCTGTTGTATAAATATATGGGCAAAGGAAAATTGGTTCCCATTGGCTTTGATCATTTTTCTTCATGGTGCTGTGCTCCGGGGGCGGGATGTGAGAGCATCTCACACTCTATACCGCTCTGCTTCTGCAGACTTTTTCCCAAACTCAGTTCTGTGGAATGTGTTTCAAGATGGATTCTTCTTATCCCCCAGTCAGCAGCCAATTCTTTGAAAGATCTCAGCACATTTGTGTTTTCTTGAGAAAACAGAACTAAAATCAGTAATAATGATTAGTACTTACTGGATGGCCATGAGCCAGATGCTGTTCCAAGTGCCCTAGAGTTGACCATCAGATCTCTACTTCCTAGGAGGATGCTACAGTTCTTATTTTTGTTTTGCTGCTAAAGAGACCAAGGGGGTGTACAAGTGAGTTCTTTTGACCGAGATGTCCCAGAAGTGGCCAGTAGCAGAGTTAGGACCTCAATGCAGGGGATCAGATTTTACTCGAAGCCTATCCAGCCTCTTGATAAGATGAATTTGGGTTAATGGAAATGGTACAGTTTTGAGTCTCACTTCATTGTGTACTGAACTTTGCTGCTTTGTTAGACGGCAGTTAGGAACGAAAGTGTTCAAATATCAGCCTTTGGGAACTTAAGTTAGGGGAGGCACATGGCAGTTATCCACAGGAATTCAGAGGCCAGAAAGGCTCATTCTCCTTTCCCCTCTGATTATCCCCCAAACAATCCAAGACTTCAAGGTAGGGAAACATTTTCTGGCTAGATACAGGATTCTCATACTTTTAGGAAGAATGAAAGATGATTTAAAAACTAAGGTAACGTGGGACACCTGGGTGGCTCAGTCTGTTAAGCATCCAACTCTTGCTTTCTGCTCAGGTCATGATTTCAGGATTGTGAGATTGAGCCCCGGGTCTGCCTCTGTGCTGAGCACAGAGTCTGCTGATGTTTCTCCCTCACTGTCCCTCTGCCGCTCCCTGCCTCGTTCTCTCTCTCTCATATAAATAAAAACTCTTAAAACAAACAAACAAAACACTAAGATAAGGCAAATGTATAGGCAGATGTACTTATTAGAGAGAATGACTAGACAGGATTCTTCAAAACCAATGGAACACTGGAAAATGTGTACCATCACCATGAAAGTGTACAAATGCCTTTCTTCCCTCACTGTGAGGAAACATGGCGCTACAAAGTTAAGAACATTGATCTGGGGAAGAAGATTCATTTTGGAGTGACAGTGTCATCAAACTGCAGTGATTCTTAGAACTATGGTTTCTGCTATTGAGGGAATCTTTACTTCTTTGAGTTTATTTAGTAAAAGCCAGTTTTCAATGTGGGAGTTTGGGGCCTGGTGGTGGCTTGTGCTAAGGATCTCGCCAGCACCTCTGTTTTTCCTGTCTTGAGCAAACACAGCTGCATTAGCCTCATTTCCCTGGGGGTGACCAGCCTTGGCCATGCCTATGGCATGGTTTGATGAGGACAACTGGAAGAATAATGTCAGTCTGATGCAGAAGCTGCCTTAACACCAATGTTCACATTTTGGATTCCAGAAATGAAGAACATAGTGGTAGGGAATTTGCAAAGTAACTGATTCTAGTGATTTATATCAAGATTTTGAGATTGAAGGTGGTATGCCAGCTCTCTCCAACCCCTCATTGTTGGTGGAACATTCTCTATGAAAGATGAGACCCATTCCTACTTCCCTATTGGGTGGATTATTTAAACGATCTGCTTCTCCAATTTGTGGCACTAAAGTCATTATGTTTAATTCAACCATTTATTATATCTCTATTGTTCACAGTATATCATGGCAGACTGTGATTTACAGTTTCTAGCATAATCAAGAGAGGAAGAAAGACGCATACTTACATAATTCTTCTGCAAGTTAGCACTATGCTAAAGCTGAAAACCATGTAATAAATGATCCCGGGCTTAGCTACAGATAGAGGGAGAATTCAACTGGAAGGATTTGCTCTTTCTGAAACACGAATACAGTTTGACTTGTATTTCTGGACAATGCACATTTGTTGTGACTGTTGCCCATGGGTCAAAGCGGCTTATTCTATACTTTCCTTTTCTATTTCTCTGGGCCTCTGTTTAGGTATAATACAGGTATGTATTATGCATTCTTACTCTTTGGTTGTGAACTCCTAAATCAGATGATATTAGCACCTTTGGCTTCCCGTGGCCAGAATGCCTCCATCTGGGGGCTCCTTGCTTCAGGTGGGAGCAGCAGCTCTCCACTGACATTATGGCAAAGGACCACAATCTTATCCATTGTGGGAATGGAATCGCTTCCTGCTTCTTCCCCTGAATAAACACACAGCATCTGGTTTGACCCTCGTCCCCCTCAGGGAATGAGGGAGAAAGTAATTTTACATAACAAATTTCAATTAGTGGTGCTAATGGAGAAGACTTGCTGTGAATTGCCTGAATCCAGAGATGATTTGCAAACAGTCTCAGTTCATGATATTTGTACCAATTTCAATTTAAGCTGCTGATTAACACTATGTATTTATACATGTAGAAAAGCAAATTATTTCAATTACCAAGCCTCAGGAATATAACTCCGCAAGCTTTATTTAAAACCACAACACAGCTGTGGCAGTCATTTCAGAAACCATTCTTCCAGTTTCGTGGCATTTGTTTTTGTGTTGAGATTTAATTTTTATTAAGTTTGTAAAAGTCACTTTATGGATAGATGGTCTTGTGTTTTGGTGAGTGTGTGATTAAAACCTTTCTTTCTAGTCATTTTAAAATAATGTTATTTGGCATGTGTTGATATGAAATTTGGAAATCAATACTTTGAGTTAAGAGTTTGAGGTTGATCTTTTTTCCCTTGGGCCTTTTCTTTTCCCTTTCCTTCTCCCATCTTCCCACCCTCCCTCCCTTCCTTCCTTGGTGTTTGCTGATGATGGAAATATTCATGAATAGTGAGTGATGGAGCCTCAATAGGTTAGGAAATGACTGAATCACCCATTATTTCCTGTGAGGATCTACCTTTCAGAAGTCACACAGATGAATCATCATCTGAAAAGAAACTCATTAGTTATTTAGGATTTTTTTTTCTCACTTCTCATGAATGAGTGCTTCTTTTCTGTATGACTTAAATTGTTGAAATAGGAGATTCCAGGAAAACACACACACACACACACACACACACACACACACACAATCAATTTCTACTTATAGCTCCTTGGGTAAGACATGTGGTCCTATCACTAAGCACTGATTTTTTTTTTTTTTAAACCTTTTTCCAGTCATTCAGTTTGTTTCTTTCACACTTTGTGAAAGTCCAATAAATCACCGGCCAGTAGGATGAGCTAAACTGAGCTGCTCAGTGCCTACATCTAACAGAGAGGTAACCTTCTGAATTTATGTCTACTAGCCCTTCCTCGGGGTTCTCTCTCACTGGAAAGTAATTAAAATTGCTTTAGTGAACTTATCTTCTTAGGGCTTTGGATCTTTGCTCTGAGGACTTGTTGCTCAGCCTGAAGGATTTTAGGATCTCCGTATTTTTTGATGCATCTGAAGTCTAGCCATGACATCCTTGAGCCAACATCAGATGTGTGGATAAGCTGATATACGGGAGTGGGAAATAAACATGCCTCCTGACTTGTCTATTGAGAAACATATCTCTGTTTCTAATACTTCTATTTTCTGGCAACTCAATCGTGAGCATGTGTGATAGATGTCTAGTAACTGGGGGAATTCTGGAATTTCCAGTCTTCCATTGTTGATACGAGACACGTAAATGGATGTTTTCTCATCGTGTGTTCATTTGGGGCATTATCATGTTTGCGGGAGTCTCTCTTAAAGCACACATGCAAAAATAAGTTCGCTCTAGAAAACATAGTTATAACGGAAAAGCATGTTTGCGTCACTAGGGGCCAGAAATAAAATGGCATGATTGTGTTGAATATTCTTCATAATAAATAAAATAATTTTTTATTACATATTGTGTGTGTCTTGCTTACAAATAGATGAGAATGTTTTGGTTTGGTGTGGGGTAGATTCCAGTATTATGCATGTAAGTTAAGAAACTGCATAAATGGAATTCAAACAGCTTAGTCATACCTCATAGTGAGAGGTATGCTGAAGACTGTCACCCAGATCCGGATTATTATAAACCAATAGTGGGAGTCAGTGGCAGGATGTAAATAGTCATCTGATGTGAATTATATAATGAAGTCACTATTAGTCAGTTTCATAGCTTTCTTGCATTTCTAACTGTGGGAAAAATGATATACTACATCACATATACTATAGCAAAATCAAAGACTGATTGCCTTTGCATTTAAAACACAAGAGAATTGTAGTCTTTTTTTTTTTTAAATATTTGCATTTGCTGAGTGAAACTGAAATAACTAAGTACTTTTGTAAATGTGTTCATATGCCCCCATTAGGCACAAATCCCAGGGACCCATATCACCTTCCGAAGCTGAAAAGAGCAAGTAGAATTATGGGTATAGCTTCAGGTATGGTTGGACCTAAGAGCTCAGCCATGAAGATCCTTTCTCTTTTCCTCCTGGCCTGATGCTTCTCTCCCTTCCTTTTCCTTACTGTCCTCTGTGCATGCTGCTGGTGCTTAGGGACTAGTGTTGTTCTGTCTACATGCTGGGTGAGATGGATTTTAGTGCTTTTAGGTTTATCATTGCTTTCTTCCTTGGTAAGGAAGGAAAAGTGACACTCTCCATCTATCTATCAAAAATAATGATGGGGGGGCGCCTGGGTGGCTCAGTGGGTTAAGCCGCTGCCTTGGGCTCAGGTCATGATCCCAGGTCCTGGGTTCGAGCCCCACATCGGGCTCTCTGCTCAGCAGGGAGCCTGCTTCCTCCTCTCTCTCTGACTGCCTCTCTGCCTACTTGTGATTTCTCTCTGTCAAATAAATAAATAAAATCTTAAAAAAAATAATGATGGGGCACTGATTATTCTTCCTTGGGTAATAAGGACACCTCTTGTGGACACTCAGAGAGGGGATGGTACACATTTGTTTGTTCAGGTGTATGTCAGGCGCCTAGTCCCACAGAGAGGAGGTGTAATGCTATTACTATCTACTACATCCAGGAATATTTAAAATAGTTTTCCCATCAGGTTCTGGGATAAACCATTTCTGAAACTAAAAGGATTTAATTTGTGAGCTTCATATGCCTTATGTATGGATAGCACACTAACTAAAAGCCGCCTAGGAATTATGTGACATTGACTCTGTGTTGCTTTTGCTAAAGCATGGTAACTTTTCTTTATCAAGTAATGTTTTGTGGTGATTCTGTCAAAAACAGTAATACAGACACTTTGTTTTTTGCTCTGATTGTTGTTGATGCTGGTAGTGTGGTAGTAATGGCATTGGCAGTACCAAAGAGGAAGAAAGCCACTTAGGATGTGTGTTTGGAAATTCTGCCTTCATTTTCTTTATTCATTTATTCAACAAATATTTATTCAACAGCTGCCATCAGAGTGGGAATCACAAGTGATCAAGGCAAATCCAGCCCTTACTCACATGTCACCTTCTCACCCCAGCTTTCCTGCCTGTTCTGCAGACACCCAGAAACCCTCTGTTCTGCCTTATGCCATCAATAGTCCCTGGTCCCCTTCCCTGCTTTTTTTGTCTCCATAACAGTTGCCATCATTTAACTATATGTCACTTGTTTATTCTTATCTGTTTCTCTTGATTAGAATTTAAGGTCCTTTAGGCCAGATATTTTTATTTATTTTGTCATTAATTATATCAGCATCTAGGACTATGTCTGGCACAAAGGAACAGTAAGGTTTTTTTTTTTTTTGAATGAATTCATGAGGTCTTGGCTACAGTCTCCATTCTGTCTCTGTCCCTGTCGGTGGACATTAGGCATGGTAATTGTTACATGCTCAAAACTCTAAGAAACAAAATCAAACAGCGTGAATTAACGGAAGGTGACAATGGAGATGCTAATTTGGATTCCGTGGCTAGGAAGGACTTACGGATGAGGTGACCTCTGGGCCCAAATGGCACGAGAGTGCAACCCACGCCAGTATCTGGGAGATTTCACAGTAGAGCAAACAGATGAACTGAGCTCAGAGGGATTGTGGATGGTCTGGTCAAGGGAGAGCAAGATGCTCAGTGAAGGTAGTGTGTGTAGGGGAAAGAGAGGATGAAAAAGAGCTAGACTGGGGGCCTGGACAGGCATGCCATGGTTAAGATGGGATTTTCTTCTGAGTAGGAAGAGAAGTGATAGGATAGACGTGATAGTGGGATGGGGATTTTTGAGCAGGAAGGTGGCATGACCTTTTCTGTTTATTAAGGATCACTTAGGCTATTGTGCATCCGTCAAGAGTGGAAGAAGGAAGACCAGTTGGAGGCCATTGGGTGAATGCTGGTAGAAGACAGGGGTTTTGGACTACGTAGTAACAGTGCAGGTGGCACAGGCAGATTCTGGGCATATTTCAAAGGTTGATTCAAAGAAATTTGCTAATGGATTGGCTATGAAATAAAAAGAGGGGTTAAAGATGACTTTAAGGTTCATTTTGACCAATTAATTTGAGTGATTGTATAAATTTATCAAAGCCTGGTAATCCTTAAAACCAATGAATTTTATTAGGTTAAAGTCCATTATATAGTTATACCTGAAAAAGATCTTTAAGGAGATAAATTCTACTTTGTAACATTTTAAATATGAAAAGCATAGCAAAAATGAGTATGTCTAACTGTTGAGGCAAGAAGATAAATTCTAGGACTTAAAACTTGAATAATTGAATAATGACAAAATACTCAACCTTGAATAACTAAGTGCAGCTAACATCTGCCCTAATTTTGATATTCTTGAATGGCTTGTTCGGGGCTGGAAAACATTGTTATCATTGTAAAAATAAGAACTGCAGAATGAGGTGGAAGTTAACTGGGTGGGAGAAAGAAGCAGCTTAGGGTTTAAGAAGATAGACCATCTGAATTCTCCATATGGGAAAGAAATGAATCAGTTCCAAGATATAGAAAAATCCAGGAATGATTATGGACTGTGACACCAAAGTCCCGGGTCTGTGTCTATATTCATCTATTTATATAGGGAATGTGTGTGATGTCAGATGTGTATGTGGCTATCCACTTTGAGAGCTGGGGTTCAAACTTCCTTTAAGAACAAATGATTTTATCTGATTATTTTTTCATCATCAGTAGAAATCCAAGAGTGTGTATGGTAGCTAGTTGTCTTAAATGTGGTTGAGAGATCCTCATAGAATTCAAATTCCCTGTTCAAGTTCCTTATTCCTCTTAAAGAAGAAAAAAGGTAATTACGCTCTTTTGGTAAAGAGTAGGAAAAACATTCCATAACTTATTTAAAGATACAGTTATCTTCAACTTGAAACATTTTAAACCCTTCTCAATTCTTGATAAAGTTATCTTTAAACTTAAATTATGTGATTTTTTTTTATTATGTTTGATGCACTGCAGTTTTGAATCAATTTCTTCAACTCCCTGGAGATAAAAATTGAGAGCTGAACTCTCTAGTTGTGAAAATAAAGCTCTTGATATGATTCTTTAGGTAAATGAAACACTATTCTAAGTCGGTAGGTAAACAACACATTAAAGGGCAGTTAAATGAGGGAAAATCATCCTCAGAGGAACCACAGGCCAGTGATAAAGGGGACCCAAATGTCTCTCTTTTGACTATTCTGCACAAAAAATATCATGAAATTTCCTGTCCTTTGCCAAATGTATATGGGGATGTTATTTTGATAGTGATATGTTAACCTACTTGTGTTTGCCTAGAGCTTGTTACTCACACATACTCTTTTTGAGTCTTCTATCCTATGTCTAAAAAGTTTCCCTTTTCTAAGAACAATGATTTCCAGAACCTTCCTTGTGTCTGATGTTGCTTGTGGGTTGTGTTCAAGAAGCTGGATAATCCTATGTTATCCTATCTCTGTTCCTCAACTCCTCTACCTTTTTATTATTTAAAAAAATCTTGTTTTTCTGAATTCCCAGTATTTTCTAGTTGAAATCCTAGTAACCAAAAGTACCTTATGAGCATGTGACTTACAATATTCTGACTCCAGTTGTCAGCTATAGTAACTTTAGGCAGATATGTTGTCTTAAAACTTATCATCAATAGAATATTACAGACAATAACAGAGGAAGAAACAAATATTTGATTCTGATTTATGAGGAAAAATTAGAACCTGTGTTAAAAATTGTTTAAGAAGAATGATAATAGCAAAAGTACATGCAGTCGGTAGGGACAGCAAGTTAATCTCTCTCTTAACTTTAATGTCATTTTATTATAAACTAGAAATGCCAATATGCTTCTCAAATTAATTTTCATTTTAATATTATACATTGAGTCCTTCGTTGCATAACCATAATTTTTACTTAAATTCTATGGAGAGTTAGGGGATAAAATGAAGGAGAACTGGGCTACTAGAGTTTTAAGTTAAATTCCATTTTAGAGACATCTGAGATACTTTCATTTTTTTCTCCTTGTGCTAGTAATCCATCCAGAAAATGACAAGAAAAGTGCTTCTTAGAGTTATCAAGAAATCAAACTTTATTCCCCTACCATTTTTCTTCCTCTCTCTATATACTCCACATATCCAATTATAGATGTGATACTATGATAAAACGTAAGATGTTAACTAGAGTGTCTGTAAAGACAGCCACCCATAACTTCAGGTCCTCTGTAGGAACCCCCCAAATAAATGTATGGGGATTACCTCTCAAGTGTTGCTCGAAGTGTTTACTCATTGTTATTTGGCTGTACCTGTATCTGGTGAGGGTCCTAGTGCATGAGTGTCAATGACTGCTGTCCCCAGGAACCAGCTGGGCTGTGTAAATGGGTGCAGCATCTCTGGTAGTATATAGGGGGGGTGATAAATGTTCCCCCCCCTCAGGTGACATCACACCAAAGGTGAATGAGGAACACTCTGGCAAATGGGACAGCGGCTGTCCTTTCTTAATGGAGAACTGCTCTTCACCTTCAGTGAATCGTGCTCATGTGGGAACTAGGGCTCAGTTTTGCCCAATTTGGGCAAAGTATTGCCCAATTTGTGAACTAAGAATCTGCATTTTTATAGAAAATTTTCTGGTTTTCTAATGTGAGTAACTAATGTAAATTTTAAGAGAAATGATGGCGGCTAAGGAAACTCATTGACAGTGTTTGAAGGGAAAATTCAACTGTGTTATGGCAGCTCAGTGTTTACATGGAAGATGGAGGGAGGAGGGCAAGACTGTAGGTGGGAGTTAAGGACCGCATGGCCAGATGAATCCTAATGGTGGTCAGTACTGGACTAGTGTGAAGAGTTCTGGAGAAAGAACGAAGAGGTGTGCTGATGACCTTCAGGAGATAGAACAGGCCGGACTTAGAAGCCAAGTGTGTAGGGATGAGAGCCCGCAGAAGAATTGAAGTTTCAAGTTTCTCTGGGATCCCAGGGGGGAGAAAAACAAAACTGCTGGGGCTCAGGTGGAATGTGCATATTTTTATCAGTAATCTGAAATCCAATTATCTGTCTTCCGCAAGTGCAGACACCACTGCTGCGCACCCAGAATAATTATACCATGTATGGCTCGGTTTTGATTTTTCAATCAGAGGATGCACTGATACCATTGCTACATTTGCTTGAAAGGTCACGGCTTCAGAGGTTGAGATGCGGGAAAGCAAAGATGAAAATAGAAGCCGAGTGATTTTGTAAAACAGATGGGGGAAAAGCAAACAGAGGTCAGCCTGCAGTCACTGGCAGAAGAGAAGACAGAGAAAGGCAAAGTTAGGAGCTAAAATCTCTTCAATGGACTCCGGTGCTAGAAAAAGGGGAAAGGGGGAAAATAGCTGTGAATCTCCTAGTTCTGAGTTGGCTTTATACTGAAAATTGAACAACTGATGGTTCTCTGTTGAGCTTCCTGTAGAGTGAGTGTCTGTCTATTGCATAAAGACAAGTTTAAATTACCTTGGAAATCCTGGAGGTATCTATCATCTGTATTCAGAGACAAATTTAAGAAGAGCTGGCAGGGGGGCAAATGTTAGGATGGGAATAAAAAGCAACGGTCGTGTCAATTCAACAGTATTTATTGGGCACTGTCAGACTGAAACAAGGCCTTGATGAGCCAATATCCATTAAGACACAGGCCAAGCTCTCAGGGCAGATCAACATTTAAATGAGTAATAAATAGGATAGAACAAATACTGTAATAGGCATTTAGAGAAATTGGGCTTTAGTGTCCAAGGGATAGGTATCCAAGTGGCAATGTCCAGTTTTTGGAAAGAAGGGCTTGATTTCCAAGAGGTGTCAGGGCACCACACAATTGCTTGAAATATAGTTTGGGAGTTAATTCTGGCAAAGATGAGAGATGACTGACATTTTCCAAAGAGAAAATGTGAAGCATAAAGGATGGTGTGCCAAAGGTGGAGCCCAGAGCAGGATTCTTCAAATGTGATAGGCAGGGATTTACTAGATCTATAGGAGATAGGTGATACGTTTGTCGTTCTTGACCTGTACACTGAGAGCATTTAAGTAATTGGGGTCATAGACATGTGGAGGAAAAGAAGGCCAATATAGATTTGGAGACGGTGGAGTTAAATATGACATGGAGGGCCAAAGAGGTCCAACCACTGTTCTTTAATTAAAGTGAGAGATGACCTGGGAAGCGGTTTGATGTTCAACATCATTATACGGGTTGTACTAAATCCTCTCTCCTCTGCTATCTAGACTTCTAGGTTAAAATCCTATCCCACCTCATCCATAAAGGCTTAGCTAATGAAGCAGACTGGTTGTTAGTTCTTTGACTTTGGGGGTCGTAGAATGTTTGTGTCTTTCCCTTTCTCGACTCCTGCTGTTTTATGATCTTGCTCTATCAGCTGTGTCTATGTGCCTGATTACCAGGATAAGGATTGTAGGTGGTCATTCAAACTGGAACACTTTGGAGAGGGACTCTGGGAGAGGGAATGTGCTGTTAATAATTACTGAGGGAAAGCAGACCTACGTGGTACTGTCGTGAGCAACCCAGGCTGTGTGGTTACCAGACTTACTTTCCTAACTGGCCAGTTGGTTCTTTCATTGCCGTAATGAAAACATTCATTGTGTAGCATTCAACGAATTGAAAGAGTAGCTTTCGGTGACTGCCTTCGATATCATAGAAAGGACCATGGAGATTATTACATGGCCCTACCCTCTTCATTTTATAGGTGAGGGAACTGAAGTCCAGAGAGGTAAGATTACTTGCATAAGGCTGCACAGCTAATTCTATCTTGCAAGTCTGTTCGCTTCCTGACTTATCTCAGTTTCAGATTGACACCCCAGCCTGGTATCTTTTCTCAGATGTCACTGTGTGAAGATGGCCAGGTTGCTTAACGGTGCTGTCTTGCCTCTTTGGTCAGAATTTGATGTCATACTTTTTTTTTTTTTTACCTTTTCCTCTCCTGATCCACAGTGACTGATACTGTGTTGGGCCCATTAAATACTCAGCAGACGTTAATTGAATTAACAAATGATCACTGAAAAAGTATTACCAATGAAAAGGGACTTGGAAATAAGATAGGTCCTCTCATAAATAGGGAGAGCGAAACTCAGCAAACATTGTAGGACTTGCGCTAAGGTCTATCGCTAGTTTGGGATAAACCCAAACTAAAACTCAGCTCTCTTCAGCCTTATAGTTACCCAACCAGTATTCCTCTTATTATGCTTTACTGCTTTGAAAGTGACAGACAGCAGAATACTAGTGACCTAAAATATAAAGTGACATCATTATGATTTATATTTTTTTATTGTAGTTTTCCAAATGCTGTCTTAGGATTCAGGACCCTCCATACAACCTATGAAGTTGGGAAGGCTGCTGAATTGTTTTACAAATTATGCAATCAAAACTCAGACTGTAAGAGACGTGGGGCCAAAGTGGCTCAAATTTCTCCAATACGGAGAACATGAAGAAAACTGTTCAATCTTAATACTGCTCTTGAAAGAAAAGTGTTTTTTTTTTTTTTTTTCCTTTCCTAATGGAGCAAGGAAAAGTTGTGTTAGCAAGATGTTCTCTAAGGGAGGGCTTGGAATTTTATGTTATGAAGCTTGCTGCTAGTTACTCATCACCTAAGTAACAATATCCTGGTTTATTTTTCTCCTTGTGGGGAATTTTTGCAGTTAGAAAATCATGGTTTTCATGATTCTTCCATGATCTTATTTATTTAGCTAGAAAGGTGAAGAATTTTGGAATCATGTACAGAGTGGGCTAAATCAAGGTATGTGATAAAACTTTCAGAATTCTAATTAAAGATATAAACAGAAAAATGCAGAAAAAATAACATCTACAAATTGGCTGCACACAGAGTGAGCTTGAGTGCTTCGTCATGTGTGATGCTGAATTACTGATGTGAGGCGTTCTGAGTAGCATCCGGAAGGCTGGGTCCCCCCAGGACTTGGAGGCGAACTTGGTATTCTCTGAGGGTTTCACACTCTTCCTAATTAGGGAGCATTTCGACTTATGTTTACTGTGCTGGAAAACATGGCCTAAATCAACCCAATTAACAGATAAATTTTCCCAGGTTGTTTTGCTGCTTGCTCTACTAAAGTTCGATGGAGACTATTTTTGATTAAATTAAATGTGAAAGGAAGAAGAGAGTGAGACGAGGCAAACATTTTCAGTTCTTCTAGAATCTTTACTAAGTAGTAGCTAAAGAGCTCTTTTCTAGGGGTTCATTAGGACTGTGATTTGCCTAACTAAAGGCGGGCACTATGTTTTGTTCACAGTATGTGTCTCCAGGACCTTAACTAGGATGAGGCTTATAATTAGAACTCTGTAACCATAGGCTGAATAAACCAGTGAGTGATAGTCTAGAAACCTTCCCTGGACCAGCTCCCCATGCTTCTTTAGCTAGGTGCGGGCTTCTTTGCAGGACCCTACATATTTACATTGGCAGTAATCTTATTGGGTTGTCATGAACTGTTTCTATGTTTTTTTCCCCACAAGAAGACCATCTCCTAGAAGCCAGGGACCTTTTATATTAATGTATTTCTCAATTGTGAGTCTCCATTGCCTCCATATCATTGTCTAGTGATGATTAATGCACATTTTTTGAGTGAAAGAATTAAAGAATGAGTTCCTAGTTCCATTTTCCCCTAACTCATGAGGGTGAAATCTGATCATTTATAAAAAGAGCATAAAGCTATTAATTGACCATAAAATACCATCATTGCATACTGAGTATATCATAAATATAACACTGTAATATAAAGTTATAAATAATAAACTGCATGATGCTATGCATAAAACAGAAGATAATATAAAATCATACATATACTAGAAATAATATTAATAGATTATAATATCCAGAAAACAGCAAATAATGCTGGATATAAACATAGATGGTATCTTATTACCCTGAGCCTCATTTCTCCTCAACATTTTATAAAATTTAAAATTACAGAAATACCACCATGGCTCAGTTCAATTAGTTCAGTGTTAAAACTCAGGGGTCAGCCCATTTTATGGCCTTGGGCAAGTTACTTAAACCTCACCAAGACTCATTTTCCTCATTTAAAAAATCTCAAATGTCTGCCTCCTGGATTATTATAATAATGATAGTTAACATTTATTGAGCACTTGCTATTCCCAAAACATCACTGTGGACACTTTCCTCACGTTGCCAGCTTTGTTACCATTCTCATGTAATTACCTTTCTCGCAAAATGTTACCATTCTCATGTAATGTGGAGGAACTTGAGGTTTAGGTAGTCGTTTTTTTTTTTTTTGTTTTTTTTTTTTTTTTTAAAGAAAGATGAAATACTTTGCAAACCACATATTATTTTAAACCAAAGAAGGAAGTCTTAATTTAGAAACTTAAAGTGTTTTTTTTTAAGGACCATGCAAAAAAAAAAAAAAAAAACATTGCTAAAATGTTTTCATGGTAGGGAATGAACCATAGACCGAGAAAATTCTTCATCATACATAAATATGAAAGGGTTGAGAAGGAAATAGCCAAAGAACTGGGGTCTAATAACCCTGTAGTCTTCACTGGGGATACCTCGAACATTAAAGAGTTGGTCCCACATTGGGAATGGGTTGCAGGATTGGTTGGAGAGGAAGAGAGACCTGGGGTAGGGAGAGGATCCAACATGGTCTATGGGAGTTAGAGCCCTGTAGAAAGCACTTGGTCTTTATGTCCAAGACTGCTCACTTCTCATGTTTTAGTTACATTTCTGGAAAGACAATACATTGTGATTATTAGTATATAAATGTATTACTTTATATACTGGTATTAGGATAAATGAAAATATTTTCAGATACAAATTTTGTATGAAAGTTTTATCAGTGGTCCTCTACACAAATCTGCTTGCCCGCCTAAGAGTTTCCATCTCACCACAAAAATCACCTCGACTCCGGCCAATTCAAGGCTCCTGTGCCAGTATGGCAATCTCCAAATACGATCGCAGGAATCATAAGGCGCTCTTCATGTGGGCAATCTAGCCTGAAAAATAAACACACAGAGTTGGTTGGATGCTCCCAAATCTTTGTGTGGAGGGAGGTGGGAGAGAAACATGTCAGCAATTTGTGCTTACTTACCTTTTGGACATGACTCTACTTGCATTTTAAAGATTTCAGTGGTGATGGATTTGAATACAGGCAGGATTACTCCCAGTAACACCTTAACCAGTATTCTATACTTCCTTTTCTCTGTGATGTTTAAATAAATAATGCATATAAAGCATTATGTTTAGCCCATAGCAATAGCTCAGCAGCTGCTAGCTGGGAATAATATTGCTGTCATCAACATTGCCTAATGTCGAAGGAAGCATCCCTAGCAGAGAGAGGGCCCTCTTCTATGTTTCATGGTATCTTTAATTTAACACTTATCATACCTTAGCTGTTGCTGAACTTCTTCCTTGTCTTCCCAGCTTTTAAGGGCTTTAAGTGCAAAGATAATGCCCAGCACATTATAGGTGTTGAGTATATATCTGATAAGTTGGAAGAAGATATATTTAGTTAGATTCAATTATTTTCCTAATTATACTCTCCAACCTGACCTTGGGGAAGGCACTAGTTGGTTACATTAAAACATTTTTGCATCTTCGAAGGAAAATATTTCTTTCTTTTTAAATTAAGTTTTCTTATTTTAATTCCAATGTACTTAACATACAGTGTTATATTAGTTTCAGGTGTACAATATAGTGATTCAGCAATTCTCTATGTTACTCAGTGCTCATCACGATAAGTGCAATCTTTTTTTAAAATTATTTTTATTAACATATAATGGATTATTTGCCCCAGAGGTATAGGTCTGTGAATCGTCAGGCTTACACACTTCACAGCACTCACCATAGCACATACCCTCCCCAATGTCATAACTCAGCCACCCCATCCCTACCTCCCAACCCCCCCAGCAACGCCCAGTTTGTTTTGTGAGATTGATAAGTGCACTCTTGATCCCCATCACCTATTTCCTTCATCCCCCCACCCCCACCCCTCTGGTAACCATCAGTTTGTTCTCTTTAGCTAACAGTCTAAAACAAAATATTTCTTAAAGTAGGACTCTTTCAAAAGGAAAAGTAAGGTGGTTCATCTCAAAGGCTGTAACAACTCAAATGTCCATGCGGGACTGTTGTGATTCAATAGAAACTTCAGGGCCATGTTTTCATTGACTTTTCCAAAGGTTTTTTTTTTTTTTTTTTCCATATAGAAGTCTGTTTAAAACACACACACACACACACACACACACATGCTCTCACGTATAAACACGTACCCCATCACATCTAATATATTCATCTAATTATAGTGTTTTTTTTTAAAGATTTTATTTATTTATTTGACAGAGAGAAATCACAAGTAGGCAGAGAGGCAGGCAGAGAGAGAGGAGGAAGCAGGCTCCCTGCTAAGCAGAAAGCCCGATGTGGGGCTTGAACCCAGGACCTGGGATCATGACCTGAGCCGAAGGCAGCGGCTTAACCCACTGAGCCACCCAGGCGCCCCTAATTATAGTGTTTTTTGATGTCAAGCTTCTTTATATTAAGACAGCACTGTATGGTGCTTAAGACATGAAATGATTGACTCAAGATCAGGAAGATTATTTATTAAGACAGAACTGAGATGAGGTTTCTGTTATCTTGACACCCCTGTCAGTGTTTTCCTTTCCCTTTCACTCATACGTCCATCTGACAATTAAGCAAAAAAAAAAAAAAAGGTTTGGAGGTTGAAATTGACCATTTTTTTCTATCAGTCTCTATGGGGTAGCCCTGGACAGTGAAGTCAGAGATAGTCTACGTGGTTTGTTTCCCAGAAGTAGCACCCTTCACCTTCAGTGTGTCAGGCTGTCATAAAGGGCCAACTCACTTCAGGGTAAAGGAATGTGCTCTGGAATCTCAGGGGCCTGAGTTTGAATTCTAAGTGTGACCTTCAGGAAGCCTTTCTGAGCTTCTTGTGTGTTTAACTGCAACTTGGCCATGTCTCTGATTCACAGTCACGGCTCCCTTCTCCCTCTTCTGACAGAATCAAACGTTAAAAAGATCAGTGTAGTTCGTTTCTATAAAAGTACAGAAAGTTTCTACTTTCTTCCTTTTTTTTCTCTAAATGTAGATATCACGCCTCCTTTTCAGGAGGCTTCGTTATTGTGTTGTTTACTTACACAGCACTTGGTGTGTGTGTGTGTGTGTGTGTGTGTGTGTGTGCGTGCCTGTTGTTCAGTGCTAGTTGTTAATCTGCCCTGTGAGACTAGAAGCTTCATGATGATTGGGGACATTTTATCTGCTTTATTTGTGCATGCATATCAATCAGTTTTGAATCATGTACATGTAAGGTGTGCACAGTGAATGAAGGGATATGTAGTGCTTGGGTGAAAAATCATGAGAGCCAGAGCACACCTGACTTTGGAATCTATGAGCTGAATTCTAAGGGGGCAGGCATCCCCATTTCAAGATCGTCTTATCTGGATTAAACTGAAATGAAAATAGGACTATTTTCCTGTAATAGTCCTATTTTATATCATTTCAAAATTAAATGGAAAGGCCATAGAATTGAAATTAAATGAACCCTCTAATAGGTCACAACATCATCCAGATTAGATTAAAAAAAACCTTTTCAATAGTGTTCTCTGAGTTTCTGGGTAGGAGGACCTTGCATTGGAACTTTGGGGTTCCTTATTATTGGTTGAAGAGCTATTATTTTTAAGTCCTTAAAGAGCTGTGTTGCATAGTTGCCAGATACAAGGATTTCAGGTTTTGAAAATCCTTGAGGTGTGCAGGTTTTCTCTTTATTTCACAAAATGACTGTTTTAGTTGCTCTGTCTTGAATTTCCCATTTTTGCCATTTTAAATGTGGTACAGGTATACTGGATTGGGATTCAGAATGTGGGAGTTTTAGACCCACTTCTGCCACCAGTGGGTTTTGTCTTTGGTTAAGATGCTTAACCTTGCTGAACCCAAGTTTTTTGTTTGTTTGTTTGTTTGTTTTTTTAAGTAATCTCTACACCCAGCGTGAGGCTCAAACTTACAGTCTTGAGATCAAGAGTCACATGTTCCTCTAACTGATCCTGCCAGGTGCCCCATCTTAGCCTAGGTTTTATTTTTGTAGTGAACACAGAAACATTTCTTATATTCACCTCTCCCCTACAAAACCACACAAGTACACGTGCTATCACCCAGGTGGTAGTATGATTCAGTACTTTGGGAATATTGAATATGCTTGCTGTCCATAAACCTCTACCTTCTTGGAATTTTTCCCATTGAATATTTCTTTTCTAATAGGTTGAAATAATTACACTAATGATCTAAATTGAATATAAATTTAGGTTAGCCTTTTTGTCATTTTGTATAGGTCCTGTCATGTGTAATACTGATTAATTTGTCTCTGACAACAGATTAAACTTGGTGATCAATGTTTCTGATTGATTCTTTCTGCTGGGATAGTGTCAGTGTATACTCATCCGTGTATACTGATTTTTACTGTTGATCAGACTGTATGAAGCACAATTTCAATAATTGTTTTGATGTGAGTTCCTTCCCTGATGACCACATTGATTTGCGGGAAGATTTTGGAAGACGTGCTCTTATAACAGAAAGGGGCATGATTAGAATAGAGAAAAAAACACTTACAGAAGGAACTATGTGCTAACAGTGCAGTTCTCTGTTTACAGCACCCCTTCTCGGGATGTTCATAATTGATATTACCATAAGACACTCTCATTCTTTTTGCACAGCTAAGAGAATAGGGCAGATTAGAATAGACTGAGTTAGTTCTTTGTTTCTACCAGATGGCATGATTCCAACAGATGGTAAAAACTCATCAAAGGTTTGGCATGTGCCAATGAGTTATTTAGGTCACCGTGTATTTTTTTTTTTTTTTTTTTTTAAGAAACGTATATATGCTTCATAAAGTAATCCTTTTTCTCTTGGGGCATTATTATTTTAGGTTCCCCTAATTCTTAGGACCCAAATATGTTCTCATTGCTCTGAGATATTTGCTGCCAGAGTGAAAGTGTTTTCCCAATCCCAACCTGGTTCTGTACTCTGGATAACACTGATATTAGCCAGAAAGCATCTCAGGACTGAGTACAGTAGGGTGCTCATGTTGCAGGCGCCATCTAAAATCCAACATGCAGGGGTGCCTGCATGGCTCAGTCGTTAAGCGTCTGACTCTTGGTTTCAGCTCAGGTCACAATCTCGGGATTAAGGGATCGAGCCCTGAGTCAGGCTCAGTGCTCAGTGTGGTGTTGGCTTGAGGATTCTGTCTCTCTCTCTACCTCTCTTCTGTCTCATGGGAGCATTCTTTCTCTCTCAAATAAATCATTAAACCTTTAAAAAAAGAATAAAATCCAACACATGACATTTACCTTCAGCAACAATCAGGAACCTCTGTTGGAGGAAACAGGCCCTGATATGAATATTCTGGATACCTTAGAGCTAATTTGAGAGTATTTAATAATAAAAATGATAATGAAGACTATGATAGAGTCTGCTTTACAAGTGTTTTCGGTCCTCACAAATTCCTATGAGAAAGGTGTGTCTCTTTTATGTTCGTATGTCCATTTTATGAAAGAGTCATCTGACCCTCACAGCACTTAAATAACTTACTGGAGGTCACACAGCTGGTAAGAGATGGATCCAGAACGTGAACTCAGTGCCATCTGATTGCCAGTGTGTTCTCCTGGCTTTGTGCCTGCTGTTCCTATGATTTCCAGTTCCAGTGTCAGTCAGTTCAACCAGGTCTTCTCCAATACCCACACTTGTTGAATCCCTGTACATAAAGCAGGTGACGCTGTGGGCTTTTCCTGGACGGCCCGCCGGTGCTTCCTTATTCAAGATGTGCAGAGAATGAGTCAGGCAAGTGGAATCTGAGAAGATCCCCCAAAACCTGAGCCACGGGGACAATTCAACTTTTCAAATTATGTGAAGTGAGACTCCCCTCCATGTTAAACATTCAGAATGGTGCCAGACTCAGAAGTGAAATAGAGAAAGAACATTCACTGGAGGAATCAGGCCCTTAGGGATGCAGGCAGTGATGGTGAATAGACAGTCAAGTAACACAGCAAGAGGAAGTCGGGGTCTGAACATTCCTACGAGCATGCTGCAGTGGTTCCACTGAGGATAAGAAGACAAAGGTGGGCTTTCATCACCGGGGAAGGATGATAACCGACTGAAAAAGTGAAAAAAAAAAAAAAAAAAAAAAGAAAAGAAAGAACAAAAAACAAAAACTGAACAAAGAGAGACAGAGGGAAGCGGAAAATCCTAGAGGGAAAAATGGAGATGAAGATGACAGATAGCAGAGGGAGTGAGTGGATGGCTGTGTCAGAAAAGAAAAGAGAAGGTGAGGTACTTCGTAGAAGGAGTGACACCAGGGTGTGGAGTGACAGCTATTCTAAGGGCAGCAAAGAAACCAAAGACTAAGGGAAGAAATCATTTCTGTGTTTAAGAAGATTAGGGCACTGAGAACACTTTAATTATTTGAGGCAATATTGCTGATTCTTTTTTAAAGGTTTAATTAATTAATTAGAGAGAGAGGGTGAAAGACAAAGACAAATGGGGGGAGGGCAGAGGGAGAAGGAGAAGCAGACTCCTTCTTGAGCAAGGAGCCCAATGTGGGGCTCAATCTCAGGACCCTGAGGTCATAACATAAGCCAGAATCAAGAGTCAGATGCTTAACCAACTGAGCCCCCCAGGTGACCCCCGACTCTTTTTATTGTATTTACTAATCACACTCACATTTAATATTTCACTTAATCTTCACAACAATTCTATGTCATTGTCTATTGTAGAAATGTAGACATCTAGCTTGTGAGAGGCTAAAAGGACTGGTCTTCTTTCTTGAATAAGAGGTGCAGCTAAAAAGAAGACGTCCAGATGGCCAACAGACACTTGAAAAAGTGCTCATCACTTGGCATCAGGGAAATACAAGTCAAAACCACAATGAGATACCACCTCACACCAGTCAGAATGGCTAAAATTAACAAGTCAGGGAATGACAGATGCTGGCGAGGATGCAGAGAAAGGGGAACCCTCCTACACTGTTGGTGGAATGCAAGCTGGTACAACCACTCTGGAAAACAGCACAGAGTTTCCTCAAAAAGTTGAAAATAGAACTACCCTACGACCAAGCAATCGCACTACTGGGTATTTACCCTAAAGATACAAACGTAGTGATCCGAAGGGGCACGTGCACCCGAATGTTTATAGCAGCAATGTCCACAATAGCCAAGCTATGGAAAGAACCTAGATGTCCATCAACAGACGAATGGATAAAGAAGATGTGGTATATATACACAATGGAATACTATGCAGCCATCAAAAGAAATGAAATCTTGCCATTTGCGACGACGTGGATGGAACTAGAGGGTATTATGCTTAGCGAAATAAGTCAATCGGAGAAAGACAATTATCATATCTCCCTGATTTGAGGAAGTTGAGAGGCGACATGGGGGATTTGGGGGTAGGAAAGGAATAAATGAAACAAGATGGGATCTGGAGGGAGACAAACCATAAGAGACTTAATCTCACAAAATAAACTGAGGGTTGTTGGGGGGAGAAGGGTAGAGAAAGGGTGGTTGGGTTGTGGACATTGGGGAGGGTATGTGCTATGGTGAGTGCTGTGAAGTGTAAACCTGGCAATTCACAGACCTGTACCCCTGGGGCTAATAATACATTATATGTTAATTAAAAAAAAAAGAGGCGCAGCTGAAACAAAATGTGTGTTCTTGTTTGGTCTAGTTCTCTGTCACTGTGGACTGTGGGGGCATTACTGGGTAATGTTAAACATCTAGCATAGGATGGTTTTGCCACATGTGCTTGGGGGCATTTAGTCACTGGACTGGTCTGATCTTCCAATTTGAAATAACCATAGACATAAATATATGTCAAGATTATAGCTCCAAGTATACTTCACTTGTTGCATTTTACTAACCTGAGCTAGTTAGGGAGCATACAGTATAGAATAATGGTCAAGTATGTCATAGGTATGATTTGGACAGTCACAGAGGGTGGTGACTTAAAACTGAGCATCAATGGCCTTTGCAATAGAGGCAGGAAGCCAGATTCACTCACCTGCACATATACAAAGGGCATATGAGCTACAGTGGTTGCCTGTTCTTATTTGTTCTCTTTCCCTTTTCATCTTCTTGTTGTGAATATATTAGGTGGGACTGAGCCATCACCCCACCTCTATCTCAGACAACAGGGATTGGCATATGCCCCTCTCTGGACCAGTCAGTGTCTTCCTTGGTTACTTTCTGCCAGAGTAGGTGGAGAAAGACTACTGCTTCCCACAGGTGTTGGTCCAGGGGATGGGGCTCTGGGGCTGCTAGCTGCCCTCTTACCCACCTCATGGAGGGAGCCCTGACAGAAAACTCAGAACAACCAGAGTCCTTGGCCCCACTCCTTGAGCCTCCAGAATTTAGTATCAGCTGTGTCCTGAACTTCCCACTCAAGATAACATTAAGGGCTCCGGTGAGGATGAGTTGAGATTTGGTCACTATGCCAGTCAGAGTCCAGGGGCTGGTACATCATGATGATAATAATAGCCAACACTTACTGAATGCATCCTATACTATGAAGCATATTCTAAGAACTTTGATTCATTACTCATTTAATCCTCACAACAATACTATGAAATATATACCCTTATTATTTCCATTTTATAGATGAAGAAACCAAGCCATAGAGAGGTTAGATGACCTGCCTCCAGACCACAGAGACAGGAAGAAGCAGAGCTGGGATTTGAACTGGGAGAGGGAGAGATGTACATATGTGTTTCTCTCTCTCTAGGTATAGATATATAGATATGAATATGTATGTGTTTAAATACATACATACACTTTATGTATATACATTATCTCTCTATAATGTGAAAATTCTCAAGAAGAATGGAATTAATGTTACAAATTAATGTTGGTTATGTGCATGGAAATGAATATCTTAAATTTTATCCTAGTATCGTGGTCAAGAGTAGAAATTACTAAAGATTAACAAGAAACTATAGATTTATGAGTGTTTTGAAAAGGATAGAGGAAAGTGTCATAAATGAGTGTAATACTGAAACACCACACTACCTGACATTGAGTCTCTGGAAGAGCAGCTCGTTAGCTGGTCAAGTCTTTCTTGGAAGTAAAAAGACAAAAACAAAACCCTAGAAAGAGGTAGCGTAGGCACTAGAACACACTTTATGTGATTATTATTGAGGGAGGGACACAGTGGGGAGGAATCTCTGAATAGATACTTACTGAAAACTGAAAGATGTTGTGAGCCAGAACATTTCACCAAGCCCAGGGCTGGGGCATAACAAGCTTAGAGATGTTACCATAAATCTAGGAAACCAAAACACTATATTGGGGAAGTTACAGAAGAATTATCTAGATAGTTCAGAAGAATCTTCTTGAAGCGCCATCTAGGCCCTGGCCTTCCTTGCTTGTGTTGATGACCCTGAGTTTGTTTTGGAGGGATTACCAACTCCAAGTTTCAGGGAGTGAATCTTGCGCCAAGCTGTATGTAAAATTGAAAGGATTAACTTTCTCACTATTCACCACTGATATAGGCCATGAAAGGTAAATTTTGTTATTTTAAAAAATGTCAAGGTCCTAAAACTTCCTATTGTGTCATGCAAACAAATGTAAAAATATAGGCAAACACTTTCAACAAATATTTTAGAGAACATGCGAGTGGTGAAGGGCAAGGGCGGAGGAGGAGAGAGAGAGAGAGAGAATCTCAAGCAGACTCTGCACTGAGCATGGAGCCCAAAGCAGGGCTCCATCTCACGACCCCGAGATCATGACCCTGAGATCCTGACCTGAGCCAAAATAAGAATTGGATGCTCAACCAACTGAGCCACCCAGCTGCTGCATGTTTTTATGCCTTTAGAGAAGAATTGCCTTCGAGTCATGATTGCGTAGTAGGAAAGGGGTAGGCAAATGAGAACTATAGCCCTCCACCTGTTCTTGTGATGCTGGTGTACTAAGAATATTTTCAGTATCCTAAATGGTTGAAAAAAAGTAAAAAGAACACTCAATGATGTTTAAAATTATATGAAATTCAAATTTCAGTGTTCATAAATAAAGTTAATTAGAATACAGCCAAGTCATTAATTTACATATTATCTATGGCTCTTAGGAGCTTTGTCAGCAGAGTTGGCTAATTTTGACAGGATCTGGGTGACCTACAAAGCCTAAAATACTTACTATTAGGCCCTTTATAGAAACAGTTGCCTGACCCTGTGTTGGGATAATAAAGCTGGGATACTGGGAACCATTGCTCACCCTAAGGAAGCAGAATTAGCACCTAGAAACAAATGAATGGATAGATGTGTGTGTGTGTGTGTGTGTGTGTTCTGTGTGTGTGATTTAACCATCCTGTCTGTTATGTATTACTTCCTAGATTAAAATCGTAAACCATGGTTGAATTGATATATGCAGGATTATTTTAGAAATGTTTTTATGACACTTTATGCAATCCTTAGACAAGTGATATAGTGGGCTATCAATTCATTATAACATAAAACACCTATATTTTATTTAATAATAAAAAGACTTTATGAAAACTGTGCCATGTTAAAATATGTAGTCTCATGAGGATAAAGAAGGAAAACATTTAGGTTTTGGAGTGAGGTTTTCTTAAAATGCCTAAAGTAATTCACGAAGCGAGTAGTTCTTGGATTTCTTTCACCGCGTCAGTGGATTTGGTAAGGCAAGTAGGATAAAAAGAAAATACATGCTAACTAGCAGAAAGATAAGGATTCCTGTGCCCCACTGTCCTGCAATACAGAAATTGCAGTTAGAATGGTGTGGATGTATGAAAGGTAAAGAAAAGAATACTCAGCAAAAAGTAAAGTAAGTCCACACTTGGAGTCGATGGCCAGAAAGATCCCTATGATTTTGGTCTGTCATGGTTTACCAATAAGCTCATTTTCCTTAGCTCCGCATTCACAAATTCTATGCATCTGTTCTGTTTTTTAACATTTCATTCTTTTTCTTTGAAAACATTTGAAGCATACAACACATACAACGTGTGTATCTAATTGTGTCGTTTGAAGAATGATGTTAAATATTTCTGTGTTCCCACCTTTTACCTCCCACCTATTACCACCTATCACCTATCACTTTTTCCTGTGTTCTTAGGGGTTACTTTTTCTGTCTTCTGTTATAATTGCTTGGGTATGTATGTCCTCTGTTCCCCTGAAATACTGTGAGTTTCTTCGAGGCATCATCCTTCACTCTTTCTGTCTCCCGGTAATACCAAGGGCATTCCCTTTAACAACATAAGTACTTCAATAATAGAGTGTGGAATGGATGAGAACATGTATTAGAAGCTCTCTCTGGAGAAAAATCTTTCATAATTTGTTTCTTAATAGTTCCTAAGCTTAGGGCCATAGATGAAGCAATTAGCAAATGTTGGAATTGAATTGAATGAAGGTCCTATTATTATTATTTTTAAATCCAGGTATACTTGTGCATGTCTGTGTTACTGACACTGTGCTGTATTAGGAGTTTTTTGGACATTTTCACTAAAGTGCTAAATATGGTAAAGCAGTATCCTATGAGGTTTATGGAGATGTTCAAGGCTACCTTGTGCATTTATTGAAAACCTCCCATTGCACATACTAAAATAGTCTTTTTCCTTCTCCCCCAGCTGTCCCTATCAGCCCTGTTAAGTTGGTCCTGTTAAGCTGTTCTCATTACGCCTTTGAAAGCGTCCTTACTGCTTGTGTCATTGGGTGCTTCAGCTCTAGGCTGGTTTTCCCCCGTTCCCACTCCCTAATCCTTCTCCTTCCTTTTAAACATTTTCCCTGTTTTCCTTATGACAGTTCCACACAATTGGTTTTGGGTTGACCAGCTGGTAAGAACATTCTTTATCCCGAGATTGGAAATTAACTTTAAACAAACCAAGAACATTTGATCTGGCCATTTCTGCTTACCTTAGCTATTCCTGCCATGCTTTCTTTCAGAGGCTGTTTTTTGTTTTTTGTTTTTTAAGGTCTAATTTCTAGCTGTTCTAAACAGGAAAAGGCACTAGAATCTGACTGCCTCATAAATAATGCTATTTTATGCTATATTTACTCTTATATTGTTACACAAAAGTATTTGTGTTTTCCGAGGCCAGATAAATGAGTGAGTAGAGAAAACTTGAAACTTGGTTCAATTATAAGTGCCCTATGCTGGTACAATAAACATTTCTGATCAAATGCTTTAATCATAAAACACTTTTACCTACTCTGTGAAATGACCCCTAGAAATTCTCCCTGGAACATAAATAATCTTGAATTTAGAACTCTGTAGAATTTTTATGTTGTGAAAAATATAGAGAAAGTGATACTCAGGGATCTGGGTATTAGGATCTTAGGTATTACCAGACAGGTATCTACTTAAATAAAAATCTGTTGGTAGCCAGTCAACTTAAACTTCAAATAATAAGGAAATAGTTAAGCTTATCTTTTTGGATAAAAAAAATTCTCTTACTTCTGGGACAAGGCTATGAAACACTAATTTTTTTTTAAATTTTTATTAATTTTATTTTTTATAAACATATATTTTTATCCCCAGGGGTACAGGTCTGTGAATCACCAGGTTTACACACTTCACAGCACTCACCATAGCACATACCCTCCCCAGTGTCCATAATCCCACCCCCCTCCCACCCCCCTCCCCCCATCAACCCTCAGTTTGTTTTGTGAGATTAAGAGTCACTTATGGGGGCGCCTGGGTGGCTCAGTGGGTTAAGCCGCTGCCTTCGGCTCAGGTCATGAACTCAGGGTCCTGGGATCGAGCCCCACATCGGGCTCTCTGCTCAGCAGGGAGCCTGCTTCCCTCTCTCTCTCTCTGCCTGACTCTCCATCTACTTGTGATCTCTCTCTGTCAAATAAATAATAAATAAAATCTTTAAAAAAAAAAAAAAGAGTCACTTATGGTTTGCCTCCCTCCCAATTCCATCTTGTTTCATTTACTCTTCTCCTACCCCCTTAACCCCACATGTTGCATCTCCTCTCCGTCATATCAGGGAGATCATATGATAGTTGTCTCTCTCCGATTGACTTATTTCACTAAGCATGATACCCTCTAGTTCCATCCACGTCGTCGCAAATGGCAAGATTTCATTTCTTTTGATGGCTGCATAGTATTCCATTGTGTATATATACCACATCTTCTTTATCCATTCGTCTGTTGATGGACATCTAGGTTTTTTCCATAGTTTGGCTATTGTAGACATTGCTGCTATAAACATTCGGGTGCACGTGCCCCTTCGGATCACTACGTTTGTATCTTTAGGGTAAATACCCAGCAGTGCGATTGCTGGGTCATAGGGTAGTTCTATTTTCAACATTTTGAGGAACCTCCATGCTGTTTTCCAGAGTGGTTGCACCAGCTTGCATTCCCACCAACAGTGTAGGAGGGTTCCCCTTTCTCCGCATCCTCGCCAGCATCTGTCATTTCCTGACTTGTTAATTTTAGCCATTCTGACTGGTGTGAGGTGATATCTCATTGTGGTTTTGATTTGTATTTCCCTGATGCCGAGTGATGTGGAGCACTTTTTCATGTGTTTGTTGGCCATCTGGATGTCTTCTTTGCAGAAATGTCTGTTCATGTCCTCTGCCCATTTCTTGATTGGATTATTTGTTTTTTGGGTGTTGAGTTTGCTAAGTTCTTTATAGATTTTGGACACTAGCCCTTTATCTGATATGTCGTTTGCAAATATCTTCTGCCATTCTGTCAGTTGTCTTTTGGTTTTGTTCACTGTTTCCTTTGCTGTGCAAAAGCTTTTGATCTTGATAAAATCCCAATAGTTCGTTTTTGCCCTTGCTTCCCTTGCTTTTGGCGATGTTCCTAGGAAGATGTTGCTGCGGCTGAGGTCGAAGAGGTTGTTGCCTGCGTTCTCCTCGAGGATTTTGATGGATTCCTTTCTCACATTGAGATCCTTCATCCGTTTTGAGTCTATTTTCGTGTGTGGTGTAAGGAAATGATCCAATTTCATTTTTCTGCATGTGGCTGTCCAATTTTCCCAACGCCATTTATTGAAGAGGCTGACTTTTTTCCATTGGACATTCTTTCCTGCTTTGTCGAAGATGAGTTGACCATAGAGTTGAGGGTCTATTTCTGGGCTCTCTATTCTGTTGCATTGATCTATGTGTCTGTTTTTGTGCCAGTACCATGCTGTCTTGATGATGACAGCTTTGTAATAGAGCTTGAAGTCCGGAATTGTGATGCCACCAACTTTGGCTTTCTTTTTCAATATTCCTTTGGCTATTCGAGGTCTTTTCTGGTTCCATATAAATTTTAGGATTATTTGTTCCATTTCTTTGAAAAAAATGGTTGGTACTTTGATAGGAATTGCATTAAATGTGTAGATTGCTTTAGGTAGCATAGATATTTTCACAATATTTATTCTTCCAATCCAGGAGCATGGAACATTTTTCCATTTCTTTGTGTCTTCCTCAATTTCTTTCATGAGTACTTGATAGTTTTCTGTGTATAGATTCTTAGTCTCTTTGGTTAGGTTTATTCCTAGGTATCTTATAGTTTTGGGTGCAATTGTAAATGGGATGGACTCCTGAATTTCTCTTTCTTCTGTCTTGTTGTTGGTGTAGAGAAATGCAACTGATTTCTGTGCATTGATTTTATATCCTGACACTTTACTGAATTCCTGTACAAGTTCTAGCAGTTTTGGAGTGGAGTCTTTTGGGTTTTCCACATAGAGTATCATATCATCTGCGAAGAGTGATAGTTTGACTTCTTCTTTGCCGATTTGGATGCCTTTAATTTCCTTTTGTTGTCTGATTGCTGAGGCTAGGACTTCTAGTACTATGTTGAATAGCAGTGGTGATAACGGACATCCCTGCCGTGTTCCTGACCTTAGTGGAAAAGCTTTCAGTTTTTCTCCATTGAGAATGATATTTGCGGTGGGTTTTTCATAGATGGCTTTGATAATATTGAGGTATGTGCCGTCTATCCCTACACTTTGAAGAGTTTTGATCAGGAAGGGATGCTGTACTTTGTCAAATGCTTTTTCAGCATCTATGGAGAGTATCATATGGTTCTTGTTCTTTCTTTTATTAATGTGTTGTATCACATTGATTGATTTGCGGATGTTGAACCAGCCTTGCAGCCCTGGAATAAATCCCACTTGGTCGTGGTGAATAATCCTTTTAACGTACTGTTGAATCCTATTGGCTAGTATTTTGGCGAGAATTTTTGCATCTGTTTTCATCAAGGATATTGGTCTGTAGTTCTCTTTTTTGTTGGGATCCTTGTCTGGTTTTGGGATCAAGGTGATGCTGGCCTCATAAAATGAGTTTGGAAGTTTTCCTTCTATTGCTATTTTTTGGAACAGTTTCAGGAGAATAGGAATTAGTTCTTCTTTAAATGTTTGGTAGAATTCCCCCGGGAAGCCGTCTGGCCCTGGGCTTTTGTTTGTTTGGAGATTTTTGATGACTGTTTCAATCTCCTTACTGGTTATGGGTCTGTTCAGGCTTTCTATTTCTTCCTGGTTCAGTTGTGGTAGTTTATATGTCTCTAGGAATGCATCCATTTCTTCCAGATTGTCAAATTTGTTGGCGTAGAGTTGCTCATAGTATGTTCTTATAATTGTCTGTATTTCTTTGGTGTTCGTTGTGATCTCTCCTCTTTCATTCATGATTTTATTTATTTGGGTCCTCTCTCTTTTCTTTTTGATAAGTCTGGCCAGGGGTTTATCAATCTTATTAATTCTTTCAAAGAACCAGCTCCTAGTTTCGTTGATTTGTTCTATTGTTTTTTTGGTTTCTATTTCATTGATTTCTGCTCTGATCTTTATGATTTCTCTTCTCCTGCTGGGTTTAAGCTTTCCTTCTTGTTCTTTCTCCAGCTCCTTTAGGTGTAGGGTTAGGTTGTGTACCTGAGACCTTTCTTGTTTCTTGAGAAAGGCTTGTACCGCTATATATTTTCCTCTCAGGACTGCCTTTTTGTGTCCCACAGATTCTGAACTGTTGTGTTTTCATTATCATTTGTTTCCATAAATTTTTTCAATTCTTCTTTGATTTCCTGGTTGACCCATTCATTCTTTAGAAGGATGCTGTTTAGTCTCCATGTATTTGGGTTCTTTCCAAATTTCCTCTTGTCATTGAGTTCTAGCTTTAGAGCATTGTGGTCTGAAAATATGCAGGGAATGATCCCAATCTTTTGATACCGGTTGAGACTTGATTTAGGACCAAGAATGTGATCTATTCTGGAGAATGTTCCATGTGCACTAGAGAAGAATGTGTATTCTGTTGCTTTGGGATGAAATGTTCTGAATAGATCTGTGATGTCCATCTGGTCCAGTGTGTCATTTAAGGCCTTGATTTCCTTGTTGATCTTTTGCTTGGATGATCTGTCCATTTCAGTGAGGGGAGTGTTAAAATCCCCTACTATTATTGTATGATTGTCGATGTGTTTCTTTGATTTTGTTATTAATTGGTTTATATAGTTGGCTGCTCCCACGTTAGGGGCATAGATATTTAAAATTGTTAGATCTTCTTGTTGGACAGTTCCTTTGAGTATGATATAGTGTCCTTCCTCATCTCTTATTATAATCTTTGGCTTAAAATCTAATTGATCTGATATAAGGATTGCCACTCCTGCTTTCTTCTGATGTCCATTAGCATGGTAAATTCTTTTCCACCCCCTCACTTTAAATCTGGAGGTGTTTTCGGGTTTAAGATGAGTTTCTTGTAGGCAACATATAGATGGGTTTTGTTTTTTGATCCATTCTGATACCCTGTATCTTTTGATTAGGGCATTTAGCCCATTATCATTCAGGGTAAGTATTGAGAAATATGAATTTAGTGCCATTGTATTGCCTGTAAGGTGACTGTTATTGTATATTGTCTCTGTTTCTTTCTGATCTACTTCTTTTAGGGTCTCTCTTTGCTTAGAGGACCCCTTTCAATATTTCCTGCAGAGCTGGTTTGGTATTTGCAAATTCTTTCAGTTTTTGTTTGTCCTGGAAGCTTTTTTTTTTTTTTTTTTTTTCTCTTTCTATTTTCAATGATAGCCTAGCTGGATATAGTATTCTTGGCTGCATGTTTTTCTCGTTTAGTACTCTGAATATATCATGCCAGCTCTTTCTGGCCTGCCAGGTCTCTGTGGATAAGTCTGCTGCCAATCTAATATTTTTACCATTGTACATTACAGACTTCTTTTCCCGGGCTGCTTTCAGGATCTTCTCTTTGTCACTAAGACTTGTAAATTTTACTATTAGGTGACTGGGTGTGGACCTATTCTTATTGATTTTGAGGGGTGTTCTCTGAACCTCTTGAATTTTGATGCTTGTTCCCTTTGCCATATTGGGGAAATTCTCTCCAATAATTCTCTCCAATATACCTTCTGCTCCTCTCTCTGTTTCCTCTTCTTCTGGAATCCCAATTATTCTAATGTTGTTTCGTCTTATGGTATCACTTATCTCTCGAATTCTCCCCTCGTGATCCAGTAGCTGTTTGTCCCTCTTTTGCTCAGCTTCTTTATTCTCTGTCATTTGGTCTTCTATATCGCTAATTCTTTCTTCTGCCTCATTTATCCTAGCAGTGAGAGCCTCCATTTTTGATTGCACCTCATTAATAGCTTTTTTGATTTCAACTTGGTTAGATTTTAGTTCTTTTATTTCTCCAGAAAGGGCTTTTATATCTCCCGAGAGGGTTTCTCTAATATCTTCCATGCCTTTTTCGAGCCCGGCTAGAACCTTGAGAATCGTCATTCTGAACTCTTGATCTGACATATTACCAATGTCTGTATTGATTAGGTCCCTAGCCTTTGGTACTGCCTGTTGTTCTTTTTTTTGTGGTGAATTTTTCCGCCTTGTCATTTTGTCCAGATAAGAGTATATGAAGGAGCAAGTAAAATACTAAAAGGGTGGCAACAACCCCAGGAAAATATGCTTTAGCCAAATCAGAAGAGATCCCAAGTCGTGGGGGGGGGAGGGGAGAAAGGGGATAAAAAGAGGTTCAGAAAGAAAGAAAAAAAAATTAAAAAAAGAAAACCAATAAAGAAAAAGTATAAAAAGGAAAAAATATATATATATATTAGATAAACTTGCAGAAAGTGGTTGATTTTCTGTTTCTAGAGTTGCTGTTCTTCTTCTCTTCAATCTCCCGTTGGATTTTTAGGTGTTTGTAATCTTTATATAAGCTATCTAGCTGATCTCCCGCTACCTGAAGTAGTCTCAGCCTGCTACTTCTCCGCCATCTTGACTCCTCCCCTGAAACACTAATTTTTATATTACACTATTTTGAAACACTCATTTCTATATTGTACTATTTATGTGCCAGGACCATCATGAGTACTTTGCAGCTAATACTATATCTTCACAACAACCTGATAAATATGGTACAGTTTTTGGGGTCATCCAGTAGTACTACGGTCAAGAAAAAATTCTTGAGATCTTCATAGTACAATTCAGTAAGTTTACTTAAGTAGCACAGCATGGGGACAGGACCTCTAGGCAGAAAGAGCTGCATTTTCTGCTGTGCAAGGCTGGTGGTTACACACTGAGTCATCAGAGTGAAGGGGTCATGCTGGGAGTATCAGATTACAAAGTTTCTTCCACTTTCTTTGAATTTACACTTTTGCAAAATTCCTCTGGTGCATTTCATTCAGTTTCATATTAACTATCCGTGATACATACAAAAGAAGTCATGAGACTCAAAAAAATGTAGCAACCAGCACAGATTCAATCTTTAGCAAAACTATGCAGGCTCTACATCAGCCTTCTGGGCTAGGGATAAATATTTCCCTGCTTCTGTCCCATATGACAATGACTATTTTCACTTATAGATGAGAAACTTGGGATATAGAGAGGAATAGAAACAGCAGAGCCTGGTTGGAAACCTAACGTTTTGACTTTTAAACTTGGACTTGTAACCATTGTATGATGCTATCGTAGTATTAAGGAGAGTTATACTTGGAGTAATGAGTCTTATTCAAGAGCAAATATTACTTGTCAGAAATTTGTATTAGGTGAAAATACATACCAGGTGGAATTTGCAACATGGAATGTTCAGAAAAAGTAAAAGCATCTCTGTGGGGCTCCAAAATGTAGTGTAGAAGTATCTGTACTTTTAAAATGTAGGTCAAATTTATAATGAGATAATGTATGAGAAACCTCTTGTCAGAGGACATACATGGTAGATGTTTTAGAAATTCTTAGTTATCCTTTGGAAGTTATCAAGGCATGGAGAATTATTTAGAGGGTTTCAGGGATCAGATAACTCAGTTTATTGATAAATTATTATCCTGACATGTTTCAGAAATTTTAATTTTTTTTTTTTTTAGTATACACAGCTTCTTCCAAGGTATGTGGTTTCTTGTGATTGCTATCAACTTTTGAGAGAGGGATTCAACTTTTGAGAGAGGAGGAATGTTTATTATTATTATTATGTTTATTATTATATTATTATTATTATTTAGGTCTTTATGTCACTCTGCTCAAGACAGGAATTCTAGTGAAAAGGTAGTAAGAGAATATAGTTTGGGTCATATACTCACTCCTTGGTCCTGACGGGGGTGGGGAACAAACTTATTCATTAAGAACCCCACCAACATATTACTCAGGGTAGGGGGTGGAGGAGGAGGTGAGGTGCCATTATTATGAGGAGGAATGTAAGCTTGACAGAAGAAAACACAGATGTGCACCCTAACGAGCCACTTTGGTTTGAGACAGGAACTATGAGCTCCTCTCAGGCTCCTTCAACAGCGCCCACCCTCCCTGTGTATGTTCTAGAAGAATAGGGCATATTATGGAGTAGCAAATTTATGTACATAGAAAATGAAAGACATTTGGAAATTCAGGGAATGGCTTGTACAGAGTTGTCTCCAGTGAAAAGAAGAAGCAGAGGAACCCCACTAATGTGGAATGTCCGGGTTCTGTGGAGGGCCACAGCCAACATAGCTATTCCTCATGGTGGGGATGGTTGATGAAATTTTAGCCCAGTCATATCTGACAGTCTGTTTTCAGTCATTGTCTGTAATAACCACATCCTAAACTTCCTGTATTATCCTACGCCTGCCATAGAAGTCTGCTGTGCATGACCCTTTGTTCATGATTCTTCGGAATGATGAAGGCTGATGTGGAGTGAAGTATGGTAATAACAGAAGAGACCTCCAAAAAAAGCCACACAGGGGTTTGGGATGCAAGTTCTTAACCAGGAAACTAAGCTGTCTTAAATTCCTGAGACTGGTAGGATCCAGGGTAGGGAGAAGGCGGTTCCCCACAATTTGAGATGGAAATTTATGGCATCTTCCTTTGCCCAATAACCCACATGACACCTCTTTATCCCACAGCTATTCTTGGCCATGGTAAATTTGATTCTCTGATTACTATTGCTCCACATTTTTCAAAAAAGGATGTACTTGCACAAGAGTATGGGTATTCTCTCATTTGTAGAAAAGATGGAGGAAATGAATCACCTCACTTGTATATATTTCTGTTTGGCAGGAAAAAAAAATTCCTCTAGAAGATTTAGAGATCTCCAACTTCAGATTTTTATTATACTCTGGTTGTATCACATGAAATTTAATCCAAACAAATTATTATCTAATTTAAATAATAACTTGTGAATTCTAACATCATAATGTTAATTATTAAGATTTTAACTTGGATGTATTATTCACTCAATTACATTTTCTGTATGAACATAAATGCTACAATATCTATCCATTTACAATAACTTTTAAATTTAATGAAACTCAATATTGAAAGAATATAAATTTCAAGGAAACTGAGCATTTATCTTCATCAAAAATATTAGAGGCATATTGCCTTCTAAAGGATAATTTTAATGTAATTCAACAAATCCAATTGTGTTCTTAAAACCTTTTTTCCTTGCTTACTATATTTAAAGTACTTGAACTACTTGAGCGGAATTCATAGAAAATCATCTACAGCAGTAAATATCATAGAGCTATCATAAATAATAGAATATAGGATATTTAAGAGTAATTTTATTTCATTACTTTGAATGTATTATGGACAGAAAATTTTGTAGTTCATTGAGTAAGTACAGAAATGTTATTTATTTATTTTTTAAACTTAAAGGATGCAGAACCACAAACTGCATTTACCTCCCCATAAATGTAAATGTGTATCTTTTTACACTGGCCAAAGGAATGTCCTGGGAGTTTCAGCCTAGAACTTGATACTGATGGTTAAACTGTTTTAAGTGATATCAGCATTTGAAATAGGATCTAGTATGAATTCTTTTTTTTTATTTATAAAATAAAATAAGATTTTATTTATTAGAGAGAGAGAGCATAAAAGGGGCGAGGGGCAGAGGGAGAAGCCAGCTCCCTGATGAGCAGAGGGCCTGATGTGGGACTTGATCCTGGGACTCCAGGATCATGACCTGAGCCGAAGGCAGTTGCTTAACCAACTGAGCCACCCAGGTGCCCTCTAGTATGAATTCTTAAAAGGGGTATGTGACCATACTTTACATATTGGTTGATGTAGAATGATGACAGACCTGCAGAGAACTGGAATACATAGAAGAAATTCATTAAGGAAGGAATTTCACTTTTAGTTGGCTGAGATGAGAAGGTTCTTCCTGAGAATATGCCCTTGGGTCATTGTCCCAGTGAGAGAGTAGGTAGCCCCATGCATTGCAGGTCCAGGAGGGGGCCATAGCCTTCTTCTAGTGCAATAACCTCAGCTCTGTAGTACAGGAGTTTGGGTGGTTTTTTCTAAGACTACAGAGATAATTAGGTTGGTGGCAGAAGACCTGGCGCCCTGGTCTCCTGACTTTTCTTCATGTCAACTTTATGGGATCCTCTTAGTTACTGCTGCTCCCAGGGTTTGAGGATAAAAAGGATTTTTCCTCCTCATCCTACCCTCTGGAGTCTGGAAGGAAATAATCAAGTGGAATATTTCCTATTCCACAGTATAGCAGAATATGCAGGCCTTATTATCTGGTATAAAGTATGTGAATTTGAAATTGCTTTTTCATCCTTAAATTTTGCATTTAATATTTTATGGCATATAAGTGAGTAATGAATTTTTTTTGTTCTATTTCATTATTTATGGAGTGCTTTTAACAAAATTTAATATAATTCCACAAAATGACAGGCATAGGGAGAAAAATGTGCCTGGAGATAATTGGCCCAGGGCTGCCTAAAAGAATTTAAGATAGTCTTTTGATAGAAATATTGATGGAATTTCTAAGAAAAGCCTATTCACTAGCAGTGGAAAGTCATCAACTTTGGATAATTCGGGGTCCAAAAATCCAATTTATAAAATTTTCTTTGTATACTATCTCAATTAAATGAATTTAAACGAACAACTCCTATGGATGTATCCATAATTTAATTATTCCTGTGAGGTGTTGGGGGGACGGGGAATGGAAAATTTATGGGAATCTCAAAGTGAGTGGTTGTTGAATTTGTGAGCTGTTTGGTATCCCTGCCCATGTGTCTTGGTATTTATTACAGCTTATGTTTGAGCTTCCAAATCTTCCCCACAAAACCTTTATACCTTTTATCTTTGGGAAAAGATAAATCCATCCTGTTCCTGGATTGAGGCTGGACCATGCAAATAGTTGAACCCAGAAAATATGTGTTGGGGGCTTCAAGAAGTTTCTTTGCTTTTTATGAGATAGTGACAAGGGACTTCTCATTCCTCCTTTCTATAACAACACTATCCTTTCCTTTAGGGAACAGTTCCTTTTATAGTGTAAAATAGATGGATGTTAAAATAGGATATCAGAGATCTCCTCAACTGCAAATTTACCAACATTGATGTGCTGTGATTTTTTCAAACTACCTTTTTTTCTGAAAATGTACATCTGATGTAGAATAAAATGAAGTATAACACCATTCTCTTGGATTAAAACTTGGAAAATTAGGAAGGACATCTCTTGGAATCACTGGACCCCCATATTTTCCCAGTGTGATAGCTTACAAATCACAGTTAAAGGTGAGACAGTTATCTCCTTTCTACTTTTTCTACTTTCAGGCAAAAGCTGTTGATGTACACTAATTAAGTTTCCCAGGTTGTCTAAAGAAGAAAAGGCATGTCATGAAGAAATACAGCAGAGTCTTTCGTATTCATTTTTCTAGGTAATTAAAAAAAACACTTTATTATGAAATATGTCAAATATACATGTGTAAATTAAAGATTACCAAATGAAAACGCATGTACCCACTTTCCAACTCAAAAGTAAAAATAGCATGTAATTTAGGGGCCCCCTGTCTGCACCTCAGTGATTTCACAACGAGTACCCCCAAAAGTAACTACCATCCTAAATTCTGCCTTGTTTTTCCTTATAATTTTACCACCTTTGCCTGTACCTACAAGCAATATGTCTTTAGTTTTGTATATAGTTGAACTGTATAAAGTTGAGGTATACTATATATATTCTTTTGTGACTGTTTCATTTGCTAAATATGTTTTTGAGGTCAGTCCCTATTGAAGCTGTTACCGTGGTTCATTCATTTTGAGTATTGAATGGGATGAATGTACCTCATTCCATTTATTCATTCTATTTTTCACTGAAATTTGGTTTGCTTCTGGCTTTTACATTACAGACAGCAGGCATCGCTCTCATGCATGCCTCTGATGCATGTGTGCAAATGTCTCTCTAGAGAAGAGTTACTGGATTATAGGGTATGAGAATGTTGAACTTTTTAATACTGAAGTGTTTTCCAAAGTTATTTTACCATTTTACTGTTCCCTCATCAAAAACTGCAGAAAACTTGGATTGCATCACATGGTCATCTGTGTGTACTCTTAGACAGTTTCACATTTTTGAGGTGGTTAGTAGCTGTATAGTGGTTTTTCATAGTTAAATGACATTTATCAAATTTCTAATGAGGTAATGACCATCTTTTTTATTTTTGATAGGTCATTTAAAATCTATTGACTTTGTTTCCTTTTTTTTAGAGAAGCTTTAGGTTTACTGGAATTGAGAAGGAGGTACAGAGATTTCCCACATGCCCTCCCATGCCCACACATGCTGAGCCTCCCCCCTTATCAATATCACTCAACAGAATAATGCTTTTTTCTTTTTTTAAGAATTAATTAATTAATTAACAAGAGAGAAAAAATGCATGAGCAGGAGTTGAGGCAGAGGAAGAGGGAGAGAATCTCAAGCAGACCCTAAGTTGAGTGCAGAGTCCATTGTTGGTCTCCATCTCATGACCCTGCGATTGTGATGTGAGCCGAAACCAAGACTTAGATACTTAACTGACTGAGCCATCTAGATGTACCTTCCCCGCTTTTTAAAAAATTAAAGATGAACCTGCATTGACCATAATCACCTACATTCCATAGTTTATCTTAGGGTTCACTATTGCTGTTGTATATTTTATGGATTTGGACAAATATATACTGATATATATCCCTCGTTATGTATCATACAGAGTATTTTCACTGCCCTAAGAATCCTGTGTGCTCTGTCTAGTCTTCTCTCACCTGCCCCACTCCCAACAACCTTTTTATTGTCCCCACAGTTTGGCTGTTTCCAGAATGTCCTATATTGGAATAATACAATATGTCACTCTCTCAGATTGGTATCTTTCACTTAGTAATATGCATTTAAATTTTCTCTATGCCTTTTCATGACTTAATAGCTCATTTCTCTTTAGTACTGAATAACATTCTCCTGTCTGGATGTATTGATTTATCCTTTTACCCACTGAAAGGCCTCTTGGTTCCTTCCAAGTTTTGGCAATTATGAATAAAGCTGCTGTAAACTTCCCTATGTAGGTTTTTGTGTGGATCTATATTTTTAACTCCTTTGTGTAAATACCAAGGAGTGTAACTTCTAAATTGTATGGTAAAAGTAAGTTCCATTTTTTTAAGATACCACCAAAATATCTTCCAAAATGGTTGTACCATTTTACATTCCCACAAGCACTGTATGAGAGTTCCTGTTGCTCCACATCCTCGCCAGCATTTGGTGGTGTTTCTGTTCTAGGTCTTGACTGTTCTATTAGTATCTCCAGGTATTAGTATCTCATCTTTTTTCTTTTCTTTTCTTTTCTTTCCTTTTCTTTCTTTCTTTCTTTCTTTCTTTCTTTCTTTCTTTCTTTTTTTAAAGACTTCTTTATTTGAGAGAGAAATTGTGCATGGGGTAGGGGCAGAGGGAGAATGAGAGAGATTATTCTCAAGCAGACTTCCCACTGAGTGTGAAGCCTAACTGGGGGCTTGATTTCAAGACCCTGAGATTATGATCTAAGCTGAAACCAAGAGTCAGATGCATAATAGACTGAGCCACCCAGTGGCCCCCGTATCTTGTCTTAATTTGCATTTCCCTGTGGGTGTGAGATGTGGAACATGTTTCATATGTTTATATGCCATCTTTATGTTGTCTTTGGTGAAATGTCTTTTGAGATCTTTGTCCCATTTTTAAATCATGCTGTTTCCTTGTTATTAAGAGTTCTTTCTATATTTTTGATGGCAGTCTTTTATCAAATGTGTCCCTTTTTTTAAAAGATTTTATTTATTTGACAGAGAGAGAGATCACAAGTAGGCAGAGTGGCAGGCAGAGAGAGAGGGGAAGCAGGCTCTCTGCTGAGCAGAGAGCCTGACACAGGCCTCGATCCCAGGACCCTGAGATCATGACCTGAGCCGAAGGCAGAGGCTTTAACCCACTGAGCCACCAGGCGCCCCTCAAATATGTCTTTTATAAACATTTTTCTCCAGTCTGTGATTTGCCTGTGAATCTCTTGTCAGAGTTTTTTGTGAGACAGAAGTTTTTAATTTTAAAGAAATCCAGCTTATCAGTTATTTCTTTTATGGATGATGTCTTGGGTGTTGTATTTTAAAAAGCCATCAATATATACCCAAAGTTGTCTAGGTTTTCTCTGATGTTATCTTCTTTGACCTTATAACTTAGTTTTTTACATGTAGATCTGTGATCTCTTTTGAGTTCAATGATCCATTTTGGCTTTCTTTCATGAAATGTAGAAGGTCTGCACCTGGAATTTTTTTTTTTTTTTTTTTTTTGCATGTGAATGTTTGCTTGTTCCAGCATGATTAATTGAAGAGATTATCTTTGCTCTCTTGTATTTTCTTTGCTCCTTTGCTCCTTTGGACTGTATTTATGAGGGTCTATTTCTGGGTTTGCTATTAAGATCCATTGGTCTATTTGTTCACTCTTTTGCCAATATCACACTGTCTACAAGTGTGGTAAGTCTTAAAGTTGGATAGCATTGGTACACTAACTTTCTTTTCCTTCAGTGTTGTGTTGATTATTATTTTGCTTCTCCATATAAACTTCAGAATCATTTTGTAAATATCCATAAAATAACTTTCTGGGATTTTGGTTTGAATTTCATTGAATCTATAGATCAGATTGGGAAGAACTGACATCTTGAGACTATTGAGTCTTCCTATCCATGAACATGGAATATCCCTTCATTTATGTGATTCATCTTTGATTTCATTCATAGTTTTGTAGTTTTTCTTATATAGACCCTGTATGTGTTATTTTTAAAAATTTTTAAAGACTTATTTTTTGAGAGAGAGAGAGCAAGAGCAGGAGGGGGAGAGGAAGACAGACTCTCAAGAAGACTCCATGTTGAACACAGAGCCTGATCTGGGTCTCAGTGCCACAACCCTGAGATCATGACCTGTACTGAAACCAAGCATCAGATGCTCAACCAATTCTGCCACTGAGGCACCCCATCTTGTACATATTTCTTTAGATTTATAATTTAAGTATTTCACTTTTTGAGTGCTAATGTAAATGGTATTATGTTTTTAATTTCAAATTCCACTTGTTCACTGTTGGTATATAGGTAAGCAGTTGATTTGCATGTATTGATCTTGTATTATGCAACCTTGTTACAATCCTTTATGAGTTCCAGGTGTTTGGACTCTTTAGAATTTTCTACGTAAATAATTATGTTGCCTTCAAACAGTTTTGTGTCTTCTTTCCCATCTGGATAACATTTATTTCTGTTTCTTGACTTATTGCATTAGCAAGGATTTTGAGTAAGATATTAAAAAGTAATGGTGAGGGGCAGCATCTTTACCTTTTGCCTGATCTTAGTGGGATGGCTTTGAGCTTCTTACCATTAAGTATGATGCTAGCTATGGGGTTTTTTTTGTGGATAATTCTTATCAAGTTGAGAAAGTTTCTCTCTATTCCTAGTTTACTAAAGAGTTTTTATTTTGAATGGGTGCTGCATTTCACCAAATGCTTTTCTGCATTTGTTGATATAATCATGTGATTTTTTTTTTCTTTTTTACTGTATTGGTATGATGGATTATATTAATTGATTTTCTAATCTTGAACCAGCCTTGCATAGTTAGGATAGATCTCACTTGGTGGTGATGTAGATTTCTTTTTATACTTTTTTTTTTTTTTGCTTTTTTTTTATTAAATTTTATATATTTTTTTATAAACATATATTTTTATCCCCAGGGGTACAGGTCGTGAATCGCCAGGTTTACACACTTCACAGCACTCACCATAGCACATACCCTCCCCAATGTCCATAATCCCACCCCCCCTCCCAACCTCCCTCCCCCATCAACCCTCAGTTTGTTTTGTGAGATTAAGAGTCACTTATGGTTTGTCTCCCTCCCAATCCCATCTTGTTTCATTTACTCTTCTCCTAC
Organism: Lutra lutra; assembly: GCF_902655055.1. Lineage (NCBI taxonomy): Eukaryota > Metazoa > Chordata > Mammalia > Carnivora > Mustelidae > Lutra > Lutra lutra. The sequence goes on along the minus strand of NC_062279.1, from coordinate 158,435,856 downwards.
CCCCTTAACCCCCCATGTTGCATCTCCTCTCCCTCATATCAGGGAGATCGTATGATAGTTATCTTTCTCCAATTGACTTATTTCACTAAGCATGATACCCTCTAGTTCCATCTACGTCGTCGCAAATGGCAAGATTTCATTTCTTTTGATGGCTGCATAGTATTCCATTGTGTATATATACCACATCTTCTTTATCCATTCATCTGTTGATGGACATCTAGGTTCTTTCCAGCTAGGCTATCATTGAAAAATAGAAGGAGAGATTAAAAGCTTCCAGGACAAACAAAAACTGAAAGAATTTGCAAATACCAAACCAGCTCTACAGGAAATATTGAAAGGGGTCCTCTAAGCAAAGAGAGACCCTAAAAGTAGTAGATCAGAAAGAAACAGAGACAATATACAATAACTGTCACCTTACAGGCAATACAATGGCACTAAATTCATATCTCTCAATACTTACCCTGAATGTTAATGGGCTAAATGCCCCAATCAAAAGACACAGGGTATCAGAATGGATAAAAAAACAAAACCCATCTATATGTTGCCTACAAGAAACTCATCTTAAACCCGAAGACACCTCCAGGTTTAAAGTGAGGGGGTGGAAAAGAATTTACCATGCTAATGGACATCAGAAGAAAGCAGGAGTGGCAATCCTTATATCAGATCAATTAGATTTTAAGCCAAAGACTATAATAAGAGATGAGGAAGGACAGTATATCATCTTTTTATACTTTTTAAGATTCAGTTTTGTTCAGGATTTTTGCATCCCTGTTCATGAGAGATATTGGTCTGTAATTTTCTCTAATGTCTTTCTCTGGTTTTGTTATTAGTATGATATTGGCTTTATAGAACAAGATAGTTTTCTCTCTGCTTCCATCCCCTGAAAAGAAAAGAGAATTGGTATAATTTCTTCCTTAAATGTTTGGTAGAATTCCAGTGAATCTATCTGAGCCCAGTACTTTCTGCTTTGGCAGGTTAATTATTGATTCAATTTCTTAAATAGATATAGGACTATTCAGATCATCTATTCTTTTTTTGTGGGATGTTTGTTTTTCATGTATTATTTATTGAATTTGTCAAATTAGTCAAATATTAGTGTAAGGAGCCTTTTGTAGTCTCTGATTTGTTTTTTCATTTCTAAAATACTTTTATATAGTAGAATTTGTCATGTACTTTTATAACTTAAACTTTTGTATTTTGTTTTAAAAGAACTTTTAAGATCAAGATGACTTTTCTGTATTTTTTCTAAAAGTTTAAAAATGTCCCCTTCATATTTATGAATTTGATTAATCTAGAAATTGTTTTGGTTAGGGGGAGCCAGTTTTGAAATTGTTTTCCCTGCATTGATAATTAGTTGTTCCAGGATTATTCTTTCTTCCTCAGTCCACAAGTCCCACCATGTATCTCTACAGTGCTGGGTCTCTCTCTATCTGGGCTCACATACCATTCTGTCCATCATTGGCCATAATATTCTAATTAATATACCTTCATAAGAAATTTTTATTTATGGTCAGCTCAGTTTTCTACTTTGCCTTTCTAAGTTTGTCTTGAGTGTGTCTTGTGTCCCTTTTCTTTTTCAGATAAGTTTTAGAAGTTAAATTCCTTGGAAAATACTGTTGAGATTTATTGACTCTCCTTAAACATGGGTATGGAGTTTTCAGTCCCTTTTTTAGGTCTTCATTAGCTTTCAACAAAGTTTTAATTTCCCTGTTAAGACATATATATTTTTTTGTTAGATTTACTTGGTAACACTGAAAAAATCAGCAGTGCTTTAGAAATTTAAAGTTGTTCGATGTATGTATATTTTAGCAAGCTTCTTCATTATGTTGTTTATATTTTCTGTAGCTTTAGCAATTTCTCTCTTATCTTTACATTTCTAAGTCACTATTGATTTTTTAAAGTGTTACCATGTCTTTCATTTCTTTTTGCTCTATATATTATGAGGGTATATTATTAGAGTGTATGCATGTTCAGAATTGCTATATTTTTCTGGCAAATGGAAAGTTTTGTTATTATATTGTCCTTTTCTTTAACAGTTTTTTTCATCCTTAAAGTTTATTTTGTTTGCTAGTAATATCACTGCCAGTTTTCTTGTGGTTTTTGTTTTCTTGACTTTTTAAAAAAAATATTTGTTTTCAACCATTTGATGTTATCTTTCAGGTGTGTCTTATATAATAAGCAGCTTGTAGCTGGGATTCTTTTCTCCATTTTTATTCATTTTGTTTGGTGACATCTTTGGATTTGTTTCTATATTATTTATGATTTTTCTTATTCCTTTTTTCTTATTCCCTTTCTTTTTTTCCCCTCTTCATTGCTTTCTTTTAGATTTTTCTTCTTGTTTTCAATTAAACTTCTTCCCCCTATTTGGAAATTTTCATTCTCCCAGTAGTTACTTTTTAATTTTATCATTCTTAATTAATAAAATTGAAGATTAATAAATATGTGTGCCCATCCTTTTGAGTTACACAAGGGTCTAAGGACATGTTACTGGCCATCACTGTCTTGCAGTCTTGGTGCTATTTTTTCCCTCTATTTTCATTTTCTCTTGCTTTTCTCCCATATGTATTTTTGCAGAGCTACCAAAATATTAACCAACACATTTCTCATCATTTCTTATTGCATTTCAAAGCTCCCATCTGGTATCGTTTTCCTTCAGTCTTAAGTATATCTATGATTATCTTAGCCTGCATTTGTGGTAAAACCTCTATTTTGGCCTTTGTCTGATATTTCATTGATTCAGTTTTAGTTTTGCACAATGAAATTGAGTATATAATTTTATTTTCATCTCAGCATTTGGGTGTTGCTTTCTCATGCTTTCTTTATTATTATTTAGAAGTCAGTCTCATTCTAATTGCTATCTAGCCCTAAGGGATCAGACTTTTCTTTTTTCTTTCTTTTAACTGCTTTAAGATCTTATCATTGTCTTTGATATTCCATAGGTTCAATATATGTATCTGGAATGAGTTTCTTTTTATTTATATTGTTTTCAGTTTACAGTTTTTCTAGAATTTAAGGTTCCTGTCTTTCAACAGCTTTAGAAATTTCTGTTATCTCTTTGAATATTTTTGGTTTTCCATTCTCTTTATTATCTTCTGGAAATTCATTTATGTGTTTGATCTTCTTAGGCTACATTGGTGTGTCTTCAATATTTTTTTTTAATTTTTTATTTTTTCAGCATAACAATATTCATTATTTTTGCACCACACCCAGTGCTCCATGCAATCCGTGCCCTCTACAATACCCACCACCTGGTGCCCCCAACCTCCCACCCCTTCAGAATTCTCAGATCGTTTTTCAGAGTCCATAGTCTCTCATGGTTCACCTCCCTTTCCAATTTCCCTCAACTCCCTTCTCCTCTCCATCTCCCCTTGTCCTCCATGCTATTTGTTATGCTCCACAAATAAGTGAAACCATATGATAATTGACTCTCTCTGCTTGACTTATTTCACTCAGCATAATCGCTTCCAGTCCCGTCCATGTTGCTACAAAACTTGGGTATTCATCCTTTCTTTTTTCTTTTACAGACATTAGTAATATGTCAGATATAGAGTTCAGAATGACGATTCTCAAGGTTCTAGCCGGGCTTGAAAAAGGCATGGAAGATATTAAAGCAACCCTCTTGGGAGATATAAAAGCCCTTTCTGGAAAAATAAAAGAACTAAAATCTAACCAAGTTGAAATCAAAAAAGCTATTAATGAGGTGCAATCAAAAATGGAGGCTCTCACTGCTAGGATAAATGAGGCAGAAGAAAGAATTAGCGATATAGAAGACCAAATGACAGAGAATAAAGAAGCTGAGCAAAAGAGGGACAAACAGCTACTGGATCACGAGGGGAGAATTCGAGAGATAAGTGACACCATAAGACGAAACAACATTAGAATAATTGGGATTCCAGAAGAAGAGGAAACAGAGAGGGGAGCAGAAGGTATATTGGAGAGAATTATTGGAGAGAATTTCCCCAATATGGCAAAGGGAACAAGCATCAAAATTCAAGAGGTTCAGAGAACCCCCCTCAAAATCAATAAGAATAGGTCGACAGCCCGTCACCTAATAGTAAAATTTACAAGTCTTAGTGACAAAGAAAAGATCCTGAAAGCAGCCTGGGAAAAGAAGTCTGTAACGTACAAAAATATTTTTATTTCCCATATCTTCCCCCCCCTTTGCTTTATTTAGGGTGAATTCTTTGAGATGGTTTCCCAGTTTACAATTCTAATATTCTCTTCTGATCTGTTTAGTGTTTTTTTTTAATTTAGTCATTTTTATGAGTATTAATTTCAATTACTCTGTATTATTTATAGAAGGTCTATTAAATTTTTAAATATACTCAGTTATTTATAAAAATGAGTCTCTTTCTCCTATGCCATATTTACAATTATATTTTCCTTTGACAGTATATATATTTAGCATCCTGTGGAGATAGTTCCAATAAGTGAAATACTTTGGTCTGAATCCTTCTTGAGTTGTAACTTCTTCTTTGTTATTAAATTGGAAATGCTCATTTGACTTGAATCTTTATATATGGGAATTCTTTGAGACTTGGTTGAGGAATTTTCTTCTAGAGAAAGCTTTTATTTGTTACTTCAGACATCAGGAAAGATCACCACAATGGGAACACTTTAAATTAAATCCTTGGCTTGCTGCTTTGTAGAGCAGTAGAGTAAATTTAGACTGTGAATCCATATGAGGTCCAGCTTGTGGTTATGAATTCTCAAGAGGGCTTATTTATTTTCCCTCAATCCAGGGACAAATTCAAAACAGGCATATTTCCTTGCTAACCTTTTCTGTGTGACAAAATTATTTTTCTTCAACTTTGTGGTTCTATATTTATGTGGAGATTTCCTGTCTTCTGTGCTCTGGATATCTTTCAAAGAAGAATCTTAAAGCAGGTTTTCTGGAATTTGTTAGAAACCTTCAGGATAGTGGCGCCTGGGTGACTCAGTCAATGGGGCAGCTGGCTTTTGATTTCTGCTCTGGTCATGGTCTCTCAGGGTCCTAGGATCAACCCTGCATCAGGCTCTGTACTCAATGGGGAGTCTCCTTCAGGATTCTCTCTCTCTCTCTCTCTCTCTGCTCCTTCCTCTGCTTGCTTGCTCTCTTTTTCTCAAATAAATAAATAAATCTTTTTATTTTTTAAAGATTTTATTTATTTATTTGACAGACAGAGATCACAAGTAGGCAGAGAGAGGAAGAGAAGCAGGCTTCCTGCTGAGCAGAGAGCCTGATGCGGGGCTCGATCCCAGGACCCCGGGACCATGAGCTGAGCTGAAGGCAGAGGCTTTAACCCACTGAGCCACCCAGGCACCCCTAAATAAATAAATCTTAAAAAAAGTAAACGAAGAAGAAAAAGAAACCTTCAGGATAAAAGCAAACTTGTAATCTATTAATTTCTTAATTGTAATCTATTAATTTCTGCTTGAACTTTGTTTTTGGCCACTCTAAGATTCTTTCTTTCTTTCAACTTATTAGTGTGTTAGGAATTTTAAAAAGATTTTATTAAGCATTATAATTGTTTCTTCTACACTGTTAGACATTAAGTTCCCCAGAAAGTATTTTTTCTTTAAGATTTTATTGATTTATTTCAGAGAGAAAGAGAGAGATAGAGAGAGAGAGCCTGAACAAGAGGGAAGCAGAGGGAGAGGGAGAAGCAGACTACTGGCTGAGTGGGGAGCCTGCCACTGGGCATGATCCTAGCATGCTGGGATCATGACCTGTGACGAAGACATTTAACTAGCTGAACCTCCCAGGCGCCCCAGAAGTATGTTTTTAATTCCATTTCTTTTGCCTTGTTCCTGAGTCTCCTATGTTGCATCCTTATTTTTTTTCTACTAGTTGAAAATAGGAACTAAATTCAGTTTTATGAATTTTTACTAAGAAGGAATTTAAGATAAACAAAATGGGCCATTTTTCTTTATAATGTAATGTAGATTTTATTGAGCACCTATATAGTGAAAAATATTTAAACACAAATGGAACTCATTTTGTGTCTTTAAATTTTATTGCTTATACACATTCATGTTATTGAGCAATTGGGTTATTATTTTATGATATAGTCTTAAGTTAACTTTGTGAGGGAATCCATTACATTACCAAAATATTGCATGTAAAGAAGCAATAACATTACAGGTCAATTTACTCACATTCATTTCCATTGTATTTTTTTCCCTGTGTTATTCAGTTCTGTATATTTCTTTTTTTTTTTTAAGATTTTATTTATTTATTTGACAGAGAGAAATCACAAGTAAGCAGAGAGGCAGGCAGAGAGAGAGGAGGAAGCAGGCTCCCTGCTGAGCAGAAAGCCCGATGTGGGGCTCGAACCCAGGACCTGGGATCATGACCTGAGCCGAAGGCAGCGGCTTAACCCACTGAGCCACCCAGGCGCCCCAGTTCTGTATATTTCAAACATTTCTATTGTGCAGACTTGAAAAATTATTTTAAGTCTCTCTGCCATCATTTTTAGGTTTTCAATATTTAAGTCTCAAATTCTTTTCAACTGAAACATAACCATTTCTACTTATTCACTCAGTTCTCACTTGTAAATATACAATTTGTATAGCTAATTTAGGAGAAATGAATTATATTTGTGACAAAAAGTTCTCTCTAATTTATAATTATATATTTTGTAGAGTCACTGGATTTTAGATGACTCACTAATTTTTATTTATCTTTATTTTTTATTTATTTCAATTTTTTGTTAACATATACTGTATTATTTGTTTCAGGGGTACAGGTATTTATCTTTATTTTTTCCCACATATCATGATCTCTTTGATACGTGTGAACACTAATTTACTAAAATAGCCCTATTTCAGTGACCATTCTTTTAATTTTAATTAAATCCTATAACTTTTCTCCTGGACTGGTTTGAACAAGTTCTTTCTTTTTTTTTTTTTTTGAAGATCTATTTATTGATTTTAGAGTGAGAGTGAACAAGAGAGCTCACACGCATTAGGGGGAGGGGCAGAGCAAGAGGGAAAGAAGCAGACTCCCTACTATATGCAGATCCTATGACCCCGAGATGAAGACCTGAGCCAAAATCAAGAGTAAGATGATCAACTGACTGAGCCACCCAGGCACCCCTGCATAAGTTCTTAAATTAAAAAAAAAAATACAAAAAAACCCACTTGATTGACTAGTTATATACTTTATGTAATTTTTGTTGTTGTTCTATTAATACATTAATATACTAAGACCAAGAAACTTGGGTGGGAAGAGTTGAGGAAGTACTTAAAGGATATTTTAACTAGGATGGTAAATCTTCTATAGAAATATTCTGCCTTTCCAAATACTTCTGGATTCTTACTCATTTAGTCATCAGTTATGTAATTGCTACATTCTTCAGTTAACCGTCCATGCTTCTTGTATACCTATGGTGGATTTTGAAATGAAAATAGTTCTGTTGGCAAGCAAAATCCCCATATACCCCTGTCAAAAATGACTTATGTACATTTCAGCTATACATAGGCATTTAAGATAAGAGCTGGACAACTTCTGATGATTAATGAAACTCCCCCTGCCCCACCCACTGTACATGATTTTAATCTTATCCCTTAGCACTTTCCTTCTAACTCACCAGGTTTTGGCCACACCAGCCATCTTTTTGAATCCAAAAAGGCCAATTTCATTCCACTTTAGGTCTTTGAACTTGTTACTTCCCTCTTTAAAATTTGCATGACCGGCTCCTTCTTTCCGTCCAGATCTCATCTTAAATGGCCCCTTCCCAAGAAGTCCCTGGTTCCCCATTCTATTTTATCTGCCATGATCTTTCACATTGTCCTCTTTTGGAGGACAGAACTTATTTTGTTTTTCTTTTGTTTTCTTTACAGAACTTATTAACACTGAAAATTGTCTTTTTCTCCCTGCTAAAATGTAGTACCCCCGATACTTAACTGTGTGTCTGGGACACAGTAGGCACTCCTCAATATAATATTGTTCTGATAATAATATGTAGTATTTTATGGTTTCTGACAGTGTTGAAAGCATATTGACATCCTCTGATCATTATGTGCAATCTCATGAGAATCGTACTAATTATTCAAAGTATAATAATAAAAGTTGTATGTATAAACAGTTCAGTGATAGGATTTTCAAGATATCTTAAACATTGTGTTGAGAAATACCATGTTCAGTATAATTTACCTCATTTTCTACAAATACCTTTTTTAGGAATAAAAGTGATGTGTGAGGAAGGAAGCAGTGACCACAATTAACTTAGATTTTCAATAAAAGCTTCTTTATAAAAGTCAAAACTAAATGTCACAGCTGATTTTTCCAGTTATGGGTTTGTTTAATGTTTATTTCTAGAAAATATTTTGTTCTTAATGCTTGTTCTTCCAGAATATGTTACATCTCTGAGTCCCCCTTGATTAGGTAGGAAGAAACTTCTGGAATCCAATTAACTTTATATGAATATGTTCACCATTTATGTCAAGTCCTGAAATGAAAAATGTGAAATAATGCAAGAATGGGGTAAAGTTTGACCACTACTGAAATTGCCCCCAAAACCTTCAATCTTGTATTTGTTTTCCTTTTTGTGAGGAGGGGTATATCAGTTGGCTTTTGCTGTCTAGAAAACCCCCCACGATACTTGTGGGTTAAAATAATGATCATTTATTTGCTTGAAATACCAACAGTTGGCAGTTCAGGTTGAGGGCAGCTGGGCAGTTCTTTTCCGGGTGTCTCCTGGGCTTGCTTTCACACTTGCGGTTAGCTGGCAGATTTATTCTAAATACTAAATCATTGAATTTAAATAAAAAGACAAAAAATAGTATTAACGAATCAGGAAAGTTACACTTAAGCTCTAACTCTTTGGCTAAATACCTTATTTATATGAAACTGCTTGGAAAATATTTTAATAAAGTATTTTGCACTAGTAATAACCTCATATTTTACCTTGTACATTTAATTTCTATCACTTAAATATAGATAAACCATCTGCTAGGAAAATAATCTCTCACTTTATAATCCACTCATTGGAATACCACAAAAACTAACAATTTACCATGGGGCAAAACATAAGATGTGTGTGCAGTTAGAAAATAGCAAGACACAGATTTATGTTTATAAACATTTGTTTTTGATTATATTATCAAAAGAGTCCTGGGTGACACATTGAGTTGAGTACCCTACAGCTATGTTTGCTTGTTTGATTATCAGGTCAGGACTCTGGATTTGTCTTTAACAAAATCCCAGAGGAAAGAAACTCTCTCCTCCCTTGCAACCACTTCAAGGAAATCACAAGAAGGCTTCTGAAGAATGGTTCTGTCTCTGGAGACTGACTAAAGTTTTATTTTCATCTTATATCTTATATATGAAAGAGTCTCAGTATGCTATTTGCTGTTTCATTTTCTGAAAGCATGATGAAAATTGAAAATATTCTGTCTTAGGTCCTGTGAAGATAATATCCCATATGTCTCTGGGTGAATTATATGTTTAGCTGGTAGGTAGAGATCTTGAAGAATTCATTTATAATCCTGATGCACAGTGCATGCCCACTTTATCTCACTGATTGCAGATTTTGCTTCCAGAATAAGTTGGGAACATCTTCTTTCCCTTTATGTTTCGTTTTGTAATCATTAGCTTCAGAGCTGTATCTTAGGCTACTTTTTATTTTCAAATGCATTGGTCCAATGTGCTTCCTTTCAGGAAAGTCACTGTAAAGATGTGGATTGAGAAAGATGTTAAGTGCTTTTCTTATTTGTTAGCTAAGAAGAAACAAAGTCCAAGTGAGAAAGATCAGTCTTCTTATTTAAGTAAAATTTTCCCATAGTGACATTTTAAAATAAGAAGTTTGATTAATAAGGTTAAAAATTTTTAATTAAATACTTTAATTAAGAAGTTTACTTACATATAATATGAAGCATTGTGGGCAACTGCTGATACTACAAGTACCTATGCACTCATTCATTTACATACCTCATCATGATTGAATACCTGTATGTCCTAATTAATAGTGAGGCTGTGATTATTCACAAGGAATTCTGAAATGAAGACATTTCCATTTATATAACCACATATTCCTCTCTACATTCAAGGGTTTATCCAGACCATATAAAACATTTTTGTAATGCTTATTCTCATGTTTTTAAAAATTTTCTGAGAAATTTCAAAATCCAAAGTAAAAGTTCCATCCACTACTTAAAAAGTTTCCTGTGCAATTTCAACTGTAGGTAAAATTTTAAAATAAGTTTTATTTCTTTTTTAAGTAGAATGGCTTTGACATCCTTTTCTCCAAGAAACAGTATCATTTTAATATTACCTGGTGGGAAGATCAGTGACCTTGAAAGTATATTTCATGGAATTATTCAAGCCACAGTGACACCTTCAGGATGATCTTTATGTCTTACTTAGAGTCAGAGATTAGAATGGATAGGGGTCTTCAACTATATTGAATGTAAACTCATGCTTCACTGGTGGGTCAAGACACACAAGACAACCGCCAGAAGTCCAGGTCATCCACTTGATAATCTGAGCACCTGCTACATAGAAATGAACGAATAGCAAGTTTTCCCAAACTAATAACAGCTAATGTTGACACCTATATTTTATAACGAGTGGTTGCAAATTAAGACTCTCTTCTCATCAAGTAGCAACGTGATCTTTAGAATGAATTACATGACACAGCTGAAAGGAAATTTCTGTGTCCTTTCTTACAATGAATATACCTGATGGTCAGTTATCAGTTGTATGATGTTACTTAGCAGTGATGATGATTTTGCAACTTGAGGATCTTGAAGTAAAATGGCCCCATGATATGGAGATCAGCTGTTTTCTGATGGGTTTGTTTGTACGAGCAGCTCTGTGAGCATGACCCAAATTTAGATTAAAGAAGAAAAACTAATCATTGAAACCCACTGAAATGTCAGTGAACTTTGAGAAATCCAATTATGATCCAAATGTGAAATTATCACATAGCAAAATAAACAAAGCATATGAATCTTTCTGAAGCCCATTCCAGTTCTAAAATTGCATTAGATTAAGATAATAACTTGACTTCATGAATTAAAATGAAAGAGAAAGATAGCAGAATTAGTTGCACTTCTGGTGCTAATTTGTTTCTCTTGATCAGATGAATTCAGTGCCCATAATTCTGTTTTTTTTTTTAATTTTTAAAATATTTTTAAAAGATTTTATTCATTTATTTGAGAGAGAGAGAGACAATCTACAGCAGATTTCTCGGTGAGCCCACAGCCCAAAGCGGGATTCCATCCCACCATAGCGAAATCATGACCTAAGAGTCTCACGCTTAACCAATTGAGCCACCAGGTGCCCCTCTCATGGATTTATATGGCCTAAATACTTCTCCAAACGTTATACATCCAGTTGGCTCATTTCCAGAAAATATTTTCTAGCTACAGAAAAAGCAGTTCTTTGTGTGGCTCAACAAATATAGGAAATCAAGGTTACAGTGCTACGTGTGTGTGTCTGTGTAGGCATAAAATTTGGTGTAATTTAAAATGATTTATTGTACTGTATATTGCTTATTCTGTAGACATTCGATGTGAGTTGTACAAGAGAAAAATGAAGGTCCAAAGGGATATCTAATTTTTTGAGATCGTCTGATATTTTCTTAGTATTATCTGCCTACTTTAATTTTTTAATTTTCTCATCTATCTACACTAAAAGAGTGAAACAATTCATTACTTTTAGTGGAAAGCCTTTTCTTAAAATTATTATTCAAAGGGCAGTGAGTTAGCTAAATCATTCTTAAATATCTTGCCACTTTTTATCTGGGCATCACTCCAGTATTTTAAGCCACTAAATATAATGAGCATTGAGGATTAAATCCTAGTTCACAGTGTCCCTTAAAGTGACCAAATCACATATTGCATATCAAAAATGACAACCTTGTAATTTTCTTTTTTTTAAAGGTTTTATGTATTTATTAGACAAAGATCACAAGTAGGCAGAGAGGCAGGCAGACAGAGAGAGGAGGAAGCAGGCTCCCCACTGAGCAGTGAGCCTGATGCGGGACTTGATCCCAGAACCCTGAGATCATGACCTGAGCCGAAGGCAGAGGCTTAACCCACTGAGCCACCCAGGCGCCCCAACCTTGTAATTTTCTAATAAGATGTTAACATCTCTCAGACCTTACAAGTTTGAATAAAGGATAGACTTTACAATTTTATGTGATATTTTGAAAATTAAACTTTTCTTCTCTACTTTCCTCTCCATGTGTCTGTCTCTCATACACACAGATAAACAGAGGCATCAGAAAAATAGGTTAGTTTAAAATTGCTTTCTTTAAAAGTTATCTGTTGGTTCCTCTAATACTATTAGGTAGGCATCTAAAATTTTGTGTCTTCATTTAATAAATATTTCTTAAGTATGTAGCTACCACATCATAAGATGCTGGATAGATAATGGGAAATCGAACATTATAGTCCTGGCATTCACCAAATCTAATGTCTGTTGCAGGAGACACTAGTCAAGTTAAGAAACAAATATCAGATTATAACTGAAAGGAAATAATGAGGTACTATAAGGAAAAATAAGGGACAATTTTGTATTGACTGGTCATCTAAGACAGCTTTGAAGAAGTGAAAATCAAAATGAGGAGCTAAGAAATGAAACTTGTAGTGTGCAGGGTACAGTGTGTTGTGAGTTGTGTGATGGTAATGAAGGTGGAAACCTGACTGTTTCCCTGAACTGAAGGAAGGCCAGTGTGGTTGGGGATCAACAGTCGATGGGATATGTGTGGAAGGGGAAAGTGTAAGCAGAAAGGTACTTGCAGAACGTTCAGAGAAGCTTGGATTTTATAGCCCTGCCTAATATTAATACAAAGAAAATTATACAGTTTCCTTTTATTTCCCTGAAAATCTCTATTTGAAACTTTATGAAGAAGTTTAGAAATCTGGGCTTGAGTATTTTGTATGGATTCACTGTGGTTTAAAAGACTGGTCACACTGGAACCACCAAGAAGGTGGGCTGTGCATCATTTTGGAAGAGGAAAAGGGCAATGTGTTTCCTGTGTTGGAATGCTTTTTTTTGGCTAGCTGGTTCTGTCCTTATTACTACTTACACAGAAATGCATTTTTCACTAGTTTTACAGAATAAATTATCTTGATGATGTAAATCTTATTTTCATTTTGAACATTTGTTTCATAAAAGCTAGAAACTAGAGTTTCCGAAATAATATTTTTGCTTAATATCACTGATCATGAGGGAAATGCAAATCAAAACAACCGTGAGATAGCATCTTATCCCAGTCAGAATGGCTAAAATCAACAACACAAGAAACAACCAATATTGACAATGTGAAGAAAGGGTAACACTCTTGCACTGTTGGTGGGAATGTAAAGTGGTCTAGCCATTATGGAAAACAGTATGGAGGTTCCTCAAAATGTTAAAGATGGAATTACCCTATGATCCAGCAATTGCACTACTTGGTATTCACATAAAGAATACAAAAATACTAATTCAAAAGGATACATGCACCTTAAGGTTTATAGCAGCATTATCTATAATATGGAAATAGCTCAAGTGTCCCTCAACTGATGAATGGATAAAGAAGAGATGGTATATATATACAAGAGGATATTACTCAGCCATAAAAAAGAATGAATGCTTGCCCCTCTGGATTTTAAAAATATTATCTTATTGTAGTTTTGATTTGTGTTTCCCTGATGATAAGTGATGTTCAGCATCTTTCCATGTCTGCTGGCCATCTGTAGGTCTTCTTTGGAAAAATGTCTATTCATGTGTTATGTCCATTTTTAAATTGGATTATTCACTTTTTGGGTGTTGAATCTTTATAAGTTCTTTATATATTTTGGATAATAACCCTTTATCCAATATGTTATTTGCAAATATCTTCTCCAATTCAGTAGGTTGCCTTTTAGTTTTGTTGATTGCTTCCTTCTCTGTGCGGATGCTTTTTATTTTGAAATATTGCCATTTGCAACAATGTGGTTGGAACCAGAGAGTATTATGCTAAGTGAAATAAGCCAGAGAGGGGACAAATGCCATGTGATTTCACTCATGTAGGGCTTGTTGGGGGCGGGGCAAAGCAAATGAGCATAGGGAAAGGAGGCAGACCCAGAGATTGACTCTAGACTCTGGAGAGCAGACTGGTGCTTGCTGGAGGGGAGTTGGGTAGGGTTGTGGGTTGGATGGGCAATGGGGTTTGGGGGGTGCACTTGTCGTAATGGGTACTGATATTGTGTGGGAGGTGTTAGGTCACTGTGTCGTACAGCTGGAGCTAATATTGCACTGTGTGTTGGCTGGCTGGAATTTAAATAGAAACTTAGAAAAAGAATTAGGAAATCCAGAGGAGTTTAAAAATCATAAAACAGGTATTTATTCAAGTACTATCTAGTGTCCAGTAGAAATTTCTGTGATGATGATAATGGTCTATAAATGTCCAATATGGGAGCCAGTTCTCACATGTGGCAGTTGAATATTTAGAATTTAGCTAATGTGACTGAAGAACTGAATTATTAATTTTAGTTTATTTTAATAAATTTAAAATTTAAAAGCCTCATGTGGCTAGTAGCTACTGTACTGACTTCAGATCTGTTATATACTTACCAAGGGTTCTCAGTTAGGCACATATAAATATGATAACATACATATGAACCTCAGGAATTTAATGGAGAAAGTGAGCAGCACATGGCAGAGTTTTGGGTAAACCACTAGAGGTTTCTGAATGATATTCTAAGAGATGGAGAGGCAGATGGTGGACGAAGTGCTTCTGACCCTTGAAGGATGGGCCAGGCTATTAACATGTGGAATTGGAATGGAAGGCAGGAAGAGCAAAGTAACCAATAGGAGAGGAGAGCAACGAGTTGTCATTAGAGACATCGGTATCATCATCCCCATAATAGTAATAATAATAGCTAACATCTATCAAGTACTTACTTTGAGACATTTTTCTGAGAGCTCTACATGCATTAATTAATCCGTTCTCACAACAGCTTTCTAAGTTTAAATGCCATATCATCACCCTGAATTTACAGATAAGGGACCTGAGGGTGACAAGGTCAAGCGAATTTCCTAAGGTCAAGCTGGTGGTAACAAAGCCAAGATTTGAACTAAGGAAATCTGAGAGGCACAGAATTGTCCGTAATAGGGCTTGGAGATCAAATAAGAGTTAAAGGGACAAGATGTAGAGAACAGATGGGCAGATGTGGGTCCTCTCCAGAGATCCTTTTGAGAGGATAGCAGGTGGATAAGAAAATAGAAAGAGACTTTCTATTAAAGGTTAAGGGGAGAGCAAAGAACGGACTCTCTATTGGGAGATAGAATAGGGCAGATTATCATGGAGAAGTGATTGGTAAATCTAAAGACTTACAGAAAGTCTAAAGCTCTATGACTTGGCTTTTGAATGTTCTCTTCATCCTAAGCCTTTTTTTTTTTTTTTTCAAGATTTTATTTATTTATTTGACAGAGAGCAAGATCACAAGTAGGCAGAGAGGTAGGCAGAGAGAGAGGAGGAAGCAGGCTCCCTGCTGAGCAGAGAGCCTGATGCAGCTGGATCCCAGGACCCTGAGACCATGACCTGAGCCGAAAGCAGAGGCTTAACCCACTAACCTGGGCACCCCAGCCTTTTTTTTTTTTTTTTCTCCTATAGGCATTTTATTTGATGAGAGAGGTGTGGTTCTTTCAACTTTTCAGTTTCCTAATTTCTTCCTCTTTTTTTCTGGACCATTTCCCTTACTGAGATGAGTTGTGTTATAACTTAGCTGTGGAATTCTTAAGCCTTGATGAAGTGTCCATGGATATTCAGAGTTGTGTCCAATACTGGCTGGAAACAGTGAATTAACTGATGGTTGTTTTGTATGGTGTCATCATACACACTACATGGAGGTTCATTTGGTAGTGCCCATTTATCTGGTGATTTTCCTGTAACTCCTTCAGAGCCCATAGTTGGTTTCTGATAAAATTGCTTTTTAAAAATGAGACTGTAATTCTAAGTTTGATTTTTGGATGAGAGCAAAAACATGCCATGGTTCCCACCAGCAGTAGCATTAAAGGTAGAAACAGATCAAATTCCCAAAGATGAATTTCACCTTCAAAAAAGTGGGTATCAGGGGCGCCTGGGTGGCTCAGTGGGATAAAGCCTCTGCCTTCAGCTCAGGTCGTGATCCCAGAGTCCTGGGATCGAGCCCCACGTCGGGCTCTCTGCTCAGCAGGGAGCTTGCTTCCCTCTCTCTCTCTCTGCCTGCTTCTCTGCCTACTTGTGATCTCTCTCTCTGTCAAATAAATAAATAAAATCTTAAATAAAAAAGTGGGTATCAAAAATCTAGTCACTTACCACAAAGATGAAACTGGATTTAGAGATTTGTATTTGTAAATAGTTAACCTACATTGAGTTCATATGGAAAAACCTAATTAGTACCTACAATTGAGGAGATATTTCTGGAGATCCTACCAGCTGGTAGCCTAGATGGGACAGATGGCCCACAGCTCTTTAATGGGGGGCGGGGAGAGATAATGTGTTGGCTTGGAGAGATGTGAATAAGAGACTTCATGAACTCTGTTTTTCATTTAAAAAGTATTTTAATATTTTCACAGGCAGTACTTTTATGAGAGGTATTACATTTAGCCTTTATCAAATGATAAAACATAGCAATTTTATGTCTCAATGCATGCTTGTAGATGTCTGTGCACGTATCTGCAGAAAATAATTGTGTATGTATGTTAAAACTAGTGGGCTAGTGGTCAAGATTTTTTTCCTTTTTCCTTTTTTTTTTTTTTTTTTTTAATATCCACGCCTTCCTGGCTCTGAACACCCTTCCTGTTTCCTCTGTGTTGTACTCTGAGAGGGGAAATAAATATACCCATTTGTTCTTGAGATCTGCTGGGGCAAAAGGGTTTCTTGAACACTCATTAGTATTAGTATCATCTGATGAGTATGCAGGAAACCTTTTTTTTTTTTTCTTTTATCTTACTTGAAATCTCTGAGGATTCTATCACTTAAAGAACTATTAGATCTTTAGTGATCATGGTTCTGATGATGTTTCTGGAGGTGGTAGTGCTGATGGTGTCATTGGCTATCATAGGCCAATAATGGCTTCTTTTACACCATTATAAAAGCTTTTACATGTATTAGCGTATTTATTCCTCATAGGAATCCTTATTGCTTTCCCCATTTTAAATTATTATCCTCATTTTACAGGAGGATGTTTAATCCCTAGAAAAGTTACAAATAAGAAGATTTTGTACAACCTGCCCACGGCCATACAGTCTGTCAGTGACTAACATAAGATTCAACCAGCAGATGGTTCTAGAGTCTGTATTCTTAACCTAGTGCTCACTATGATCATATAATTTCTTATGAATGATTAAATGACTTAATAACAGGTATAATTTATAAAATATTTTATAGTTTACCTTGTACTTTTGCTTATAATTTTGATCCCCAACTCTATAAAGTTGGTGAAAAATGGATTCAAGAAAGAACACATGACTTGGCCGAAGCTGACACCAAATAACCTTTGTTAGAGCTGGGACTCCCTCCTCATCTTATGGAAACAAGTTTCTAGTCTATTTTCATTGTTTCTGTTAGAGGAGGACATTATATCTTGTGCTACAGAACACTGAGATAGTCATTAAGGACACCATATGCCTGGAAGAGACATTATATACATTCTTAGCTTGAAGGTAGTGATAGGGTTTTTGAAGTTTGGGTAAATGGGTCTTCAGTTTCCTTTTCTCCTTAGAGCTGTGTGAGCCTGAAAAGGCCCCTTTTTAGTCTTTTTCTTTTGGGGGGCTCATTCACCTACTTTGATACCTATAGAATGTATCTGATTTTACTAAACTCTTAAGTTTAGTCCTCCTTTGATTAAGGCTCGGTGGTATTAAGTAGAGTCTTAAACTGGAAATGATTAGATTAGAAAGAGGTGAGTTATACACCCGTGAGTCCTAGTGCAGTCTTAAGTACCTGCCTTAAGCAGCCTCACTGTCCTCACCTGTAAAACAGTAATAGAAACACTGACGTAGCAGAGTTCTTTGGCTATTACTTGAAATGATGTATATAAAGCACATCAGGCTATGTCTGGCACATGAGAGGCACTGAATACATTTTGAGAATTATTTTTTCATATTATATATAATTCAATGGTGGCTCAGATCTAGGACATGAACGATTCTATCTTTATACAGAAACCAGCAAAAGTGATTTATGAAATTGTTTCAGGGAGTATTTCTGTCCACATTAATTGCTCATCAAGTGAAGGATAAATGACAAGGGTCTGAAGGGGGCACTTCCTTCCTTCAATTATACTTTACTGCATTTGATGGGGAAAGTATATGCTATAATGATATTTTTGACATTTTTGAAATGTAGCTCTTATTTTAAAGGGTTTTCACATGCAACAAAAATAATGTATTTTCATTACTCTGCCTGTTTCTCTCCTCTCTACCCTACTTATGTTTGTTTATGGTTTGTACCAGTGAAAACGGGATATGTGTCCTTGAATAGCTATACTTATATTAAGTTTCAAGGTTTCTGACCACTGGGCAGGTTTCTTGAAAGTTTTCTTTAGGATGATGCTATGGACTCAATGTTTTGTCTCTTCAAAATTCATATGTTGATACCCTAGCCCTCAAGGTGATGGATGGTATTTGGAGATGGACTCTTTATGAGGTGATTAGGTTGTGAGGATGGAACCTTCATGATGAGATTAGCATCCTTAAAAGAGGAGTCTTAAGAAAGCCTGCTTCCTCCTTCTGCTCTTTGCCATGGGAGGTCACAAGGAGAAATGGGTCATCTGCTACCAGAAAGAGGGTTCTCACCAGACAATAGATCTCCCAGGATTTTGACGTTGCACATCCCAAGTTCCAGAGTGGGTGAAACAAATATTACTTATTTAAGCCACTCAATCTATGGTATTTTGTTACAATAGCCTGATCTAAAACAGATGATAACAATTTCTTTTTGAGAGAGGAGTGATTCTACTATAGCCCAATATTTATCTAGGTCTTGCAAAAATTATTAAATAACATTTCTCTGTTAACATTTATTTTATAGTAAGAAATCTGTGGTAAATTTTAATTTGTGATTTTAACAGTTTGTTCTTCTTACAGTGAGTGTATCCTTTCCCATTTTAACCAGGTAGATATGTTCTCACTTTGGGGATTTTGCAAGGCAGAAAATAAATCTGTTTGAAGCTGAAAACTCTTGCTTCCTTCTGTAAATACATTTGTTGTGGAGGTGATGTGAGTTACTCTAAAAGGGGAAGAGAGAGAAATGAGAGGAATTTTTTTTTTTTTTTTTTTTTGCCTTCCAGATTTAGAAGAATTCAGATGTCTTAGGGTTCTACAAATACTAGGAAGCTTTTCAGAAGATGGTAGCATCTGGAGAGGTGGTAAAACATCAGAGGAGGTAGCCTCTTGGGGCACCTAGAGAGGCTGGATCCAGGCACAACATTGTGCAAATTTCCAGTTTGATGCACATGCCCAGACCTAGAATCCTGTATCCCAAGTGTGACACAGAAGCATCAGAGCTATGGCTGAGAAGGGGCTTCTGTTGTCTGATATGAGTGAACCAATGATTTGCACCAATGGCCTTACTAAACAGGAGGTACTCAATTCTTCAGCATTATGTAAGTGCCGGAGATCTTTGTATGATTTTTATATGATCTGGTCTTATTTTCTATCCTATGATACAATTTTTAGCACAGAGTTGGATTTATATGGTATTTAAGGAAATAAAGAAATTGACATTTTTGTGTAGTTTGGATTTCTGGACTGAGATTAATTTCACCACAATTTCTGGTGTGGCCAAGTGTGGTGTTTACTTCAACAACTCGTGTGGATCCTGATATTTAATAACGAGCCCAGCACTTTGAGAGCTGATAGCTCAGGATGCTGTCCTACAGTATTATTTTTCATTGTTTGTGTTGTTTTCAGAGCTAGGATGTGGCTCCCCTTAGTACAAAGGCCTTGTGTTTATTTCTTTGCATCTTCTACAGCATCTGGAATATCGCTTTAGATATCTGTGCTTGAGTCTTACTATGATACTTGTTCTGGGGAGTATTATAAAGAAGCAATATTTATCATTGCTACAATGCTTATTTTCCTGGAATCTCAGAAGTCTGTGATCAGTTCACTGCCCTGATCCTGAGGGGAAAATTTTTTTTTTTTTAAAGAATGAAGATAATCTAAAGTAAAGCAGACTCTTCCTACAAGTGAATGTCTTTTTTTTTTTCTGAGAAAAATAAGAAGGGATAAGAATGATTTTAAATATGTACAGCTGTGTAACATCTATGCTAAGCACAGTTACTAAGAAGGCCTGAATTATGGTAATAGGAATATACCAATTTGTCTGGTCTGTGGGATACCTCAGGGTATTTATTTTATTGAGCCAAAGTGCATTGATCTGGCACATCATTGTTCACAAGTAGTTTGGCCTCCTTTTTCTCCTGATGATTGCTTAATGGAAAAATATGTATAACCCTTATTAAACACTAACAATATTTGTGGATATAAGAACTTTCTGGAAGGTCTCCACTAATAATTGCCATTTTGTCTCACTAGCGACTCTGACAAGGGCTCCCCCTGATGCCTTGCTGGTGTTGCCTGAGACACATTTTGCAGCTTTCTTGGAAACACCCTGGGATGTGCCTATTTAAAATTCCTCCAAG
Organism: Lutra lutra; assembly: GCF_902655055.1. Classification (NCBI taxonomy): domain Eukaryota; kingdom Metazoa; phylum Chordata; class Mammalia; order Carnivora; family Mustelidae; genus Lutra; species Lutra lutra. The sequence continues at coordinate 158,415,270 of NC_062279.1, read as the reverse complement.
CCACATGCTTGTTGTATCCTTATCTGGCGTGTCACACACTCCTTTTCTGGGTCAAATCATGCATACTACATTTATTCAGTCTTACAGGAGGAAAAAGGGAAAAAAAATACCGCTCGTACCTGTCCCCAAAGCTATTTTAATCTCTTCTTTCTGCAGTTTTTCTAGCTGGAATCCAGCGGGTAAGTGCTAGTAGCTCCCATCCCCATGTGAGTGAAGGCCCAGTGAATCCTGTCCGCTTCCCCTGAGTTCTGCTGTAAGTGTACTCACCCGATTGTAAAACAGGATCATAAGAGGAAAGGTTTTGTTGAAAACACCTGGATAGCATTTTATTATCTATTTCATTAATTTGCTCAGAAGCAGTCTTTAAAGATGCGAACTGTGGTTTAATTAGTCTAAAATATTCCTTCACTATTTCCCTCACATCCTTACCCTTAAAGTGCTGCGGACCCCCATGGTGCACAGTAGGTGGGAGGATTCAGGCAATAATCAGTTGCTGGGTTTTATGTTTCAGGGTCTTTCTCTAACTTTGGAAACTCAGGCAGCTTATCTGCAGAGGATGAAATGGTATGTCAGAGCCTCGCTGTTTAAACTATTATAAATTCGAAATGTGTTGCTATTTATTAAGGAATTTCCAATTCTCACATTCCCTGTTACTTTTATCTGCATGTTTTGAGCCACAGGGCTCAGGTTAAGTGTGTCATAAATACTTTTCTCTGCTTCATACAAATGGTGCTAATATTTCCTCCTTCCTATTTCCCTGCCCTATTCTATCCCCTAAGAGCAAAGTGGGAACAGAATATACTGGGAGGACAAAAGCCTATTTCATTTTATTTTTATTTATATATTTTTAAAGATTTTATTTATTTGACAGAGAGAAAGAGAAGGGGAGAGAGCACAAGGAGGAGGAGCAGGAGAGGGAGAAGCAGGCATCCCAGCTGAGCAGGGAGCCCGACTTGGGGCCCCATCCCAGGTCCCTGGGATCGTGATCTGAGCTGAAGGCAGACTCTAACTGACTGAGGCACCCAGGCTTTCCAAAAGCTTATTTTATTTATTTTGTTGAAGATTTTGCTTATTTGACAGAGAGAGACACAGGAGAGAGGGAACACAAACAGGGGAAGTGGGAGAAGGAGAAGCAGGCTTCCCGCTGAGCATGGAGCCTGATGTGGGGTTTGGTCGCAGGACCTTGGGATCATGACCTGAGCTGAAGGCACACGCTTAATGACTGAGCCACCCAGGCTCCCCAAAAACCTATTTTTATGTTCAGCTCAGAGGTTGCTTTTGGACGATGGTAAAACCTTTATTGCCTTTCCCCATTTTGCTATGATCACAACTTTTTGAATTTGTTTCCCTCACTCAGAATCTTACTCACTCAAGGGTTTCTTGTTGCTTGGCATTTGAAATACAGTGGGGTTTGTTCCCTCTCTTTTGGGAGTTCAGTGGTATAGCTGTGGGCCAACCATCTTTACTAACGGTCTTTTTTTTTCTTCTCAGATGTCCCTAAGTGCCAGCGAGAAGTCTCTGATGGTATAAGGTTTGGGAGAAGAACTGGTAGAAGGGGGTGGGGGAAGGAATGATGACGATTTAGAGAAAACGCACCCCTGAGACTTCTACTATCTGCTGTGAGACTTAGCAGCTTTGTGAACCTGTGTAATTTAGTCTTTTTCTGCATCAGTTCCTCATTTATGAAACTGAGTCTGTGTTTTGTGTACTTTACAGGATGACAAGAGATCATGTCGATAAGATGTGTGGTATACATTTGGTTTTAAGTCAGTGGTAGTTTGGTTTTTTTTTTTTTTTTCTCTCATCTTCATCCTCCTTTCTCAGAAGTCTTTGCCTGTTTATTCTCCACAGTCTGCATTGGTGCTGATCCCCTCAGTGTACCCTTCATGGTGTCTCTGTCTGCTGGGTCATCTAGTGAGCTGTTTAATTGGAGGCCCCAGAGTACTCCATTGAATTGTAAGCTGTTGCTACCATCTACATTACTTTGGCCAAAGGACACAAGTTCTAAACATAATAGACAGTTACATGGTCCATAGGATTATTTAACTAATGCCCCTCTTCTCTCTGGGATGCAAGTTCTACACAGGCAGGACCTGGGTCTCATTAATCATTTCCCTTTCAAATTGAGAAAGCCCAACACAGTGTCTGACCCATCAGAAGGGCTCTATAAATTAAACTCATGATGGAAGGTCTAATCATTAAGGTAACATGCAGTGATCCTTAATCTGTAGAGTTAAAGGATTGGAAACTTCCCGTGATTGAAATAGTGCAGACACTGTAAAGCTCTTATGGAGATACAACATCACACTGTGAGTTTCTTATGTCCTGTGATATGCCTTGGAAGCTCAGGAAGGTCAGAGCCCTAAATTCAAAATGTGTTAGGTGAACCCATGCTTTCTTATGCAGAGGGATTTATTCTGACCTCATTGCTCCATCGAGGAAACCTATTTCTTGAAATCTTTGAGCTGTGAAGACCAGGTTGGTATGTCAGGAATTCTCTATCTTAGAGTTTCTTTTCTGGCCAACTTTTCCCTTGAGAAGCTCCAAGCAGGGCTTTGGTGGCACCTCTGTTTTTCTAGGATAGAGTGGAGGTCAGTCCAGGGAGCTATCCCCCAAATTACAGATTTGGAGCTAATGGAAGCATGTTTATGAAAGAAAATAGAATCTAGAGGGAATTCTAGAATTTCAATATTTTCCTTAAAATGGACCTTTCAGATGATTTAAGACTAGTCATTCATTTCAAATATTAACTATCTATGACCTAGAGAAGATGAGTAATGAAGGCAAGTCCTGTTCCATGTTGGGTATGACAACATCAGAATTGTCCCTCATACTTTGAAACCGTTGATTATCATTCTGTCTGCTCCATGAGACATATGTATATCCATATATACTAAAATGTACATTGTAAGTTTATTATTTTCATTGTGATTGAATACATGCCTATATGTGGACTTTACTACTATTTCAATTTTATTTTTATCTTGTGAAAGCAATTTGGACCATCATATTCAGTCTAAACCTAGCTTTCAGAGCAATGTAGTACTTTACCCTGCCAGGTTTATTCCTAAATTTTATGTAAAGCTCTACATGCAAATAACTTATAGAAGTAATGTTGAGGCACGCCTCCAATTTGCTATATTTGCCCTTGATTGAGGGTGCCCCAGGAGCCAATTTTCATTTCAATAAGCAGCTCATAGATGCAATTAGTGGTATGTGTAATGAGGATTAGAAAGGTCGCAATTTTGTCCCATTAACTGGACCACTGAATAACGGAGAATTTTAACCCCAGTTGGCCAATAGAGGAAACCTGGCACAAATATAATAATGACATGACACATTGTTTAATGTTCTTATCAACCTGGAGGCGTGGTTTATTAGCATTTTCTGGAAACCTCCCATATATTTTTAGAATTTGAAAGAATAAGTTGTTGTTGAATTGATTTGTAACCAACTTGTATTAATTATATAGGTGATCTTAATATGATTTATTGATATGCATGGCAAGCTGCCTTAGAATTAATGCCCTGTTATCCTTCTCATGGATTCATGTATCAGATAGCCACATACCAACATAGCTATAAAGTAAGTTTTAACTTTCATCGAGAAGTGTTAAGTTATTAGTTGCAGGATAAGCAGTTTTTAAAGGTCTGTAGATTCCTATTCCTCTTTGTAGAAAAATACTTTAGCCTATATATTTGATGACTTTCTTTTTTTTTTTTCAGATTCCAATTCTGATTTTATTTTTTATTTTATTTTTAAAATTTTATTTTTTTATTTTGAGAGAGCAAGAGAGAGATCACAAGTGGGAGGGGTAGAGGGAGAAAGAGGAAATTGCAAGCAGACTCCCAGCTGAGCATGGAGTCCATCATGGGACTTAATTCCACAATCCTGAGATCATGACCTGAGTGGAAACCAAGAGCTGGTCCTTAACCAACTGTGCCACACAGGCACCCCTATATATATTTTTTCATTTCTTTCCTTCCTTTCTTTCTTTCTTTCTTTCTTTCTTTCTTTCTTTATTTCTTTCTTCTGTAATCTCTGGGCCCAATGTGGGGCTTGAACTCATGACCCTGAGACAAAGAGTCCCAAATGCTCTACTGACTGAGCCAGCCAGGCGCCCTCCCAATTCTGATTAAAAAAAAAAAAAAAAAAAAAAAAAAGCTACTTGTTAAGTGTCTGTTTAACCCATTAGCTCGTGAACTCCACGAGAAAGGTACCATTGTGCATTTATTCATAGATGTGTCCCAATGCTAAGTAGAGTGCCTGAAATATGACAGATAGTGCATATTTATTGCATGAATATGACTAAAATAAATTGAACTAATCATGTTCCTCATTTACATGTGCTGTCAAAGATCCTTCTACCTAAAAGTCGTTGAGGCTGACCCTGGGGACAGTTTTTACCTACTGTTGTCTCACTTTTCTGTATCTCTGAGCACATTAGTAGCATTAATAGAATAACTGCATATTATTATTGAAAGCTTCAGTTAATTCAAAATTGTAACTGGCAAACCAGAAGAACACAGAAATTTTCAGTTAAGTAGTAAATGAAGTACTCTGTGAAGTACTGTATTAGACTAAATAAAGGTAAAAAAGCTCCATTTGACTCTGTGATGTTTCACAATGTGACACACATATTCTGTTTTGCCACCCCAAATGTCTGTGAGTCTCTGCCTAGAAAGTAGTCACCTGTTGCACTTTCATTTGGAAGAGGTCCAGGTATAATGTTTTGGTAATATTCAAGCATAAGAAAAGCAGGGGGAAAAAAATCTCTTCTGTAATGTTCCTTTTTTGGGCAACTCTGTCATTTGTCTCTCATTCTATATATCAGAAGACAACCAAGGTATAGCCTGATGTATTTATCAGAAAAAGAGAATCTCCTTGAAGGAAAGGAACTCCATTCATAACCTACCTTCTCAAGACATTTATTGATTTATGCTTAGTCCTTAATACTACTACCACTAGTTATAGAATACTTACCATGTGCCACACTTTGCATCATGTCTTTTCTATGTATTGAGCATAAGCTCAGAATGTCTCAGGAGGTGGTGACATCACCATTATTTTATAGACGGATGTTAGAGGTGAGTCAATGAGCTCAGCTAGGAAATGCTGGAGTTGGAATCAAGCCCATGTCATCAGACACCAAGTGCACAGTGTTGATGTGTTTCCTAACTGGGATGTGCTACCTAAATATTTAGGGCTCAGGATTAGTGTGGCTGGGAGGAGTTTCTGTTTTTGCCATAGAAGTCAAAAAGTCCTCCTTACAGGGGAAGCTTTGTGGTGGCAGATAGGGTAGAGATGTCATAGATGAAACTTTTTAACTAGTAAGATGATAGGACATAGGGTAAAAAGTCTTGGACCCCAGCTAGGTGAACCGCAAATTTAAATATGCTTCCATCAACTTCTTCTTCTTCTTCTTTTTTAAAGCAGTGTTATTGAGGTATAATTTACATACTATGAAAGTCACCATCATAAGTGCATTATTGAAATGATTCTTAATAGACTCATACAGTAATACAACCATTAGCAACAGTAGAAGTTCAAAAGGCTATATCCTCTCCTTTAGCCCACTATGTTGGGGGAGGGGAGATCCTCGAAATGAGATTTTAATCTTACCACTTGACCCAGTAAAAGAATATTTTAAATTGTCCTTTTTACCTTCTCCATTAAGTTGCATTCATTCCTCTGTTTTCAAGTACAAATTCTAAATCTGTTCTTAGCTTTCTGCATTTCAGCTTTCAGTATATTATTGATTTCTGCATGGAATAGGGTTAGAGTGGTCAAAAATGGTTGTATGTTTAGGAAAGTAAGTGCTAGTATGGTAACAGAAAAATAGTCTTTATCATCGTAAAATTCTACAATTTAGCTTCCTTTCTTATATGAAACCTGGGTTATTTTATATGTTATAAGGTATGAAAATATACTTTAATAATCTTTAAAATCATAGATTTTTAAAGTGGCAGGGGACTTAAGTAATCCTCTCATCTGTTTTTGGACTCTAAAACACTATTCTTCAATAATATTTCTGTTGAAGTTCAGAGTCTGAATTGATTTACTTACCTTTTCACCAATTGTTTGTTAAGTGAATTCTACATCCAAGTCACATGTTTGTTGTTAGTAAGAATTAGGAAACAAAAGCAATGGGGCATCTGGGTGTCTCAGTTGATTAAGCGGCTGCCTTCAGCTCAGGTCATGATCCCAGCCGGGAAGTCTGCTTCTCCCCTCTGCTCCTCCCACTACTCGCACTCTCTCACTTACTTTCTCTCTCTCAAATAAATAAAATCTTTAAAAAAATTAAAAGGAAGCAAAAACAAAAAACCGTCTCCCACTGCAGCAGTTGAGCTGCCCTGGCTCGAACTGCAATCTCATGGTGTCCCCCTATTGAATATATGCAATTTCACAGAATATGTACATGACACAAGGTCCCTGTGTGATTGTGACAGAGCAAGATAAAAGCATGACCAAGTCTGAACAAAGACAAAACAAAACATAGCCCCAAACCATTGAATGATCAACCTTGTTTCTTTCCCAGCTAACATGAGGGATGGAGGGATAGGGCTTCTTCACCAATGATAGTTTTAGCTTTGTGTTGCCATTCTTGCCTCTTAAGTAAAAACAATGAACATATTCAGTTGTAGAATTGCCCTTGCTTTCTAACCACACCTAATCCAGAGTAAAATCATGTTTTCTGGACCCTTCTACAAAAGCAGCTAACACAAACCAAGCTCTTATAATGAGCTCCCCTAATACCATCTGTGGGGTGCCCACCCCTGCATCTCCACCTGGTTATGGTCCCCCTTGTTGCAGTGAACTAATACGCTCTATCTTCCTTGACTACTGATCTGTCCCTGATGGCCTTTTGTTGGTGGGCATCTACATTAATGTTGGAGCTAAAACAGATGTTGTCACAGCTCCAATTGCGCTTTCCTTCTTGTCAGAGAGACAGACATTAATGATGTAATTTACTAGTTAGTGGATAACTGCCTGTGAAATCAATGCTTTAAGCTGTGAGTATGTGCAGCAGGAGTCTGGAAGTTTCCCTAAGGAAATGTCTCTTGAGCTGAGAGGTAAGAAGAATAAATAATGGAAAGGTGTGAAGGGCCAACAGGAAGGACCTGAGACTGGAGACAGTGTGGTATTCTGGAGAACCTGAGACAAGACCAGGAGGAGTAGAGGACAAGGAGGAATTATGGGGGGTGACATAGGTTGTTAGAGGTCCTCGATGTTGGATATTTTTATCTATTTTTTCCAAAGAGTGGAAGAGAACCATCAAAGGTCTGAGGAGGGTAATGATATTACCACATCATTGCACATTGTGCAAAGATTTCTGGGTGTTGCATGAAGAAGTTATTGGTGAGGATTCACAGTAGATGTGGGGAAACTGTGTAGGAGGCTTATTCAGGTAAGAAATGAGGAAAGCATGGATTACAGCAGAGGAAATAGAGATGGAGAGTTAAAGACTCGATTGGGATACATTTTATTGTAAAACTATTTGGATTGGGTAATGGATTAGGGGCATGGTAATAGGAGAGAAGGGAGATGTGGCTTGGGTAACTCAAGAGGCGCTTGTGGCATTCATTGATTGGATGAATGTGCTACATCTCCTGACTTCAGTGAAGTTACAAAACTACGAAATATTGGAGCTAACACTCACATCTTCTAGATTTTGGAGCAGGCCTTTCTTTCTTTTACATTCAGCCCTTGTTTGTACTATAAAGTGAATTTCAAGGGAAAGCATGGAGCTGGATGGATTTCAGAAGAATAGGTTCAGGGATGGAGTGCAGGAGGCAGAGGCCCTAACCTATCTTGAACTATAACATCATGTGGGAATAATCATTTTTGAAGCTCTTTTTAAATTCCAAGACCAATCATTTAAAGCTGATTCACATTTTCCTGAGCAGAAAAGTGGTTTTCTGGGGCTAGAGATGGCAGGAGGAGGTCAGGAAAGAAGGAGCTTGAGGGGATGTGATTATATGTATGAAAACCATCTTTATCTTAGATTTCACTAGAATTGAGTCTCTCTCTTTTTTCTTCTTCTTCTTATTAATGGGTCATCCTTCCATCCATCACCAACTGTTGTCTCCATTCAAAAACATTTTCAGAGATGATTAATTCCCATGTCCTCTGTTAGAAGTGGAAGATAACAACAGTGAGTAATTACTGTGTAATGTAGGATATGGTCCAGGGGTTAGGAAACCTACTTTTGGTCCTAGCTCTGTTTCTGCTTTTATGTAGAAACTTTACATTTCATTAAATAATTTATTCTTTAGGGGCGCCTGGGTGGCTCAGTGGGTTAAGCCACTGCCTTCGGCTCAGGTCATGATCTCAGAGTCCTGGGATCGAGCCCCGCATCGGGCTCTCTGCTCAGCAGGGAGCCTGCTTCCTCCTCTCTCTCTGCCTGCCTCTCTGCCTGCTTGTGATCTCTCTGTCAAATAAATAAATAAAATCTTTTAAAAATAATAATAATAATTTATTCTTTATCTTATTGGCAATGAGGGAATAAAAAATAACCTGATTATTTCATAAGTACCAACCTTTATTTGGGTAAACAAAAACAGAAAAAAAGATGTCCCCCAAATTGATGGGTACTGTTAGGAAGGGATTCATATCCTACGAGCTTTGATTTCTTATAAAATGGGGAAAATATTACTGCTTACCTAAGGTTTCAAGATAAATGAGATAAGGCATGTAGCACTCTGCTAAATACTAAACATTCCAATTAATAACAGTGATACTTTTAAAACACTAAAACCTCGTTTGGGGGCTAGGAAAAAAATAAATGAAACAAGATGGGATCGGGAGGGACACAAACCATAAGAGACTCTTAATATCACAAAACAAACTGAGGGTTGCCTGGGGCGGGGGTAGGGGGGTAGGGAGAGGGGGGTGGGGTTATGGACATTGGGGAGGGTATGTGCTATGGTGAGTGCTGTGAAGTGTGTAAACCTGGCGATTCACAGACCTGTACCCCTGAGGCTAATAATACATTATATGTTTATAAAAAAATTAAAAAATATATATATAAAATAAAATAGAAAAAAACTCTAAAACCTCAAATATTTATTAAAGAAAGTCATTTTTTTTTTTTTTAAGAGAGAGAATGTCCTCATGGGTAGTGGAGGGGCAGAGGGAGAGGGAGAGAGAATCTTAACCAGGTTCCATGTTCGGTGGGGAGTCCCATGCTCAGCATAAGCCCCACACAGGGCTCCATCTCATGACCCAGAGATCATGACCTGATCCGAAATCGAGTTGGTTACTTAACTGACTGAGCCACCCAGATGCCCCTAAAGTCATACATTTTAGCATCTTTGATACAGTGGAAAATATGTAATTTTGATTTTTGAGACAGATGTCTCTAAGTCTTAGTAGCGTGGGATTAAGAAAAATTCCAGTGGTAGTAATGCTCACTTTGATTAAACATTCTCCTTCCCAGGAAAAGCTTCAGGACCTCAACCTCTTCTCTACCCTACCCGTCCCATCTAAAATAATTTTTTTGGTGACTTAAATTCTGTTTTTGTTCTCTATCCATTTCCTACTTTTTTTTAAAAAATGATTTCTGTCTGTATAACTTTTCAAAGTGTTATCTTGTCATTGCTGTCTCTGAGATTGCTTCTTCCTGGTCCAGTGTCTATTTCCTGGTTTAATGCAGCTAAATAAAACAAGACAAAACAAAACAATGATTAAAAAAAAAAAAAAAAACAAACCTTGGGGGCACCTGGGTGGCTCAGTGGATTAAGCTGCTGCCTTTGGCTCGGGTCATGATCTCAGAGTCCTGGGATCGAGCCCCACATCGGGCTCTCTGCTCAGCAGGGAGTCTGCTTCTTTCTCTCTCTCTCTGCCTGCCTCTCTACCTACTTGTGATCTCTCTCTCTGTCGAATAAATAAATAAAATCTCTAAAAAAAAAAAAAAGCCCAAACCTTTATATGATAATCATCCAAACCAGTGCTTATTCTAGGCAAATGTACTTTGTCACTTGGGTCTCAAACTACTTATTGCCTTGGCCACAAATGTCTTCGTAGTGGTGTAACCCATTCCATGGTGCAATTTCTAGAACCACCATTTTAATGTCTTGCCCTTTCTCTCTCTCACTCCAGATACAAAATAAAAAGCAAACTCTAGGGGCATAGTAGGTGGTCACTGCTCTCATTTTTAAGTCAGCTTGAAAAACCACTGGTCTTACCTACTACTGTCCTATTACTTATCTAGTACTTACCTACTGTTATGGATTATCTACCTGTTTTAGAGGTTTCTCTTTTTTTCCTCCTTAACTACATATATTTATTTTTTTCATAAATTAAAAAAAGTCCACATGTCAAAATACCTTCTATTACCAATATAATAGCAAAAGTACGGGGCGCCTGGGTGGCTCAGTGGGTTAAGCCGCTGCCTTCCGCTCGGGTCATGATCTCAGGGTCCTGGGATCGAGTCCCACATCGGGCTCTCTGCTCAGCAGGAAGCCTGCTTCCCTCTCTCTCTTTCTCTACCTGCCTCTCCGTCTACTTGTGATCTCTCTCTGTCAAATAAATAAATAAAATCTTTAAAAAAAAAAAAAGTGCATTGGACAAGAAGCTGTGACAATCTCTGTTAGAATATAGCTTCTTCAGGGGCACCTGGATGGCTCAGTGGGTTCAGCCTCTGCCTTCTGCTCAGGTCATGATCTCAGGGTCCTGGGATCGAACCCCGCATCAGGCTCTCTGCTCAGCGGAGAGCCTGTTTCCCCCTCTTTCTCTGCCTGCCTCTCTGCCTACTTGTGATCTCTCTCTGTGTGTCAAATAAATAAAATCTTAAAAAAAAAAAAAAGAATATAGCTTCTTCTACTCACTAGTTAAATCATACGAGGAAAATACATAAAATTCTCTGATCTCAGATTCCTGAAAAATGGACATAATGCTTTGGTGAATTTTTCTAAGAAGTAATGAGAGGAGGTCCTCAAAAGAATCTTGCATCATGCCTTGCAATGTTCCTGATTTAGAGAATGAATGCAATGAAAGTGCTTGCGCCAGGTTGCCTAAAGGAAACAGGAGAGCTCTCTCTTGAGAAATGTTGGCAGATGTTACCACGGAAATTCCTTTTAGAAGCTGAAGTATCCTTGATTACCTGAGGCATTGGGGAGGGTTTATGTTCTGTGTCACACTATTGCCATGTTATGTTTGGCACTATATTGCGTTCTGCTATATCTTCAATTTATTTTGGGAAAGAGCTGGTATGAGGAATTCTGTATTAAAGTAAGCAATATTGAATTTTTTCTTCAATTCCTCTAGGTCCTGTTATATTATTGGCTTTTTCTTTTTTCTTTTTTTTTTTTTTTCCTGATCATCATGTGAGCAATGATGAGAGTAAAAACCGTTTATTGAGAATAGAATGCAGATGTTTGTGGTGTGGGCTGTTGTGTGTCAAGGCAAATAATTAATTTATTTCTTTTGATTGCAAACTTCTCCCATATTTGAAAGTGTGTTGCCTGGAGAGTTTTATTGTGTGCGGGTGTGTGAATGTTGGTGTGTTTCTTTTAGAAACTGTATCTTCACAATGTTAATTGAACTGATCTGGTTTGTCTTATAATTCCTTCTTTGACCAAAGAGGGAAAGAAATGGTGGTACAGGCCCATTTGATGAACATTTTTAAAACAAATCTAACACTAGTAAAGTGAAGATTATATATAAGAAATGAGACACAGCAACTCTCTTGTGATCGTAGTTGAAAACAATAAAAACAAGGACAACCACTAATTAGAATCTTATAGCTTAGCCAAAATTTCTACTGGTGTTAAATTAGTATAGTAACCATCCTGATTCAGTTAATCTCATCTTGCTGACTTAATTTTTTAAGGAGCTTGTGGAATGAACACTTTTAGTGGAAGAAACTCATTTCTAGTCACGAGACAGGAGGAAGTTCAAGAGCTTTTTCTAAATTCAGCTGTTGAGATTTTGTGCTTTATGCAGAGACAATCTTAAAGGAGAATTTTTGTCCAAATTAAGTAGAGAAAAGAGCAAAACAGACTATATTCCATACAGAATTTATATATATATATATATATACACATACAGAATTTATATATATACATATATACATATATGTATATATACACACATATAATATATGCATATATACATGTATATATGCATGTATATGTATACATGTGTATACACACACACGTATGTATATTTACCACAAAACAGTTAAAAACACTAGATGACATAGGTAAAGCATCTTTTGAAATACATTGCTTAGGCTGGCAAGAATGCAGGAGATATCATTAGAGGCCAAAAGTGGAAAGGAAGCTGAAATCCAGAGATGAAAGAATGTAGTACTAAAGCTGCTGTCTGTCTCATGATGTCTTCTGATCATGGATATCTGTGAATATCTGTTTTGATGGCAATAGGGGCATGGAGGAAAAGAAACAAAACTTAGAACCTCTTCTAGGTGGGGAATATGACAATATTACACCCCGCCCCCCCCCCCCCCCCCCCGGAAACGTAAAGCTGTGGGACTTTCTAGATGTGCAGAAAACAGGCTGCAAGAAAAGTTATTTGTCTTGAAACTTGGCAATGGATCAAGGGAAAAAGTAAAATTTCCCTTTGGAGTCTGTAATCATATTTCAGCCCTCCATTAATTTAACACGTCAAATCTATACTAACTATGGGTCTTAAAAAAATCTCAAGCCTAATATTTATTTTAAGGATGTCCCAAGATACTTACAGAAACCCAACCTTTATCAAAAAACCTAGAAGGAGCCCTGCAGAGAGTCCAGTGTACCAGATGAGACTGCCTATTCCGGGTCTCCTTATTGTCACAGGCAAGAATGTTAAGATTCTGTTGTGGCCTTTATTGTGTATAAGCCAGGCCCATAGCAACTCAGATGTCTCAGGTCATTCCTCATCCAGTGTAGGCTACATGGGTAGAGATGTTCTTCCCCTGTAGCACTCTCTCCTTCTCTCTGTTTTATTTTCTCTACATCACTTAGTACCATCTGATACATATATTCTGCTTGTATATTTATATGCTGTCCCTACTGAAATCTATGTTTCATTGGTGTTTAGAATAGTACCTGGTACATAGGAGTTTTTTAATAAATACTCTTTTAAATGAGTAGAAAGTAGAATTTCTAGAAATAAAATATATAATAATTGAAAATAAAAGTGTAAATATGAATTTATACTGCAGATTAGATACAATTAAAGAGAGTATTAACAATCAGGATGGTAAAATCTGAGGAAATTGTCCATACCGGTACAGAAAGACAACAGAATGGAAAACACAAAGGAGAAGAGGTGGAAGGATAGAGTAAGAAAATCTAAACATGTCTGTTTCAATAGGGAGTATCTACATTTGAAAAGAAGGGGAGAATTTCCTTTGTTTCCTTTCTTTATTAAGTTCTAAACTAAATTATTAATATTTTTATGAAGCAGTAAATGGATTTTGAATTATAAGAGATAAAAGTCAAGAGGGATTTTCAACATACTTTCTTTTCTTTTACTTGGCAGTAATATCACCACCTCCATTAATTTCTTATTTTTGACTCTATTTCTTTTCTGTAATTATTTGAAAAGTCTAAATAGCTCAGATCTCCCTATCTTTGATAGAGGTTTGCAACATTTTCTGTAACTGTTTTAGGCATAGACATTTAATCCCTTCTTTGTTTTCTCTTAAAACCTCTCCTATGATGTATATGTACACCAAATCACCATATTGTACACATTAAATATATACAATTATACTTATCAATTAATAAAATTTAAAAAGTCAAACCCATTCTTAGCTGATGGTCTATACAAAAACAGTTCCTAGGCTGAACTGGGCATGTACTATACTCTGATCTCTGTCTCAGGAGGTGAAGTCAGAGAGAAGTGAGTGTATGGTCAAAGTCTATAGACACTACTGGTTATTGCTTTCCTGAGATGAGAAGACCTGTCTCCTTCATCTATTCTATACCTACATGATTGACAAATTAACCTCCAATTACAACTTTTTCTCATTTGAAGTACTAAGAAGTGTGTGTGTGTGTGTGTGTGTATGAGTGTATAACTTATATATTGTGTTTATGTGTATGTGTGTTACTAACATAAGTAATACAAAGTGGCAAGCATGAAAAATTCCCCATGACTTAAAAGATGCTAGAAAGACTTTAAAGAACATCCCACTCTTAAGTTTCTTCTCCTTGTAACTGTATATCATGTTGGCAGTGACATGATATAAGCCTTTTGGTACCAGATCTTCAAAGTTACAGCTTATCAATTAGAATTTTCTTCACTGACAGAGGAAGACTATGACAATGATTCCTCAGACTTTGAGATAGGGTTTTCCAACCCTCATACAAGTTCCCTTAGAAATTTGTTCTGACATCTCTTATAGCTCTTAGAAATACATTTTTTAAAAGATTTATTTATTTATTTGACAGACAGAGATTATAAGTAGGCAGAGAGGCAGGCAGAGAGAGGAGGAAGCAGGCTCCCCGCTGAGCAGAGAGCCCAATGTGGGGCTTGATTCCAGGACCCTGGGACCGTGACCGGAGCCGAAGGCAAAGGCTTTAACCCACGGAGCCACCCAGGTGCCCCTAGAAATACATTTTTATTATTTGTTAAAATGTTTCTTTCCTCACAGGAAGCTTCTAGATGATATGTACTCTCTTACTCATCTTTATATTCTAAGTTCTTATTTGGAGTGTGTGTGTGTGTGTGTGTGTGTGTGTGTGTGTGTGTGTGTATGTTTTATTAAAGAAGTTAATAGGTATTACCTTCACAATGTTTAGGAAAGGAAGGATAGGGAAAAAGCAACCAGGGAAATAATGAGATCATGTCTTTGGAGAAGTCTTTTTCTTTCCCTGTGTATATGGCTTTGGACTTACGTTCATTCACTTCAATAGGTATTTATTTGTGCAATGTAATACAGCTTAGGGGTCAGCAGATTTTTTATCATGGGCTAGATGGTAAATATTTTCAAATTTGTGCCTGTATAGTCTCTGTCACAGCCGTCTTGGGAGGATGAAAGCAACCAAAGACAATACATAAATGAGTAGCTGTGGCTATGTTCCAATAACATTTATTTACAAAAAGAGTCAGCATATCAAATTTTGCCTGTAAATTTTACTTGCTAATTTCTGTTATAGAAACAGGGAAGGGAGGAAACTCACTCACTTGTGTGACACGGTTGATGTATGACATACAAGTCATAGTCACAATTCCAGAGTTCAGAAGTTTTTCTTCAATGGTGTTCTGAAGGCCTGGACATTGAATTGTGCCTTATGTCTTCTCCAGTCCTCTACCTTTCTTGCATTAGGTCTGTATCATCCAGCAAATACTTACTTTCCTATTTTTAACATGTTCAAGTCAAGGTTCACTCCTTTACTAGGAGATGCTAGGCAATTTGAGAGTTCATATTTAAGTAAATACTCTTATGCTAATTTGTTAGCCTCTGCCTCTGCCTTCCTCCTACAGTCAGGTATCATATACCTTGTAATTCTAGGAACAATGCTTTTAAGCAGTTTTAATGTCAAAGAGTATCAAAACAAATATAGTACTGATTAGTATTTGCAGAATTCTTTTATAATTTTGATAATCTAGAAAAACCTTTAAGGGTGTGGAGTTTGAAGTTACCCATCCCTGTATTCAATTCATGTCTCTGTCACTTAATAAAAATAAGACCTTGACTAAGTTACTTTACCTTTCTAAAGTTCAGTTACTCCATTCGTAGAAGAGGGACAGTAAGGTGTTATATCAATCAATGGATTGTTGTGAATACTAAAAAAAATTCATTCTTGGAAAGTGCTCAGCGCAGTGGTTCCTAGGTAGGAAGAGCCCAGTCCCTTAGATAGATAATGTCACCTATTATCATTACCAATGGTTTATCATTATAGCACTAACTGGACTGTCCTTGGTATGTTCATGCTTCTAAGAACATAACAATTTAAAATAAGAACATAACAATTTAAAATTAGAGTTGCTTTTTTCTAGATAGATTGTTATATAAAATCAATCTTCCAGGAAAATGTCAGCTTCTAGTCACTCAATTAAAAATTTCTGATGATGTTGTCAAAGATTGGAATAGAATTTTATTTGTGGGTGAAAATTTTGATGGGCCAAATAACTAAGTCAAATATATGGTTCATCCTTAAACTACCTAAAGAACTGATTATTTTTAAAGTGGGGTACTTTTTGTCCATTCTGATTTTTTTATTTTATGTGCATTCTAAACATTCAGTAACACAGGGCATTCAATTAGTTTTTGAGAAATGTACAAACATAAAAGTGAAATTTTGTGTAAGCTATGAAATTCGGTGACCATTGAAAGTAGATTTTTCATTACTTTCAAACTGCATGGACTCCAAAGAACCTAAATATATATATATATATATATATATATATATATATATATATATGTATATGTATTTCCCTTCTCACTAGCTAATAATAGCATGGCTCTTTGGATTTTCATTTCTAATCTTCATTGTACATTATACATAAGCCCAGATCATATGTATGTGTATGTGTGTGTGTACATGTGTGGATAGATAGATAATCTGACATTTATCTGTATAAGTCTGTCACTAATCTCCTAGAATTAGATGTTAATATGTATGTATAATGTATATATATATTTTCATATTTTATATATTCAAGTGCAACATCTTGAAAGAAGAGAAGTAAGGAAAGGAGAATTAGAACCACAGGATAGTTTTTGTTGGGCTATGAGTGGAGGAGAATCCATTAAGTATCTGTCCTATGAAAAGCTTTACATTTTTATATCATGAAAATTTTATTTTTATATTGGCACTGCCTTTTCTCTTTTACTATTTCTGTATTATGAATGCATATAGGAAACTTACCAGAGTATCATATAAAGCTAGTAACTGTTCTACTGAACCATTTGGTGTTAACTAGTTTTTTTTTGGGGGGGGGGGTTGGAGGGAGTCTCACTTCACTCTCTAAGGTCAGAAGTCAATACATATTTTAATATTACATGCTTTTCTTGGTGTAACATAAGAGGACCAGATAAAATTCATTGTGCCTGGGACAAATAATCATAGTGTGAAGAAGATAAGACAATAAAAGTAAATAAAGTGAATAATGTAATACAATAATGAAAGCAAATACAATAATGAAATTCTGATGGGGCCACAAAGAAGAGAAAATGTAAATGATCAAATGAGGAACTCTCTAGCAAGCACTAAGACTACATTGACAAAACCATTGGATAAGAAGCACAAACAGACTAAACTAGAATGGACCAATCATTCTGAAAGAATGAATGAAGAGGCAGGCCAAAATGGGACAGTACTATAATTCTGGGTTGTGGGGGGTCAAAGAGGGCTGTTGAGAAGATAGGAAAGGTGAACGGTCTCTGTGACCAGTGATTGTAGGAAACCCTACAACACATTCATGCAAAAGAAAAATGGAGGCGTTTGCTCAGAGTATGTGGAAGCTTTGCTGATGTCAAAAGAGCTCAATCTAAAGAGAGATTATAGGCATAAACTATTGATGCCTATCATTTTACAGCCAATCACCTGAAGGCAACTGTGTCCACACAGTTTGGGCCTTTCTAGGATATATATTCTTGCCACTTGCAAACCACAGAATTAAATCAGTGCTAGATACATCCTTCCCATATTCACACTCTGAATGTTTGTTATTCAGACATAAAAAAATAAAATTGCCAACCCACATTATTATTAAATCATATAGAGATGCATTATTTTAAAACCATCATTGTCTTTAATATATGGGTGTATTAAAAAAATAAGAGGAACACACACACATATAGTCAATTGCTTAGAGAAGGTTACTTCCTTCTAAAAATGGTAGGCGGGGGGAGCTTTTAAAAGACCTTATCTTTAAGAGTACATATCTTGGGTATATAATTTGCCTGCTTCTTGGAGAATGAAAGGTCCAGAGAACCTGCACTCCAGATCATGGAGAAAGAGAAAAATGGGTATAGAACGTGTTACAGGTGATATGAATCAAATCCTTTCTCATCCTGTGAGAAACAGGAGTAAAGAATAAAACTTGGGTTAGACTATTTTAATGTTATACTACATAATAAGTAAACCACAGAGATCCCCATATATATTGGGGTTTCAATATGTTTTAAAAGAAGAATGTGTTACAGAATTTTACCAGAGATTATATAATATATACTTGCATCTCTTTTATTAACCTATTTTTAAGGGAAACAGCAACATAAAATACATTGTATGAAACACACATCTTTATTCAGTGGCATCCACAACAACTTTAAACAGTTCAAATGGGGAGAATAAAGTTTATTTGGAATTTTCACCTACTCTGATCAGATTTTAAGTAACCTATTTGTTTTAAAATTGTTACATCTGAAACCTGATGGATGATAAACATTATTTGACTTCCGGACTGTTGCACACAGTAGATTAAAGGGAATTTTTTCCTGAGAACTTAATTAGTCTGCTGGGGCCATTATAACAATACCACAGAAACTGCGGGGCTTAAGGAACAGAAATTTATTGTCTTGCTGTTCTAAAGGCTAGAAGTCCAAGATCAAGATGCCAGCTGGTTTGATTTCTTCTAAGGGCTCTCTGCTTGGCTTTCAGAACCACCTTCTTGTTGCGTCCTTACATGGTCTTTTCTCTGCGCCCATCCTTGATGTTTTATCCGTGTGTCCTAATTACATATAAGGACAATAATCAGACTGGTTTTAGGGCCCACCTAAATCCTTGGGCTTCAGACTTAATTACCTCTTGAAAGGTTCTGTCTCCAAATATAGTCACAGTCCGAGACACTGTGGGTTAGGGCTTCGACATTTGAATTTAGGGGACACAATTCACAACAAGAACCAAATGCATATTTACTTAGAGTAATTGAGAGTAATTGTGAATTTGGTTGGAGAAACAAAGGGAACTTCAGGTGTCCACAATTATTTTAAGTCTGGGCCTCATACTCTCTGAACCTACCCCCAGAGCTCAAGGTTAAAAGCCTTCTCAGATGACAGCACTCTGTATTTCCAGTATCTCTCCTGTGGTCATTGTAATTCTCCTCAGATGCTGTCAAGGAATTGGCTAATGCTCATTGTTTACCGGGCAAATATTTTCATTAAAAAAAACGATTGAAAAGTGAAACATTCAAACAATTTATGTAGCTCTTGACATGGGATAGAATTAAGTAACACCTAAGGTGATCCAAGAATGATGTCTTCTTCTCTGGTATCTTTTCATGTTTTTTCCTCAAGCAGAGATTGGGCTCAGGCCTGGAAGACAGTTTGTATAGGAAGATTTTATATGATTAAGTGGAAATAAATTATTTCCACATGAAGGATTCAAGTTGTGTTGATTTTATTCTTCTCCAGCCTCTTGAATTATAAATTATAAATTTTATTATTTTCTGTGATTCAATAACTACTTGTCTTTTTTGAAAAACTGGAACATTGTTGGATAATTACCATAATACTTTCTGCAGAAGAATGGATACTATGGTATGTATATGGATAGATTTCCATTTACATTTGGTGTAGGTTTGTCTTTCAGGAACCCATTTTATGCTTTGCTGCCTTTAAAGGTCCAGCAAAGCCTGGAATCCCATATGCCCCTCCCCGCCCCCCAGACATCCTCACTTCACTTGCTTCTCAGGAATAGAAAATTTCTGCTCTGAAATACTTAAGATAGTAACTTTTCCTGTCTCATCCGTTGACTCTGAGCCAAAGGATTCTATCTAAATTCTTTTCCCATACTTGTAGCATTTAGAATGATGCCCTTAAGCATCACGTCCAGTTTGTAGGTTCGATGTTTATGAAGAAATCAGCCACCATGGGTGTTTCTCTTTTCACAGGATGACATCTGATGGATAATTTTATCAGTTACCCAGGGATTTGCCTCTGTGAGCCTAGAACTGTAGTTTTGTGCCTTCCATACAACTGTGTGTCTACAGCCACGTGAAGCCATGGGTTCCCCCAGGTAGCGATTCTTTGCTCTTCCGTCTGCTGGCCTCAGCCCAGCTATAAAATGACCTTCCTGACGACTCCAGGCCTTTATCCCCACTCTCGACCCTGACCTCCTCTCCTACCTATTATCCTTGAAGTGGGCTGCTGAACCTCCGTTATCTGTGACACAATGCACAACGTATCACCAGCACAGTGATTGCCATTTCCACCCTCCACCTATAGTATTATTTGCTTAATAGTTGCCTTTAAATCGTTAAGCTTTGACTTCGTGTGTTTACTTATGTAAGCAAGTTTATACCACTAGCATGCATTTAGAAATCTATACTATTGAACCATCCATACAAAGTAAATACAAAAATTAATAGAAGGGAGAAGAAGTGTTACAGAAATTCTTAGGGCTTACTGTGTGTCCTGGGATCTGGCTTAGCTCATATGGGTTTACAACAGCTCCTCACTGATTCCTTCAGTGAGCATTTGTTGGGAGCCCACCGTGTGCCACATACTATAAATAAGGTGAAAGCAAAGATAAGGTCTGTGGTCTATGGAGCTTATGACCTGTTGAGGGAGAGAAACAAAATAGATGAATGTCTATCTGCCCCCATCAGAAAATATGTAGTGCCTTAAAAAATAGGATACGAGGATAAAGAATGAGTATTCCATAGGTGCCATTATTATGCTTCTCTGCAGCTGAGGAAAGTAAAGATGAAGAATCTTAAGTAATCCACTCACAGTCATACGAGTAGTGAACAGTGGAGCCAGCCCTCCTCCAACTAGCCGGTGTGTGGACATGGGCATCCCATTCACTGAGAGAATCACATATTGCTCTCATTGTCTTTGCCTAAATACGTTCTTGATCTTATCTCATTTTCTGGAATAAACCAAAATTACTAAAATAAATATTTGGAAAACTTTGCATTGCCTTTCTTTCTTCTTCAACCTCTCATGTGTTTGTCTTTTTTTCCAGCTAAGCAAGAAAAATAGCAGTCCTCATAAAATAATGCATTCCAAAAGGGAGATTTTTGTGGGATATGCAAGCAAATAAAGGAATCACACATTTCAGCGGGATGAATGCAAGGGCTAGGTATTGAAGTTATGAATAATGAAGTTTGTGATGCTATAGAATAGCATCCTTTTAGCTTTTCATCATTAGCTTTGGGAAATAATGGCTACTCTTTGTGTTGTAAATGATGACATCCTTCAAGTGAGCAAATCCACCCTTTCAAGATACAGTTAAGTTCAAGATCCTAATGCAACAATTAAACCAGGTTATGTGGAAGCATCATTCAGGATAGCCAAGGTACTTTAGCCATGGTATGAAATATTTTTAAGTTTGAGGACAGAGCCCTCTTCTGGCAAATAGAAGTTCTATCTATCTATCTATCTATCTATCTATCCATCCATCCATCCATCCATCCATCCATCCTTACTAGGTTTCCTGTGTTCTATTTAAATGGAAATGTGATACAAAACTTGTCCTGGAAATCATAGTTTTAAAAATTTCAACTTGGGTATGGAACGTAAATTATCACAGTGTTTAAGGTCTCTCCTAAAATCTCCTAAATTCCTCTCTAAGACATAAGTGTACTATGTAACACACTCTTAAAAAACAGACAAAGGTGAGTCTACGTCGGGGGGTCTTACTATGAAATTGGTTGCTTATAAATATTTCCAGCATTGGTGAAATATGTTTTTTTATCCCTAACTAATTTTGAAAATGTCTTAAGGATTGTGCTTGCTTATCAGGACATGGCTGTTTAGCGAGCTGGCTTCCTGAGAAAAGGAACGTGGGGCTTACTTTGTATCATCTTATCTTCCACTGAAGCCTCTTATCCTCTCTCCCTGTCACTGAAACCTAATACGCACACAGGCTGAAGGAGGCTTCTTCCTGGGCTCCTTTCATTTGCCCCTTTGCATAATGGCTTTGCCTGGAGCTCTTTCCGTGAAGAGACTTTTCATGGTGGTTTCATCACCAAAATAACATTTCCATGCTCTTCCCAGTGTTGAATGGATATCGAGACTGAACATGTGAAGAAATCAAATTTCAATTCTGGGCTTGCATTCAAATCAATTTACTTTAAGCCAAACACAAGCTGAATCTGATGTTCATTTTCACAAGTAATTGTTGAAAATCAAAATTTGGGCAGATTGCCTTAGAAATTGTATTTATTTAAATAGAGTAATAGCATCAGGCTCCCATCATGTGATTCACCCCAACCCCGAATTTAAAAGAGAAAGTAAGCACAGATATATCTCCTCTTGCACATAAAGGCAGTGATCTACACGGAGACAGCATTAAAGCTTTTGGTTTATGCAGTTTTTAGGAAAGTATCTACAAAACTTTTTAAGTTGGGACATGAGCTATCTCTGAAAGGCACATCCAGTTCTTAGCACAGATATAGCAAAGGCATTACATAGTCTTAAATATCCATCCCTCTGTGACCCACTTGCTGTGCCTAATAATAATATGGAAATTTAGATTTTTAAAAGAAGGACGTTTTGTGAAGCAAGCTGCCTAAATGGTGACCATTTCTCAGACTAGCCTCTAAATGGGTGTGTGGCTATCCCCATCTAGTGGTCTTGTATGGAGACAAGCGAGAGGAGCCAAACAGAAAAGTTTCCGTTATCCAGTTAGGAGTAGCTCTCTTTCATTATGATTTCCTAAGATGAATTGTTAGCTCAGACGAAATACTGCAAATGCAGTTTCTTTCTCTTTTTCTAAATTAAAGTGTAAAAGGTACATTCTTTCCAAAAGTAAATGAGACTTTAAGTAATCCAAGATGGATTTAATAAAATTTCTTTCTAATAGTACTACATTTTATTATTTGTTATTTTCTTGTGTCACTTCCTGTGTGACATCTTCCTGATTTCTTCCAGCACAGTTAGTTGTTTCTTGCTCTTGGCTGTCACTGTATGTGATTTCTCTGGGGGTAACATGCCGGGGAGAATACCCTGAGCTTAGGAGCGCCTGGGTCTGGGTTATAATGCCTGTTCTCAGCTGTGTGACCATAGGCAAGGCACATGACTTCTCTGAACTTCAGCTACTTTGTTACATTGATGAAGACATGACCTTATCCACTGTGATAGGTTGTTGTGAATATGGCAAGGGGTTGTGTGAGTTTGGGAGGGGCTCCGTGAAAATTGCCGTTTGTGGTAAACCTATTTTTGCAGTGACTTTTGCATTAACTTTCACTAAAGGACTAAGACATCAGTATTTGTAGGGATTTCCCCCCAAATCAGCTGTGAATTCCTTGAGGGAAGAAGCTACTTTAGTTGTCTTTGTATCCTAGGTGAACCGTAACAGGCCTGGCACAGGGTAGATGCTTGTCGAATGAATGCATCTGGGTCCATCTTGCAAAGTAGGAGGTGGTTTCCAGTGGTTGGTGCTGGGTTGAGCCTCCTTTATATTCCTCACAGTTCCTAGCACAGAGCTTTGAGTAGTTAACTAGCACATGAATGGTATGTCTTTGATTGGCAGAGTAAAAATTGTGCACCATCCACACTGTCATTCAGTTAATTAACTGATTCCCACTTCAGCCTGTATTCAACAGCACTCTGGGTTTTTTTTTTTTTTTTTTTTTTTTTTTAATTCTCCATTTCAAATAAAATTTCATCTCCTTGTTTATATAGCCAATTGCTTAATCATCACTAATAGCAATACTCTTTTTTTTTTTTAAGATTTTATTTATTTATTTGACAGGCAGAGATCACAAGTAGGCAGAGAGGAAGGCAGAGAGAGAGGAGGAAGCAGGCTCCCTGCGGAGCAGAGAGCCTGATGCGGGGCTGGATCCCAGGACCCTGGGATCATTACCTGAGCAGAAGGCAGAGGCTTTAACCCACTGAGCCACTCAGGCGCCCCCACTAATAGCAATACTCTTAAATGGATTCGAAATTCATCAGTGAAAACTAATGCAGGGTTGTTGTTGTTATTGGGTTTTGTATTTTTTGTTTTTGTTTTATTTTGTTTCGTATGCTTTAGTTCCCAAGTTTTGAATTGTCCAGTGTGGTTTCGTTGCAAAAGGGTGAATGTCTCTGGGTAGAAATTGGACTGACAAGACCTACTGTTGAGTTCTGGGGCTTGAGTCTAAATGTCTTTTGGGAAATGTATTGATGGCCCACTTCAAACCCATAGATTTGTTTTCTCCTTTGTTCATTTGCTGTCTCACCTCGAGGATGAGCCAGGCGCTGAAGTTCATTCCCATGGCACAGTTGATGAAGGACTCCCTCCCCGTCTTTGAAGGTGGAATTGTAACCTCCAGTATAAAAATGAGGAGGTGAGGGAATTGTGTAGAAGTCTGTTGCCCAGTTCAGGGGATTGTCAGCAGCAGAAACCCTACCTTCTGTCAGTCTGCATGTCGTACTGAACAGCTGTGATGCCACTCCACAGGGACACCTCGTCATTACTCATTTCTTCTCTGTCACTTTAAAAGATGTACTTTTCAGACTTGCTTAGGGCTCCTCAGGCTTGGCTCTAGTTATTTACCGGGTCTGTGGGAAATGGGTACTATAAACTCAGGGTTGAGCCTTTAATATTTTGGACTTGGAATTCTTTTGGAAATAGTTTGGTGTATCAGGCCATAAAGACGCAGGACACAAGTGCCTTATGTGTTAGACACCTACGAATGAGTCGCCTCACCAAAGCATGGAGTCTAAGCAATGGATTTGCTGAGGTTTCGAAGTTGTAATGAAAATGTGCTCTGTTAAAAAGAAATTGGGAAGCTAAAAGTTAGCTGTAGTGCCGAACGTAATGTTAATCTTTAACCTTCAATTCTGGGATCAGGCTTTTTAAATTCCAACACTGCTACTTCTCAACATGGACAGTTGCTTAACATCCCGTATCTCATCTCTCGGAAATGATTGGAGTACCTGCATTCTAAAGCCTTGTTCCCTGAGAGTAGAACTTCGCATGAATGGGCATTCAGTATCATCCATACTGTAGTAATAATTCCTATTTGCATTGATAGCCATAGTACTTTCCTTAGTTTTATGGACATGATTGGTTTGACCACACTGAATGTCCAGTAAGATGACTTCTTGTCTCCCCACCCTTCCATCAAGAGTCTTTCACTGAATTCCTGTATTGCCCAAGATGGTTGCCACTGGAGAGGAGGAAAGACTGAGGCAGAGGCCATGGGGTTGATGAGACAACCTGCCATATTCAACAGCCCTTGGGATTTTCAAGGAATCCTCCTAGAAGGCTGACATTTTCATGAGGTCAGAGGCCCTGTCACTACAGGTGAGAGTTCCAGCTATAGAAATGTTGTGAGGTGTTAGGTGTTAGTTACTATGTGTTAGGCGAGGATAACTCCCATTAATAGTGGCATATATCATACCGAGCACATACTAAATGATTTAGAACATTACTTTGTTTAATAGAGCTAACACTTGTATGAAGAGATGATTATGCATTGATGAGATGGTGGGTTTGGGGAGCTTATGTAAATTGCCCAAATTCACACGATGATACATATCAAAGACAAAACTTCAGACTTATTTATTATCTCAAATCTGTAAAATGTTTGAAAATAAATCCCCTTGCTCATGAGACACTATGATGTATGGAGAAGGGTTCTGAATGGGTAGAATAAGAGAGTACTCTGCGCTTACCATGTCTGAATGCTCATTTAACGCTCACAGGAACTTATTATTATTATTATCCACATTACACGGATGGGGAAACCCAAGCACAGAGGGTGAAATGGCTTCACTCAGGTTATGTGGATAGCGAGAGGTGCACCAAGATCAAAGCCCAGTCTGGCTCAATAGTCTTCATCATGGTGGTGACCACATCAAAGACCTGGGTTCCAGTCTTAACAGGGGCACTTAACGAGGCAGTTGCTGGCCAATCCACTTAATAAAGCCAAGTCTTAGTTTCCTCTTTTGGAAATTAGTGACGATATTTGTTCTATACTCTTTAGAAGCTGTCTATAAGAAAGAAGACACATTTGTTCCATGTTTTCTAAATTTACAAGGCATTATGAAATATGACCATTTATTACTATTATTCTTAGTTCTTTGCAGTGTACAAATTGATGTAATATACATAAAAATACATGTTTACAGAGCTAACCTATTATTTTTTCTATGATACCTCACTAAATAAGTAAAAAACATACAAATAAATATTTAAAATAGAGGCCTCTTCTTTGTTTTAAGCATCGAGGTGGGCAAAAAAGTATACAGTGAATTTGGTCTTCTTAAAATGTATGGAGAATAATTTTAGTAATAGATGAGAAGCTTCAAAATGAAGGTAAAGTTTCATATACACACTTATAAGACCGTCAGAGCTACAATCTGTTTTTGTCAAGGAAAATTATGTTTTTAGTGCTTTTTAGTTTTAGTCTTCATGCTGACCAAATGTTTTGTTATTCTTTGTCAATTCTCCCTGGAACGGAGTTGTCTCAGGGCACCTAAAGATGGATTTGATACTGGCTGTGCATTTTCTGCTCTGAATTGCATGATATATGTGGCAATTAATTTATTGCAAAGTTAGAAACAAAAAGAGAGTAAAAGACAGGAATGCATTGAAGTCGGTGCTAGATTCCCCAGTCCCATGCTCTGTTCTGCCTTTGGCCTGAGTGATGTAATGACCCGGGACAAACCAGAGAAGTATTTGCAGAGATACAGAGAATTTTCCAGTATTTATTATTATGATCTATTGAGGTGTGCAGCTAATGTCCAGAGCAGGAATGCCTTATCCCCAGTTTAGTGAAAGGATCTTGTGTGTGAGGTACTCTCACTGTTTGTGGTCCTGAACACAGGGGTCAAAGCCAAGCCTTCAGTTCATTTGGATATTCCTTATGCTTATGATATTTCCTCTCTCAAGGCACTCTGTACTAGTCACCCCCCCTTCATTTCAGAGGGTTTTCTTAAACCTCATAAACTCTATTGGGTGACAGCGACATGAAGATGAAATATTTTGTGGTTTTTAGCCTGAGGAAGGCAGGAGGAAGGAATAAGGCAAAGAAGGAAGGAACGGAGACTAAGATTTTAAGGAACACCTGCTAGGCAACAGATGGGGACTGGGATTGCTTAATGCATGAATCCTTTTATCCTTATAAGAACCTGCAAGGTAGATGTCATAATCCATTTTGTGCAGATGTGGAAATTCAAATGATTAAGTTTGTCACTCTTAGAGTTGCTTGATTATCCTATATCATCTTTGATGTCTCAGTTTGCAGTTATGTCATGTCCTGACCATCCAGACAAGCTTAATCTGAGCACTGTTGGTTACAACTAATAGAAACCCATTTTTAATTTTTTTTAGATTTTTATATATTTGAGAGAGAGACCATGTGTGTGTGAGAAAAAGAGAGAGAGAGAGAGAGCATGTGTTTGTGTGTGTGAAAGAGAGGGAGAGAGAACGCATATGAGCAGGGGGAGGGGCAGAGGGAGAACCAGACTCCCCTCCCTGCTGAGCAGGGAATCCCATGCAGGGCTCCTTCCAAGGACCCCTGGACCATGACCTGAGCTGAAGGCAGACGTTTAACCCACTGAGCCACAGCACAGGTACCCCTAGAAACACATTTCTAACTGGCTTAAGAGAAAGAGATATTACTGATGCTACTGCTTCATATGTTAAGAAAGCCCAGGGTTGGGGTAGCCTGGGTGGCTCAGTGGGTTAAAGCCTCTGCCTTCGGCTCAGGTCATGATCCCAGAGTCCTGGGATCGAGCCCTGCATCAGGCTGTCTGGGAGCCTGCTTCCCCCTCTCTCTCTGCCTGCCTCTCTGCCTATTTGTGATCTCTGTCTGTCAAATAAATACATTTAAAAAAAAAAAGAAAAGAAAAAAGGAAGGCCAGGGTTCGAGCCGGCCCCTGACCCCCATGGCTCTCCTGAACTCAGTCTCTCAAGCCTTGCTTTTTTGCTTTGGCATCATTGTGCAGATATGGTAATGGAAGAAGAACTTAACTATAGACAGTTCTAGGCTTCAGTCATCTCAATTTAACAAGCCAAAAAGAAAATGGGAACCCCAGAAATATTTTGTGTCTCTCCCCACAAGCAGAATTTACATAGCTTCCTTTTGAACTCAGCCTCAGCAGATGACTTGCTTTGACTGAAGTAAGGTGTTTCTCCTGTGTATGGTTCATGATTTTTTTTTTTTTTTAAACTCTCCGCTGGGATCAGGGAAGCATAAGCCAGCTGGAACGTCTGCCATGAGGGTTCCTGAGGGACTGCAGTGAGCAGAGACTCCATGTTGACTTGTGATGGAGGTGTCATGTGAGGGAAAACTAGATTTGGCTGCTTTAAGCTGCTGTGATTCTCTGGTTGGTTGTTACCAGAACATAACTGAGCCTTCCCTGACTGTTAGAAGACTAGGGAAGGGTGCTGGTCAATGCAGCTCAGGTCTTATGCCTGTACTTTATGTGTTGACTGTGAGCAGGTATGTGTTATACTGTGAGTAACCAAGCCGAGTCAGGATACAAATACTTTGGCCAGATTTGGGATACTGTAATTGGCCCAGCACATTACTGAGTGGGGAGAGACGGTTCCCAGTGGAGATGATGGTATACAGGTGAATGTCTACCAAAAATAGAAACCCTAGATATTCTAACTGGCACCAGATTTTTTTTATTAGAGTTTGTATAGTTGAGTTTATATTTGAGATTATTGTATTAATATCTTCTTCCTCTACCAGAATATCAGCTCTAGGAAGACAGGTCTGCAATTATATGCCCAATGCTTAGCATGATGCCTGGTGCAGAATCAACATTCAATATTGAATGAATAAATAAGAAAAAAATACACAATTAGTGGTTAATGGAAAAAATGCAAATTTCCTTTCAGATTTGAAAGTATGGTACCTCTCTAATACAGTTTCAGCTCAGTTTAACTCTTTAGATCCTCAACTTCTCCTTTGTAAAACTGGGTTAGTAACAGCTTCTTCATAGAGTTGTGAGAAATAAATGACATAGAGCTCTTAGTATAGTGCATGGAAAATACTTAGTTTTCCCACAGGAACATAAATGAGGAAGCATCTAACTCTAAATAGTGAGGCCAGGCTTCCTACAAGTGAAGAGGTTTTAGTTGGTGGTTGACAAACTAGAGTGAAGTGGTAGAGGAGGGTATGGTGCAGAAAGAGGAACTAATTTGTGTGTGTATGTATGTATACATATACACATGTATACATGTATAGGTATATATAATAGCATCGATAAACATTTCCTGATTGGGGGGATTAGTCGTTTGGTAAGGTTGACATTTGGAGGTGAGTAGGGAGTGGTGAACGATGAGGCTGAATTCTTCTGCAGCCAGAAAAGGAATGTAGAAGTCATCTCTCTCTCTCTCTCTGTGTATGTGTGTGTGTGTGTATATATATATGTATGTATATATATATGTATATGTATGTATGTATATATATGTATATGTATGTATGTTATATATCTAGGAAGAGTGGTCATTAACTTGTTTCATTTACTTCCACTTGACAATGTGACTTTCCAAATTCTGAGGCTAGAGGCATAACCCCTGTTCCCCTGGCCATTGTTGGCTACATGTGGTACTCTTTGTTAGAGGCTGGCATGGTGATTGTCAATCCTGGTTTTAAATATCTCAAGCTAGAAGGGCTCCTGCCTGGCTCAGTTGGTTAAGCGACTGCCTTCTGCTCAGGTCATCATCCCAGCATCCTGGGATCAAGCCTCACATCGGTTCCCTGCCCAGGAGGGAGTCTGCTTCTCTCTCTGCCCACTCGTGCTCTCTCTCTCTCCCAAATAAATGAAACAAAATTAAAAAAAAATCTCAGGCTGGAGAGAAAAAATAATAACACAGTGCCCGGACACACCACCTATAGCAATTGAATGAAACTGTTTGCAGGAACCCACTAGTGTGGTTCTACTAGATAGATCAGGTGATAAGTGTTGGTGAAAATGAAGGGCAACTGGAACCTCACCCTTACACTGCTGCGGGTGGTATAGTCACTTTGGAAAACAGTCTTGCTATTCCTAGAAAGGCTAAATGTGGAATTACCATATAACTCAGAGACTTCAATCCTAGGCATGTATTTGAGAGAAATGAAGCCATATATTCACACAAAAACTCATGCATGAATAGTGATGGCAATATTACTCATCATAGCCCCAAAGTGGAAATAACCCAATGTCTATGAATGTTTATGAATGGATAAATAAAATGTGGTGTATCCATATAATTGAATATTCTTTGGCAATAAAAAAGGAATGCATTTATGATTTATTCTACAACTTGGATGAGCCTTGTGCTAAGTAAAGGAATCTAGACACAAAAGGCTACATATTGTTTGATTCCATGTGTTTGAAGTATCCAAAACAAACAAATCCATAGAGATAGAAAGTAGATTAGCGCTTACTTGCTTACTTAGAGCTTGAAAATGGGAGGGTTGGGGATAATACCTAATTGTTATGGGGGATTTTTTTTGAGTGATAAAAATATTCCAAAATTGATTGTGGTGAGGGTCACACAGTCCTGTGAATATACTAAAACCCAATGAATTGGACACATTAAAATGGTTGAATTTCATGGCATAGGAACTATATTTCAGTAAAACTGTTACCAATAGCAATGCTCTCTGAATAAGTGCTCTGAGCATTAGTAGTTTTTTCTTTTTTCTTTTTTTTTTTTCGATTTTATTTTACTTCTTTTCAGTGTTCCAGCATTCATTGTTTATGCACCACACCCAGTGCTCCATGCAATACATGCCCTCCTTAATACCCACCACCAGGCTCATCCAACCCCCGACCCCCTTCTCCTCCAAAACCCTCAGTTTGTATCTCAGAGTCCACAGTCTCTCATGGTTCGTCTCCCCCTTTGATTTTCCCCAACTCACTTCACCTCTCCATCTCCCAATGTCCTCTGTGTTATTCCTTATGCTCCACAAGTAAGTGAAACCATATGATAATTGACTCTCTCTGCTTGACTTATTTCACTCAGCATAATCTCCTCCAGTCCTGTACCTGTTGACACAAGAGTTGGGTCTTCATCCTTTCTGATGGAGGCATTGTATATATGGACCATTGTATATATGGACCATATCTTCTTTATCCATTCATCTGTTGAAGGGCATCTCCGTTCTTTCCAGTTTGGTGACTGTGGTCAAAAGCACTCCAACTGATTGTGATTCACAGTAAGAATTGAACACAGTGAGTTTATGTGGACCAAATTAATCCATCTCCATTGTTGTATGTACATATAGTTTAAATAACCTGTTTTTTGGGAGGGGTGGAGTGGGAGGGGGGCAGTCTGTAATAGATCTTTATAGTACCAGGACAATTTTATTTGTGCTTTACATTCAGCTGATTTAGCTTAAAAGACGATTTGGATGCAAGAAATGACACTTGCTCACAAAGGGTTTGGAAATATTAAATTAACATCAATTCAACATTGACTCTGATCAGATTTACTCTGGTAAAGAGTAAAAAAGACACTAAATTTAGGACACAATCATGATAAGATAAATGAAAATGCTGCTGTGGGAAGGAGCCAGCCGTTGTCCTCTTTGATGATAAATTCTCAATTTCTATTTGATGTAGTTGGATTTCCATCGGATTGTTCCAAATGAAAATGTATCTTTGGGGATAAAGTGTTTGGCTTAATGGTTACATTCTTGAGGTTTTTGACATCTACTTCTAATTTGTGTTTCACATTCAAAATGCATCATTTTGTGTGATTTTAAGAAGACATCCTATGCAGATATAGCTGTGTTGGGCAGGTTGACCCCTTAGAATATGGGTTAGTCAGAGACACCACTGACCTTCACAGCATTTTTAAAAATAATTCTTAGTTTTTATTTAAAATATAAACATTTATTTTTCAAAATCAGCAAATTTTCTGTTCAGTGTAGGAATAATTTCTGTGGGCACAGAAGTTTTTGTTTGGTTATTTGAAAGGTTTTGAAGTTGCTGTTACACATATAATGGTGGGGCAGAGAATTTGTTGGAGTCATGGTATGTTAATTTTTTATAAGATTTTATTCATTTGAGAGAAAGAGAGAGAAAGCAAAAGCAGGGGGCGGGGCAGAGGGATAAGCAGATTCCCCGATGAGCAGGGAGCCCAAGATGGGGCTCGATCCCAGGACCCTGAGATCCCGACCTGAGCTGAAGTCAGACACTTAACTACCTGAGACATCCAGGCACCCCTAGTGGTTTTTTTTTTTTTTTATGCATGTAGAGGTTTGGCTAAATAAATCTCTCTACAAAGTTTGTTATGAAAAGCAGCAGCCCCTTCTCCCAGTGCTTTCAACATACTGTTTCTTTGGTCACATGATGTGATTATGCTGTGACTTCTTGATCTTTTGGTCTTGAGTGTTATCTCTTGATTTACCCTCATGGAAGATGGGGATTTAGCTCTTTACCTACTCCTCCAATATGAACATTTCATATGCATATTTTCATCTTTTCATTGTTTTGGATTAATAAATCTTCAGTGTTTGTTTATATTATTATGGCTGTAAACACTAATGTCTGAAGGCTTATACAATTATGCTTATGTTTCCTGCTTTTTATATCCTTTTATTTGGAGATGATGGCTCTTCCTTTTTTTGCTTGGTTTATTCTTAAATTTATTATTAATTTATCTTTAAACTCTCTGCCAGTTTTCTAACAACCCTTTCAATGTGATTGAACACTTTTTTTTTTTAAATCAATTTCACCTTTTTGGAGATACTTCCCAAAGAACTTTTCATTCACATTTATTCATATTCAGTCCTGTTGTAAAGATTGGTCCTGAATTTTCCTTTGCCTTGATCTTGTGTTGGATTCCCTATTTCTTGGCTCTTTCTTCCTTTTTTTTAAAGTTCTTACTGTAGTTGTTTTACTCTTTTAATTTGAATCAATTATAATTTAACAGGAAGTTGCAAAGATAGGGCTTAGAGGACCTTGTGTACCCTTCACTACTTCCCCAAGTTACATCTTCTGTAACTTCAGGGAAATATCAAAACCAGGAAACTGACACTGTTATAATGTGTACTTAGAATTCTGCATCATCTTATCATGGGTGTGATTGATGTAACGGCCACCACAATGAAGATGCCTAATGATCGGATCCCAACAAAAATCTTCACTTCTATACTCCTGTACAGCTCCATCTCTTCTGCCATCCTTCCTTCTTGGCAACCACTGATCTGTTGTCCATTTTGGTAATTTTGCCATTTTGAAAATGTGATATAAATGGAATCATACCATATATAAGATTGGCTTTTTTCAATCTGCGA
This sequence comes from Lutra lutra, assembly GCF_902655055.1. Taxonomy (NCBI): domain Eukaryota; kingdom Metazoa; phylum Chordata; class Mammalia; order Carnivora; family Mustelidae; genus Lutra; species Lutra lutra. The sequence continues at coordinate 158,382,186 of NC_062279.1, read as the reverse complement.
CGTTTCCCTGAGATGCATACAAGCTGCTGTTTTTGTCAGTAGTTTGTCCTTTTTTATCCCGGAATTGTGTTCTGTGGTAGGGATGTACTACAGTTCACTCATTTATCATAGGACATTTTCTTTTTTTCCAAGTTTTTGACTATTACAAATAAGGGTGCTATGAGCATCAGTATACAGATTTTAATGTAAACATAACTTTCCATTTATTTGGTATAAATGCAGGCCCTTGGGTGGCTTGGTCACTTAGGTGTCTACCTTCAGCTAGGGTCATGATCCTGGGGTCCTGAGATCGAGTCCTATGTCAGGCTCCCTGCTCATTGGAGAGTCAGCTTCTTCCTCTTCCTCTGCCCCTCCCCCCACTTGCATGTGCTTTCTCTCTCTTAAATAAATAAATAATAAAATTTTAAATATAAATATTTGATTGCTGGGTATTTGATAAGTATATGCTTAATTTCTTTTTCTTTTTTTTTTTTTTTGTTTTTGTGAGAGGGAGAGAGAGGGAGAGAGTGAGCATGTGAGGGGGGAGGGGGAGGAGAGAGAAAGAGAGAATTTTAAGCAGGCTCCACATCCAGAGTGACAGAGAAAGTAGGGTAAGATGTCTTTTCTCCTGTTTCAAGATTGGAAGTGGGGGTTATTTTTCAAAAGTTGAATTGTGATAGGTCTTCATAGGTATGTCTTTGGGTTTCTCCTTTTGCGACCCTCACATGGCTTCTTGAATCCATAGAGTTTATTTCTTGCCAAATTTGCGAAGTTCAGCCATTACTTCTTCAAATACTTTTTAATCCTGTCCTCTTTCTCCTCTCCTGCTGTGATTGTTATCACGTAAATATTAGATCTTCTGTTAGACTCCATGTAAGTCTGAGCTCTGTTCATTTGTTAGCCTATTTTCATTTTGTTTGGACTGTTCATTTCTGTTGCTCTGTCTTCAAGTTCTCTGATGATTTGCTTTGTCATATTAGCTCTGCTGTTGATCCCATTCATTTATTTCTAAATTACAGTATACATTCTTTTTAAATATGTGTTCTAAATCAGTATGCTAATTTTTAAATATCTTGTTTCTTTGCTGATATGTTCAGTTTCTTTGCTGAAATTTTCTATCTTCGGTTTGTTTCAAGCATGTGTATAATTGTTCATCAGAGATTCTTGCATATCTGACATCTCAGTGTTGAACTCTGCTGACAGTTTTCATTCAAGATTACATATTGATTGAAATCTGGGTTTTCGGGGCATGATGTTATGAGACCCTGGATCTTCCTTAAATGTTGTGTCTTAGCAGACCTTTTTGGACACTTTATCTGTGGATGAAGGGGGGAATTTTTTTTTTTTCCTCTGAGATGTTCAGCAGGAGTGTCTAAAAGTTCTTGTCCTCTTAGCCTTCCCCTTCTCTGTTCATTTAGCTATAGAGAGCAAGATTTTCTTGGGACTTGTATTTGTGTTCTTTAGTCATTTCTGGGTTTGCTTCTCTATCATTCAGTCTGGGATATTCAAGGCAGAAAGAAAACCCAAGGAATTCCCCACAGTGTCATTTTTTGGATCCTTAGTTTCCTAGTTAGTCTGTCTTTTTCTTTCCACATTTCAGAATCTCCTTATGTTTGTTATACTAAAGTCCAGAGTTCTTAGTTATGCCTAGCAGAAAGAAGAACGAAATGGGTATCTAATTTGTCTTTCTGGGAGTGGAGTCTTCTTTTGAGGACATTAATGAAGGAGTTTCACCAGTTCGTGTCTGTGAAAGGGTGCATGGGACTTAGTATTGCCAATTTTTAGACTTTCTACCTTCTCATTTTCTGATATTCTGAATGTTTATAGGATTTAAAAACAAATACACTGAAAAATTAAGCTTTGCTTTAGGACCTTTCATTTGCATGGGTCACTTTTAAGACCCTTATGTCTAATTTTGCATTTATAATTTTGAATTATTTTTCTTAAAGAGAACATTTCCAAATTATGTAAGCCTCTGAGGCTCATAAAGCCTTGATTTCCCCCCCCCCCCCGGCTTATATAGAAATCCTGTTCCTTAGAAATGTAAAGGGATTTCAAATTCTCTATTTTATACCTTTAGTGAAGTTCATTTGTGTTCTGATGCTTGGCTGTTTGTGTTCAACAGTATTTTCCCCCATGTCTCAGGATTTTCTTTCATTTCCTATGTTTTGATATTTCATGACCATATTTCTCAGTGGAGGTCTAATTTCATCATTTTGTAGTACTTTGCTGTGCTTTCAGTCTAGGACTTTATATGCTTTATTATATCTTGGGAAGTCCTGTTGAATTATTTCTTATTTATTTTCCTCTTTTACTCCCTATTTTCTGGAATTCCTAATCATATATCATATCTCTTGGTCCTGTCCTTTAGTTTTCTTATCTTTCTTTGTATCCTATTCATCATGTAGTTGTACTCTGTTCACTTCCAAAGAAATTTCTTCAGTTCTGTCTTCTAAAACTTCTACTGAGTTTTTCTTCTATTTTCATAGTAATAATTTTATTGAATTTTCTCTTATGATTGTCCTTTTTTTATAGTATCATGTTGTTTAAAAAATTCTCTTATTTCATGAGGATTTTTGTAGATTTCATCTCTGCATGATTTCTATTTGAGAGTGGGCCACTAAATAACAAATCAGAAGCTCTGGGCCTGTGAGGAGGGAGGAAAGGAGATTAAAGACTCTGAGTTTCACTGTAGAGGGAATATGGCTGAGTTATTTAATTGGTAAACCCCAAGAAGAGCCCCATTTTTGGCCTTTTCTCTTGGGGTTATGCCATGGGTTCGATAATATCTCCTCAAACTTCAGCATACCTGAAACTTCCGAATATTAACCTTATTTGAGAGGAGTGTCCTGGCAGATATATTTAAGATAAGGGTAGAGATGAGGTCCTTATGGATTAGGGTGGGTCCTAAATTCTATGAGATCATCTTTATGAGACAGAAAAGGAGAAGACATAGAGACATAAACAGAAGAAAAGAACATGTGAAGATAGAGGCAAGGGTGAGAGCAACCGCTAGCTAAGGAACATCAAGGATTGTGAATGACTAGCTTTAAAAAGTGTGGGATGGATTCTCCCTTCAGAGTCTTCTGAAGGAACCAACCCTGCCCGCTTCTTTTTTTTTATTTTTCCAAGATTTTATTTATTTATTTGACAGAGAGAGATCACAAGTAGACAGAGAGGCAGGCAGAGAGAGGGAGAAGCAGACTCCCCACAGAGCGGGGAGCCTGATGCAGGACTTGATCCCAGGACCCTGAGATCATGACCTGAGCCGAAGACAGAGTCTTAACCCACTGAGCCACCCAGGCGCCCCCTCTGCCCACTTCTTAATTTTGGACTTCTGGTCTCCCAGACTGTGAGAGAATACATTTCTGTTATTTTAACCCACCAGTGTGTGGTGAGGTGTTACAGTGGTCCTAGGAAACTCATATTGGGTGGTATGTCTCTGAGTGAGGCATCTTCCTGTCCTATGACCTCATGTTATCAAGTTGACTGTCAGCTCCTGTGGGTGGCTGGTGGGGATGCTGGGGAGTCTCAGTCTGAATGACAAACTCTTTCTCCGAATCTCTCTTCTGTTTAATATGGTACCCTCATCTCAACTGCATGTGGTTTCATCTAGTGCCAGAGTCTTCAGTTTCAAACACCCTCAGTCTTTGGCAGATGAGGTTGGTAGAGAAGATAGATTGCCCAGCTGTCAAGAGTATGAGGAAGGCCTAGTGGGGAGATCTCATTGATTGATTGATTGATTGTAGTCCCTTTTTACTGCTGTTTCTAGGTAGGGAGAGGAATTATTGAACCCTTTGGGAGTTGGGCAGGCAAATCATGTTGCACTGCTTGGTAAAGATTCCATTTCCTCAAGTGACAAAATTCAAATTCCACACATCCTCACATTTCCAGCTTGAAAAATTGCATTCTCTCCTGTTCTATGTTCACTGTCTGTACATCCTATTTAAAAACTACCATGTTTTCACTTTCATGGTTATTTGTGGAGGAAATGCCTGTATTTGGCCCACTATCTTTAACGAGAACCTCAGATTTGTTTTTATAATATTTGCTAAGTGTGCGTTTCTGCTGAAATTATTATGTCTTTCAGCAATTGTGACACGCACTTTCTGGCAGACTTCACTTTTCAGTAATATATCCCATCTTTTTATATTTATATTCTTCAGGCTTTATAGTTAATGTGGCAGCAAAACTTAGGCTCAAAGTCTTTTTATACTTTTGGAATGCTAATAGAGTTACCATCCTTGTTTGTTGTGTTTTGTGACCCTAGATAGATCTATTACATTTCAGCATTACCACTGAAGGTTTATAATAGCCTTAAAATGACCATAAATATAAAGAGGAAAGCAGAATGCTTATCAACATCTAAATATCTTTCTGGGGGAATTGCCATCTTTTGTTTTTCATCATGGGATGAATTCATGGGACAGGAAATGTGGAAGAGGCAAGCGTCAGTTTTAAAGTGGCACAGTTCTAGTGTCTGACAGAGGCATACACAAGGTAAAACACAAAACGTAATCCTCACAACTATCCTATGAAGTGGCTGTTGTTCACAACTTCTGGATTTTACAGATGAGAAAACCAAGTCAAAGACAGCTGAAGAATTGGCCCCAGGTCGTACAGCCTGTAAGTGATTGAGCTGGGGTTTGCATGTGGGTAGCCTGACGATGGGGCAGCTGACACAGAGTGAGAAGTCAAGCAGGTTGATTGCTGTTACTACTACTGCAGCTACTACTACCATATTTGAGTATATTTGGTCATATTTGCTCAGCTCCTTAAAACTTATTATTTTTACATTATGCATTTTTTGTTTGTTTGTTTTTAAAGAAAGAGTGCATACATGCACACAAGCAGGTGGGAGAGAGACAGAGGGAGAGGGAGAGAGAGAGAATCTTATGCAGGGTTCATGCCCAGCATGGAGCCCGATGCTGGGCTCAATCTCAACACCCTGAGATCATGAGCTGAGACAAAATCAAGAATCTTTTGCTTAACCAACTGAGCCACCCAGGTGCTCCTGCATTAAATTTTAGCAAAGGATACTTTAGGAGTTATGTGCAATGTGCTTCAATATTTGCTCCAAAAAATGCTGTTTTTAATATTTTGTTATGTAATCTATCTGCAGAATCTATTCTGTAAAGCAATACATGAGAGTAACTTTGAGACTTTAGTTTTGAGAAAGACAAACAGATAAAACCATGTAAACATATATCACCTTGAGGAGTTGCTGTGTGGCCTCTTTTTGGATCATAAGAGTTATAAAAATTGTGCATTTCTTGTCTGCCCTTCAACCTGGTCTCAGAGGGAGCACAGAGAACTCAGCTTGGTAAGGCCAGGACAGTTGTCCTATACTTATCTTTGAAGGGTTATGCATAATCATCATAATCAAATTACCATTTATCTTTCCCAAATGAGGGATTTTTGTCTAACCAAGATTATAGTATAAAATTACAATTTTTTTTTTTTTTTTTTAGCAAATCTACCCCCCGGTTTGACATTTAAAGAAAAACTTCAACTTTTATTAACGGATCCATTCAAATTGCTGTAACAAAATACTGTAGAGTGGGGTGTCATAAACAACATATATTTATTTCTTACAATTCTGGGGATTGGGGAAGTCCAAGATCAAAGGCACTGCCAGATTTGGTGTCTGGTGAGGATTCACTTCCTGGTTCATCGATGGCCGTCTTCTTACTGTGTCTTCATGTGGTGGAGTGGGGATGAACCTCTCTGGGGTCTATGTTTATGGGGACACTAAACCCATTCATGAAAACATCATCCTTACAACTTGATCACCATCCCAAAGTTCTGCCTCCTACCACCATCACATTGGGTGCTGGGATTTAACATGAATTTGGGGGAAGAGGCACTAACATTTAGTCTATAGTGCTTAATGAAAGAGGAAAACCATAAAAAAGTATTTATTTGTGATAAAATTATTCAAGAACAAAGAAGAAAAATGTTGAACAAATAACAACAACAAAAAAGGCCAGGAGAGTTCTGAGTTGGTAATGGATTCATTAAGATACCTGAGTGACAGAATATATATTTCCTTGCCTGTACGTTATCAGTCATTTGCTAGTAGCAGAGTTTATAATATAAATCTTGACATATAGAAGATTTTATCTGTTCATATATAAATGTGATCAGAGGTAATGTGCATTTTAGTCCTATTCATTGATGTGTTTTGTGATGTCTTTTATCCAACATTGTTTCCTAGTGTGCTGATTGTACAGTATAGTCATATTACATGTATACAAAAGATTTCCATTTTAATTCTGTTTCTTCAAAATGGTATGCTTTGTGGTGTAGGAGGGCACTTAAATGATTATTGTGTATTACTACAGTGATAATTGGTTACCGATTGCTCTTATGAGGCTGGATGAAATATTATCCAAGTGTGTCTGAGAAATATAAATTCATAGTGACTTAGAGAGTGGAGACAAATTTGAAATCATTAAGGTGAATTACTCCATCTTATATAAAAAGGAAAGGAGACTCAGGGAGGGATAAATCAGGTGATTTTTTTTGCAGGTCACAGTGTCTCTAGGGCCTCCGTTTGTGATAGTTTTCGTTCTTGTTCACTATGCTTTCTACTTCACCATGTGATCAATGCAGGAACATCCCATCATGCAAGATGCTTGTTAAAGCAAATTCTTGAAGTATGAAGTGATTGGCAACTGGCTAGTCTGTTCTCTGCCTGGTGCCCCTTCTCATTTTACTAGCCTCACAGTAATAGAACCCTGCATTTGTTTGTGGTCGAATTTTAGGGTGGGTTTTTATTTGATATTAAATATGATTTTTATTTTATGTTGATAATTGAACATAGCTTATGAGCATGAATATGGACATCTATGGAACAGAACTAGCCCATTAACAATAAGAGGTTCCTTATAATATCCTCAAAATATTTTGCACATCAGTGTCCTAATTCATGAAGGAACAGAAAAGACAGGTGCCATGATGTGATAATGATTTATAGGTTCCCCTTCCTTCTCATGCCAGGCAACTTTATGAACTTTCATAGGGAAACCATCTATATAACATTTTGTTCCACAGAAAAGGAGATGTGAACAATTTTCTTCAAGGCAAAATAATGACAAATTTCAAGAGCAGAAACAGAATTTCTAAATGTAAAACCACAGGGATGAAACATGAAGAAGACTGATATATTTGACTAAATCAGAATTTAAAATCACTACATATTAAAAATTACCATGGATGAAATCAAGTGATATGTAACAGGAGAAAATATTTGGAACAAACACAAAGCAGTGTTAGTTTTGCTAATTTTCTTCTATTATGATACAGACACTTAAACAGAAGACCTGGAATGGAAGCCTAAGGTATTTTAGAAATGAGGAAATAGAAATATCCAGTAGACATGTGAAAAGAAAATGTTCACTAATTGAATAAATACAAGTAATAATAGCATCCCAGTTTCCTTCTTGATACTACTAGAGTAGCTTTTTAAAGTACATAAAATGATATAAATATATATAAAATGATGAAGTATATAAAATAATGAATATATGGAGAGGGGTGCCTGGGTGGCCCAGTCAGTTAAGTGTCTGCCTTTGGCTCTGGTCATGATCCCAGGGTCCTGGGATTAAGCCCCGCTTTTGGCTCCCTCCTCAGCAGAGAGCTTGCTTCCCTCTTTCGCTCTGCTTTTCCCCCTGCTTGTGTATACTCTCTCTCTCTCTCTCTCTGTCAAATAAATAAATAAAATCTTAAAAAAATATGGAGAGAGCAGAGTTTTCTTAGGAGTGTGAATTGGTATAGACTTCTGGAGATAAGCTTGGTCATATATATTGAAAGACTTCATATTTTGATATTCTTTGGCTAAGGAACTATATTTCTAGCAATCTTTTATTTAAAAAAATGGAGCACAGTCCAAATTCTTAAGCCAACATATTGCTCTACAAAAAACATATATATATGTATATATTTACATATCTATAGATAACTATATATCCATAACTGGATATCTGTATATCAGTGTGTACACACATGTACACACACACACATGCATATACATATGAATATAAACAAAGTTAAGAAACCAAATGTTCAAAAACAAAATTACATATTATATGGTTAAATATATCATAGCCACAATAAGAGAATTAAATGACACAAAATTTTAAATTCTTTTTTTTTTATTTTAAAGTAATCTTTACACCCAATGTGGAGCTTGAACTCACAACCCAAGACCAGAAGTTGTATGCTTTACTGACTGAACCACCCAAGTGCTCCAAATGTCAATTTTGACAACATGTTTTAGGTGAAAAATATAAGATTAAAAGATTGTATGTTTTTGAAAGCTGTATACCAGATATTATATCTGGGAGGTGGGAATGCAGGAATTTTTTCCTTGTTTGTGTTCTTCTATATTTTAATGAACATTCATACATTTTATAATGAGAAGTATGTTACTTAATAATTTCAAATGTTCAATAGTTTCCTAAAACCTAATGGATGGGTGGAGTGCTCACTTATACATTTTAGGGCTCTACCGGCAGGTGGCAGTAGCAAACAAGAAATGTGTCATAAATGAAGGCAAGACTTGAGATTGAAATATTTTCTAATTTTTCCTAGATATGTGGGATTGTAATAATAAAGCCAGGGTGGTACTCTGTTTTTTAAGCATTCCTGTACTTAAATCAGAATTTATATTTAAAGATAAATGTACTTAGGGATCTAAAGAGATAAGATATCTGTAGAGGAATTTCTACTATTTAGAGGGAGAGCAGAATCTGTATTTTACATGCTTATTTTATTATGATTACTTGTCAACATTGAAAAAATTATTTTTGTATTTAAAAAATGAAAACCAAATTAAATATCTCAGGTTTTAGAGGCTGTCTAAATATGCCTTAAAATCAAATTATTTTACTTAGTTATTTCTATTTACTTAAATACTTAAGTAAAATACTGAAGTATTATCTTTTTAATCTCAAATTATAAATATAGAAACTCATAACAATTTTTCTTAAATCTGAGGCTTTTAGAGAAACTAAAAAATACACACTTCTGTGTAGAATTACTATTATTTTATATTCCATTTCTAATTCAATCAATGATTACATGCTTATGATGAGGGCTCCCAAAGGTTTCTTGCTTGGAGGTGTGTAGGCAGTGAATTGTGTAACTAGGATTGATTTCCTGTATGATGCCATGTCTTTCAATTTCCCTGTAGGGAACCTTGTGTGTATATATATAACAAGAGCAAATTCTTGGAAGTTTTGTCTTTTTCAGTGATCACTTTTGATTTTTTTGACCTGAACCAAGAGCTCTATACAGACTAAAACAGATTAAGTCCATGATAAATTTGCTTGCTTTGGTGCCTACAGTAAACTGGTGTTTGCTTTTATTAAATCATGAGTGTATTTCAGATCAATTTCTGAATCAAATCTCTGTTTATTTAGCTCCCTCTGTATACATTTTTTTCAATGGCAGGTGAAAAACCATGATGAATGTTTCATATATTTGAGGATATATCATTTCGTTTTGCAAAGGATAGCCAAAGGACTATCCTTTAAACTGTAGGTCAACTCTGCCAGCCCTGCTCCAAACGTTCTGTGGCTTTTCACCATTCTTAGGAGACAAATCCAGCCTTCTCCCCAGGGCATGTTAAGCCCGGTGTGATCTGGCTTCTTCCCCTGCCCTAGGGTCATCCCTCAGCTTGCTCCCTCAGTTGTGGCCACACTGGTCTCCTCCCTCTGTCGTAAAGTATACTTCCGTTGGGACGTTGGCACTTGGAGTTTTCTCCCTCATTCCCCTCCTACCTTTCCTCAGGCATCTCTCTGAGGACAGAGATTCCCTGCCTCACCCCCATCGCCTCCCCCCCAATTTGTCCATTTACTTGGCTTTATTTTTCTTTATCACAGTAGTCACCACCTGACACTTGATCCCCAAGTTTGTGTCATTGTATATTTTCAGTCTTTTTCACTAGAATGCAATCCCCAGGAGGGCAGGCTCTTTCTTTGGATCACTGTTATATCTCAGCACCCAGAATACTGCACAGTAGATGGTAGACACTCCATGACTTTTATTTACGTAAGTGAAATGAATGAATCAGTAAAACTTGCCCTTTCTGGCTGTAGGCCTCTATCCCTCAGTGGTTTACATGGGGTGAAACAAGATTTTCCTTAAAGGATACGGGACTTGCGAGTTCTTCGTATTAGCGCCACTCAGGGAAAACTTACCCTCTGTCTCTGTTCCTCACTTTTATTTTATTTATTTATTTATTTATTTATTTTTTAATTTTTTATTTTTATTTTTATTTATTTTTTTTTGTTATATCAATTTACTTCATATAAGAACAGTGGATTTCAGGCCTATGATTTCCATTTAGTATCAACAAAAACAATCTGTACAGAAAACTCAAAGGCAACCATAAAGCATTATATGTAAAATGTGCAAATATACTTTAAAATGCAAGTTATTCTATAGTATTTGCAAGGTAGAACTTTATAGTCATTAAGGAATCTACCTCATTCCAGCTAACTGAATCATTCTTTTGCATATAGAGCCAATGCAAATGCACAAGGCACAACTTAGTGTTTGCGCTAAAGTGTGTAACATACACCTTCAGATTTATTTGGAGATATTAAAATAACATACCACGTTTGTTTTTTATTATTTAATGAGACATTAGCTCATTTCTAAAGCTTCAAGATCATTACACTTGATAACATATGTGTGGCAAAGACAAACTTCCCTGGACTTAAAAGGTAAAAGACAAGACCCTTGGTAGCCTATATTAAAAAAAAAAAATTCTATTTATATATAGATGTACACACACACCCACAAGAAATTTCCCATAATTCAAAGGGAGACCATTCCTTTAGCAAAGGTTCCCATTATAGTATTTCATGACAGAATTATTTAAAAAGTATGTATTTATTTGCCATCTGTTTTGGTCAATCATGCTATAAAAAGACACCGAAATAGACAATTTTCTTCTTCAAGATGAAGACAACGCCAATTTAGAAAGTCCTTCTTTTGAGATTGCACAGTGAAAGGTATTATTTAATTAACTATAGAAGCTTGTTGCTTTTAAAGAAATTATTGAAATCTACACAAAGAAAAATGTTAGCCTATCAAAACTCAATGAGACTCGGCTAGAACACAATTCAGAATCTTTCAAGCCCAATCACAGTGCTCTTCGCTGTTTTACCGCCCATCCCTGAGAATTAAGGTTCTATCATTTAAAAATTTTTAATAAAGTAAATAAATTTTGCATTGATGAGAATTAAGAATTATTTTTCAAAATATAAAATAAGGCCTGTTACATTTTGGTTAAAAAGAAAAAAAGAAAAAGAATATAAAAAAAGAGAAATGCTCTTTGCAAATACCACCAATTCTAAATACTGGTATCTCAATCAATGTTAATCCTCTTCTGGGTAATTCCTATTTTTTTGCCATTCATTTACCACTCATTTCCTTATTATCCATTATTTTATAATTTTTGTTAATAGGAGCATTTAACTGGTAATGGAACAAAAATATGGATAAAATTAAAGGAACTCTGGAGTGAGATCGGTATTTCCCAGCGGGAAAAGAGTTTTACTGGAAATAATCTGAATGCCATCCAAGAAAGGCAAAAGTACCTATGAAAGAAAGAACACACATGGTAAATGTCTTCTTCGTTGTCTTTGGTTTAGCCTTCTTGGCCAAAATCTTCTGTAAACTTCTTTAACTTCAACAAGTCATGTTCATTGACTGTGGGTTTTGTGTTAGATAGTGACTGTAACATATCCGACATGCAAACAACTGGCTCCAAAAGTTGATCCCCAGGGACATCCATCCATGTCATTTCAATGGCACCAGAGTCACCAGGAGAACAGGGTGTTAGCAGATCATCTACTATCTTGTTGGGATCAGCTCGTGAAGGTCCGTGCACCTTTTTTTTTTTTTTTTAAAGATTATTTATTTATTTATTTGACAGATTACAAGTAGGCAGAGAGGCAGGCAGAGAGAGAGAAAGGGAAGCAGGCTCCTTGCCAAGCAGAGAGCCCGACGTGGGGCTCGATCCCAGAACCCTGGGATCATGACCTGAGCCGAAGGCAGAGGCTTTAACCCACTGAGCCACCCAGGCGCCCCTGTGCACCTTTTTAAAATGAGTAGCTGACTGCACTTTTCGAACAGGCTGCATAAGTGCATCGCGCACGATGATACTTAGGTCCTACCCCGAATAACCATCCGTTTTCTTCCCGAGTTCCCGGAAGTCTGTTTCTGTGAGACTGTTCTGAGTGGTCCCCAGGTGCAGTTTCAACATCGCTGCTCGGGCGTGGGCCTCAGGCAAAGGAATATAAATTCGTTTCTCAAATCATCTTCTAACGGCAGAATCCAGAACCCACGGCATATTTGTAGCTCCCAGAACCAAAATTCCATCACTGTCTACACCAACGCCTTGCATTTGAACTAGGAACTCCGTCTTAATTCTACGGGCGGCTTCGCTTTCATTTTCACTTGTTGAGCCGCACAGGGAATCAATTTCATCAATGAAGATAATGGGAGGTTTGTTCTCTCTAGCAAGTTGGAATAAGTTCTTAACTAACTTTTCACTTTCACCTCGCCACTTAGAGACAAGGTCAGAGGAAGATATTGAAAAAAATGTTGAGTTGTTTGCTTCTGTTGCTACAGCTTTGGCTAAATAGGACTTTCCTGTTCCAGGTGGCCCAAATAACAGAATTCCCCTCCAAGGTGTTCTCTTGCCTGTAAAAAGATGAGGGAATTTAATAGGCAATATCACAGCCTCTTTAAGTGCCTCTTTGGCTCCTTCGAGACCAGCAACATCACTCCATTTCACATTTGGTCGCTCTATAACAATGGGACCTTGAAGTTGATTCTGTAGTTTCTTTTTTTCAGGATCATCAGATTCTCCTTCCGCATCACTGCCATTCCCCTTCTCATCAGCTGGACTCGGCTGTCCCTCTTTCACTGGTTTCTGTGGATTTTTCTCTTTCTTTTTCAGGTACTCCTTTAGTTTTTCTGCTCTATCAAGATATTCTGTACACTTTGCCCTGATACTTTGCTTGGCTTTATCACCCTGCGCTTCATATTTAACTACATGAAGAAAATACTGAACGGCATGTTGGTAGAGTTGAAGCGCTTCCTCATAGTTCCCGGCTTTGTCTTCCTGGGCTGCTTTGCCAGCAAGATCTATTGCTTTCTGGAGGTTGGGCGAGGTGGATGTCATGGCGGAGATCTAGGCGATTCTCTGGGAAGAGCCAGGGCAGAGGAAGCCAACAGCGGCAACGTCGAGTCGCGCCCGGTGCTGCGCGGAACGTGCGCAGGCTGGTGGCTCTCGGACCCCGAGCCGCGGATTCTTTCCTGGAACTTGTTCCAAAACCACACGGCGCTCCGAGAACTACCCGACCCTTCTCACAAAACTTCCGCAACCCTAAGCCCCTCCGCGCTCTCGCCCCGCCTCTGGCTACAGCACTTCCGCTTTTCCTTATTTTTTTTTTTTTTTAATTTTTTTAAAACCTTTATTTCTTCTTCTTTTTTTTTTTTTGAGATATTTATTTATTTATTTATTTATTTTTTTAATTTTTTAATTAATTTATTTATTTATTTGACAGACAGAGATCACAAGTAGGCAGAGAGGCAGGCAGTGAGAGAGAGAGAGAGAACAGGCTCCCCGCCGAGCACAGAACCGGATGCGGGGCTTGATTCCAGGACCCTGAGATCGTGACCTGAGCCGAAGGCAGAGGCTTTAACCCACCGAGCCACCCACTTTTAAAATGAGGAACTTTTAAACTTTTAAAACTCACTTTTAAAATGAGATCAGAATAGTCTTCACTTTCTCCAATTTACTAAGCTGCCGGAGGATCAACAAGGAAAATTTCTTTCCGTACAATCTTATTGAACTGTGAGAAATTAAGCAAAGTCATATGTTACTTGGGATTTTAATTTACCAGTTGAGCACATAGCTTTAGACTAGCAGCAATGGCAGTAGAGGAAAACCTGGAACGTTTGCTTTTAGACCATGGGGAGGGCAGGAAGAACAAGGATCGGAGGCCCAGGATTTTGAAGACAAATGACCTTGCATGTGAGTCCCTCTTGGTGCCTTGCAGCCTTAGGTGACTTTGGGGTAGATTCTTCAAACTCTCTGGGCCTCAGTTTTGCTTCTGTAAAATGGTGTAACTGAAACTGCCCTGAGGGTAATAATGGGGATAATCAATGGGACAGATGCCTGCCAAGCACAGTGCTTTAATTTTATTGCAAAAAGGACAGCACGTGTGGTGATGAGCACTGGGTGTTATGGGCAACTAATGAATCATTGAACACTACATCAAAAACTAATGATGTACTATATGTTGGCTAACTGAACATAATAAAAAAAAATAATAAATAATGAAAAAAGAAAAAAGGACGGCCTCTCACAAACCTGGCAACACATGATGATCACGTCTCTCAGTTTTTACAATATGTATTGCTCGGATCACCTCCTGCCCCATTAACAGAAAGGCACCGGGGTTCCCTGTCCTTCCGTTCCCTCCTCTCATCCCTATACAGTCCAGGAACCCTGGCCCACAGGTTAGACCCCATGCAAAACCAGCTGGAGACAATCTTAGTCCACTGCTGTGCTTATGCATTGTTGCCACATGGAGGCGCTGGTGCAAACGGCTCGTTGGAGGATGGACAGCCACTGGTTTACTTTGTGCTTTTTCCTGACCAGCTTGCTTCTTGAAATAGCACCAGAGCGCTTGGGTGCTGGGAAACCAGCTCTGTGTCTGCACCCACACAGTGCAAAGGTCTCTGAGTCAACAAGCTGCTGTGCTGCTGTGTGAGCCCTTCCCTGAGGCCATGTCTGAACCATCCTGATGCCACCCCCCTGGGGGAGTAATTCCTCTGGCAAGGAGCCCCTTACTCAGGAATGGCCCACCTTCTTCCCAGGGATCAACTGTGTAATGATGGGATGAAATAGCTATTGTTGAGTAACGCAAGCATGCTCCTGCGAGCTCACACACACACACACACACACACACAAACACACACAACCTATATCTTACATTAGACACATGGAGTCATGTATTGCCTTTTCCTAGAGCAGAGAGCATTCATTTGCATAATTAACAAGGCCAAACAACAAAAAAAAATAATTAACAAGGCCATTCAAGTGAATGTACAAGATGAAAGAGATTAGATTCCCCTGATGGTAAAACAACAGAAACAATAACATGCCCCATCTTAAAATCCTATTAATATTGTTATTATGTTGACTGTCCTAATCATAGCCTATATTCTCTCTTAGTAGCTCAACTTAACTTGGAGGAGAAGCACTAGGCTGTGTCATGAGTAGGCACAACTGTGAAATGGGCCTCCCAGAGTTACTGTTTCAATGCAAAACTTCCAATGATAGCAGCAAAGAGGTTATGAATTGGACTGCCAGAGCCACCTCTTCTTCCCAGACTTTTGCAAGTGTCTATGCAGTGCCCATGTTGAACACTTGTCTCCTTGCAGGGAGGCTTGGCTGGCTAGAAGAGGCCTGGATGGTCTCCAGTCCCAAGAAGCACGCAAGGTCCAATAGGTCTTTCCATCTCTTCATCATCTGGGCTTTGGGTGGAAAGGGCAGCTCTGCTTTTTTTGGTCTGGTCACGTAAGGGGTGTTGCATGAAAGCTTTTGTTAGTTTTAAAGAGCAAATTCAGCCACCTTTTACTGTCTTCTGGGAGTCGGGGAAAGAGTTGGCAGTAGTTGATGTATTCACTGTTTTAATCCTGGCCAGATAGAATTAATTATCACCAACGATGGGTGCACATATAACATACTTTATTTCATTTTTATATAAATAAATCACTGAAAACACTGAAGCCTTAGTGTCATGATATAGCCTGAGGCTCTTCTATCTTCTCTTCAAATCAGACTAGCTTGCTTACCTACTTTCTCACTGGACTTGTCTTATTCCTCTTCTGAGTTGCAAACTTAGGCCATTAATTGGCCCTCATTCAGTATTGCTGCCTTTAGCATCTTTGCCTTTGCTCTTCTCCTGAACTTCAAGGTTTGTCTTCCAGGCTGGTATGATAGCCATGTTCCTAAAATTGCTGGTCTGTACCCTCTCTGTACTCCACACAGTTGTCTGAAATAATTTGTTATCTGCAGCCATTATGGAAAATGCCTGCTTATCATACATGTAGGATTTCCATTTCTGCATGGCTGTGAAGTTTCTGTAATAAATCGAATCTCTTCTTACTGTTCCCTCCCCACCCCCCACTCTCCTGGCTTTACCTTAGAATCATACTGTTCATTACTAAAATGTATAATCTCATTTAGACCAAATGATCTAATTGCATAAATTTTCCTCTGATCCAGAGTTCCTGGCACTCAAGCCATTTCCTAGCAAACCTATTATAACTCACAGGCTGCTTCCAAATTCTGCAATTTGGCTCAAGGTTCTTTTTTCAAACCATAAAAAGCAAACTTGGGGATATTTTACAATTTTAGATAAATCAGATTGTTTTTCTTCCTTTTTGCCCCTTTTGTTTTTCAACAAAAAGAAGGGTGCATGCATCAAACCCAAGATGAAAAATCTGGCATCCACTGGAGAAAAAGCACTTGACTAATGTTATTTAACCCTCAAAATAACCAAGTGTGCAAGTTTAGTTGCCATTAGTTCCTTTTGCTGAGAAAACTGAGATTCAGAGCAGAGAAATAACTGGGGGAGGTTAGTCAGCTCAGGCTACAGACCCAAGCCTTTCTGTACCTACCACTTCCCACTAATACTCTGGCTCTACGAAGATACTTTTTAAAAATGGTAAATTTAGTTTTTGAGGCTGCCTTGGGCTTTCACTCCATATTTCTGAATGAGCTGTTGCTTTTAGGGGCCAATAGAATATGTTCAGTGGCTGACGTTCAAAATTTAAACCAGCTCTTTTTAAAATTATTATTAACATATAATGTATTATTTGTTTCAGGGGTATAGGTCTGTGATTCATCAGTCTTACACAATTCACAGTGCTCACCATAACACATACCCTCCTCAGTGTCCATCACCCAGCCATCCTATCCCTACCCCCTCACCCCCCAGCAACCCTCAGTTAGTTTCCAGAGATTAAGAGTCTCTTATGTAAACCAGCTCTTTTTATTCAGTAAAAGAAAAAAAATATATATAAGCCTTTATTGTAGTAAGAGAGCAAAGCCCCATTTATTTTTTAGTTACACCTAGGCTGATCAAGTATTCCATTTTGGCTCTATGTGGGACCATAATCACCAGCACCTTATGTATATCATAACACTGGATGGTGTGTGCTATTGTATTAGAGAACCACACAGCCATGGGCCTTGTTTATCATGACACACAGTCAAAAACAATAGTTGCAATGGTAATGGAAATAGATAATTTGGGCAATGTTATTCTCATTTCACTTGGGTGAACTCAACCATAATTCAGGAATTGTTATCAGGGGTGGACCTAACTGTTTTGTTAGGGATGCGTTCCTGAGTGCCCTGACAAGTAAGGGGATTAGATCAATGGTGCATCCATCCATCCATTCATTCTAGAAGCAATTATTAGGTGTTCATTGTATACCAAGTGCTGTCCTAAACAGGAAGACTTCTCTCCAGTCAATCATCTGGGAATAATAGACTTTGACCATCAGAGTACAGTTCAAATCACCATTTGAATCCTCCCCTTCCAATTCCAGCTCTCTCTATACCCTTCCCCAACCTTCTGTGGTCCTCTTCCCCGTGTCACTCTTGTAGACTTTGTGAACATTCATTCTAAGAAAGAAGAATCAGTACTGGGAAGAAGTTTTGATTACTGGTGGAAGAATCTCACTGCCCAGCCCACTAGTAACTCTAACCACATGTCTAAATGTTGGCCAGTGGATGCCATCTTGATTTATAGGAAAGTGTTTATTATGGTAGGCTTTACGACTTTGGAATACAATTAAATGGTGTTGCCCTTGCTTGTTTGTTTTCTGTTTGTGGTTGAAGAACCGTATGCTTGGCTCTGCCCTGAGACTCCTCACGAAACACAGCTGGTTTTGCTCAAAATTATTTTTCATTAGTATTTCCTAAGTTGATTCTAGCCAGGATATACTGAATCTAATACTGTTGTACTAGCCACTGGGGGCATAAGACAAGGAAAACTTATGCTCATTAAACATGGGCGATGGATTATAAAGGTTGTATGGTAATATACATATATCTATATATAAATATAAATAATATAAATATAAATATTTCATTCCTTTGTGCATATGGATAGGTAGGTAGGTTGATTAAATACTGCTTAGTGAGCACGTGGATAAGAGTTTGGGGAAACACAGAGCACATGCTCATAGATTAAACTTAATAAGAAAAGCCAACAATTTCTAACCTTCTCTGCTTCACTCTGCTGTGATGCTGTGTAGTAGGGTCCATGTGGATAATGAGCACTTGAAATGTAGTTGATCTGAACTGAGATGTGTTATGAATATAAAGTACACATGCTAGTTTCAAAGACTGTAGAAAAAAATGTGATGTATCTCACTAATAATTTTTTCTTACCCATTACATGTTGAAAAAATACTCTGGGTATACTGGACTAAATAAAATGTTATTAAAATTAGTGTCTCCTGTTTCTGGGCCTGGGTGGCTCCATCAGTTAAGTGTCTGCCTTTGGCTCAGGTCATGATCCCAGGGTCCTGGGATCAAGCCCCACATCGGCCTCCCTGCTCAGGTGGGAGCCTGCTTTTCCCTCTCCCTAACACTCCCCCTGTTTCTGAGCAATCTCTTTCTCTGACAAATAAATAAATAGAAAAATAAATAAATAAAGACTTAAAAAAATTAATGTCACCTGTTTCTTTTCACTTTATTTTTTATCTTATTTAAATTCAGTTGCTTAACATACAGTATATTATCAATTTCAGAGGTATATTTCAGTGATTCATCAGTTGCATATAACACCCAGTGCTCATTAAATTTCGTACCCTTCTTAATGGCCATCCTCCAGTTACCCCATCCCCTGGCCCACCTCCCCTCCAGCAACCCTCAGTTTGTTTCCTATAGTTAAGAGTCTCTTATGGTTTGTCTCCCTCTCTGATTTCATCCCATTTTACTTTTCTTTCTCTTCCCCTGTGATCCTCTCTTTTGTTTCTTAAATTCCACATATACATGCAACCATATGGTAATTGTCTTTCTCCGACTGGGTTATTTTGCTTAGCATAATACCCTCCAGTTCCATTTACATCATTGCAAATGGCAAGATTCCATCCTTTTTGATGGCTGAGTCATATTCCACTGTGTATATAAACCACATCTTTTTTTAAATTTAATTTTATTTTTTCAGTGTTCCAAGATTCACTTTTTATACACACACCCAGTGCTCCATACAATACGTGCCCTCCTTAATACCCACCACTAGGCCCTCCCAACCCCCCACCTCCCTCACCTCCAAAACCCTCAGTTTGTTTCTCTGAGTCCAGTCTCTCATGGTTCATCTCCCCTTCCAATTTCCCCAAATTCACTTCTCCTCTCCTTCACCCAATGTCCTCTGTGTTATTCTTTATGCTCCATAAGTAAGTGAAACCATGTGATAATTGACTCTCTCTGCTTGACTTATTTCACTCAGCATAATCTCCTTGAGGCCCGTCCATGTTTATACAAAAGTTGGGTATTCATTCTTTCTGATGGAGGCATAATACTCCATTGTATATATGGACCATATCTTCTTTTTTTTTTTTTTAAGATTTTATTTATTTATTTGACAGAGAGAGATCACAAGTAGACAGAGAGGCAGGCAGAGAGAGAGAGAGAGAGAGAGGGAAGCAGGCTCCCTGCCGAGCAGAGAGCCCGATGCGGGACTCGATCCCAGGACCCTGAGATCATGACCTGAGCCGAAGGCAGCGGCTTAACCCACTGAGCCACCCAGGTGCCCCTGGACCATATCTTCTTTATCCATTCATCTGTTGAAGGGCATCTTGGCTCTTTCCACAGTTTAGCGACTGTGGCCATTGCTGCTATGTTTCATTGCTATGAACATTGGGGTACAGATGGCCCTTCTTTTCACTACATCGCTATCTTTGGGGTAAATACCCATTAGTGCAATTGCAGGGTCATAGGGAAGCTCTATTTTTAATTTCTTGAGGAATCTCCACACTGTTCTCCAAAGTGGCTGCACCCACTTGCTTTCCCACCAACAGTATAAGAGGGTTCCCCTTTCTCCACATCCTCTCCAACACATGTTGTTTACTGCCTTGTTAATTTTGGCCATTCTAACTGGTGTAAGCTGGTATCTCAGTGTAAACCACATCTTTATCCGATCATCTGTCAGTGGACATCTGAACTCTTTCCATAGTTTGTCTATTGTGGATATTGGTGCTATAAACACTGGGTGCAGGTGTCCCTTCAGATCACAATGTTTGTATCCTTTGGGTAAATACCTAGTAATGCAATTACTGGGTGATAGGCCTTTCTCAAGAAAAAAGAAAAGTCTCAAATACACAAGCTAACCTTATACCTCAAGGAGGTGGAAAAAGGACAGCAAATAAAGCCTAAACCCAGCAGGAGAAGAGAAATAATAAATGTTTCTTATTGCTTTAAAAATGTGGCTAGTGGAAGAATTAAAATTACCTATGTAGTCCATATTCTATTTCTGGTAGTGTGGTTTCAGTGTATTTCCACCAGTCATTTTGAGACTTATTGTATAAAAGATTTATAATCTATTTTTACATTTAAAATTACATCATTAAACATTTTTCTCAAACCGTGATTGTTAAATAGCTTTGTAACTATCCATCATATGGATAGCCACTTGTATGTATAACCACAATATCCTGTGTCCCATTTAGCCTTTGGGTGACTTCTAATTTAGAAAGTAAGGTATTAAAAAAATGAATTTATTTTTTACTAGCATTGTTTTCTTTCCCATTTCCTCCATAGGAGCAAATTTGGAAAAAAATAAATCTGGAAGAAATAGTTAAAAATTAGATAGTCTCATTATAGGACACATTCAATTTTAATGTTGTGATGTATTGCTCTGTGTATGTGTGGGTTTTTTTGTTTTTGTTATATAAATTATTTTAATATATATTGAATTTTCATTTTTATTTGAACATAAGAATTTTATGTTTTCCATTTTCTTATAAGCTTACTGCAAAGAAAGAGAAAGAGATCATTTAATGGCTGTACAGTTTCCTACTGAGTGAATAGATCATTTTCTTTGGCTTTATAGGTTGAATCCAATTTTCAGCAATTACAATTAATGCATATCTTTTTCTCCAAAATTTGGATTATTTTTATTTGTTCACTGAACAAACCTCAGTTGGGCATTTAAGAAAAGTACACAAAGAAAGGTTATGGATCCCATCCTAACAACTGCCCTGCTTCCATGTGGAAGTTATATTGTTGAAAGCTTATAAGGCACTCTTAACAACTAAAATAGTTGTTATAGTTCATGCCTCCTACTTCTTTATTTCACTTTACTATGCTTCTGGCAAAACTTATATATATATCAATTATACACACACACACGTATACATATATAAATAAAGTCAATCTCAAAAGCCCATCATTTTCCTATTTGTTTAACGAATTTAGAATAGTCCTTTAAAAAAGATGTGTAATTACTTGAAGATTGAATTTAAGCCAGTTTTCCCCATTGTTAATAACTTGTACCATTAGTATTTGGGTGTGGTATGTTTTCACCCATTTTAATAGAAGAGTTGCTACTAGAATTTTCCCTGTGCTGCCATATTTTATTATGAGCACCAGAAAAACATTAAAGATCTTCACACTGATTCATTGAGCCACTAAATTCTAGTCATTGACATTGGTGAAGTTTGGGCTATGTGTGTGAAATATTAGGAAAGGAAGCATGTGGGCGGGGGAGGAAGTGAGCTACATTTTTCAGCCAAGACAACCATGAGTAATGGAGACGAGGAGCAAGGCGGTGGGTGAGGGCATCTTCATGTTGTTGCTATTCAACCCTGCAGTTGGTAGGAGACTGTTCTTGAGTAGATTTGTTTAAGGCCTGTATGTAATCCTCCCTTTTTCAGGTTAGATGTGACAGGGTATTTATGTTGCTGAACATTGTTAGAAAGGAGAATGAAGAATGAAGAGCAGGGATCTTAAGGGAGAGCATGTGAAAGTCAAGCCAAGGTGAAGGATGAGGATGTCAGCCTGTCTTGCAAATCCACTGTTGCCAGGTCCACAGCCCTGTCTATGCAGGCATTTTAGTGGCAGGTTACAAGGAGTGGTGGCAAGAACATGGGTGTGAGGATTCTGGAAACTTAGGTTGCTGTTCCAGGTCTTTGAAAGTAGGTTCACCCCTGAGGACTTCAGACTTCTCAGAAGTCAACTCTAACATGAGAAGCTGAGCCTAGATGAGGGCTGGTCAGTAGGTCCCCTGAGTGACAGGATGTTTGCTTGGGAATGACCTTGTAGAACTCAGTGTGGAAGCCACACTCTGGATCAGCTCAGGGATCAAGAATCTTGATCAATTACTGATATCCGTGAAAAGTAGTGTGATACCTCTCCTTGGGCAAAACCATGTCAATGGATCTTTTAAATTAAATATCCTATGATTCTTTAAAAAAGATTTGTGTGCCTCAATAGTGTAAAACTAAGAAGATTGTGTTGGATGCTTTCATTTTTGAAGATAATCACTACTGAGTAAAATCACATAGGTGACTTGTAAACAGCACATAAATACAGCCAGTGTTGACTGAAGACCTGTTTGGGGGTAATAAGACTCAATCTTAGGCCAATGTGTAAGTCCACCAAAAAGGGAAGAATTATCCAAAGCTAAGGTTCTTACTCACTGACCACATCATCATGCTGAGAAATTTAATATTTTAAAATCTCTAGAAGATGCAAGAATGGTGCAAGTTATTGTTCTTAGTATTTGGTAAGATTTGCACATGGACAACTTAGCCCATCATATTTTTTAAGTCAACAGCACTGATTTTTCTTTCACAGTTGTTTGTGAGCCAGTGATTATAATCTGTTATGCTGGATGTTAACGTCATGGGTGGCAGTGATAAAGAATGCTTACTGAGTTTTACACTGTGCTGGGGCCTACTCACAGTGCTGTATACAACTCTGTTCATTTCTCACACGCGTCTAGTAAGTGGGGATTATTATTATTATCATCAGCCCCATCTAAGATTAAGAAACTGAGGTTCAGTGAATTGACACAACTTCCCCAAGATCACATTGCTAGGAGGCCATAGTTCTTCACTAGAAAGTGATGGTAATTACCATTTTGAAGGTCTCTTCTGCACCAGGCATTTTGCCAGAACCATTCCATAACTGATTGTTTCAGGACTATTTTATAGACGAAGTAACAGATTTCGGTCACTTCAGGAATGAGTCCACTGTCACCCGGCCGATCAGTCTAGTAGCTGAGAAACCTCAATTCCCAAGAACATGATGGGGTTAAAGTCCTCCCTTTTAGATGGTTATGTATCAGTATAGTAAAGCAAAGTAAATAAAATATACATGTTGAAATCCAGATCCTATTTTGTACTGGGTTTACAGAATCGAAAGATTGTAGAAGGTCCGAAAAGGCATCTTGAATAATCACATGCTGGAGTCCTACAGACATCAGCATGGTGAACAGCTGGCTACTTATCCTTTAGGTCAGAGCTCAGAACTTATTTGCCTTAGACATTCTGTAATTATCCTATTTTTAAACTACCTCCTAAACATACACCCTCCAATATGACCCTGCACACACACCTTCACAGCTAATTTCTCTTTGCATTGTTTTTTTTTTTTTTTTATAGTCTTCAGAGCACTGTTGACATCATCAACATTGTCCTATCATTCTTTGCTAGGAAATAGATTCCTAAGAGCAGAGAACTTGTTGTCTTACTGACCACGGTATCTCCTCTTCCTAGCACAGTATCTGGGACCCAGAGTGCCTCCTAAAATTTTTATTGAATACATGTTGCATATTCTTCTTATTTAAAATATCAGTAACAGTAAATTTTTATTAGCCAGTTTCCTATATGCCTTGCTTTCTGTGAAGTACACACTTTTTGAATTTATTTCTAATGGTAAAATTAGGGAGTCTGTCCTACTAGCCTAATTTTGCAGAGGAGGAAAATATAGCACATTGATGTCAGATGACTTGCATAAGGACATACACTTAGTAGTTAAGAGTCTCAAACCAATGCAAAGAGACCATCCCAATACTGACTGACCTCACCTGTGACTACAAAGAGTCCCCAAACAGTCTCAAACTGTTGGAAGTTTGATCTATTCCTTGGTTGGTTTCCCTAAGAAGTCATTTATTTGTAGACTAGTAGACTAGACACTTGTAGACTAGACCAGACTTCAACATTTATTGAACATAGTGACAGATTATGTGACAAAGATCATTAGTTTCACTTTATAGGTCAAAAGAGAAAGTTCAGATAAGAGATATGGGTATCGCTGGCAGTAGTTGAAGCCAGAATAAAACCCCTTGACTATTGGTTCCAAGTCTTCTGCCTAGTCTGTTAGGAAGTAGCTGAGTCTCCACAAAAGGGAAATGGCAATTAACCATTGTATTCAGACAGTATGTTGAGAGGGCAGTTTATGTCATGGTAAAGACTGTGATTCCATTGTAAAGTGCTCTCTTAGGGAAGATAATATTTGCATATAGGTTCTTGATTGTTATTAGCTTCCCATCCATGCATGAATTGATTTTCCTTTTTGGCAGTGATCTAACCTACACAAAGAAGTGTCCTGGATGATTTTCTTCTAATTTCCTTCCTTGCAAGGTGAATTTACATTTGCGTTTCAGTATCCCTAACAACAGTTGACAGATTTCTGAAGCTCTCATTGATTTGCTTTTAAGGGTAAAGAATAATTTCAGGATGGATAAGGAAGATGTGGTCCATATACACTATGGAGTATTATGCCTCCATCAGAAAGGATGAATACCCAACTTTTGTAGCAACATGGACGGGACTGGAAGAGATGATGCTGAGTGGAATAAGTCAAGCAGAGAGAGTCAATTATCATATGGTTTCACTTATTTGTGGAGCATAACAAATAGCATGGAGGACAAGGGGAGTTAGAGAGGAGAAGGGAGTTGGGGGAAATTGGAAGGGGAGGTGAACAATGAGAGACTATGGACTCTGAAAAACAATCTGAGGGGTTTGAAGCTGGCGGGGGGTGGGAGGTTGGGGGAACCAGGTGGTGGGTATTGGAGAGGGCACGGATTGCATGGAGCACTGGGTGTGGTGCAAAAACAAGGAATACTGTTATGCTGAAAATAAAAAAATAAAATATATTTAAAAAAGAATAATTTCAGGAGTAATTCAGAAATACCAAAGCAAATTTGTGTCTCTCCTAAAGTGGTCAGATAGTTATGAAACTAATAAACACAATTTTCAAATGATAGAGAGAATGCAAAGTTGAAAGATATTCCTTATAATACTTAGCTCAACTATTTTAAATGCTATCTACTTGGAGGCATTAAAAAAATAACATATAACAAAAACTGAAACCAACAATCCGGAGATTCCAAACTGACCGAATAGAAGGAGAAATATTTTTTAATTTCTCTGAGAATTGAGAAAGAAATAGAGAAAAATCCATGTTTTAAGCTACAGTATGTCAGTGGATATCCCTTTAAGGTATACAGAGTTTTTTGGTTGTCAAGCAGATAATCTGACTCTAACAAGAGAGGCCCATAAAGTTAAAAATGTGTTGCATTCCCAAGGCTGTTTTAGAGGTGATGGAGCCATTTATAGCTTCTAATACAATCTAAGGTAGAAATACAATATATTGTATCAATTCAACCATAACATAAGATCATTACTCTGCTATCAACAACTAAAGAAATTGTGAGATAATGAATGTATAAGACCACATCAGAGCTAGAACATTAGCAGTTTTTTTTCCTGAGAATTGTATTAATGCAAATTAAAATGAAGAGCTTTTGGTGGATATGCACTGAATGTTACCAGTACATACGTACATACATACATACATTTGCTTACTTACTTACTTACTTACTAACTTGAGGGGCAGAGAGAGTCTTAGGTAGATTCCAAGCTAAGCACAGAGCTCGATTCAGGGCTCGATCTCCTGACCCTGAGATCATGACTTGAGCTGAAATCAGATGTTTCACTGACTGAACTAAGCAAGCACTCCAACCAATACTTTCATTAAAGATCTTTCATTAACTCTAGATAGTTCAACCAGATATTTGACTAGTGAGTGATTAGATGATTTCCTTAAGACTGTTTGGGAAGTTTGTTAGTTATATCCAGATCAATATTTGGATGCTACTACCATCCTGATCAATTGATTTCAGCAAGTAAATTTGGAGCATCTTCTGTGAGGTTAGAGACCAGTGGTTGTGATTGCCACCTATCCCTTTTTCTCCAGTTGCAGGGGCTCTGGAGAAAGGCTTTATGTTCCTTTGAGGTGCTCAGCACTGTTCTCTTTGCTGTTTTTTGGTTTTTGTTGTTGTTGTTTTGTTTTGTTTTGTGAATCATTCCTAGATGAATAACAAAGACTGAATTTTGTTTATTGTATTTGTATAATTTGTATATTGTCTCTTTACTGAGGACTTATTTAACTACTGTGGCAAAATGAGTCCCTTATTCTTCTTGAATTTGTGCTAGAAAGTTTACATTCATTATCTCACTTCCTTCTGCCAGTAGCCTTGGGTTGGAGACGGGTAGACATTATTCTCACTTTATAGATATGAAAACTGAGGTTGAGAGAGAGAGCAGATTAACACCTGTTCTTGACTCTTAGAAAGTTTTCATTCTTCCCACTTTTCCTCAATAGCACTTACTTTTATGTTGACTCTGTACAAGATGATACTGTCTTCTGTTTTATTCAAAAGTTTCTCCAGATGACATTTGCACTTTTGTCATTGCCTTCTCCTATAAATTGCTTAGGAGACAATTTATAGTGTCTTCTCTTTAGTGTCTTCATCCCATCCAGGGAAGGTGAGGCTTAGGGAAGCTTCAGGTATTCAGTGTGTGGAGGAAATGGTTCTGTAAAACAGGATGATTTGGAGCAGTGATCAAGAGGACAGGTTTTCTATTCTCCAAGACCTGGTCTGAGCTGAGGCTTCAGTATTTATCAGTACAATGATGCTGGGCAAATGTCTTATCCTCAGTAAGTCTTGGCTTCATCTATAAATGGAATAAAGGTCAGACCAATGCTCATGGTTATTCATACATTCATTCTTTCAACAAATGTTTATTGAGCCTTATTGTGCCACAGACTTGGGGGTGAATTGACTGTTTCCTGCCCTGAGAGTTTATGTTCTAAGAAAAGGAAGACATAATCAACTAATAAATAAGTAAACTTGTGTTAGGTAGAGGGAGGGGCTGAATAGAAAAAATAAAGCACGGTTAGAGTCATAGATACAGTGTAGGAGTGGACAAATGATGAAGTGGGGAGGGACATTTTTTTAAAAAGTGACTAGGGGAAGCTTCCCTTAGTAGATCTCAGCTGAGCAGACACTGGAAAGAAACATTTTTGCGAGGACACTGGAAAGAAACATTTTTGCGAGAGTTAGGGGCAAAAAACACAGTCTAGAGTACTTTGCAACATGACTGTTAGGGGCAGATGCAAGCTTTACTGCACACCCATTTACTGTGTGTATGTGTGCATGTATTTTATTGTGATAAGTACACTTAACAGATCTGCATTTAATAGATGTTTGGGTGTATGATGCAGTATTGTTAACTACAGCTTAATGTTGTATAGCAGATATCTGCGACTTGTTAATCTTGCATAATTGAAATTGTATGTCCATTGATGCTCATTTGAAGTCACCAAAATAGGGGTTCCCTCGGAAGAGGGGACCTTTGTGCTTTGTTCCCTGCAGGATCACCAGCACACACAAGGCTGGATAGGTATTCGGTGCAACTAAGCAGTAGGTCATGGGGTCTCTATTTTCCTGATAACCATGGCGGAATGAGAGGGTCAGAAGATGTAGGGAATAGGGAGGAGATTAGGAAGCCCTGCATGGGGCTGTCCCCAGTGCACCTGTCCCACCTCATCAGAATGTCATCAGAGGGATAGACCCAAAGGCTCTTGGCATCAACTTGACTCTGGTTTCAGAAGAGAAACAATACTCCAATGAGAAGTTTCCTGCAAAGCAGCTGTGTAATCTACTGAAAAAACAAACAAACAAACAAACAAACAAACAAACAAAAAAACATGGGTAGATCCGGAGACCTAAAGACGAGTTCTGGTCTCTCCCACTAACCTGGTTGGGGACACAGGGAGGGAAATATACAAAGAGGGATATAAAGGTCATAGGTTTCAGTTCTGTCCTGGCTCAGGCATTCCATTCTGATTTGCCATTAGCTTGCAAGAACAGTCTGGCCATATTCCCTGAAGAACAGAAAGAATTCTTCCTTTTATGCACTCAATGAATATTTATTGGTGAACACATGTGTCCAGCCCTTCAACTTGCAGAATATAGTTTTTTGTGTGTCTTCAGTTCCTAGTTCCGAAGCCTGTGTTTAAGGTATGAGATCTGAAAGTTCATGCTGTTTAAACCTGGTTTCTGCCATGACGTCTATGCTCTTTTTCCCTGGTGATGCCAAAAAGAAATGCTCACTTCGAAAATAACTTGAGGATTAACTAGCATCTTTTGTACCCAGGGACTGCTCGACATAGCTGAATGATTTATAAGGCAGTCTCTTAAGTAGATTTTCTTCTGATTTACATAATGTACATTTTGTAGGATCTTAGTGTCTTAGCTAGTGTGAAAGACCTTTCTTGATGATGTAAGTATTAGGAACTCCACCATACTTTACCTTGCACTGTTTAATTGCAGATTCTGGAAACACTCCCTCAAAGAAGCTAGATATTTAACTAAATTTCCAACTCCATGTTGCTAAATTGCAAACATCCTAGAAAAACTGATGAATGGGAATGAGCTCCAAATGCCTCCAGAAAGGCAAATGCTTGGAAAAAATAACCTCTAATTGCAGCAGCACATTTTATGGTCAATAAAGTATTCAACATGCTGTGCACCAGGGGTGTTTCAACAAAGTCAAATAAAAATAACTATGCACGTGATAGCTCAATGTAAAATTTCTTTTCTCAGGGAGAGAGTGAAAAAATCTCAGCTGTTTCTAGCCTGGCATATTTGATGAATTACTTGCACAAAGAGAATGTGTGGACTTAGTCTAGCTAAAACAAAACAGAGCAAACAAATTCCTGGTAGTAGGCTACTAAGGAAAGCCATGTATCTGATTCTGATTGGTTTGGGATTTTTTCCCCTGAAGTCTTCTCTTAAACATGGGTCCCCATACTTTGACGCCAGTGGTTTTTCTCCTTAGGAGGGAATAATACTCGTTTCTTTTTTCCCCTCCCTCCCTTTCTTATCCCTTCTCCAGTGCCCATACATCTATCATCCATCCATTTATATCTTCTACTATGGGTGCCTTTTTTTTTTTTTTTTGGAAGAACAGAAATAAAAGTTTATTTGCAAACAGGATGATCTTGTTTGTCAAAAATCATAAGGAACACATACACATATATGCTTATATTTCTTAAGCAAGTCCATGCACCACATTCCAAGGCTTGAGCTAGTCAATATCTCTTCCATTGTAAAGTGTAAAAGAAAAACAGAAGAGTATGAATAAAGCTTCGTGAAATCTCAGACAGGGAGCAGTTTACGGCTTTGGGGAATTAGCAAAAGCCACACAGATCTGTAACTTTAGAGATGGGTCTTGAAGGAAGAAGGGGGCTATGCCACCAGAGTGTTATTTTCTTTTTCTTTTTCTTTTTTTTTTTAAGATTTTATTTATTTATTTGACAGACAGAGATCACAAGTAGGCAGAGAGATAGGCAGAGAGAGAGAGAAGGAAGCAGGCTCCCTGCTAAACAGATAGCCCGATGCGGGGCTCGATTCCAGGACCCTGGGATCATGACCTGAGCCGAAGGCAGAGGCTTTAACCAACTGAACCGCCCATGCACCCCAGACTGTTATTTTCTATTAGTAGTTTTGTCACCTTTTCCCTGAGCTTCTCATACTTGGAGTTCATTAACATCTTTCATATTGTGCCTATGTATATAATTATTGATTGTTCCATCTGATGTTCTGTTAATACCCTCTCTCCCTCAGGCTCCTTATTCTCATGGCTCCACTTGCTTTTTCCATCCCTGTGTTCACCCCAATCATGATTTCATATGAATCTAAATGGATCTGGAGATTTATAAAACTTGGACACATTACCTGACAGGTGCAAATGTCCGTTTTTGAGATAAAAAAGAATCAATTCATTTACTTTTCTTAAAGCTTTTTGTTATGAAAATTTCAAATATAAACCAATGAAAGTGAGGAGTATAATAAACCTCATGTATCCTAGCTGTGACAGTTATCAACAATTTGCCAAACTTGTTTCATCTATTAATTTATGGGGGGCGGGCGCTGATCATATTTTAAAATAAATGTTAGACATAATCCTTATCTCCTACAAATTCCTACATATGTGTCTCCAGTTGATAAGAACAGGTTTATACATAAAGATCATGCCATGGTCACCCTTATCACAATTAATAATAATTCCTTTAAAAAGTTTATTACTCAATCTGTTATTTTCCTATTTATATTTCCCCAAGTTATCTCAAGAATTCTTTTAATAGTGTGTTTATTTACATCAGAGTCCAAAGAAACCTTTTTTATTGCATTTGGCTGCTATTTTCCCCAGTCTTTTAATGTATCATGCTTGCTCCTTTTTCTTTTTTATTAAAGCCATTGATTTTTTTGTTTGAGAAACAGGACGTTTGTTCTGTATGGTGTCCTGTATCCTGGGTTTGGCTGAGGGCTTTCTTATTATGGTGTCTGTGCTCACATCCCCTCTGCCCGGCCTGCCTCTGTAGAGGCTCAATTCGATCAGGTTCTGTTCACTCTGCTTGGGTAATCAACCAGACAGCAATACAGCATGAAGAAAATGAAATCCAGTGTATTGCCCAGAACTGTCATCCAGGAGAGTGCTTTCTGCCTGCAAAGGGGTGGATTTAAGTAATAAAAGAAGCCCAAAGTCTTGTGTAACTAGGAGGTGTGGGTACCCCACCTAACCGAGTCCATTAGCCCTTTGTGGGGATTGTAAATTTGAGGTGTTAACATCAGCAGTCTGTCTTCTCCATTTTTCTGCTCTTCAGTTCATAGTTTCAACTATAAATCAGTACTGGACATTTGGAAACCATAGTTTGTTTTCAAAGACTGTCTTTCTCAGGGCAACCACAAGTTTGTGACTCAGTCTTGCACCTCCCGGCACACAGGATTAGACAAGAACAATGTATATGAAATATTGTAGCATACTTCATGCTGAGTGAATGCTGAGTAAATGGTAATATTTATTTTGAAAACACATTTATAATTAGCCACTTTTCTCAAAGGATGCCAATGCCTTACTTCGTGGGTAGTAGAATGATTATCAGACTCAAGCCCTGTGTCCTGATTCCCAGCAGTCTCAGACCTAGAGGTTGAGGAGGGACATCTGAGGGAACTACAGAGCTGGTGGTGACTCTTAGTGTGGTGATGGGAATCTTTGTGTTCTGAAATCAATATGGACATTTTCCTTCACATGAGCATCATACCTCTTTATTTTGGCTTCTTTCCCTCCTCATTTTCTTGTTCAGATTGGGTCAGCAGCCCTGGAAAATGTATGAGGCCTTAAAGTTTTTTTTCTTTCCTTTTCTTTTTCTTTCTTTCTTTCTTTCTTTCTTTCTTTCTTTCTTTCTTTCTTCTTTTCTTTTCTTTTCTTTTCTTTTCTTTTCTTTCTTTCTTCTTTTCTTTCTTTCTTTCTTCTTTAAAGATTTTATTTATTTATTTATTTGAGAGAGAGAGAGAGTAAGAGAGAGAACACAAGCAGGGGGAGTGGGAGAAGGAGAAGGAGGCTTCCCACTGAGCAGGGAACCCCATGCAGGGCTCGATCCCAGGACGCTGGAATCATGACCTGAGCCAAAGGAAAACGTTTGATCACTGAGCCACCCGGGTGCCTCAAGGCCTTAAAATTCTATGGAACACACCCTGTAAGGTGATTACTGTGTCTACTCCCATCAAGGATCAATAAATTGGGTGTACTTTGGTGAGTCAATAGAATATCTTTAAATAAAAAAGATCATAGTTGTTTCATTTATAAGATCCTATAGAGTGTATGAAACATATTCATATACTTCATATAATTTGATCCTTGATGCTGCTTTGAACAGTTTTGTACCCCATAAACAATGAAGCATGGAGAATTTAAACAATATGTGTTATGCTATGGATTGGCAAATTAGCTCAGGTTTTGGTTCCATTAGCTTATATGTAAAGCTGTTTCAGAGGCATCTGGCTCAGTAGGTTAAGCATCCAACTCTTCATTTCAGCTCATATCAGTATCTCAGGGTTGTGAGATCAAGCGTTGTGTTGGGCTCCACAGTGGGCATGGAGCCTGCTTAAGATTCTCTCTCTCCCTCTGCCCCTTCTCCCCTCTGCCCCCCACCCTGCTTGTGCACACATATGCTCTCTCTCATAAAAAACAAACAAACAAACAAACAAAAATAGGGTACCTGGGTGGCTCAGTTGGTTAAACACCTGACTCTTGATTTTGGCTCAGGTCATGATCTCAGGGTCCTGGAATCATGCCCTGTGTTGGGCTACCTGCTCTGTGGGAAGTCTACTTGTCTCCCTCTTCTTTTGCCCATCCCCCACCTTGAGCACACTCTTGCTCTCTCTCTAAAATAAATAAATTTTTAAAAATAAATAAATTTGTTTCAGGTACATTCTATGTGCTGTTTTTATGCGTATGTAGGGGTATTGAGGTGGACTATAGTATCCCAGCCTTAGGAAACTTAGCCTCTAAATAGGAAATATGAAGTGTTAAGAAGTGTAATCTAAGGGCATGTAGAAAAGAGCTATTCTTTCTACTCATAAGTCCCAGAGCGGGAGATGGCACAAGGCCTCATTGTGACGGCAGCATAGCAAGTGTGGAGGGCAGTGTGGGAGATGTGGATCCAGACATAAACAGAAGTTGGGTGAGGAAGGAAGGCCCTCATCAGGTGAATATGGCACTGACTACCCAAGAGTGGGTGGTGGTCTGAAATAATAGGGGAAGATGGAGAGAAGTTCTGCAGGGCTTCAAGTTCTTTTCCATAATCACTTTCACTTGCATGTTGGGTGGGTGGTATTGAGTGGGAGAGGGCAATAAGGTCAGAGTCAAGAGGGAACGGCACTTGAAACATTGATTCTCTATTTGAATATCAAAGAGAACTGGGGAGAACAGTGACAGCCATCAAGATAGTGTGATTCCACTGAAAGTCAGTTGTGATCACAGAGCAGATGACCCAATCTTGATAAAATGGTCTTTGAGGAGGTGGGCTGTGGAGAAGTAATTTGCTCTCTGATTTTTTTGTTAGGAACACCATTGATTCCCCATCATCAATTAAGTTCACTATAGATTGCCTTTTGGGAATGAGTACAGAGGAATGAGTCTTGCTTTCTGCTCTCCTGAGGTAGAAAACAAGAATGCCAGGAGCTGTGATCATACCTTCCATTTAATTTTAAAAACATGTTTGTATGAGATTAATTTCATGAGACAGGGTTTGAAATCATTATCAAATATAGGTAATATTTTTACTGCATAAGAAGATTCACAATTGAGTCATAAATTCAGGTTTTTGAATGATACAACAAACCTGCTTAAGAATTGAATAATTGGGGGCGCCTGGGTGGCTCAGTGGTTAAAGCTTCTGCCTTCGGCTCAGGTCATGATCTCAGGGTCCTGGGATTGAGCCTCACATCGGGCTCTCTGCTCAGCAGGGAGCCTGCCTCCTCCTCCCCTCTCTCTGCCTGCCTCTCTGTCTACTTGTGATCTGTCTGTCAAATAAATAAAAATCTTAAAAAAATTAAAAAAAAGAATTGAATAATTGTAGCAGTTATGACAATCTTGAATTCTTTTTAATTTTTTAAAGATTTATTTATTTTACAGAGAGAGAGAGAGAACATGAACAGCAGGGGAGAGGGAAAGAGAATCTGAAGCAGGTGCCACGCTAAGCATGGAGACTTATGTGGGTCTTGATCTCACAACCTCGAGATCACGACCTGAGCCAAAACCAAGATTCAGATGCTCAATGGACTTCACCACCCAGGTGTCCCTTGAATTTTCTAAGAGCATACTGAGCTGTGTTTATCACCGAAATAACTACAATTGGTTTTCTTGTCTTTGATACCTTCTATCTGCTGCTCTCCTCAGATATGAAGAATGCCATAAAAACCCAGGATCTGGATATTAACAGCTGGATTCTGTGTCCCTGACTTTTTATTTTTTCAGTCAGCAACACTAAAACTGTCTAACCATCTACCGATTTTCTTATCCCAGTTTGGATCACTAAAAGGAGAACAAATGATTATTACTGACAACAAAACAATGCTAAAAATAACTTAGGCCTGGGTGACTCCCCTGCTCCAACATCCCAAATAATTCACCTGTCTATGTGATAAATGATTCATATCAGGATTCAAAGTCAGTCTTCTGGATATAAACCCAACCTTTAGGCCAAAAGATTCTGTAATAGAGAATGAACTGAGAGGCAAACAAAACATGTGTTTGTATAAATTTCTTTTGTATTTTCAGTTTTCATGTCATAAAACAGACATCTAGTGCACAATTGGCATTTACTCTGAACGATTGACAACAACAACAACAAAAAAAACTCATTTCTGTCCACTATACAACTTTTCAATGCTTATTACATACATCATGTCATTTAATCTTGTCAACAGTCCTGTGCAATTGATATTCTCATCAGGTATATCTTCTAGAGATGGTTAAATGGGTATTTGGAGGCTAACTGGCTTGCCCAATGAAGGGTTACAGAATGCAGCCAGCACCTTTTGTCTCCAGCTCTTTCTACAGAACCATTCTGCTTCCAATATTTAAAGGGATGGTTTTCAAACACAAAATAGACTCAAAATGGATGAAAGACCTAAATGTGAGATAGGCATCCATCAGAATCCAAAAGAGAACACAGGCGGCAACCTCTGTGACCTTGGCTGAAGCTACTTCTTGCTAGACATGTCTCTAAATGCAAAAATGAATTATTGGGATGTCATCAAGATTAAAAGCTTTTGCTCAGGAAGGAAACAGTCCACAAAACCAAAGACAACCTACAGAATGGGAGAATATCTTCACAAATATCTTATCATGTAAAGGACTAGTATCCAAAATCTATAAAGAACATATCAAACTCAACACCTGAAAGATAAGTAATCCAATCAAGAAATGGGCAGAAGACATGAACAGACATTTCTCCAAAGAAGAAATAAAAATGCCCAACAGACACATGAAATGCCCAACAGACACATCACTTGGTATCAGGGAAATACAATCAAAACCGCAATGAGATAGCCCCTCACACTGGTCAGAATGGCTTAAATTAGTAAGTCAGGAAATGACAGATGTTGGCGAGGATATGGAGAAAGGAGGACCCTCTTACGCTGTTGGTGGGAATGCAAGCTGTTGCAGTCACTCTGGAAAACAGCATGGAGGTCCCTCCAAAAATTGAAAATAGAGCTACCCTAGCACCCAGCAATTGCACTACTGGGTATTTACCCTAAAGATAAAAACATAGTGATCCAAAGGGACACCTGTGCCCCAGTGTTTATAGCAGCAATGTCCACAATAGCCAAACTATGGAAAGAGCCTAGATGTCCATCAACAGATGAATGGATAAAGAAGGCATGATATATATAATGGAATACTGCTTGGCTATCAAAAAAATGAAATCTTTCCATTTGCAATGAAGTGGATGGAATTGGAAGGTATTATGCTAAGTGAAGTAACAATCAGAGAAAGACAAGAGTCTTATGACCTCACTTGTATGTGGAATTTAAGAACCAAAGCAAAGGATCATGGGGGAAGGCAAGGAAAAATAAAACGAGATGAAATCAGAGAAGGAAACCAACTATTAGAGACTCTTAATCGTAGGAAACAAACTGAGGGTTGAGGGAGGGGAAGGGGGTAGGGGATGGGGTAACTGGGTGATGGACATTGAGGAGGGCATGTGATGTAATGAGCACTGGGTTTTATGTAATACTGATGAATCACCCAACCAACTCTACCTCTGAAGGTAATAATACACTAAATGTTAATTAATTGAATTCAAATTATAAAAAAATAAAGGGATGGTTTTGGTGAAACGCGGCGGGAATTTTCTCTATAAACTACTGTTTTATGTTCTTTAATTTCTTAGGGCTTCTGTAACAAATTACCACAAACTAGGTGATATAAAACAATAGAAACTTAATCTCTTTCAGTTCTGCAAGCTGGAAATTCAAAGTCAAAGTGTCAGTAGGTTCATGGTCCCTCCGAAGGCTCTAGGGGAGAATTCTTTGTCACCTCTTTGAGCTTCTAGTAATTTCCAGTATTCTTTGATTTGTGGTAGCGTAATTGTAACTCACTTCTGTCTTGGCTCCTTTCCGAGTATCCGTATGTCCTTTTCTGTCTCTTCTAAGGACACACTGGATTTAGGGCCCTTCCTAATCCAGTATGATGTCACCCTTATCTTTACCTTAATTACATCTACTTCCATATAAGGTCATGTTCTAAGATCCCAAGTGGATGTGAATTTTGGGAAACACTATTCAAAACACTACAGCTACATTTCTTATTTCTGTTCTAGTAGGGAAATTAGAGTGCCGGATAAGGTTAATATCAAGTAAATGAACATGGTTTGAGTCCTGATTTTTTGTTTGTTTATTTGTTTGTTTGTATTTGTTACAACCTTTTCTTTTTTCTTTTTTTTTTAATTTATTTATTTTCAGCATAACAGTATTCATTGTTTTTGTACCACACCCAGTGCTCCATGCAGTCCGTGCCCTCTCCAATACCCACCACCTGGTTCCTCCAACCTCCTACCCCCCCACCTCTTCAAACCCTTCAGATTGTTTTTCAGAGTCCATAGTCTCTCATTGTTCACCTCCCCTTCCAATTTCCCCCAACTGCCTTCTCCTAGCTCCCCATGTCCTCCATGCTATTTGTTATGCTCCACAAATAAGTGAAACCATATAATTGACTCTCTCTGCTTGACTTATTTCACTCAGCATCATCTCTTCCAGTCCCATCCATGTTGCTACAAAAGTTGGGTATTCATCCTTTCTGATGGAGGCATAATACTCCATAGTGTATATGGACCACATCTTCCTTATCCATTCGTCCGTTGAAGGGCATCTTGGTTCTTTCCACAGTTTGGCAACCGTGGCCATTGCTGCTATAAACATTGGGGTACAGATGGCCCTTCTTTTCACTACATCTGTATCTTTGGGGTAAATACCCAGTAGTGCAATTGCAGGGTCATAGGGAAGTTCTATTTTTAATTTCTTGAGGAATCTCCACACTGTTCTCCAAAGAGGCTGCACCAACTTGCATTCCCACCAACAGTGTAAGAGGGTTCCCCTTTCTCCACATCCCCTCCAACATGTTGTTTCCTGTCTTGCTACAACCTTTTAATGTAGAATGTGATTTGAGCGCTACATTTCCACTCACGGAACTTGTGGAGTTACTTCTCCAACAGCTTTACAACACACCTAAGTAGGCTGAGAATGTCGCTACTCTAAACAACGCTCCTCTTTGGAAAACAAGCCCTATACACGGTTACTCCCAGAGTCCTGATATTTTTGATTAGCAGTTGATTGCACCAAATTTACAGTTTGAGGCTCCTCCTGAACTCCAGAAATGTGTGTACTTTTTTTTTTTAAAGTAGGTTCCATGCCCAGTGTGGAACTTGAACTCACAACCTCAATATCAAGATCTGAGCTGAGATCAAAAGTCAGATGCTTAACCTACTGAGCATCCAGGTGCCTCTAGATGTGTGTACTTTGAATTTCTGTATTTTACTAAAGAGGAAAATATACCGTTTTGCCAATTCTGATGATGAAATATTCTGCAGCCTGCGCTTAGTAAGAGTTGGTGCTCATTTAGCAGAAGTCACCATAACTTCTGTATATTTCCCTTGGAGTCAGAGAAGAAGACAGCAGACATAAAGTGTCTTCTGCTCTTGAGATGTCTACAGAACTTGTGAAGCATGGCTCTGATTTTCAGATCCACACAATGGATGGTCTTAGTTTGACAGACTGGGTAGAGAGTGATCTCATCAGGGCTCCCTAGAAGGTGAACTTGATCCATTATTGATTGTCAAATATTTATGAATCTCATAGGAATTCCATAGAGTGATCTACTTTTATTTTTTATTATGTCTACAGTGACTGGGATGGAATGAAGGTGAGGTTGGCCATGGGTGTTGTATGAAGTTATCACTCAACAAAATGTTTGGTTCTGGCAGGATGAAAACAAAGCTTCTAAACTAGCAGCTAACATGATAACCTAAGCTTATTGAACTCAAACTAGACTTTGCAGATTCAATCCAATCCTACCTAAGTTGAAATGATTATTTTAAATTATAAAAACCAATGCATGTTGCTTTTTGGAAATTGAAAGCATGTAATACCAGAAAGAACAAATAAACCCACAGTTCTGTTATCTTCAAGAAAAACCTATAGGTTTGTTCTCTGCATCCCTTTATTCTATGTACCTTTTTAACATATAGCTTTGCATCCTACTTTAATTTTTAAAAACAAAATTCTAGGTATTTTAGGTTTTTCATAGTCTTTATAAATACCATTTCTGTGCCTGCATAACAGCTCATCAAGTATAGAATAAGTTTCTCCATTGTGGGCATTTAAGTTGTTCCAAGTATTTTTGGCATTATAAGTAATACCTGGATGCATAATATTTCAGTAAAGATCTCTCCCCAGAAACAAATACCCTGATCTCTAGATAAATTTTTATTATCATTTTCTTGATTATGTTGATCTATATTGAGAGATTAATATTTTTTATAATCCTGAATGTATTGCAAGTTTACCTACCAAAGTGTTTGCCAGTTTACACTGCTGTCAGTAGAATTCATTTCACACATGGAACTGAATCCTTGACAGCATTAAAATGATTTTTGATCATCAATAGTTTGATAAATTTAAAAAATGCAATCATATTTTACTTTTAATTAACATTCCTTTAATTATTAGCACAGATAACCTTTTAATGTACTTTTAAAGATCATATTCTTTTTTTTTTTTTTTTGGTTATCTCTGCTATGAGCTGGATTGTGTCCCCCCAAAATTCCTGTGTTGATGTCCTAACCACCAATATCTCAGGATGTGACTGTATTCGAAGACAGGGTCCTTAATATTAGGGTAAAATGAGGTCATATGGATGGATCTAATTCAATATGACTGGTGTCCCTAAGAGGAGATTAGGACACCAACAACACAAAGAAAAGAAACAACCATATGAGGACATAGTGAGAGAGTGGCCATCTGCAAACAGAGGTGAGAGGAACCAAACTTGCCAGCATTTTCTATCTTCCCTGTGAGAAAATAAAGTTATCTTGGTTAAAACATTCCAGTCGGCAATTTGTTATGATAGTTCTAGCAAAATAATACCATATTCCTAGACAATTTATTTATTAGGTCTTAGAGCTTCTCTTAGTAACTTGTATAAGTTTTTTTTCTTCTTAATGTTGAACACTTATTTCCTTTTTGCATTTGTTGCAAAATTATCATTTGCTTGTTTCATATTTATGTTTCTAGCTGGCAACATGTGTTTATTTATTATTTTTCTAATATTATTCATCTTTTCCTTTGTACTTTTTTCCCCAGTACTTCAAAGCTTAGAAAGTCCTTCTCCCTTAAGAGATC
The DNA here is from genome assembly GCF_902655055.1 of Lutra lutra. Classification (NCBI taxonomy): domain Eukaryota; kingdom Metazoa; phylum Chordata; class Mammalia; order Carnivora; family Mustelidae; genus Lutra; species Lutra lutra. The sequence goes on along the minus strand of NC_062279.1, from coordinate 158,342,551 downwards.
GGACACACTGTCAGTTCTATTTTTTGTTAGTTTTTCTGTGGTTTGATGTTGACCTGTACAATATAACTATTCTCCATGGTTTGAGAATGAGGGCTCATGAAAGTAAGTGAATTCAAATTTACAGAGCAAAGTTTCCTTTAAGGTTTTTAAGCCCTGACCAATACCATATCATATTCATTTGCAATGACTTAAATAAGTTATTTTCTGTGGTTATTACTTCATTTTGAAAACCTGCATTTTTAAAATGGACAATAACCTCATTCTTAAATCTTTAATTTTATTAATATAACAGTTATAAAGACCGAGACACTAAAGGAGAGAGTAGCTTGAGCTTTCTGAAACTTGTTAAATATCTTTGAAATTCTACTGGAATCTTATTTCAGTTGAAGGACATGTTGTCTTACAAGATGAAAGAAACATTCTTCTCTGTTTTTGCTTGTTTTCACTTGTGATTCTTTTGCTATGAAAAAAATTCAAGTCTTTTTGTATGGATCATTTTATCCAGAGTTTTTACCTTTTTTAATTTGAAGATTGTTTTAGAATTTATTCAGAAATGTCTCTCTTTTATAGCTCTATGTTTATTTCATTTAGTTCTCTACTCAGGTCCATCAAAAAGCCATCTCTAAAAGACCTCCTTCTTCATTTCTTTGTTGTTGATGTTCACTTCAAAATATAAAGCTGGGGGTATAGCTCAGTGGTAGAGCATTTGACTGCAAAATATAAAGCTGTCTCCACTTGTGGGTTAAAATTATCTGACCGTTGTGGAAATTCTCCTGAGCTGAACCATCTCTTATTAGTACTAAATAGTTGAAAGTATCATCTGTAAAATTATCTTTTTAAAGATTATTATTTATTTGACAGAAAGAGAAAGAGATCACAAGTAGGCAGAGCAGCAGGCAGAGAGAGAGTGGAAGCAGGCTTACTGCTGAGCAGAGAGACCGGTGCGAGCCTCCATCCTCGGACCCTGAAATCATGACCCAAGCTAAAGGCAGAGGCTTAACCCACTGAGCCACCTAGGTGCCCCTGTAAAATTATCTTAAATAAAGATTTGAATGACCTTCTCTGAATAACTGACAAATAAATGTCCTTTCCTTTTTTTTTAAATTGAGGTATATTTGACTTGTAACATTACATAAGTTTAATGTGTATAATGTATTATAGCCTTAGCTAATACCTGGGTCTAGTCATGTAATCATCACTTCTTCTCATGTTGGAAGCAGTTAAGATCTAGTCTTTTAGCAAGTTTAATGGTTATAATACAGATTTGTTGTGTGCAATCACCATTCTAAGTATTAGATTTCCAACACTTATTTATTAGCTAGTTGTGACTATGTACCCTTAAAGAAAATCTCAACTATTCTTCTATTCCCCCAGCTCCTGATAACTACCATTCTAGTCTTGATTTCTATGAGTTTGAGTTTTTAAGGTTTCACATGTAAGAGATATCACATAGTATTTGTCTTTCTGAGTTATCTCACTTGGCATAATGTTTTTAAGGTCCGTCCTGTTGTCGTAAGTGGCAGAATTCCTTTTTTCTAATGGCTGATTATCTGTTCATCTGTTCATCTGTTGGTAGACACTTATGTCATTTCCCTATCTTGGCTATTGTGGGAATAATGCTACATTACACATGGGAATATGTATATCTCTTTGATAAACTGTTTGCATTTCATTTGGATATATACCCAGAAGTGGGATTGCCAGATCAAAGCGTAGTTCTATTTTTAATTTTTTTAAGATTTTATTTATTTATTTGACAGACAGAGATCACAAGTAGGCTGAGAGGCAGGCAGAGAGAGAGAGGTGGAAGCAGGCTCCCCACTGAGCAGAGAGCCCGATGTGGGGCTCGATCCCAGGACCCTGGGATCATGACCTGAGCTGAAGGTAGAGGCTTTAACCCACTGAGCCACCCAGGAGCCCCTATTTTTAATTTTTTGAAGACCCTCCATACTCTTTTACTTAGTGCATGTACCAGTTTAAGATCTTACCAGTAGTACACAAGGGGTCCCTTTTCTCCATATCCTTCCCAACACTTATCTTTCTTTTCCTTTCAAAAAGAATTTTAGTAAGGTTTACTAATGTACAAGTATATTGATAAGATTTATTCATTCAACAAATACTTACTGAGCACCCATTACATATCAGGCACTATCCTGAAGTTTGGGAATTGCTGTCAGGATTTGTAGAGCATGGGGTGCCTGGGTGGCTCAGTTGGATAAGCATCTGACTCTTGGTTTCAGCTCACGTCATGACCTGGGGATTGTGAGATTAAACCCTATGTTGGGCACTGTGCTCATCTCAGAGTCTTCTGGGATTTTTCTCCCTCTTCCCTTCCTACTTGTACTCTGTCTCTCTCAAATAAATAGTAAATCTTAAAAAAAAAGAAGAAGAATTTGTAGAGCATGGATAATGACCGATCAGAAAAGGCTCTGGCTGTGTTGTAGCAAAGTCCCAGAAGCTCTTGCCTGGAGCTTTAGTTGCTGGGTTGAGAGTCCCAGTGGAAGACTTAAGGGAAGCAGCTGTGTTTCAATATTTTAGCAAGTAGTATAGCCATATCAGACTATAAACTTATCCCTGGTTTCATTGTTATCTTTTTTTTTTTTTTTTTTAGTTTTTATTTTAATTCCAGTTAGTTCCAGTATAATATTAGTTTCAGGTATATAGTGTAGTGAATTCAGTACTTTCATAGAACACTCAGTGTTCACCCCAACAAGTGCACTCCTTAATTCCCATCACCTATTTAGCCCATCCACCCACCCACCTCCCTTTTGATTACTATCATTGTTACCTTTAAGATTAGTGAAAAGGAATCAGGAAGCCAGACAGTTATAGAAGGAAGTCACAAATGTCATAATAGAAGTACTTCTAACAGAATCCCAGAGAAAGCAAAAGTCACGGCTATTTGAGAATGAAGGTTGGATCCAGTGAGAAAAAACTTTCTGGTGGAGGTGACCTTGCTAAGTTTTGGAAGATAAACAGTTGTGAAGGGGCTGTAGGTAGAGGGTAAATCAAGAACAAAGATTAAGTCTTAATTTTGTAGATTGTAATCATCATAAGATTTATCACCAACTTTAATGTGGTCGGGTCTGCAAAATGTTTATTAGAAATCCAGCCCCTAAACCTACATTGTTCAAGGTTACAGTAGTACTTTATTAACAGCAGGTGAGGTTGATTGTTGACTAAAAGAAGTCTTCTTCAAAATTTGGTTTTCAAGAGTCTTGTCATCTAGATTTTCCACTCCCCAGGATTTATTTCCCCTACAGCTTCAGTCAAATATAACTCCTGGGGTAATCAAGCAAAGCATAAGCAAGCATAAGCTTGTAACATCAATTCCCATGGCTGCGTCCCCTCACATTTTCAGCATTCCATTAACTATGAATGAAGGGCATAATTTTTCATCATAGGTGTTGCTATAGCCAAGAAGAAGGCTACATTTTTTGCATGGAATAACCTCTGTCTCTTCTCTCTAGTCATTTTGGTGATAAAATACAAATTTGACATTGTTGATTTTCTTAGAACACTCAGTTTGGTTGTATTTTTTAAAAGAAGAGAGATGGGAGGAAAAGAAAGTGTGCATCCCTCCCCCCACCCAAATGGAGTTGTGTCAAGAAAAGTGGTTATTCTGAATATTACCATGGTAGGCAAAATAATTGCCCCCAACAAAGATGTTCACATCCTAATACCCAGAACCTATAAATATATTACCTTAAATGGCAAAAAGAAGTTTGAAAATGTGATTAAGAATCCTGATTTAGGAATGTTTTCTGAGATTATCTGTATGGGCCTAATGTGATAACAAGATTCCTTTAAATGAAAGAGGGACACAGAAGTATCAATGTCAAAGTAATGTAGTATGAAAAAGATTCTACCAACCATTGGTTCTGAAGATAAAAAAGGACCAAGAACCAAGGAATGAGGGGACCTCTAAAAGCTGAAAAAGACAAAGAAATGAAATCTTTCCAAGAGCCTCCAGGCAGAATGCAGCTCTCAAACATTTTTTTTTTAAGTTTTAAGAATGTGAGGCTCAAAGTCACAAAGCCCAATGTGATGTTCAACTCCAAGATCAAGAGTCACATGCTCTACTGACAGAGCCAGCTAGGCATACCTCAAATACTTTTATTTTATCCCAATGAGACCCTTTGTGGACTTCTGACCTCCAAGCTGTGATATAATAAATTGGTTTTTTTAAGCCATTAAATCTGTGGTAATATTTTATAGTACCAATAGGAAACTTTTATTAAGTACTTTTCATGTTAATTGGTAACTCCTGATTATGTCCTTATAGGCAAAAAGTAAGTCCTAATATAGATTTTACCTCTGACTGCAGCCCATGGTAATCTCTTATACTGTACAGAAAACACAAAGAAGGGCCATCTGTACCCCAATGTTTATAGCAGCAATGGCCATGGTTGCCAAACTGTGGAAAGAACCAAGATGCCCTTCAATGGACGAATGGATAAGGAAGATGTGGTCCATATACACTATGGAGTATTATGCCTCCATCAGAAAGGATGAATACCCAACTTTTGTAGCAACATGGATGGGACTGGAAGAGATGATGCTGAGTGAAATAAGTCAAGCAGAGAGAGTCAATTATCATATGGTTTCACTTATTTGTGGAGCATAACAAATAGCATGGAGGACATGGGGAGCTAGGAGAAGGCAGTTGGGGGAAATTGGAAGGGGAGGTGAACAATGAGAGACTATGGACTCTGAAAAACAATCTGAAGGGTTTGAAGAGGTGGGGGGGTGGGAGGTTGGGGGAACCAGGTGGTGGGTATTGGAGAGGGCACGGACTGCATGGAGCACTGGGTGTGGTACAAAAAAACAACGAATACTGTTATGCTGAAAATAAATTTAAAAAATGCTTTAAAAAAAAAGAAAACACATTCAGTGTTTTTATTATAAGGAAAAATACAAGAAACAAGAAAAGTCTCAAATAAACAACCTAATTTTACCACTTCAAGGAACTGAGAAAAAGGAAAAAAAAAAAAAGAAAAGAAAGCCTAAAGCTAATAAAAGGAAGGAAATAACAAAGATTAGAACAGAAATAAATGAAATAGAGACTAAAAAGACAATAGATAAGATCAGTGAAACTAGGAGCTGTTTCTCTAAAAAGATAAAATTGCCAAACCTCTAACTATATTCACCAAGAGAAAGAGGGAAAGGACTTAAACAAAATCAGACAGAAAAGAGATGTTCCAGCTAGTACCACGGAAATACAAAGGGCCATAAGAGACTAATATGAGCAATTATATGCCAAGAAATTGGATACCCTAAAAAATGAATAGATTCTTAGAAACATAGCTTACCAAGACTGAATCAAGATGAAATGGAAAGTCTGAATAGATAAATTACTAAGAAGTTTAATCAGTAATCAAACACCTCCCCCCTACAAACAAAAGTGTAGGACCAGATAGCTTTAGTTGTAATGTCTACCAAACATTCAAAGAAGATTTAATACAAGTCCTTCTCAAATACTTTCACAAAATAGAAGAGGAGAGAACTCTTCCAAACTCATTTTATAAGACTGGTACTATTCTGATTCTGAAACCAGGCAAGGACACCAAAGGAAAATTATAGGCCAACATCCTTGATGAACAGAGAGGCAAAAATCCTTAACAAAATATTAGCAAACCAATTTCAACAATACATTAAAAGGATTATACACCATGATCAAGTGGGATTTATTCCATGGATATAAGGATGGTTTAATATCTGCAAATCAGTCAAGATTATATACCACATTAACAAAATGATGTATAAAAATCATATGATCATCTCAAAAATGCAAAAAAAAATCATTTGACAAAATCCAACATCCATTTATGATAAAAATGCTCAACAAAGTGGCTACAGAGGGAGCCTATAGAGGGAACCATACTTCAACATTATAAAGACCATATGTGAGAAGCCCACATCTAATATCATACTCAATGGTGAAAAGCTCAAGGGTTTTCCTCTTAAGATTGGGAACAAAAAAAGAATGTTTAGTCTCACCATTTTTATTCAACATAATGTTGGAGGCCCTAGCCAGAGCAATTAGGTAAGAAAAATAAATGAAAGTCATCTAAATTGAATGGAAGAAGTAAAACTGTCACTATTTGCAGATGACATTATATTATATATAGAAAACCTAAAAGAATACATCCAAAAAGTTAGAAATAATAAATTCAGGAAAGCTGCAAGATACAAAATCAGTACACAAAAATTTGTCTATACAATAATAACTGTCAGAGAAAATAATTCATTTACAATTGCATCAAAATATTACCTAATTTAATTACCTAATTAATAAATTACCTAATTTAAATTACCTAAATTTAATCATGGTGAAAGCCCTGTATTTTGAAAACTATAATACATTAGTGAAATAAATTGATGAAGACACAAATGGAAATTAATTCCATTCTTGTAGATTGAAAGAATCAATGTTGTTAAAATGCCCATACTGCCCAAAGCAATCCCAAGTTTCAGTACAATTCCTATTAAAATTTCAGTGGTCTCTTTCAAGGAAATAAAAAAAAAAGCCTTAAAATCTGTTTGGAACCACAAAACAAACAAACAAACAAAAACACTGAATAGCAAAAGCAATCTTGAGGAAGAACAACAGAGCTGGAGGCATCATGTACCTTTATCTCAAACTCTATTACAAAACTATAATAATTGAAAAGGTATGGTGTTGGCCTAACACAGAATAAGGAGCCCAGAAATAAATTCACACATGGATGGTCAATTAATTTATGACAGAGAAGCCAAGAATATACATTGGGGAAAGGACAGTCTCCAATAAATGGTTTTGGGAAAACTGGACACCCACATGCAAAAGAATGAAACTCCACCATTGTCTTACACCATGCACAAAGGGTAACTCAAAATATATTAAAGACTTGAATGTAAGACCTAAAACATAAAACTCCTACAAGAAAACATATTAAAAAACCTCTGTACAGCAGAAGAAACCATGTCAAAATGAAAGACAACCTACAGAAAGGGAGAAAAAAATTGCACATCATATGTCTAATAAGGGGCTAATATCTAAAATGTATAAAGAACTCTTAGAACTCAATTGCAAAGAAATTCTGATTTAAAAATGGTCAGAAGATCTAAATAGACATGTTTTAAAAGAACTCATACCAATGGCAAATAGACACATGAAAAATGCTCAACACCAATACTCACCAGGGGAATTAAAATCAAAACCATACCAGTCAAATGGCTACATTCAAAAACACAAGAAACAAGTGTTGAGGAGGATGTGGAGAAAAGGAACAATTATCCACTATTGGTGAGAATGTAAAGTGGTGCAGCCACTTTGGAAAACAGGATGGAGGTTCCTCAAAATTTTAAAGAAGAATTACTGTATGATCCAGCAATTTTATTTTCTAGGTATTTAAAGAAAACAAAACACTAACTTGAAAAGATATATGCACCCCCTTGTTCATTATAGCATTATTTACAATAACTGAGAAATAGAAACAGCCTAACGGTTTGTTCCTTAAAAAAATAAAAATAAAAATAAATGCAGTGGTATTTTGAGAGTTTGAGAAGAGGGGTGTGTGTGTATGTGTGTGTGTGTGTGTTATTAAAGATTGCTAAATTAAAGATATAGGAAAACTGGGCTATTTGAAGAATCATTCGTGGCTTTTCTTGCTGGTTGTTTCTGATTCTAATTATTTTCCCGGGGCTATTCTTTATTTTCTAGGTATACTATTTCTCCTATTTGCCTTAGGTTGAGTAGTGTAGACAGAAATGACAATATGTTTCTGGCTGTATTCCCTGGAAAAAAAGAAAAGAAAAAAGCAAATACATGTTTATTACATAAAATACAAATAGGTTATCCCAATACCCAGAGATATCTTAATCTTTTTACTATAAGTGTGTCTTTATGCTCTTAGTATGTTTATATAACTTACAAGTCTTGCTTTTCTGTTGGACTTCAGTCTACCTTCAAATTTTTTTCTATCTACCCATATATCTACCCATATATCTGTAGCTTCCCTCTTCATCTGGTTTGAAAAAAAAAATTGAGGGGAGGGACTAATTTTGGTTTTCCTTCTTTGTGTTCCCCTCAAAGCTTTGAAGGCTGATTTATATATACATACCATTAACTAGGCAGATGTATTAGTATGTAGTTCTGCCCCCTAGTTCCTACATGCATCAGTAATTCTTTCTTTTCAGTGTTCTGTTAATTGGACTTGGAGATACTGATTAATATTTAGAAAACACCTAAGAAACTGAGGAAGATGAAATAGAATACCAACTTCCTACTTTTTTTATTTTATTTTTTTAAGATTATTTATTTATTTACTTATTTGACAGAGATCACAAGTAGGCAGAGAGAGAGGAAGGGAAGCAGGATCCCCGCCGAGCAGAGAGCCTGATGCGGGGCTCGATTCCAGGACCCTGGGATCATGACCTGAGCCAAAGGCAGAGGCTTTAACCCACTGAGCCACCCAGGTGCCCCCCAAATTCCTACTTTAAAATGAGAAATGTAATTGTCATGTTTCCATTAGTAGAAAAGCCATCTAGGGAACCAAATCTTAATCAAGACAGTTGCTTGGCAAACACAGAATTAGTCTAGATGGAATTAAGTGCTAGTTTTTAATGTTCAGGGGCTGACCTTAGTGGTTGGAACATCCATCTGTAACAGAGGATGCTTCCAGATTCCTAAGTGGGTCCTTAATATTGGCACCCTTTTCTGTGAAGTGCTTGATCAGACAACAAAAACATGTTCAAGCTTTCAATGTTGCACAGCCTGCAAATAAATTTTTCTTTTATTTAATTTTTTTTCATTAGGTGCAATAATGTCATTTTAATATTGCACTTGAATTTCTTTATGGAGAAGAGTTTTCTCTAAGATGCCTTTAAATTAGGAGTTGATTTTACATTTTCACCTTTACAGTTTTGATTTTAATTTTTTATTTTTTTTCAGCATAACAGTATTCATTATTTTTGCACCACACCCAGTGCTCCATGCAATCTGTGCCCTCTACAATACCCACCACCTGGTGCCCCCAACCTCCCACCCCCAACCCCTTCAAAATTCTCAGATCGTTTTTCAGAGTCCATAGTCTCTCATGGTTCACCTCCCCTTCCAATTTCCCTCAACTCCCTTCTCCTCTCCATCTCCCCTTGTCCTCCATGCTATTTGTTATGCTCCACAAATAAGTGAAACCATATGATAATTGACTCTCTCTGCTTGACTTATTTCACTCAGCATAATCTCTTCCAGTCCCGTCCATGTTGCTACAAAACTTGGGGATTCATCCTTCCTTTTTTTTTTTTTTTTTTACAGCTTTATAAACATATATTTTTATCCCCAGGGGTACAGGTCTGCGAATCGCCAGGTTTACACACTTCACAACACTCACCATAGCACATACCCTCCCCGATATCCATAACCCCACCCCCTCTCCCAACCCCCTCCCCCCATCAACCCTCAGTTTGTTTTGTGAGATTAAGAGTCACTTCTGGTTTGTCTCCCTCCCAATCCCATCTTGTTTCATTTACTCTTCTCCTACCCCCTCGACCCCCCATGTTGCATCTCCTCTCCCTCATATCAGGGAGATCATATGATAGTTGTCTTTCTCCGATTGACTTATTTCGCTAAGCATGATACCCTCTAGTTCCATCCACGTCGTCGCAAATGGCAAGATTTCATTTCTTTTGATGGCTGCATAGTATTCCATTGTGTATATATACCACATCTTCTTTATCCATTCGTCTGTAGATGGACATCTAGGTTCTTTCCATAGTTTGGCTATTGTAGACATTGCTGCTATAAACATTCGGGTGCATGTGCCCCTTCGGATCACTATGTTTGTATCTTTAGGGTAAATACCCAGCAGTGCAATTGCAGGGTCATAGGGTAGTTCTATTTTCAACATTTTGAGGAACCTCCATGCTGTTTTCCAGAGTGGTTGCACCAGCTTGCATCCCCACCAACAGTGTAGGAGGGTTCCCCTTTCTCCGCATCCTCGCCAGCATCTGTCATTTCCTGACTTGTTAATTTTAGCCATTCTGACTGGTGTGAGGTGATATCTCATGGTGGTTTTGATTTGTATTTCCCTGATGCCGAGTGATATGGAGCACTTTTTCATGTGTCTGTTGGCCATCTGGATGTCTTCTTTGCAGAAATGTCTGTTCATGTCCTCTGCCCATTTCTTGATTGGATTATTTGTTCTTTGGGTGTTGAGTTTGCTAAGTTCTTTATAGATTTTGGACACTAGCCCTTTATCTGATATGTCATTTGCAAATATCTTCTCCCATTCTGTCAGTTGTCTTTTGGTTTTGTTCACTGTTTCCTTTGCTGTGCAAAAGCTTTTGATCTTGATAAAATCCCAAAAGTTCATTTTTGCCCTTGCTTCCCTTGACTTTGGTGATGTTCCTAGGAAGATGTTGCTGCGGCTGATGTCGAAGAGGTTGCTGCCTGTGTTCTCCTCGAGGATTTTGATGGATTCCTTTCTCACATTGAGATCCTTCATCCATTTTGAGTCTATTTTCGTGTGTGGTGTAAGGAAATGATCCAATTTCATTTTTCTGCATGTGGCTGTCCAATTTTCCCAACACCATTTATTGAAGAGGCTGTCTTTGTTCCATTGGACATTCTTTCCTGCTTTGTCGAAGATGAGTTGACCATAGAGTTGAGGGTCCATTTCTGGGCTCTCTATTCTGTTCCATTGATCTATGTGTCTGTTTTTGTGCCAGTACCATGCTGTCTTGATGATGACAGCTTTGTAATAGAGCTTGAAGTCCGGAATTGTGATGCCACCAACTTTGGCTTTCTTTTTCAATATTGCTTTGGCTATTCGAGGTCTTTTCTGGTTCCATATAAATTTTAGGATTATTTGTTCCATTTCTTTGAAAAAAATGGATGGTACTTTGATAGGAATTGCATTAAATGTGTAGATTGCTTTAGGTAGCATAGACATTTTCACAATATTTATTCTTCCAATCCAGGAGCATGGAACATTTTTCCATTTCTTTGTGTCTTCCTCAATTTCTTTCATGAGTACTTGATAGTTTTCTGTGTATAGATTCTTAGTCTCTTTGGTTAGGTTTATTCCTAGGTATCTTATAGTTTTGGGTGCAATTGTAAATGGGATGGACTCCTTAATTTCTCTTTCTTCTGTCTTGTTGTTGGTGTAGAGAAATGCAACTGATTTCTGTGCATTGATTTTATATCCTGACACTTTACTGAATTCCTGTACAAGTTCTAGCAGTTTTGGAGTGGAGTCTTTTGGGTTTTCCACATAGAGAATCATATCATCTGCGAAGAGTGATAGTTTGACTTCTTCTTTGCCGATTTGGATGCCTTTAATTTCCTTTTGTTGTCTGATTGCTGAGGCTAGAACTTCTAGTACTATGTTGAATAGCAGTGGTGATAACGGACATCCCTGCCGTGTTCCTGACCTTAGCGGAAAAGCTTTCAGTTTTTCTCCATTGAGAATGATATTTGCGGTGGGTTTTTCATAGATGGCTTTGATAATATTGAGGTATGTGCCCTCTATCCCTACACTTTGAAGAGTTTTGATCAGGAAGGGATGCTGTACTTTGTCAAATGCTTTTTCAGCATCTATGGAGAGTATCATATGGTTCTTGTTCTTTTATTAATGTGTTGTATCACATTGATTGATTTCCGGATGTTGAACCAACCTTGCAGCCCTGGAATAAATCCCACTTGGTCGTGGTGAATAATCCTTTTAACGTACTGTTGAATCCTATTGGCTAGTATTTTGGCGAGAATTTTTGCATCTGTGTTCATCAAGGATATTGGTCTGTAGTTCTCTTTTTTGTTGGGATCCTTGTCTGGTTTTGGGATCAAGGTGATGGTGGCCTCATAAAATGAGTTTGGAAGTTTTCCTTCTATTGCTATTTTTTGGAACAGTTTCAGGAGAATAGGAATTAGTTCTTCTTTAAATGTTTGGTAGAATTCCCCCGGGAAGCCGTCTGGCCCTGGGCTTTTGTTTGTTTGGAGATTTTTGATGACTGTTTCAATCTCCTTACTGGTTATGGGTCTATTCAGGCTTTCTATTTCTTCCTGGTTCAGTTGTGGTAGTTTATATGTCTCTAGGAATGCATCCATTTCTTCCAGATTGTCAAATTTGTTGGCATAGAGTTGCTCATAGTATGTTCTTATAATTGTCTGTATTTCTTTGGTGTTCGTTGTGATCTCTCCTCTTTCATTCATGATTTTATTTATTTGGGTCCTCTCTCTTTTCTTTTTGATAAGTCTGGCCAGGGGTTTATCAATCTTATTAATTCTTTCAAAGAACCAGCTCCTAGTTTCGTTGATTTGTTCTATTGTTTTTTTTGCTTTCTATTTCATTGATTTCTGCTCTGATCTTTATGATTTCTCTTCTCCTGCTGGGTTTAGGGTTTCTTTCTTGTTCTTTCTCCAGCTCCTTTAGGTGTAGGGTTAGGTTGTGTACCTGAGACCTTTCTTGTTTCTTGAGAAAGGCTTGTACCGCTATATATTTTCCTCTCAGGACTGCCTTTTTGTGTCCCACAGATTCTGAACTGTTGTGTTTTCATTATCATTTGTTTCCATAAATTTTTTCAATTCTTCTTTGATTTCCTGGTTGACCCATTCATTCTTTAGAAGGATGCTGTTTAGTCTCCATGTATTTGGGTTCTTTCCAAATTTCCTCTTGTTATTGAGTTCTAGCTTTAGAGCATTGTGGTCTGAAAATATGCAGGGAATGATCCCAATCTTTTGATACCGGTTGAGACTTGATTTAGGACCAAGAATGTGATCTATTCTGGAGAATGTTCCATGTGCACTAGAGAAGAATGTGTATTCTGTTGCTTTGGGATGAAATGTTCTGAATATATCTGTGATGTCCATCTGGTCCAGTGTGTCATTTAAGGCCTTGATTTCCTTGTTGATCTTTTGCTTGGATGATCTGTCCATTTCAGTGAGGGGAGTGTTAAAATCCCCTACTATTATTGTATTCTTGTCGATGTGTTTCTTTGATTTTGTTATTAATTGGTTTATATAGTTGGCTGCTCCCACATTAGGGGCATAGATATTTAAAATTGTTAGATCTTCTTGTTGGACAGTTCCTTTGAGTATGATATAGTGTCCTTCCTCATGTCTTATTATAATCTTTGGCTTAAAATCTAATTGATCTGATATAAGGATTGCCACTCCTGCTTTCTTCTGATGTCCATTAGCATGGTAAATTCTTTTCCACCCCCTCACTTTAAACCTGGAGATGTCTTCGGGTGTAAGATGAGTTTCTTGTAGGCAACATATAGATGGTTTTTGTTTTTTTATCCATTCTGATACCCTGTGTCTTTTGATTGGGGCATTTAGCCCATTAACATTCAGGGTAAGTATTGAGAGATATGAATTTAGTGCCATTGTATTGCCTGTAAGGTGACTGTTATTGTATATTGTCTCTGTTTCTTTCTGATCTACTACTTTGAGGGTCTCTCTTTGCTTAGAGGACCCCTTTCAATATTTCCTGTAGAGCTGGTTTGGTATTTGCAAATTCTTTCAGTTTTTGTTTGTCCTGGAAGCTTTTAATCTCTCCGTCTATTTTCAATGATAGCCTAGCTGGATATAGTATTCTTGGCTGCATGTTTTTCTCATTTAGTACTCTGAATATATCATGCCAGCTCTTTCTGGCCTGCCAGGTCTCTGTGGATAAGTCTGCTGCCAATCTAATATTTTTACCATTGTACGTTACAGACTTCTTTTCCCGGGCTGCTTTCAGGATCTTTTCTTTGTCACTAAGACTTGTCAATTTTACTATTAGGTGACGGGGTGTGGACCTATTCTTATTGATTTTGAGGGGGGTTCTCTGAACCTCCTGGATTTTGATGCTTGTTCCCTTTGCCATATTGGGGAAATTCTCTCCAATAATTCTCTCCAATATACCTTCTGCTCCCCTCTCTGTTTCCTCTTCTTCTGGAATCCCAATTATTCTAATGTTGTTTCGTCTTATGGTGTCACTTATCTCTCGAATTCTCCCCTCGTGGTCCAGTAGCTGTTTGTCCCTCTTTTGCTCAGCTTCTTTATTCTCTGTCATTTGGTCTTCTATATCGCTAATTCTTTCTTCTGCCTCATTTATCCTAGCAGTGAGAGCCTCCATTTTTGATTGCACCTCATTAATAGCTTTTTTGATTTCAACTTGGTTAGATTTTAGTTCTTTTATTTCTCCAGAAAGGGCTTTTATATCTCCCGAGAGGGTTGCTTTAATATCTTCCATGCCTTTTTCAAGCCCGGCTAGAACCTTGAGAATCATCATTCTGAACTCTATATCTGACATATTACCAATGTCTGTATTGATTAGGTCCCTAGCCTTTGGTATTGCCTCTTGTTCTTTTTTTTGTTGTGAATTTTTCCGCCTTGTCATTTTGTCCAAATAAGAGTTTATGAAGGAGCAAGTAAAATACTAAAAGGGTGGCAACAACCCCAGGAAAATATGCTTTAGCCAAATCAGAAGAGATCCTGAATTGTGAGGGGGGAGAAAGGGGATAAAAAGGGGTTCAGAAAGAAAGAAAAAAAAAACTATTAAAAAAAAGAAAGCCGATAAAGAAAAAATATAAAAAGAGGAAAAAATATATATATATATTAGATAAACTATTTAAAAAACGTTAAAAAAAAGAAAATGGTAAAAGTTAAAAAAAATTTAGCAGAAGAAGAGAAAAAGAAAAAAAAAATTGAAAAAGAAAAAAAAAATTAAATTAACTGCAAGGCTAAAAAATCATGGGGAGAAAGCCATGAGTTCGGTGCTTTGCTTTCTTCTCCTCTGGAATTCCGCCTTTCTCCTTGGTAGGTGAACTTGGTCCTGGCTGGGTTTCCCGTAGATCTTCTGGGGGAGGGGCCCGTTGTAGTGATTCTCAAGCGTCTTTGCCCCAGGCGGAGTTGCACCGCCCTTACCCGGGGCCCCGCTGAGTCATCCGCTCGGGTTCGCTTTCGGGAGCTTTTGTTCCCTGAGCGCTTTCCGTAGAGTCCGGAGGACGGGAATAAAGATGGCGGCCTCCCGGTCTCCGGCCCGGAGGAGCCGAGAGCCCGGGGCCCCACTCCTCAGTGCGCCCTCAGAGAACAGCGCCAAATGACTCCCGTCACCCTGGCCTCCGGCCGCGCTCCGAGCTGACCGAGCCTGCGACCGGTTCAAGGCAACCCTGAGCTGAGAGTCACTCCTCGGCTCTGTCTCTGCAGCCAGCTTCCCCGTTCTAATACCGGTAAGCTCTGCGACACTGAGACACCCCCGATCCTTCTGCGACCCTGCGGGACCTGAGGCCGCGCTGACCCCGCCTGGGCTTCACCCCAGTTAAGCCTCTGGAGCGATGTCCCTCAGCGGAACAGACTTTTAAAAGTCCTGATTTTGCTCAGTTGCTCCACCGCTCGCTGGGAGCCGGCCCCTCCCCCCGCGGTCTATCTTCCCGTCGCTTTGGATTCACTTCTCCGCCAGTCCTACCTTGCAGAAAGTGGTTGATTTTCTGTTTCTGGAATTGCTGTTCTTCTTCTCTTCAATCTCCCGTTGTATTTGTAGGTGTTTGCAATCTTTAGATAAGCTATTTAGCTGATCTCCCGCTACCCGAAGTAGTCTCAGCCTGCTACTTCTCCGCCATCTTGACTCCTCCCTCTCACCTTTACAGTTTTGAAAGTGCTTTCCTTCTAACTGTTAATCTGCACCTATCTTTCTTTTGTTTTCATGAAATTGTATTTAAAAATAAGACTACTGGATGGCAGTCTGGGGTCAAAGTTTTTGGAATTGTGTAGAAAGCAGTGATGAGGCTCAGGGTCCAAAGAATGCTGGGTTCCATTGGACCCCAGTGTTTTCAGATCTTATTTAGAATCATCCCACCCATCCCAGAGATGAAAGATTCTGCAGTAGGATAGAAGCAGGACATGCCTTGAATTTCTGAAATACTCAGTGTGTTCCCAGATATTATGTACTTTCCTGGTGAGAACATTCATTTTATTAGTTGTTTCCACCACTCTATTTGTGTATCCAGTAGTTCTACTTCTCTCTATAGCTCATCTGTTTGTTTTTTTTTTTTTGTTTTTTTTTTTTTTTTTTTTTTTTTTTTTATGCAGCAACTTATTTCATGGAAGCATGGAATATTGATCACCATGGCTGGAGTCCTACTTACCCGAGCTGCCCTGCCAGTGAATTAAAGCACCTATGTAAAAGCCGAGAAATAGAATTGGGATGGGAAATGTTAACTCAGTATTACAAAATGATGCTGCTGTGCAAACAAGAAAGGATGTGCTATTTATTTTTTAAACTATTGTACTGTTATCTACCATGGGCTTATTTCTTTTTCCATTCTTTCTCTCTGTGTCAGTGCCTCTCAAATTTCCTCTTTCTCTTTGGCAGTAACCAACATATTTTCCAACTAAGCACCTCTTCTTTATTTTGTAACTATGAAAACCCTGGGCATATTTTTCTTTCCATGACTATCTATAAACCTGCAACAGTGAAACTTGTTTTACCAGCAAATTGCTGTTTAAATGTATGTAGGGAGAGTAGATATGTAGCATTTACTAAGCATCTATTTTATGTCAGATTCTCCACTCATCTTTTTTTTTTCATTCATAATTTAATCCATAAGATATATCAGGTGACTAAAATTGTTGCCAATTTCCTTTTGAGAAAATGGAAGCTTAGCAAAGGCAAGTCATTTTGCAAAGGTATATAAGTGATATCATCATGATTTGAATGAAGATCTGTGTGATTTAAAATCATTTGAATTGCATCTTTCAAAAGGTTTATACACAGTACAGTTAAAGTTTCATGAAAGTAGGGTCCTTTTTTAATATTCCACCATTGGAACTTCCATACTAGCCACATTCTAGCATATATGATACAGTTAATAGTTATTTGTGGAGAGAAAGGAGAAATTGACGAAAAATAGAGTGAGGGGAGATGGGAAGGAAGAGAGATACTTCTGTGAAAATACTGCTTTGTTTCAAGTAGCTCAAGCTTCTGTTCTACACAATATAATGAATTTACATACTTGCTTAGAGTATCTATGTAAATATTTAATTACTGAAAAGCATCATTGTGTGTGTATTTTATATATATGAATGTGTGTATATAAGTATAAATGTATGTTTGTACATATGTGTGTGTATATGTACAATTGAATGACATAAAAATTTGCATGACTTTGCATGCACTTGAATAACCACCATCAAGCAAATTTTCAAATACTTAAGGCTACGTATATACAGATTTATGTATATGTAGATTTATGTACATAGAACTTTATGCTTGATGGTGGTTGCTTGAGTGTATGCAATGTCATCCACATTTTTAAAAATACTTTTGGGCTAGGTCCATATACAGAGATTAGAACCACTTGCTTTAATGACTGAATGGATATGAAAGCAAATTAAGTCAGAAACCCTGCTTCCTTGTAGATACCATTTTTTGGTTTTGCTATGAATCAACCATTGGAAACTTTTGTTTGAGCATTTGTTTATTCATTTTTTTTCTTCTTTGTCATAATGCTAGTTAGATTTTAATGAGAGAAAAAGAAAATTGGCTTTGATATAAAGGATTTACTTCAAAGGAGCTATTCAAGACAACCAGGAAAATATTTTTGGACACAACTATATTTTAACAAGTATAATTTTTCCCATACCATATCCCACCTATCCCTGCAGGTGGCCAGAGGCTCCCTCCTCCTCTCGCTGAGTGGACGCAACTTCCGTGGGCATCGGGCCCCTCTTGCCGAAAGGCCCCGTCAGCTCTGAGGGCAGGCCACCGAGGGGAGGCGGGTGTGCCTTCTCAGGGAAGGCCTCGTGCGGGCCGGCAGAGGGGTCTTCCCTCCACTCTGGTGCCGAGCCTCCGATGTTCCGCGCTTTCCTCCCGCCACTCCACGTCACGGCGGGCACCCCTGGAAGAGTCTGTCCACCAGCTGCAGGCCCAGCAAGGATGCCCTGGTCCTGGCACCTCTTTCTGGCCCATCCTTCTCGCTCCTCTGGGGCTGGGACTGCGCCCAGATGCCTCCCTGGATTTCAGAGCCCTTACCTGGCAGTTCCAATAGCAGTTGGAACCTCTTGACAACCCACTGTCAGCAAGTACTATTTTTCCATGGGTGTATGTCTGGGAGTTGTTCTGTCAAATGCTGTGTAAGAAACTGTAGCTCTTGGGGTGCCTGGGTGCTCAGTGGCTTAAAGCCTCTGCCTTCTGCTCAGGTCATGATCTCAGGGTCCTGGGATCAAGCCCCACCTCGGGCTCTCTGCTTAGCAGGGGGCCTGCTTCCCCTCTCTGTCTGCTTCTCTGCCTACTTGTGATCTCTTTCTCTGTCGAATAAATAAAAAAATATATATATATACCTAAAAAAAATATCATACCATAATATTATGAATAGCATTGAGAGTTTTCTATGCAGATGTAATTTGTTTATTGCATGAAAACAATAGTTCTTTTATGACATAGAAATTCATTTGAAACAATTATAAGCAGTCATATATGTCTTTGGAAAAGCAAATTTTTTTTCCATATAAATTTTTCTGATACTTCTTCAAAAGCAGTCAGTTTATGACTATTCTGTAAATAATTCTGCCTAAATTATTTTGAGATAAATAGAGATGAAGCAGTTAAGAGGGATAAGCTTGGTAATTGTCCTTTCTAAAGCATTGATTTAAGTTTCAAACCTTGAAGATAGCTTCTAGAGTTTATATTTTACTTTAATGGCAGTTATACACATTTTCTTATTATATATTTAAAATGAATTTTAGGGCATATTAAAATGTTGTGGAATCAAGAGAAAGTGAAAAAATATATTGCAAACTCAGAGGAGAAGTAGTATATTAAGAACACAATTTTTTTTTTTTTGAGATAGAGTGAAAATGGAGGAAGAGATAGAGAAGAGAGGCATGGAGTGAGAGAATCTTAAGCAGGCTCCATGCCCAGTGAAGAGCCCAATGTGGGACTCGATCTCACAACCCTGAGATCATGATCTGAGCCAATATCAAGAGTTGGACCCTTAAATGACTGAGCCACCCAAGTGCCTTAGACACAATGTTTTTTAAAAAATTCAATATAATTGACACACAGTGTTACCTTGGTTTCAGGTGTATAGCATATCGATTCAACAATTCTATACATTATGGTCTGGTCACCACAAGCGTGGTTACCATCTGTCCCCATACAGCACTGTTACAGTACCATAGACTGCATTCCTATACTGTACCTTTTATCCCTGGACTCAGTCTGTATCTCCCACTTTTCTTCACCAGTTTTTCCCATCTCCCCCACCCTCTTTGCCTTTGGCAACCATAGGTCTGATTCTGTTTTTTGTTTTTTTACTTGTTATTTAGGTTCTACATGTAAGTGAAATTATATGGTTTTTGTCTTTCTTTTTCTGACTTATTTCACTTAGTGTGATATGCTTTATGTCCATCCATGTTGTCCCAAATGGCAAGATCTTATCTTTTTTATGACTGAGTAGTATTTCCTCATGAGCACATCTGCAAGTGGGTGAGCACACACACGTGTGTGTAAAAAACACAATTTTTGATCCAGACTACCATGGGTTCAAATCCTCAATTTTCCATTCATGAGTAGTGTTTTCTTGACAAATTACTTAAATACTTTTATTTCCTAATTTTATTAAGTCTCTAAAATACTCAGAGAATAAATATTTAAATAAATGAGCCTCTCCATTGGTAATTACATTTCTCCACAATTTTAATTCACAATAACCAAGATGTGGAAATAACTTAAATGTCCAATAATGGATAAATGGATAAATAAAATGTGGTATGTACATATCGTGATATATTATGCAGCCTTATAAAAAAGCAAGTAATCATGTATTATGTTACAACATGAATGAACTTGGATGACTTTGACTCTGATTTTGGTTAAGATCATATCTTAATTAATTCTCTTCCAGGAAGCTCTCCCTGGCTGTGACTAGGTGGGGACCTAGGTTAGATATTCTCAGTAGTGTGCTGATACATGCTTAACAATTAGTTGTCTATGGATCCTCACCCCCACCTCGCCCCACCCAAAGAAAGAACTCTGTTTGGTAACGTTTGTTGAATTCCCTTGTTTAAATACTTTCATCATGACCAATTTCAAGTTATCAACATGATGCCACTGAGTAGGGTTGGTAGTAGATGCCCAGTAGTACACCATCATATGGCATTTCTACCATACATGTACAATAGAACTGAATGATGACCTCAAGGACATAGATAATAGTGAAATGTAATAAAATAATTAGGAAGTGATGGAGCTTCAAATATTTATAACCTTAGTATTAAATCTAATTTATTTAATTGAAACTTTGTCTAACTTAATTTTTAAGAATGGCTATATTCTGTGACTGTCTTACAGAATTCCTTGGTTTAGCATTTGGCTCTAGAGGCTGGCTCCAGAGATGCCCCAGTACCTTCTTCTTCTCTGCACTCCCATAGCACTCTGTGCTTGTTCCTATTGTAGCTCTTATCAGACTTTATTTTAATTATTGCCCTTTTGTCTTCTCCACTAGACAATGAACTCCTCAAGGAAAAGGATATTTGTCTCACTGTTGAATTCTTCAATGCTTAACATGGTACAAGGAGTACAGAAGCAACTCAGCAAATGTCAGTTGAAATGATGAATGAATGAAAATGTATTTTTTCATGAAATAAGCAAAGAAGTGGTTTTTCTTCCCTCTGATCCTTATTTGCAGGGGCAAAGTTATCCCATTTCATTATGAAGGAGCCACTCCACGCAATTGCTCTTATGTTAAGCTCTCCCTCTCTGCAAATACGCAGCTTTTTTTTTTTTTTTTTTTTTTTTTTTTTTTTTTTAGTATTTTGTAAAGCCTAGCTTTGCTCCTTGGGTCAATGCCTATTTCTCTAGAAAACATCTCAGCAGAAGTGTGTATTCAAAACCTAGACTGTAGCATTAGAAAATACTGTTGTTCATTTGGAGTTTTATTATTAGATATTCTTTGGTGAATATTCTAAATATAACCATTTCTAAAATTCTTTGTCTCCCAAATGAGACAAGTTATTAAAGACAGGAGTGGCACTTTATACTTTATTCATATACATTTTACCTCACACCCTATGGGCCATATCACAGTGATTCAAAACATTTAAGATTTCACTGTTTTACTTTTCCCCCAAACACCAGGTATATTAAATCCAAGATTATTTTCCAAACCTTCCTATGTATTTTTATAGTTTTTATTTTTAATGAATTAGCTGTATCTTTTTATTGGAATGTCACTGCTTTCTTCTTTGAAATTAGGTGAAAATTTCATTGTATTGTGGATTTTTTTAAGCTTGATTAAAACTCTATCTTGACACTGACCTGAAGTTGTCTTCCTAATGTACATTCAGCTAAAATAGCACTTCAAGGACAGCAGACTGGTCCAAGTAAGAATAAGCGTGTACTGTGTGACAAATTGCAGGTACTTGGTATAGTGAGCTTATTAGAATCCTTATCTAAATTGTTTACATGTCAGGTTTCTTTGGTAGCCCAGAATAATTTGGATAAATGAGCCTCCCCATTGGTAATTACATTTCCTTAACAACATTTTGGTGAATGTACATAAAAGGTAATGATAGCTTCCCCCAGTGCTCTGTCCTGCAGCATGTCATAGCTCCAGATTCTGATAGTGTCTGACACTTATTACTTAAGTCATATATTTCTAAAAGCAGAGGCCTCTGCAAGGTCTTTTCCAAAATGATACTGTCTCAAGCTGTAGTCGAAAATCTGATTATGTCTGCAACTTCCCATGGATGTCATACACATTTATGGGAAAGCCCAAATATCTTGAATCAGGAATTATCACGTGGTGAATATGAAATAAAATCTCTAGAGGTGTGGAGGGGACTTTTTCCACCTTTGTGCTTCTCTCAAGATACTGTTACTGCCCCTGTGAGACTTACCTTTCTTCTCTCCCAACTGAGAATTTGTGCTCTCCTTGCTATTGAAATCCACGCTTATTCATGAGCAGGTGTTGTCTTAGGTTCAAGGACAAGGGAATGCTGAAAACATTGTTCCATTGCTTCTTTTATCAAAAGAACAAAAGTAAAAATCATTGACTTGTCGTTTGTACTAGTCATTCCCCGTGAAATATCTGGGTTTCAGATTCCTACCAGGGAGGATTCAGCCATATGGGCGATTAAAATATCTCTGTCTCCATCGATGCCCCACAGAATGCCAGTTTTGTGTCATGGTATGTGTGTGCAGTAGGAGGGGGTGTCTCTAGGAACACAAGCCTATGAAATTCTGCATGTAATTTACTTTTCTTTCAAATTTCACATATTAATATACTTTAGAGCCTCTGAGAAATCCTCTAGTAAAAAGCCTGTGTGTTTGTATGTGTACTCAGTCCACTGTTTCCCAAATTAAGCTCACTGTGCATATCAGTCAAGGTACACTCAGGAGACAGAAACCACACAGTAACTTGAACTAGAGAATTCCAATATAAAGAATTATTTATTGGGGCAGTTGGGTGGCTCAGTCAGTTAAGCGTCTGACCCTTGATCTCAGCTCAGGTCTTGATCTCAGGGTTGTGAGATCAAGTCACATTTTGGGCTCTATGCTGGGCATGGAACCTACTTTAAAAAAAAAAAGAAAGAAAATAATTATTTGTTATAACAAGACTAAAGTAAAAATTAGATTGGGTTCTAAAAAAATAGAGAACTACCAAGATATAGACATTGCAGATATAAGAAGCTGCCATTGTCCCAGGGATGAGAGTCCCCAAGGAATGCATCACCCTCCCTCCCAACACTGAGATCAAACTCTCACTGGAAAGGGCATACCTGTTGAAAGTTAACCATTTATGATTAAAACAGGTTATCTTTTTTTTTTTAAAGATTTTATTTATTTTTTTTTAAACTTTTTTTTTTTAAGATTTTATTTATTTATTTGTCAGAGAGAGAGAGAGAGCGAGCACAGGCAGACAGAGTGGCAGGCAGAGGCAGAGGGAGAAGCAGGCTCCCTACAGAACAAGGAGCTCGATGTGGGACTCGATCCCAGGACGCTGGGATCATGACCTGAGCCGAAGGCAGCGGCTTAACCCACTGAGCCACCCAGGCGTCCCATAAAGATTTTATTTATTTGAGAGAGGGGGAGAGCGCACAAGTGGGGAAAGAGGGAGAAGCAGCCACCCCACTCCACAGGGAGCCCGATGCAGCACTGGATCCTAGGACCCTGAGACCAATTACCTGAGCCAAAAACAGACCCTTAACTCACTGAGCCACCAGATGCCTCATAAACATGTTATTATTATTTTTTAAATTTAAATTTTCTTAAAGATTTTATTTATTTTTGAGAGAGAGAGGGAGAGAGAGAAAGGGAAGGGGCATGCATGAGTTGGGATGAGGGGCAGAGGGAGAAGCAGACTCCCACCGAGTGGGGAGCCGGATATGGGACTCAGTCCCAGGACACTGGGATCATGACCTGAGCTGAAGGCAGAGGTTTAACTGACGGAGCCACCCACACACCCAAACATGCTATCTTTAATATCGGTTTACTTTTTACTATTTTCGGATAAGTAGAAATGTATAGGAATAGAACAGAAATAGAAAAGCAGTATTTTGATATAGGAGTAGGTTGAAACCTTTTTTGTTCTCATTTCTTTTCTCCCATGTGGGGTTGTATGATTTAGAGCTTGAGTCTGTGCAGACACCAGGGGACAGGCTAATGCTTTCAACCCTGGTGCCCCCTCTCCCCTGACTCTACCTTGAGAGGTGAGTCTGTTGGAGACATAATTGCTGAGGTAGGACCACAAGGGCCCAGATGAGTGCTGGTGGGAGAGGAGCAGAGTAGGGGCAGGGGCATTTCTGGAGGCTCCACTGATGGTTGGACACAGCTGAGTCTGTTCTCAGGGCAGCACTGGGATAGACTCCTGCCAGCTATTCCACAACTAAGTTGCCTTGAGCAAGGTTAGGGATTTTAGAGTTATTGTGACTGATAAACTAAAATATACAGACCTTCAGAGTATCCAGAAAGAACACAAGAGGTGACAGTCAGTATTATTTCTTCTCTTTCTCACTCGTCTGGAACTAAATTTCATGATTAAAGAGAGACAGACCAATCACATCATATACTTTGAAATATACTTTCAGGTCCGGGGCTTTTGTTTTGATAAGTTTTTGTTTTTGTTTTAACTTACCTACTATATATCATTTCATCCTAGAATGTGGTAGAAAAGTCTTCAATCATAATAATGTAATTTTTGAAAGGAAATGAGTTAAGGTAGAATATCTTTGCTAGTCATTTTTCAGATAAATCTCATCTTCTGGTAGATTACACCCATTTCACATATTTTACAAAATGGTAAACCAAAGAAGTAAGTGGCCAACTTATGTTGTAACTAAGAACTAAGTCAAGGTTTTATAATTAAGGTTATTTAGTTAAATGTATGTTTATAAGGAATATTGGAATAATTGTAATATATGTATAAGAAATAAGGAATACTGTCAGCTCCTAATTCTGTAGTTTCTTAATGCATACCAGGGTCTGTGCCACCTCTGAGGTGCACTGGCTCAAGTCTGTTCTAATTTTTATGGAGATTCATATCTATCCAGAAAGATTATCTGGTTCTTTGAACACTTTTAGATCCTTAAGAAAAAGAGTAAGTTCATTTTTTTGACTGAATGATACTACTGTAATAGTATTGTGTAGATAATTATATTAAATTAATCATGACTTACGACCTAAATATCAGAAGACCATGCAAAGTGTTGCTAGTTGGAGACTTGTTCCCATAAAGGCCTCAGAACACACATTTTTGGATTCTGAATATCAGTAGAATTTTAAGTGTTTTTAGCCTTTAGGATGTCAAGGTGGGGGCCTAGAGTGATGATAAAAAAATGTCTTGATTCAAGAAGAGCAAGGAGATGAAACTGAGTGTGGAATTTGTGGCATGGTATTTTTGTGATGTAGTCTTTGAACTTTCTAACTTGTCTAAAATACAGTGTGGTTAGTAATAAATTATTCCTCAAATAAACATTTTACATTCAGCACCTCACTTTCCCTCCCCCACCTTACCCACATCAGCATGTTAAAAGTGTTTCTGTAGGTCTACACACACTGACCAAGTTCTACTGTATCACTACTACACAGCTCTGTGTGTGTGTTGCATGTGTACAAGTGCACACATTCGTGCTTTCTCTTCATGCAAAGAAGCTGGATTGCACTAGAAAGAGGATTTTTTGTAATGGTGTTGTCTCACAGGGGGGCAGCTTCTATCACAAATAATGGACTTCTGTCATTGGGAGGACTCAATCCTGAGTTTGATGGCCATCATCAGGATAGATTCCTAATCTATGTAGGAGCAGAAGTCATGTGACCTCTGCCATCCTTCTACCTTATGAATTTGTGATTTTGAACAGATGCTCATTTCAGTGCACATCAGAGCACTTCTGCAATAAAATTTCAGCTGAAAAGGTAATTAGACAAAATTCTTGGCTGTTCTCTCTTATGCCATCTTTGCCCAGAGAGTCATCCCTATGTTTTATTTAGTATATTTTTTTTAATGAAACTTATTTTTCTTGAGTTTTCTTTTTTTTTTTAAGATTTTATTTATTTATTTGACAGAGAGAAATCACAAGTAAGCAGAGAGGCAGGCAGAGAGAGAGAAGGAAGCAGACTCCCTGCTGAGCAGAAAGCCCGATGCGGGGCTCGAACCCAGGACCTGGGATCATGACCTGAGCCGAAGGCAGCGGTTTAACCCACTGAGCCACCCAGGCGCCCCTTTTTCTTGAGTTTTCTTACGTTACCATTTTTAAGTTTCATAACCTTCCTTAAAAAGCCCCCAAGCTCTAATAAATATCTTGTTTTGCTGTCACCCATGTGGCTCAGTGTTTTACTCTGAGTTCCATAAGCTACTTATTCCCTTATATTCATTCCTTCCTAAGTGTACACAGAATGTCAGACAGGTGCCAACACTGTGCTGCATGGCATGAAGTTAAAGCTAACATGAAATTCTTTCCTTCTAGGAGATCATAGAGGGAAAAAATTTTAAGCTGACAAGTTGTAATACTAAGTAGCAAGTGTTGATGAAGAGTTAAGAAGAAGCTGAGTGTCACAGTGTTCAGAGTTCTTTTTTTTTTTCTTTTAGATTTATTCATCTGTTTGGGGTGCGTGGGGGAGGGGAAGAGGGAGAGAAAGAATCTCAAGCAGATGCCCCACTAAAAGTAGGGTCCCACATAGGGCTTGATTTTACAACCCTGAGATCAGGACCTGAGCTGAAATCAAGAGTTGGATGCTTAACCAACTGAGCTACCCAGGCATCCTAGGACTTCGGTTGAATCCTGCTTCCTCAGTTTAGTAGCTATCTGTCTCTAAATAATCTTATGCTCATATTATAAAATTGAAGTTTTCACATCTGCTTCCAAGAAAAATGGAGTAATAGAGTCTAGATTTACCTCCTACTCAAAACAAATGAGACACAAGAAAACAAAAAATGACTGCTTTTAAAACATTGGGTATCAGGTAGTGAAGGGCAGAGATTCTGTGAGATGGGGAACAAGTTAACACTGCTTCAGGCAGTATTCTGAAACAATAATATTAATGAGATTTACATTATATATGATTTATGATTTATTAAACTGTATACTTTAAATACTTCCAAGCAATACTTTTATAGTGTGCCACATAATATCCATATACATTCATGTATTAACAACATTTTGTAGAAGACTCAAATGAAAGTAGAAAAGTATTAGTATGTGAAATAGAGATTTCATTTATTAATACAATCCCTGTCATTTAAAATATAGTTTTTTAGTTAAGATCAAAGTTTGCTAAGCCTTCTGATTTCCCTGTGCACTTCCAGGCAAATTTCAGTGGCATGAGCCATAGCTATATCTTTGCTTTAAAATTTGTTTCTTTAATTATCTTCATTTCCAGCAGTATTAATATTTATTTAATTCATTTGTTAAAATTATTAAATCGATTTTCTTATTAAAGGGAACTTGTGGCTTCATAGAACATAACAAAAATCTTTACTCTTCATTAATGCGAAGGGGGCATGGTGATATTCTTATCAAGAAAGTCTTATTTTTTTGCCTATAAGAATTCCTTGTGGAATAATATACTTCCAACAAATTATATTCCCTAGATTAGCACAGGGATCAAAAGATTTATGGCAGCATTTCTTCTAAGTAGTCACTGGCATATTTCTGGTTATTTTTTAATTTAGGTTAAGCCTGGCAGATTAAATGCAAAAGTATCTCTAATAATGAAATTAAAATTAAAAAAAAAAAAGATTGTGTGTCTAATAGGAGGCCATTAGTTGAAAGTATGTGACTAGGCAAAAGGCAGCCAGGATTGCAAATGATTCCTATCCAGACATAATTCTACAGTTATTTATTTATTTTTTAAAAGTATTTTTTGAGGCCCTGGCACTGTACAAAGTGCTCAGCTGGTAGCTCTCAGCATAAAGATCAAAGTGTGCATACTCATGGATTGTAGGTTCTAGAGGGGAGAGACAAACAGCAAACCGGTATAAGAAAGAAGCGTGCGTGCATGTGTGTGTGTGTGTGTGTGTGTGTGTGTGTGTGGTGTCATATTGCAATAAGCCATATAGTTAAATAAAGCAACAGAAGTGATAGAGAGTATTCTGTGTGAGGAATTCGTTTTCAGTAGGATGGTCTGGGAAAACATCATTGAATAGTTAACTCTTTTTTTTTTTTTAGATTTTATTTATTATTTATTTGCCAGGGAAAGAGAGAGACAGTGAGAGAGGGAACACAAGCAGGGGGAGTGGGAGAGGGAGAAGCAGGCTTCCTGCCGAGCAGAGAGCCCTATACGGAACTCCATCCCAAGACCCTGGGATCATGACCTGAGCCAAAGGCTCAGGCAAGACTTAACCACTGAACGACCCAGGTACCCCTAAAAGTTAACTCTTGAGCAGAGATCTGAGGGAGGTAAGACTGAGACATAGACATGTCTTTAAAAAGGGATTCCAGGCAGAGGGAACAGAAAAGGCAAAATCTTTATGACAAACCTGTCCGTTCCTTTCAAGGAGCATCAGATCTGTGTGAACCAGTGTGAGCAGAGGTCAGTAGGGGGATGAGGTCAGAGAGGAATCCTGGAGACAGATAATATGAGTGGTTTCAGGATTTTACCCTGATGGGATGGGTAGTCATTGGAGAGACTTGAACAAAGGTGTGACATGATCTGGATTTTAAAATGATCTCTTTGGCAGTTGGGTTAAGAGTCCAGTGTGGGCATCAAGAGCACAGATACAGATATGCTTATTAAGAAGTTATTGTAATAAATAGGCAGTAAATTTAGTAAGCTTGGACCAAGGATGTGTGGGAGAGAGTAGTAGGAAGCTCTTTGATTTTGAACATTGAGTCAGCATGATTTACTGAAGGAATGGATGTAGGGTGGGAGGGGCAAGGTTTGTTTTTTTTTTAACCTGAGCACCTAGAAATATGATGTTGCTGTTTACAGAGACAGGAAAGACTTTGTGTGAAAAAGCTTTGAGGCAAAGGGAGACTTGGAGTTTGGTTTTAGTTACTCTTAAGATGCCAATTTTAGGGGTGCCTGGGTGGCTCAGATGGTTGAGCATCTGCTTTTGGCTCAGATCATGATCTCCAGGTCCTGGGATAAAGCCCCATGTCCGACTCAGAGCTCAGTAGGGAGACTGCTTCTCCCTCTCCCTCTGCCTCTCCCCCAGCTTGTGCTCTCTCTCTCTCTTAATGAATAAATAAAAAATAAAAATAAAAAAAAAACCACCATGCCAATTATAGCCAATTATCTGTGTTGATGTCTAAGCCTAAGTTCAGGGAAAGGACTCAGGTTGTAGATTTATATTTGAAAACTGTTTACATAAACTGGGATAAGATTACCTGGGAAGCGAGTGTAGGATAGGGAAGAGGAGATCTAGACTGAGACTTGAAAGACAAGAAGCCAGAAAATTTAGAAGGTGTGACCATTACATGGGAGCAAAATGAGAAGAGTGTGGTCTCTTCCACACCAAGCAGAGCAGATGAGGAGATTGCCCAGCCTCTATGCTGCTTATGCTTCTGCGCTGGTGGCTTTCTGTAGCTTGCCATTCTACCAAGCATGCTGAACAAAGGCAAATGATCATTTTTAATATAGCCCATGACCCATTTTATGCGCTCTGATAGTACAGGGTATTGGCTAACAACAAATTCAAGAAATAAGTTGTCAGTTTACCATCTTCATTGCACTTGTGTGGCACCACATGTTTTATATATATATATATATATATAATATATATATATTATATATAATATAATATATGATCTTATTATATATATAATATAATATATGATCTTAAACTCTCAATTCTCTTCTATAAGGTTGGGGGAAAATCCATTCTTTCATTAGCTACAAGTAGAATCTAATTCCCTCAAGCCACAGTCTGAATCTGTCTGTCTAGAAGAGAACTGTCTTATAGAAGAGAATTGAGAACTTAAGATCAGTGTTCTAATGGGTGATTGACACAAATCAGAACTGAGTTTCTCATTGATTGAATATATATTGATTATCTGCTTTGTATCAGGACTGTGCTAGCCACTGTATGCTAGCCACTATAAAGAGGATACTTTCTTAGCAAACATTCAAGGAGGGAAAAAGACCATTTGAACAAGTAATCACAGTGTAGCCTCCTAAGTATCTTATTTGGGGGAGCACAGGGAACTGAGGTGCTCATATCAGGGACATGGAATCTAATCTTCAGGTCTAAGCAAAACTTTCTAGAATCAGCACTCTGATATTGGCATTAAAGGTCAGTATTCCTTAGGACCACTTGGACACACCCATTCCTGGTTTCTGAATTCCTATCTCATGATGATCTGTTTTCCTAATATATGCATTTAGGCTATTCCGTAGTTTGGCGAAAATATTACTCAACCTCTTGGACTATGTAAGACTCATCCTTATGCCTAGACACTTTTATGGTTGGTGTTTCATGTGCTGCTCTTTTTAGTTCTTTAAAATATAGTTTTCTGCTTCTTTGAGAGAATGCAAAGGCTGTGGAGTCTGGCTATTGAGGGAACAGCTATTTCATTGCTTGCCCCAGAAGCAACTTATTCCAGCAGTGCTGTTGTTATTTATCCACAAGGAGTCTGAGAGGAGAAGTAAATATCTTCAGGCTAATGGTTTACTGATGTGCTAACTACTTTGGAACTAAGCATCAAAATTAATGAATTATGAGACATAACATTGTCATCCATAGATTTCCTGTTGTATAGTTGGCATATTTTATGTAAATGTACTTGATAGGAATCAGACAATTTCAATATTTATACTTTTAACCTACACAGCATTTTTTTCCCTTCATATTAAGGAAACACACATTGCCAAAGCAGTACAGGTCAGTGACAGGTTTCCTTTCATTTTGTTCCTTCCAGAAATGTTCAGGTTAGAATTTATTTTCCTCCCTTCTAAATACAATCTCCCTTTTAGTATGGAAGATGTCAGCTTAATTAGTAAATTAATTTCAGATAATTTATTATGTACCTGCCATGTGCCAGGTGCTTTGCTAGTAATGGGAAGTCAGCAAGTTGGGAACATCACAATCTTTGTCAGAATTTGATGATGAATATTGTACAGTTTTAGATCCTTATGAAGAAGAAAAAATTGTAGAGGAAAGCTGTCTCAATATCCTCTACATTCAGTTAGAGATGGTGAGATGAATCAAAATGATAAGGTTATTTATTTCAGGTACACACTGAATTTACTCAATACTGATCATGCAATGAATACTGGGCCTTGTTCCAAAGAGGTAATCCTCCATATCTCTCAGCAAGTTGAAAGCTGTGTCTATCACTCTGCCAGAAGGAGGCATATCAAGAGAGCAATTGTATCTTTGTCTCCCGTCTGCCAAGTGGTCCTCTGGTAGTGGCCTGATTTCATTTTTCTGGCTTTGTAGCTGATTTTTTTTTTTCCCTTGCCCTTTTACATTGAGCATTTTATGGACAACTTCTAAGTATGAATTTGAGGTATCCAGTTTTTCAGCCATGCTCCCAAATACTAGCTCCAAATAATTACTCATAAATGCTGTGAATATTGTGACAGGAAATCTAAGAGTAAAAGAGAACTAGGACTTTTTACTAGATATAGTTTTGAGAGATTTACTAAGAAGTCTGACTTTCTGAATTTGTGTTTTAATGAAGAATCATTGACTTAAAAGGAACCTTAACAATAACATGGGGAGTTGGAGGAGACTGAAGGTAGAGGTGTCAAACAAATGGCATCCAAGACTTACCAGGTTTAAAGGTTGAGTCAGGCTGAGGAAGGACAGAGCTAGAATATTTTGACACCTTACAGGAACTTCCATGAAGGTAAAATGTTTATAAAGCAATGCCAGAAAGGAAGGAGTGAGTACTGAAGAGAGGAAGCTTAAAAGATGATGTGGAAGACAAACAAATGGCTAACAGACACATGAAAAAGTGTTCAACATCACTAGTCATCAGGGAAATACAGATCAAAACCACAATGAGATACCACCTTACACCAGCTAAAATGGCCAAAATTAATTAACAAGATGGGAAACAACAAGTATTGGCAAGGTTGTGGAGAAGAGGTGGGAACCATCTTGTACTGTTGGTGGGAATGAAAACTGGTGCAGCTACTCTGGAAAATAGTATGGATGGTCCTCAGGATGTTGAAAATAGAGCTACCCTATGACTAAGAGATTGCAGATGATACAGATGTAGTAAAGATACAGATGTAGTAAAAAGAAGGGGTACCTGCACCCCAATGTTCATAGCAATGATGTCCACAATAGCCAAACTGTGGAAGGAGCCCTGCAATAGACGAATGGATAAAGACGATATGGTTCATGTATACAATGGAATATTACTCAACCATCAGAAAGAATGAATACCCACCATTTACAGCAACATGGATGGAACTGGAGGGGATTATGCTGAGTGAAATAAGCCAAGCAGAGAAAGACAATTACCATATGGTGTCACTCATATGTGGGACATAAGGAATAGATCAGAGGACCACCGGGGAAGGGAGGGAAAACTGAAAGGGAAGAAATTAGGGAGACAATCCATGAAAGACTCTGGGTTCTGGGAAACAAACTGAAGGTTACAGAAGGGAGAGGGTTGGGGGGATGGGGTAACCAGGTGATAGGTATTAAGGAGAACACATGTTGGGATGTGCATTTGGTGCAACTAATGAATCATTGAACACTACAACAAAAACTAAGGAGGTGTTGTATGTTGGTTAACTGAACATAATAAAAAAATAAAAATAATAAATAAATGAAAGAAGTGACCTGTGCATAAAACAAAAACAAAACAAAACAAAAAGATAATGTGGAAAAAAGAACATCAGTCCAGAAATCTAAGGACCTGGTTGTGATGGGGAAAACATTCAGTCTGCATGCTGAGGTCTCATGTGGAAGTGGGTTGTGTCCTCTGTTCCCTTTGGGTTTCTTAGACAAAGCTCACTTGCTCTAATTTATTCTTCATTGAGCAGTAGATAATTAATGGACACCAGAAAGTCTCCATCTCCTCTTTACTTTGGAGTGAATATACTATGAAACGTTATGTGTGAAGTGCATAGATTTACAAAATGAACATGAACTCGTGTGCCAGATCTAAGAATTTGATAGTTTTTAGGCCAACAGAAGAAAATATGCTATAGTTTTCTGAGAACTCTAAAGGTTTAAAGACAACAGCAGATGTGCAAAGACCCTTACAGAACTTATGCAGGGGAGACACGACAAAGTGCTGAGTTGTTCCACAAAATAACTCACAAAAGCAGCACTTCATTTTGTAGATAAAATTCACCTAAATTCTTTGATGCTGTTTATGTAATGATAATTCATGCATGTTGAATGTCAAGAATGTGCTGAATATCACACATACATTATTTATAACTCTCTTCACAATACTTTAGGGCTATATAGATGATCCTGAGACTGAGAAAGGCCAAGGAAATGTTCTGCGGGTGAATAATTAGTAAATTGGGAAGGTGGAATTCAAACTCTGGCTCATGTGACTCCATAACCCACTCATATACTTCTGTATCTCATTGGCTCTCAGGAACTACTTATTGGATGTCTGTTGTTACCAGGGCTCTGTGTGTCCTTTCAGTTATATCTGATCAAAGAGATCGTGATTCCAGTTCTCCAATCCCTGACCATTTTCCATCATGCTTGTGGTTTCTATCCCAATTCCAGACTTCCTTTGAGCCTTCTCTAACCCATTGGGCTAGAAAATCTGCCCTGGATCCTATGCAAATTGCATCATTGTTTTGGGTCTTCTGGTGTAATATGTATATATATAGGTCTTTTGGTGTAATATATATACAATCAAAGGATGTCCTTGGCTCTATTCTTCATGACCATGGTAGGATCATGGGCCCATTGAGACATTAACTCTCTCATAAAGGCCCTAAACAAAGAAAATTCAAAGAAAATTATAGTTTTCATAGTCCAGACTCATTTAAGTCAAAAGAACCACAACCAAATAATTTTCCTGGGAATCCATTATATCAAGGTTGGTGGTATAAGTGTAGGAAGGAAGGTTTGCAGTTAGTTTTATAGGATAGAATGTGGATTTGATCAGCTGTTTACATGCATACAGTTTCTTAATTATGTATGACTGGGCTCCTCTAGGACACCAAACTTCCCTTCCTGAGTGATGTTTTGTAAGCTCTTTGTGTTTGTTGTTGTTGTTAGCCTTGTCTTCTCCATTTTCCATCACACCACTTCTCCATTAGCTGTGTTAACTTCAACATTTCCTCTCTATAGCATTTTGGGTAGGTTATGCATTACTGGAAAGAAATAATGCAGACACATACCAGATAAAAGCCTGACATCTGATTTAACTAGCCATGGACTTAGAAACTTGAGAGAAGTGGTATCTTTTGCTACACAGAAAAGGAGAAACAGTGGCGATCATTAACAATATTTTCTAGTGTCCCTTGTTCCCTATTGTGGATTCTATCAACTCAGATGAGGGTCTTCAGATTTGGGAAACACAAATTTAGCATCACAGTTTAAAAAAAAATTGTTGTTGTTGTTTGTTTTTTAGTAAGTGGGCTTGAGTCAACATGTACCATCAACGTGAAATCATGTCCCAGGGAGAATAAATGGGATTGGGGGCTAAGGCAGCAAGTGGCTCATTAGGCTTTTCTAGATTGTTTGCTTTATTTTTATGAAGTATATGAAAAATAAATATGTAGGTAAGTACATAGGTAGGTAGGTGGGTGGGTAGCCATGTAGATGTATAGATAGTCACAGTCTTTTCTGCCTGTTCTGTTTTGTTTTGTTCCATCTGAAGATGCCACTTTCTTTACCTTGTAACACTGGGAATCCTTTGACAGTTTACTCTCTTGAACACTAGACATATTGCCAGCCAACGTATATCTAGTCACACTACTTAAATCATAGAGTGGCACAAAAATATTACCATGGTATGCGGAAATATAAAATGTAATGTGCAGGGTAAATTGGCAACACTAACACATTAGCAAGATTTCTCAAACTTAACAGGCTGCATGAGGAGCAAGTGGCAAGGGAGCCAGAAGTCTGTCCTTTCTCTCTAGTCAGGGAAACAGCACGGCAGCAACCATGTGGTCTTGCCAGATTTGCTTTTATGATTTGAATTGACTTGTGATTTCTCTCTTCTCCATTGAAATTTCTGGTGGTTGCCCAAATGGTGTGTGGAATGAGATCTGCATATACTAACTAAAAATAAGAACACTTGGGGCCTGACAGGAGAACTTGTCATAGCTTCCTTCCTTCTCTAGGCCCATTCCTGATTTAGTGATCTCAGATACTGCTCTTCCTTTCCTTAGAATGTGACACTTCCTTGTTTTCTCTCCTAGCCATTTCCAAAAGACCTCTTTTCCTAACACTCAGGGCAGACTCTTTTTAGTAATGCCTACCCCAAACACATTTTTCTCTTCTCTCCCTCCATCCCCACTCACATGCCCAAAGCTTGCTGTAACAGCCTGGGATTGTTTTCCTATCTCTCTTCCTAACTGGGCTATGGAAGCCAAAACTTCAAGGCTGGCCTAGATTCATTTTTACAGCTTTCATCAACACCTAGCAGTAGATTGAATAAATGAATGGTTTTTCATAAAATATCTCTTGCTTTTATTGGTGAAAGACTGAATAATGAGCTCTATCGAATAGTAATTTGACTGAATATGACATTTATGATACTGAGGACTCCAAGTTTTTAGTCCAAATCAGAAAACGGATACCTTTGATATAAAATAATCTGTCTCTTTTTACACCAGTAATGTATTTGCATAAATAAAACACATAGGCTGCTCTTAGAGCAACTTAGGAGATAAGCACTGTCTAAATGCAGAGTCATGTCTTATAAATATGACATGCAATTTGGAGGAAATTAACTTTAATATGGTCATGAGGGTGATTTAATGTTGGTTTGTTATTATGGAAGAAGGAAAGAATTGCATAGGCCATGTGTGTGAATAGTTAAGTGCTGAGTTTACAGCCATGCTTTATTGTGTGGCAGCAAAAAGTGTTACTAGATGTGTTAGAGAATTACCTGTAGGCTAGGGCTTAACATTGTAGTGATGAAAACCAAGAAGTGTTTGATAATGAGAGGGTGACCAAATTTTTATGTGATAGTTATTGTCAGTTGATTGAAAACTTCAGCTCAGATATGTACTTGCCTCCCCAGAAATTACTTATTTGCAAAACCTGAGTAGTTGGGGCAGGCTCTCTGTTAATCGATTAAAGGATGGAAATTATGTTGATCATAACCAACATTGAACTTTGTAGAGTGTAACACTGCAGATGCTTACTTTTTAGTGGACAGCTTGTCACCACTTAGAGTTTCTCTCTTTTCAAAAGTTTGTTGACTGTTAGAGTATTCGAAAACTGAGAAATGAAAACACAAATAAGGGAAATATAAATACTATGGATCACCCAAGTGCAGAAATATTTTTACATAATCATTTGATCCAGAGAAGTTAAGTGACTTGGCCAACGTCACACAGCTAATAAAGGGGGAGCTAAGATGCAAACTCAGGCATTCATGCTTCAAATCATGACACTAGATGGCCTTCATTGAAAAATTACTTCACACATAAACACTGGAGTTAGCTCACTGACTGAATGGCTTAACAAAACTTTGAATTAATACTCCAAAGTTGTATAACAGCTTTGAGTCATTTCCTTTTACTGTGAAGTATGGTCATTTAAGTCTGTGAGAACAGCTTGGTAATCATTGGTAGATTCTCCAAACTAAATAAACAAAGAAACAGAAACTTTCCAGAATTTGGATATGAAGATCGACAGTGGAGACTAGCTTAAATTTTCTTGACATCCATCAGCTAAAAGGCTTCATTTGGCTTTGGATGTTTGAATAGTATCCACTTTTCTCTTGATCCTTTTTCTCTACTTATTTTCTCTGTGGAAAAAAAAATATGTACTGTACTTACCATGGAGAATACTTTTGTGATGTTAAAGGCAACTGGTCTGATGCATATTTCTTGAGCATAAATGAGAAATGAAGTTCTGTTTAAATGGAATTCTGAATTAAAAGGGAATTATCATCACCAGCTGGTGGATAAACTGGTGTTAATAGATGTAGGAAAGATATCAAGGAACTGGCCCTCCCACTATTGTTTCTTCCTTTATCCGACACAAAAGGTTCTTTTCTCCCCTGTTGATAAGAGGTCATGGTTTATGGTACCATGGATTTCTACAGGTCTCATAAATAAATTCAACAAATGTTCATTGAACTTTTGCTCTGCCTAGACTCATTGAACTGGTAGCATAAAACTTGGCCCTGATAAAGCACCATTTTTTCACACTTAAGCTTATTCTCAACATCATCACCCAGAGTTCACATGAGGAGAACATACAAGAATGCTCTTCTCTCCATTGTTTCTCTATAGGGTGTCTGTTAGCAGCAGCTGAAGCAGCAGCAGGCAGATAATAAATTTAAATGGGCTCTCTTATATTTCTTTATGTTCCTCTGAGATGAATGGAGCTCATTTCAGAATTCCTGGGTATCTAATATAATTAGGTTTCTCTCTGTCTCTCTTCCTTCTCCTCTTTGACTTTCTGTCTTATGTTACATCTTATGTATTAAAGATGGGTATCTCTTACTCATTTCCGACCTTAGGTACCATCAATGAGTAGCAACCATGGGGGTTTCACTGCAGAAAAGATGACTTCTCTATTGATCACTTATCAGGGTAGCAGTGGTGTTGTGAAGCTTAACATGAGTCTTTGGATTGTTTTGTTTGTTTGTTTGTTGCTGAGGGCTGTCATCCTAAAGATGACAAATGGGATGCATGTGACTTCTTACACCGCAAGGGATTAGAATCTGAAAAGTGCAGATTTGGACATCTAAAATTAAAAGGCACTAACCTTGAGAAAACAGAAATCTGAGGAGCCAGGAGGGGTCCTTTGCAAGTAGGTTTGCTCATTAAAATAATCAGTTCTCTTACTTGTCCCCTATTGGTGCTATGGCCGTCTCTTGTAGAGTGATTCCTCACACTGTTTCAGTGCATCATTTAGAGTTAATGTTCTTGGATTCCTGTGATCATAAGGCTATACATGTAAGAAGAAGGAATTCATCAAAAACTGGCAAAGTAGAAATGAATTCTTTTTATGAAATTTTAAATATGCTTGCTTTTGAAGGAGACCCTGCTAGTTTGTTATAAGTGGTTTCTTGTGTTTAGGAACTTCTTAGTGTTGCTTGGGTTGAATACATAATTGGCAGTGTTTGTCTATAAAAAACAGCAATTTCATATGATCCAACCTGGTAAGTATAAATGCAAATAATGTAATAAATATTTAGGTAAGGTGATGTTTTAAATTAGTATATTTTTCAGGTCATAAAAGCTTATCCCTTCAAGTTTTTTTTTTTTTTTTAAGATTATTTAACAGACAGAGATCACAAGTACACAGAGAGGCAGGCAGAGAGAGAGGAAGGGAACCAGGCTCCCTGCTGAGCACAGAGCCTGATGCAGGGCTCCATCCCAGGTCCTGGGATCATGACCTGAGCTGAAGGCAGAGGCTTTAATCCACTGAGCCACCCAGACACCCCAACCCCTCAAGTTTTATAAGTTCTCTATGAACCAGAGGAGATGGAATTCTTTCTAAGCAATTGTACCTATTTTCCTTCTCTTCTTAAGTAGACTATGCATTTTCCTTTATCGAAGGCTCAGTGTCATTACTACAAATACTCAAGTGTGGTTATGTGATATTCTCAAAAGTTATGAGGTCTGCAGGGGTATTTCTTTTTTTTTTTTCTCTAAAGATTTTATTTATTTATTTGACAGAGAGAGATCACAAGTAGGCAGAGAGGCAGGCAGAGAGAGAGAGAGGAAGAAGCAGGCTCCCTACTGAGCAGGGAGCCCCATGCGGGGCCGGATCCCAGGACCCTGAGATCATGACCTGAGCCGAAGGCAGCGGCTTAACCCACTGAGCCACCCAGGTGCCCCTGCAGGGGTATTTCTGAAGATGTGCGCTTGTTTTTTTTTGTGGGTTTTTTTTGTTTTTGTTTTTTGTTGTTTGTTTTGTTTTGTTTTGTTTTGTTTTGTTTTTTCTGCCTGGTAATCTGCTATCTCTTCTTTATGTTTTGAGTGTCTCTATCATGCTGCAATATGAACACATTCAGGATGAAAGAAGATGCCAGGACTAGAGGACTAGTAAATTGAGCCCAGGAAATGCTGATGACATAAAACAAGGAAATCAATTGATAATCACAGATGCAAAATATGAAACAGAACTTGGAGTAGGAACTGTATTAAAGAATGAACTGTAAAGAGGAATATGGGGCCAGTGTAACTGAACAGTGATTAAATGTCTTAAAATCAGAAATCAAGGGAAGTAAAGAATCAGGTTAATGAGTTAATGTGTGCAGATTATAATCAGTCCAACCCAGTTAAGAAAAATAAACTGGCTAGCAAGAGTAAACTTTGAGACTACTGGTTGTTGCCTCTTTATCCCAATATTAGGCTTCTGATTGAGTGTGGGTGGCCAAAAGCTTGCAAGGTGGGTATCCCATTGGGAAAAGAGAGTCCCATTGGTTCCTGCAGAGTCTGATTCTTACAAAGACAAAGGCTCTGCTTTTCTAGAGGGCCCTAGAATACTCAGTGCATTTGATTTACTGCTCATAATTCATTGGATTCTAGGGAGCTATGTAATTAATATATGGTAAATTATGTAATTAATATTGTCAAAATCATATTAAAATCTGAGTCAGTAGGGCTGTAAGCAAGAATCTGCAGAGCTCTCCTTCAAGTCCATGGTCTTAAAATAGTGGTTCTCAATTAGGTGGGTGGAGGGAGAGTTCCTCTTGGAGACATTAGAAAAATATCTGGAGACATCTTTGGTTGTCACTACTTGGGGAGTACTTCCACCATTTAGTAGGTAGAGACCAGATATGTTGCCACACATCCTATATAGCGCAGGGCAGGGTCCAACAACAAAGACTCTATCTGGCCCAGAATGGTGTCTAGGTTGAGAAACATTGGCTTAGGAAAACTGTGAGTATGAGAAAGGCAAGTGGATCTATAAGCATTCTTTGCATGAAGCCTGTAAGACTTAAAGATTTGGAAGCATGGGGCCAATGAACCAAGTAACTGCTGTGTGGTGTTTTCACCTGTGGAAGGACAGTAGGCACAAGAACTTGCTTCACCATATTTACCTGTGTTTGGAGAGGAGTATCTTCCTAAAGATATTTCTAAATTTACTTACTTTGAGATCTTAGTTGTCAAGTCACCCCAGAAGGAAGGATGCCAGGTACACTTTGCTCCTATCAACAAAGCCATATTAAGATTTCAGGAATGAGTCAGGACCAGTGTTGGAGGTGAGGACACTTGAATGGGTTAATCAGATGGGGCGGGAGAGATGATGTGATCCCACCTGACTCACTTATTGGGGTAAACATGTCCATCAGACCATCTTATAATCAAGCTCCCTAACTTTATCTAATAATGACTCCTTATTACTGGATTTCAAAGAATCAGAACTTTCTGTCCCTTATCAGGAACTCAGGATTGATTTATATTGCTCTTGTATGGGGACTGAGCCATTTTGGCTAATGGGGTTGGGCCCCCTAGTCAACTTTAGGATCATCTGAGCTGACCAAGAATCATTTGGGTCTTTCTTAGCTTTAGCTGGTTGCTATAAAATTGAGATCATTATAGAAGAGGCTTTTCACAAGGCTATATTCATAAATTTTGAACACTAATTCCCTCCAGTTAGATAGGTCCCAGGTATCTCCACTTTAATGCTGATCTCAAGAAATCAGAGAAGTTGTATCAAAGTAACCCGATTTTACAGTTTCTTAATAAATGTTTGAATGAATGAGTGAATGAATAATGGAAGAGTCAAGTTAAATATTTTGCAATTATGCTACTGGAAGAAGCACAAAGAAAAAAAAGGAAAACCCCTTTATGGAAACTGCAGATCTTTTACAGAGGAAAGCAAGTTAATTTTTATAAAATAATTTTTCCCCATGAGTACTTTTTTGACTGATGTGTCTCACCCCTGACATTTGTAGACCTATACAGTTTTAGAGCAGATGCAATTCTTCTACTTCTTGGGCTTGATATAGGAAAGTCATAAGATAAGACACCCAATCCACCTTTGTTAAACTGAATTGAAAATAATTTATCTTGTAGCAGAAATGGCAGAGAAACCATCTGATGTTGTGTCAAGGCAAGAGAACAAAAACCGAATAAAAGGTGATATTGTTCACCAAGGAGAATGATGTTGTCTCATCCGTTCTCCAAAAAATAATTTGGCAAAAAAGGAACTGTACAACAGTGTATAGTAATTTGTATAAAATATGGTACTTTAAAGAGACAGGTTATTAAAAAATGCTATATTACTTATAGATAATTATTTAAAAATATCATTCATAAGTAATTTTAAAAGCTGTGGATCAGAATGCTCTCACTGTTTCTTTTTTCTCAGAGAAAATGTGCTGAAGGCACCTGGGTGGTTCAGTTGGTTAAGCATCTGCCTTCAGTTCAGGTCACAATCCCAGGGTCCTGGGATTGAGCCCCATGTCAGGCTCCATGCTTAAAATGGAGTCTGCCTCTCCATCTGACCCTCCCCCTGCTTTGCACTTGAATTCTCTCTCTCTTTGGTATAAACAAATAAAAAATCTTTTTTTAAAAAAAAGAAAATGGGGTGATTGAGTAAGGAATTTGAGAGAGAATGCTGGGAGAAATGTCGCTCAAATACCTACACATTAACATGCTAGAAGCTACCAAATTATAATCTCTCTTCCCCTTCCCTCTTTCCTTCCATCTCATCTCCCTTCCCCCCGTCCTCTTCCACCTTCCCGCTTCCCTTCTCTTCTCCTCTGTTCTCCATCCCTGCGCATGACTCCGTAATTTTTGTTTCTTCTTCCTTCCTTCTTTTCCTTGTTCTCTCTTTCTTTCTTTGTCCATATCCTGGATTGCCAGTAGTAAAGAAGGACTCAATGTTATGACCTTCTCACAAAGAAGAAGGGAGATGTTGGACAGTGAAAGACTGCCCCTTCGTGTATTTTCAATAATTTTTATACACTCATCAAAGGGGACAGTCCCCACAAAAGGATGATAAAACATGGCTCTAGACCATATTTTTTAGAACATAAATTTGATATATTCCCCAGGCTTCTAGGTAAAGAAAAAAGGTGATGACTGAATTATTTAGCCCAACATACCTAGTATAGAATCAGGCATTATTTCCTATTAGGACCTGTTCAGATTTGAATGAAAACTCTGAACTCTTTTGTCAGAAAATGCATACATACTCATACTCATACCATTTTCATTCAGTTTTATCATCTTTTGAAGCCTACCCATTGTTCTGTCCATGCTTTTGTACTGAGAAGAACAATTGTTCTACTAATTTTTTCCCATTGACTATGTAGCCAGTGTTTACATGTTAAAAGAAAGCATGCACATGTCATCTTAAATTACCTATAAAACATTAATTAATTAAAATGGTACTACTATTATTCAAATAACAACCCCAACAGTATTCAAGAAGATTCCCCTAGACACTTAGTGGGACATTAGAACTTTCCCTGACTCTGTTGGTTGCTTTAGAGAGACTTCCTTTTCACTTTTGGATCTAGTAAGCAACATATTCCCTTGATGAAATATCTCCTATAAACCAGATATTTTCTAGTGTGTTTTATATATATGACCTTATTTGACTCTTGAAGAATTTTATTGGGTAGGTATATTTAGCGGGCATCAGTAGTTCCCTTCACACATGATTAAATTGAGGCTTAGATACTTTTAGGTGATCTGGCCAAAATCACAGACCCTAAGTGAGAGAGCTAGCCTGGGAAGCTCAGACGGCCCATGGCTTTGATCTTTGTTCTTTCCAAGGTGTCCAGTGATTGAGGGAAGGCCCATACAACCTTATCTCCTGAATCGGGAATGCTATGAAATGAGGAGAATGGAGACTAAGTGGGCTAATTGCTGTTATGGCCAGTTTTTTAGGAAGAAGAAGGAAGGAAGGAAGGAAGGAAGGAAGGGAGGGAGGGAGGGAGGAAGGAGGAAAGGGAGGGTATGGAGGGGGGAAGGGAGGGTGGGAGAGAGAGAAAGAAAGAAATGCACTTAAATCCTACACAACAGCAGCTGTCCATGGTTATTTGTCTGTGCTGTGAGTCCCAGAGCAAGCATTTATGGAAATGAATCTGTGTTTCAGCAGCAAAATAAAATGGAGATTCTAGGCATACCTCAGGAGAAAGGTATGGAGAGAGTTTATCTGGGGAGTAGGCTACATGCGAGAGGTCTCAGGAGCTATAGTAGAAGAAAAATCCATCTGAGCTCATAGACCGTGGGTAAATCTTCAAAATGTACTCCAATGCTCATGAAATAATTAATGCTTTGCTAAAGGAAAAAAAATGATTTAAAAATATGGAAAATGTACTTCTCAAACTGATGAATCATTGGGGTAAGAACCTTTTTCAGTTTCATTGACACACAAGGAGTTAACCTACAGCACCAACAGTAGATTAACCCAGTAAAATAAATAAATGCTGTTCAGTTTGTTAAGTTCTGTCTTGTAAAATTCCTCAAATGATGTATGTAGGCTCATATATAAAATTACATTATCCATTAAAAATGTTTCAGCATGGTAAAGATGGCATTATTTAATAATATCTGTTATTATTTTTCTAAACAATTAAATTAACTTTTGCTTTGAATATTTTTAAACCTAGGGTTTATCTGTTATAGATTTAATGACTACCCTAAATAGAAAATGGGGAGATTCAGAGTTCTAACCCAAATGACTGACTCTTATGGATCTTTCAGTCTTCACAGGAAGTAGAGAGGTGGGTTGTCACATTCCACCGTGCTTTGGAGCATGTGTTGTAGGGTCAGGCAAAGTAGAATAGATTTAAGATGGGATTAGTTCATACCACGCTGAATTTAGGAGAGTTAGTCTTTCTCAGTTTCAGTTTCTCCATCCTTTTTGGATGACAGAAAGGCCTACCTAAAATGTCTTTTTAAAAGATTAGATA
Organism: Lutra lutra; assembly: GCF_902655055.1. Lineage (NCBI taxonomy): Eukaryota > Metazoa > Chordata > Mammalia > Carnivora > Mustelidae > Lutra > Lutra lutra. The sequence continues at coordinate 158,299,143 of NC_062279.1, read as the reverse complement.
ACTCAACAAAATTTTTCACAATGACGCCCTGACCATAAAGCATATTCAGTAAATAGATATCATTGGCATTTTGTAGGCGTAGAACCTCTAAAGGAGGTTCACATTGAAGATTCATTATATTTCCTTTTGTCTATGTGTTACTTTTTTCAAAAGTAGTATAAAAATACCACAAGGAATTCAAGTATAAAATGACCTAAATTACTCATCACTTAATGAGATTAATGTTTTTCTTTAATCTATGCATATTTCTAATAGAAATATAATTTTCATAAATTTCATAGTTTTATATATTAGAAGTAAGCATTATATCACAGGAGCGTATGTTTTGTTCAGTTTCCTTTTTCTTATACCATTTGTTCTCTCCCCCGATGAACTGGGTTATCATTCTTTGCTAAGGAGATATGCCCAGGTAGAGAACATAGTTTTATTTCAAAAAATTAGGACTATACACGTTTTAGTAACTTGTTTTCTCACTTACCAGTGTGTAGTAGGCATGCCTCTCATACACACACCTCTAGAAATAAAAGCTCCACATCCTAAGGGTGTGTGCATAGGGTTGTTCATTCAGTATTGTTTGTGGTTTCTGGATAACTGAAAACATCCCAAGTACTTGTTGGTGGAAGGATGAGGAATGGACAAAAGCATGTCCATATTCTGGACCAGTATGTGGCTATTTAAAATAGATATAGAAAGAGCTCCTTTTGTAGATATTTATACTTTTTTTTGAGTTCGAAAAGAAGGCAGGAGTTATTGAGTCAATGCCCTCATTTTACAGATGGGAAATGGACCCCTATAGCCATCTGACCAACGTTGGTCCTTGAAAGATCCAGAATGCAGGCCTGACTTAATCTGCTCATCCCATGGCCTCCCACTCCTGACATGTTGGCTCTGAAGTTCACAATGGGTGGATGGTCAGCTATGGAGGGGTCTGAATATGCGTTTGCAAGCGTGCATTAGGGAGGCTTTTAGTATGACTTGGGCAGTGGGAGTTTAATAGTGCATTTACCGTACTGGTGAGCATATAACATGAAAACTGCATTCGGTGGTTTTCAGTTATAGGACATAGTTAGTGTCACCCGTTGTCATGCAATTGTTCCCTGACTGATTTTCCTGGAGAAGGTCAGAGCCCCACATTACTTTGCTCTGCCCCACTGTGGCAGGATCCTGAATATTTAATCACATTGCTCTGATGAGATGGGCGTATGGTGGCAGCTTCCAGGGGAGCCCGTGCAGTGTGCTCCTCCTCAGACTGCTGTTTGGAAATGAACCCTTCAGACATGCTCAAGGACATGCAGAAGGCACAGAGGAGTCAAAGACCTTCTTTTCCTCTGGCTAGTCAAAACTGAAACTAGGATTGGATGCAAAGTCTGAAAGAAGCATTTTCAGCGTGATCTCATATTTTGCTTGATGTTAAGTCGAGGCAAGAGTGTATAGTTCAGAGAGGATGGTGGCAGTTGTATTTCATGAGTGTTACATTGCTTTGTTTTCCATAGTGGCATGCTCACTGAATCTGAAATTGGCCTGTCCCTGCAGCTCCAGTGGTTGTCATGCTCGGATGTAGGTGATTATTATCTCCAGGACTAGGATAAGTGTTGCTGTTTAGGCATTTGACCATGGCCACAGTTTGGTTATAAAAGCATCCATGGAAACTTAAGCAGGAACTTTGCAAAAGTAATTATTCATACTAAAAATAATCATAATCTGGTGTAAGCTAGTACTGAGTAATTATGTTTCTGTGGTCACCGAATGCCATTGCATCTCATATTTCTAGCTGTTTATGTAAGGGAGGAACTCCTTTTTGTTGTCGTTGTTGAACAAATCAAGAATATTTCAGTAATCACCATTATTTCTTACAGTCTTTAGATTAGGTCTTTGTTTACTTGTGTTTGATTTTAAACTCTTTTTTGATTTTTTAAAATTTGCATCTTTTGAAAAACCTACCTGTTTTATGACAAGTAGTATAAGGCAGTTCAGTCTTGAATGAAAAGTAGGGCAAAGCCATTTATAACTGAGACCGTGTGACAAGAGCCTTGTAGGTCACCTCTCTCTCCATCAGGGGTTCCATCCATATTCAGCTATAACTGTCACTTCTATACAGATGGCTTCTAAGTGTGACCTTCAATTTTGACCTTTGTACTGAATGCTAGATCAGCATTTCTAAATGCCCAGTATGTACCCTAACATCATCTGAAACCTACTTCCTCACATCTGCCTGGTAAGTGATAGAAATTCAGGTAAGACTGTCCTAAATGAGCCCAGCATTTGTTTATGTTAGTTGGGGATTACGGGAAGGCTAACATATTTATTACTTCCTTCCATTTTTTTCAATTATGTGTTGCCCTTCACTTAGTTACCCCAGACCCCAAACTGTCATTTCTGGCATCTCACTTTGCAAGAGAAGGAGGCAGAAAGTCCTGTGGCCCTCCCTTACAAAACAAACCAGACCAGCCAACCTCACTGGTTGGAGTTTGGCTGACTCATAATTATATTAACCAAATCGTTAATATGCTAATCAAAATAGAAAGGCTGATCTTCCAAAAATGTGGTAGAGAAGGAAAGAAAAGTAATGTACTGGATGCTAAAGTTTGAATCATGGATGTGGCCTGTTTTTAAATACACTGGCCATTCTGGGAAAATGGTATAAAAAGGCTGTGTCACCAAGCCTATGTGTGCCCATTAGAGTCAAATAGACACCACAGGACTGCTTGTGGCTGATGGCTTTTCTGAAGCCAAATGAGCAACCTGATTGCTTTAAACCTTTCTATCCATTGCCTTTGATATAATCGAAAATGGGGCTTCCTTGACATTTGTGCTTTGTTTTGAAATGGAAGCCTGGGGCGCCTGGGTGGCTCAGTTGGTTGAGCGACTGCCTTCGGCTCAGGTCATGATCCTGGAGTCCCGGGGTCGAGTCCCGCATCAGGCTCCCAGCTCCACGGGGAGTCTGCTTCTCCCTCTGACCTTCTCCTCGCTCATGCTCTCTCTCACTGTCTCTCTCTCTCTCAAATGAATAAATAAAATGTTTAAAAACAAATTTATGAAATGGAAGCCTGGGGCTGCTTTACCGAGACCACATCCCAACTTCAGAGTAACTGCAGGTAGATTTAGACTGAACTGTCTGATGGATTATTGGAACCTTTATAGATCCATAGTTTTATCATCTTTAAATTTCAATTTGCCTTTTCCTTGACTTTGCGTTCCAAAAGGTAATTGGCTTTGGTTGCTTAGATTATCAAAATTCTGCATTTTTGAGAATGCAGGAGATACTAAATTTCTAAGACTCTCTACCACATACTCCTGGATTCTGTATCTTTATGTTGAAGGTGGGGACCATGAAATCTGTATATTAAACAGGAATTCTAGGTGGTTCTGATGTAAATAGGCCCCAACCCCTACATTGAAGAAAACAGGGTAGGAGTGTAGATAAAAGTGATATGGATAAGTTCTAGGGATCTCAGTAAAGAAAAAAAATATATATCTACATATATATGAACACTGTAAAATTGCTATATTTTGTAAGATGTTGTTTTAATACTGCCAATAACCACAAGAGATTGCAAGGCTGCCTCATTCCCAAGTAAAATGGGTCTGAGTAAATTACTCGATATTTAATTCCAGGACTAAATTAGAACACCAGTTCCTTACTCTATAGGCCTCGTCAAAAAGTGGCAAAAATAGGGTTGCCTGGGTGGCTCAGTTGGTTAAGCGACTGCCTTCAGCTCAGGTCATGATCCTGGAGTCCCGGGATCGAGTCCCGCATTAGGCTCCCAGCTCCACGGGGAGTCTGCTTCTCCCTCTGACCTTCTCCTAGCTCATGCTCTCTCTCACTGTCCCTCGCTCTCTCTCTCTCTCTCTCTCTCTCAAATAAATAAATAAATAAATAAAAGTAGTAAAAGTAATAATGAATCACAAAGAAAATAAGGAAAATAAGCTAATGTAAATTCTTTCAGGACACAGTTTTCAGCCTCATTCTGTGGAAGAATGGGCCTTGGGACATGCCAGGTCCTTTTTTTTTTTTTTTTTTTTTTAAAACTCTGGGCATAAATCTGGGCCTGAGAAGGCGGCAGCTTTCCTCCTGATGGCCCTCAGTTTGCTGTCCTTCAAAGTACCACATGCTGACACAGAGCTCATTTCTACACCCACAATCTCAGCCTTATCTCTACTTGTAAGATTCTTCAATATATTTTTATTTTCTTTTAAGGAATATGCATTCATCTGACTCTGACTCTCGGGGCTTTCCATCAGCAACATGCATCTGTTCCCAGCTCCCATAACAATAATAATAAGACTTTTACATAGGGAGCCAGGTGGGTGGAACCCCACTGAAGGAGCCCACAGCTCTAGCTAGCACATATTTCCAATGGACCATTTCCCTAAAATATATGCTTAGGTCATAAACACTTTTTACTTATCTCTGAACACTCATGTTGGAAAAACTGTGACTCTTCCTCTTAAAAACAAAGCAAAGCAAAAAAAAAAAAAAATAGCTAGAATTTCATCTTCTGGAAAACATTTCACTTCTTCAGCCCTCCTATTTTTCAAAAACACTTGTAATTTACAGTAATGGATCTAGTCACATGTAAATATTTGTATTAATGATACATATTATTTGCTTGTTGTTTGTTTATTTATTTGACAGAGAGACAAAGATATAGCAAGAGAGGGAACACAAGCAGGGGGAGTGGGAGAGGGAGAAGCAGGCTTCCCACTGAGTGGGAAGCCTGATGTGGGGCTTGATCCCAGGATCCTGGGACCATGACCTGAGCCGAAGGCATAATGATACATCATTTTTGATCAATAGTTTGGGTCTCATTGTATGAGGCCATTAAGTTGTGATAGAACACCTGAAAAATCGCGTTATCTAGGTATTATCTAGAATGCTAATTAGATGGTTTTTGGTTGCTTTAGACCCAGGCACACGAGAGAGAGACTTCTCGAGCCAGTAAGTTAAAGTTTGACTTGCTTTGTATTCACAAAGCTATTTCTAAACTTGATGCAAAAGAGCATGTTGGCATGTTCCTTATTTATTGAAGTAGGTGAATAGTGATGTTTCGGGAATAATAATGGACCTGGCATTGGAACATTCCTCTCTAATGGACGCTAGCTAGTCTGATATTTTATCAAGACCCACTTTCAAAACCTGTGACTTTGCCGCAAGGCTCTGCTCTGCTTCTCTCTGCAGCCCCATGGTGAGCTATTTTTAAGCCGCACATGTTTAATTTTGCAACTTGTGACAATCTGAAAAGCATAACAATGTCTATTCCCACTGAGACACACAGAACACACCAAGATCTATTGAGAGGAACAGAATTTGGGGGAAAACTCTATTGTGGCAAGTCTTCTCAGCAATCACTGAGTTCTGTCTTCCTTGAAGGAAGGCCAGCCCTCTTCCCTTAATCTGTCCTGCTTATTTTTCCATTTTAAGGAGCAAAAGGTGACCCAAGCATATTTAAGACTTGCTTTACTTGGACTTCTCAAAAAGATATGGTAAAAAAAAAATCATCCAAAATGCAATGAGGAGAAATACATCTTAAAAGGAACCTGCACTTTCATGTTCTTCAGTAACTTACTTAACAAGACTAGTGGTTGCTTGTGGAATCATCCCTCATAGAACCTTTGCTTCATACCACATGGTATGCCAGTTTGTCTTTACATTAAATTTAGCTGTAACTTTACTGCAAGAAATGTTAGCAGCCTCTGTACCATGTGCTGAAGTGCTAAGTAGTTTGTTCCTCTGTAAAACCTTTGAGCCTTTGTGAGCTGCTGTAAAGTTCACCCACATTTCTCTGTGAATGACAGTGGCATTGGACAAGCATTTCTGAAACATTAAGGACATTTGTTATTTTTGAACTCGTAAATTTGATTATTGATATTATTGGAGGTAATGATGATACTAGTCAAATTCGCAGATAATTAAGGGCATTTTTCTTTTTTCTTTTCTAATACTCTGTAGCCTTTTCTATTTATTGTCTTAATTTTATTTTGTTTTCCTAAGGATAGCTTTAAGCAACAATATTTCTCCTACACACCTCCCAACAATAAATAGATACAGGCAATGGGCTCCCCAACAAAAATTAACGATTTGTGATTACGTTCCCTAGAGAAAAGATTGATCATGTTGAGGCTCTGGGCTTCCGCATCAAAATTGCAACTTTACAGAGGGCTGATTTCAAGAAAGTTCCCCAAGGGAATGAACAGCAGAATATTGACAAACTGTCCAGGAGCTATAGAAAGATGATACCCATGCATGTACTCGAGGTGTCCACGTGGCTCATGCTCACACCTCCTTCAAATCTTTGCTGAAATGTCACCTCAGTGAAGAGTTTTCCAATGACCCTGATTTACCACCACTGCTGTCCCCTCCCTCCATTCCACATAGTCCATTCTTGCCACATTTTATTGACCCTTTTTCCCCATTATAAGTTCCATGAATCACTGGTTTTGTCTGTTTGGTTTACTTGTGTATATTCAGAACAGTAAAGTAAAGTAAAGTAGTAATGCCTAGTAGATGCTAGAATGGTCTTTATTAAAATTTTTATTTATTTAATTTTGAAGTAAACTTTTCTTTTGAGATAATTGTAGATGCACATGCAATTATAAGAAATTACCCAGAGATCCCAAGGTAAAGCATCCAGTTTCCTCTAGTGATAACATCTTTCAGAAACCATAATAGGATATCACAACTAGAATATTGACAATGATACAGTCAGAATAGGGAACATTTCCATCATATTGCTCTTTAATAGCTACATCTACTTCCATGTGTTCCCTTACTATTATCTTAATCCTTGGTGTCCACTAATCTGGCCTCTCTCTATAATTTTGTCATTTTAGGAATGTTACATAAGTGGAATCATGCAGTATGTAACCTTTTAAGGTAGGCTTTTTTCACTCAGCATAATTCCCTTGAGATTCATCCAAGTTGTGTATATAAGAGGTTCATTTTACTGCTGTGTAGTATTCCATAAAATGGAAGCCTCCTGTTTTGTTTGCCATTTGCCTCTTGAAGGGCATCTAGGTTGTTTCCAGTTAGTTCGGGGTATTATAAGTGGAAATACTGTAAGGATTTACATTAGTGATTTTGCCTGAGTATAGATTTTCATTTCCTTGGAATAAATGCTCAGGAGTGCAATTGCTGAGTTATATGGTTGGCATATTTTTAGAATTTTAAAGAACTATCAGACCGTTCTTCAGAATGGCTATACCATTTTTCATTTCTACCAGCAATATGTGAAAGTTCCAGTTTCTCTGCCTGTTTGCCAGCCTTCTCTTACCACTATTTTTTCATTTTATCTATTGTGGTAGATGTGCCATGATGCCGCATTATAGTTTTATTTTGCATGTCAGTAGTGACTAAGGAGATTGAAAATCTTTGCACTTGCTTATATACTCTTTGTATGGATCTTCCTCAACCTATGGTGGGTTCTATCCCATCGTAAGTTGAAAATATGATAAGTCAAAAATGCATTTACTATATCTAACTTACTGAACATTCTAGCTTAGCCTAGCCTGCCTTAAACTTGCTCAGAATACTTACATTAGCATTCAGTTGTTGTATAATAGCGTACTCTAGTGTTCTCTATTTAGAGTAAAATGTTGACCGTATCATGCAGTTTATCGAGCCTGGTATTGGACGTGAGAAACAAGATGGCTCTATGGATATGGAATAGTTGTTTAAGTGTATTGGTTGCTTACACCAGTGATTGTGTGGCTAACTGGGAGCTGTGGCTGCCCAGTATCACAGGAGAGTGTTTCACTGCATGTCACGGGCCCAGATCAAAGGTCAAAATTTGAAGTAGAGTTTTTGCTGAGTACAAATCACTTTGCACCATTGTAAAATCAAAGAATAGTAATTTGGGGACCATCTCTATATCCTTTTTCCGTGAAATGTCTCTGTTTGTCTTTTGTTCCTGTTCACTTGGATTGTGTGCTTTTTACTGTTGAGTTCTGAAAGTTCTCCATATATTCTAGATATTAGTCCTTTGTCAGATGTGTGGTTTGCAAATATTTGTGCCCATCCCTAGCTTATCTTTTCATTCTTTCAGCAGGGTCTTTGATGAGTGAGTTTTTAAATTTGATGACATTCAACTTACCATTTTCTGCTTAAAAAAAATATTTACTTATTTGATAGAGAGCACAAGCAGGAAGATCAGCTGGCAGAGGGAGAGGGAGAAGCAGGCTCCCCACTGAGCAGAGAGCCTGACGTGATACCAGAAACCTGGTATCATGACCTGAGGTGAAGGCAGACACTTTAGTCTCTAAGCCCCTCCAGGCACCCCTCATTTTCTGCTTTATAAATAATACCACAGGTGTGAAGTCTTAGAAATCTGGCTCAATATCTTGAAAAATTTCTATTTTTCCCCTTAAACTTGTATAGTTTTACATTTAAGTATGTGATTTAGTGAGAGCTAATATTTATATAAAATATGAGACCTTGGTTAAAGTTCACTTTTTGCTTGAAGATGTCTAATTGTAGGCTTGTATTTGTTGAAGGGCTGTTTCCTTCATTGACTTGATCTTCGCATTTTTTGTCAAAAATCACTTGTGCAGGGACGCCTGGGTGGCTCAGTTGGTTAAGCGGCTGCCTTCGGCTCAGGTCATGATCCCAGCGTCCTGGGATCGAGTCCCGCATCGGGCTCCTTGCTCAGCGGGGAGCCTGCTTCTCCCTCTGCCTCTGCCTGCCACTCTCTCTGCCTGTGCTCGCTCTCTCCGACAAATAAATAAATAAAATTAAAAAAAAAATCACTTGTGCATAATTGTGTGGATCTATTTCTAGGCTTTCTATTCTGTTCCATTGAACTATGTCTCTATCTCTCTACCATTAGCACACAGTCTTGATTACTTAGCTATATACCTCTTGAAATCAGGTAGAATGATTTCAAGACTTACTCTACTTTTCAAAATCATTTTAACTATTCAGGTTCCTTTGTCCTTTCACACACACACACAATCTTGTCTATATTTTAAAAAATCTGATTGTGATTTTGAGATTGAAATTTTTGGACTTACATTAAACCTGGACATCAGTTTGGGGAGAATTGGCATCTTTACTAAATTGAGTCTCCCAGTATCTCCATTTATTTAAATATTATTTTATTTTTGTATCTGCGTTTTTATCATTTTCAGAATACAAGTTTTGCACATTTTTTGTTAGATTTATACCTAAATATTCATTTTTTGAGCAATTATCAATGGCATTGCTTTTTAAATTTCAGTGTCCATAGGTTTTTTTTGCTAATACAATTGATTTCTCAGTAGTATGATTCAGTATTTAGCTAGTGTCCTATGACCTTGTTAAACTCACTAATTCTAGGAGTTTTGTTGTTGTTGTTGTAGATTCTTTATTATTTTCTCTCCTTTCCTGTCTAGGAATAGCGCCAGGAATAGACTAGATCCAAACTCCTTACCCTGGCTCTATGGCCCTACATACTTGTAGGCTCTGTCTAGTAGCCCTGTCTATCTACATGAAATCTTTTTTTATAAGTCTCTCTGGGCTCAATATGCTTCAGTGGCCAATCCCTCTTTCTATTCCTTTAGGATACTGAAATCTTTCCCAGCTTGGGGTCTTTGTACAAACTTCACTTCACTTGATGTGTTCCTTCCCCTAAGCATTTCATGGTTGATCATTGGGTCCTTGTCTTTCTTAGAGATGCCTCTCCTGACCTCTCATGTTCTATTCTACCAATCTAGTTTCATAGTCTCCCTAGCTCTTACCCACATGTGATATTTTCTTTTCTTTCCTTTTTTTTTTTTTTGCTAAAATGATTTTTATACTGAGGTCTCAGTGCCATGAATACTATATAATTTAAGTAGAAATGATACTGAGCACTCATTATGTTCCACACATGGTTCTAGTGCCAGAGTTGTGTCTTTCTGCATTACTGCTCTATTCCAGCCCTAGAGCCACACATGGAAAGTGATGGGTGCTCAGTACATCATTTCTACATAAATGAATGAAAGTGTTGGACTTAATGTCATCTCTGTCATATCTTATTTTACTCTTCAACAAACAAATATATTATCTAAGTCCCCATTTTATAAATAAGAGAATGAGGCTTTAGAATAATTAGTCCAACTATGGAACTACAATAGTGTTTCTTCTGCCTATTTCAAACTTGACATCATTATTCCTGCAAATATGTATGAGCAAGGACTTCAAAATTAATGTTGTTAAACTTTGTGTATGAAATTGTTTTTATCTGAGACACTTTCAGTACATGTTTTCAAAATTCCTAGAAAGTATGTTTCATTATCCCATTCAAATGGTTATACTGTAGTGTCTGGGAATGTGGGAACATTCTAGAAAGAGTGAGTTACTCCTCAGTCTGTTTAAAAGTTTATGATTCTAGGAGTATTTCTTTCTTTATTGTAAAAGAACATCATTTCATGCATAATATGGTTGGAAAATATTAGTTTCATCTAGGATTGTTAAACCTGTCAGGGGAAAAAACAACAACAAAAAAGACTTGTCTAGGTATTTAAATACAGAGGATCACATTCTATGTATATTAAATCTCGTGGAGATAATATTTATATTTATACAAAACAAGCAGAAACAAATAAACACCCTGGGAATAAAAACTAGAGCATAGACAAATCCTAGAAACTGCCCTAGGCACTCAAGAATAAAAACAACAAAACCTCTGTACCTTCAAAGACAATGAGCCTGTAGTTTTCTGGCTTTCATTTCACTTCCTACCTCTACAACCTACCTTGAATGGAAGAATACTTTGTGAAAACTGCAAACTCTCCCACTTGTTCTCACCATTAATTCAAAATAAGCCGGTCGGTAGGGAGCTAGCAAGTTGCACTTTGTCTTTTAGAAATATGGAGAAACTGAGTCAGCTCTTAGGTTAATGCAGGAAATTAGTTTTGGAGCTCAGTTGCCTGGAGGCAAAGTACTGTGGCTTAAGAGTTGTGGTTTCCAGGCTACTGTATTTTGAATGAGACCGATTTTTTATTTTATTTTTATTATTATTTTTTTAAATTTCCAAATACTTGAACCTGGACAGTGCTGAAAACATATCCAAATTTAGAAACAGCTTCTTTTCCATCTCTGTGCCTATGAAATAGAATGTATTTATCTGTGACAAAACAGCTTTGACTCCATTTGGTGGTAAATCTTCATCTCTGTTTGTTTAGAATCAGGGTCAGCTCCTCAGATGTGTCTTTTTTACCGTTTAGGCTTTCTGAATCTGATTAACACTGTATCAGGGAATTGTCTGATGTCTGACCTTGAACAGCATGCTATTCTACTTCCCTTTTTTGGAGTGGGGGGAGTAAGAATCATTTTGTATAGCTTTAGACCCTGATATTCTTTCCCTGCAGGCTTGATTGCATTAGCAGTCTCTTTTTTTATTGGTGCCCAAAGGGTTTCAGCCCCAGTGACCTGTCATCTGTCCCCTCACCTGCTTACATGCTGATTCATTGATGAGCTGGCATCACAGTCCCCGCCTCCCTGTGAATGGTCGGTGAGGTTGCAATTGCTCCTGGAGAGGGGCTGCTGAGCTGAACCACAGTGGGTTACTATAAGTGGGAGCCGGCAGCCAATCTATTGCCACAGAAGAACTTGGTGACCATCCTGAGAAGCAACCCTTTTTCCCCACCCTGTTACTGTTCTATCTGTATCTGGCTTCTCTAGCTTTTTAAAGGAATTTCTGATTCAGACACTCCCAGCTAATTCCACAGGAGTTGTAAGGCAGCCTGTGACATAAACTGAGACAGAAGTTTCCCCTCAGAGATTGTCTTTTTTTTCTTTCTTTCTTTTTTTTTTTTTTTTTTATTGGCAAAGACTTCTGGCTCTCACCAGAGGAATACCTTGTTGCTTAAGATGAGTGGCTGTAGAAAGCGGTGTAAACGTGAAATACTGAAATTTGCCCAGTACCTTCTCAGACTATTAACAGGTTCTCTTCATACAGGTAATGACTTTTTTTTTTTTTTTTTTTTTTTTTTTTTAATAAAAGAGGCTGGTAGAGCATGGGAATGAAACGGAGTAGGAAAGGCTCACTATTTCTTTGTTGTGTTTATTTTTAATGTTGTCAATAAAATACAATTGTGTTTGCTGAGATTCACATTTCTAAAAATGTGTGCAGTGCAGCTCTAATTTGGGGCGAGAACTGGATTCCGTGGATGTATCTTTTGTGTCTTTTTGGCAGTGTTGCTGTTAAATGTGCCTCAATCTCAGGAAGCCGTGTCTGCAGACTAGAAAGATTTTTTTTTTTTTTTAAATGCATGCTTGTGTGAGGGGTTTCCTCCTCTCTCCTGTTTTGCTGCAGATTGTTGGAAAATCACTTATCTGTTGTCCTCTTGCAGGTATTTAGAAATTCTCTAGAACTCTTGGATTATTATAATGCATAGATGATTTCTAGTAGTTGATCACAGAGCTGGGGCCATGAAAGAGTTAAGGCCATTTCTTTTGAATTTCTCAGTTTCTGGCAAAATGTGAGCAAAATGTGAAAACAGCTAAAGAGTAAAATGTCCATGAGAGGTTTGGTATTTATTTCATTGCAGTTATTTCGATGTTTAAAAATTTGCACGATTGAAATGGAAACTCTATTTAAATCTAAGTGTTGATAGCAAGAAAATATTTTTAAGATGTTCCAGAATTATGAGCCCAAACCAGTAGTTTTGCTGCCCGTGAAATTGCTAGGCAGTGCCATCATTAAGGTAGTGACAGGTGGGACCCAGACTACTTTGACTCCAACAAGAGGCATTTTTAATGGACCATCAAACTTCTGAGAGACAAAGTTGCTTGATATCATGCTACCGTTTGATATTGGCCAATGAAGCACTATTGTTAGGTTTGTTTTTTCAGTGTGTATTTGTTTTCTTTAAGTAACTAGAAGGACCGCATGTAAACCTACACGTTGTGATGCAGAGATTGAGAGATGAATGTGAGCAACATTTGCTCTAGGAAATAAACTCTTTATGGTTAACAGCAGAATTACATGTATGATTCTGTCAATACCCTGATAAGGAAAAACAACTTTTGAGAGAATAACTGTGAAAATCAATTTCTGGGAGCATTAAATATTAATAAACATTATTGGGATTGTTATCAGATGCTGATCTTTAAGTAGGACAAATTGTGGTGACTTCTGATGCTTTTAAGAGTAACAACTGAGAGTCTATACCTGACTTTTGTTAACTTTGAGCTCTGTTGTATTTTCTACCCAGTTTTTCTATACGCCGGTTACTAATACATGGTCCCGTCAGTATGACTGCTTTATCATGTCAATGTGATCAATAGTATCAATATGACATTGGCTTTAAACTTTCCTTTAAGGATGGTGTGCCGTTTGTGACAGTATGTCTCATTGCACAGTGCTCTTTTATCATGCTATCAAGTTAGAGAAATATTTTATAAAAGAAAGCTTTCTATGAGGTTTCCATTGTAGTCTGTATTTTCTTCTTTGATAAGGCAATTTTAAGGTTCTACCTGTTTCTTACTGGATTTAGGGGTAGTGTTCTGCCTTTTTTGCTCAGTCCATGTCTAGTTTTCTTAAACTTTCATTTTCAAGGAATTTTATGAAGATGGTAAATGGTTGTGAAGTTGTAAACCATAAATATTGAATCTGAAATACAGTGGGTGTCCAATAACTGGATGGCAATTTATAATATGAAATTTATAGAAAACTGACATAGCAGCAATTTTTCCAGACCTATTTAATGCATATTTAGAAATCAATATAGTTGGGACACCTTCTCCTCTTTCTGAGCCACAAAATGAAAAACAAACAAACAAACAAACAAAAAACCAAGAACTTTGAGAAATAGGACAGATTATTATACAGTAGTGAGATAGATTTATGGCTTGAGAAATGTGATTACAGTAACTTGTTTCTTGTAAAAATCTTTTCGGCTCAGGCTCTAATATTAAACATTGTAAGATCTAGCTGGAATCTTTACAACCACTGAAAATGCAACCTGGAAAAGCCAGTTTATGCACTTACTAGATGCTGTGATAATATACACTGTTCATGTTGCAGTATCTAATGTAAAATTCATTAGGACACTTTCAAGTCCCTTGGCTAGTAATTAATGAAGAAGTAGGAAGCAGAGTTGAATTAGTTTAAAAAATTTGCTTTAAGGTTGGATATGCAAGCAGTTGCTAATTGTATCCTGAACAATCAGCATATATCTTTGTAGTTATCAAAAATTTAAAACAATACTAGAGAGCCTTGCATGATTTCTTTTTTTCATTTTACCAACGAGCCCTTTATTCTCACTTTTTCAATTAAAGATGTGATCTGAGGAAACAGTGATGTTTTACATTTAAAAACAGGTTAATTTCCCAATATACACTCTGTATTGTTGGCAGTTGCCTTTCATTTGATATCCAAAATATCCATGCCTTTACACAAACACAGAAAATTTTAAGTACAAAGAAATTTTCATGGACACAAACTCTCCTTTGATATGTTTTTTTGGTGTTATCACAAGTTAGAGGAAAACCCCTTCCTTTTCTGAGAGCTTTTCACATAAGTTTTGACAATGCCTATGACTGTTTATAAATAAATAATTTAGCTGTTAATTCATCTAAGATAATCTTTGTAATAGAGAATACAAATTCAGTGGTAAAGATTTGTTCAGATAAAATAATTTTATTTTACCAGAACATTTTACATATTTTTATCACGACAAATCACTCTTCAAAGAGTAGGTTTTACAAACACATATATTTGGCTTTACTTATCATGAAAATAAAAGGATTTTTAAAGATCCTTTGTTATATATAATACTTGTCAGAAATCCAATAAGCAAATATTACATGTCAGTGGCATGTTTAGTGTAGTGAGGTACAATTCACAATAAACTATCTAAATTCTTTATTGATTTGAGACCTGCATCTTCATGTACCATATTATGCCCAATTCTAGATGTGGCTCATGATAACCAATATATCCTTATATATCTAAAGAAATGGAAACAATTTGTGAGGATTATAATATGACACTGGTAATTTGAGTGGGCAATCTGATAGGCGATTTTTGTATCATAGAAGCCCATAGTATTGCCTGTCCTTTAAATGTTGACCCATGAAGAAAGGTTGAATGATATTACAGATATAAGATTTTCACCTGTTTCTTCTTTATGTGTGAAATTTAGTATTGAAATGTTTTATAGTACTTATTTGGTGGGTGTTTAGACACTTATCAATTCTCTGTACATAGTTTTCTTAAAAAATCAAGATCTGAAGTCATGTTCTTATTAGCAAGTGTGCCCCCAAACAAATGTCTCAGGTGGATATTTCCTGGGGCTCTTTTTCAGGCTTCAAGAATTGGAGGTGGAGATGAACCATGAGAGACTGTGGACTCTGAGAAACAAACTGAGGGTTTTGGAGGGGAGAGGAATGGGGGCTGGGTGAGCCTGGTGGTGGGTATTAAGGAGGGCACGTATTGGATGGAGCACTGGGTGTGGTGTCTAAACAATGAATCTTGGAACACTGAAAAAATAAGTAAAAAAAAAAAAAAAAGCCAGTTATATAGGTGTGGCCAAGTTCAACTCTCCACCTAAGGGAAACAAAAGGAATTTAAATCAAAATATCCTGTTAGCCATTGAATTACTATTTAACTTGTGGATTAAAGTATTTCAAATTTAATGTCGTCATAGTATTAAATGCATGAGGTAAGCATTCATCACTTCATCAAATAGGAAACTTTAGATTGAAAGAGAGAATATGCACAAGCGTGCACATTTATTTTGCAAGTTTGCATTGTTTCCAGCCTTACAGTCATTGTTGAAGCTACTGTGAATCAGGCCATCCACAAAGCTAGTGACATAAAGATTAAGATATTTTTATATTACATTTTTAAAGTGTGAAGAGAAAATAAAGGGTGTGTTGTAGCAAAATTGGAGAATTAAGAAAGCCTGTCTGGCTGTATCTACTTCTTTTTGCCTTTCCCTTCTTTCTTCCTCCTGATTACAAATCACAATATCAAGTCTTCAGTCCCCTCTGACCTTCTCTTCTGTCCTCATCACTGCCACATTTGAACACTGGGCAGACACATCTCTTGCAAAGGATGTATTCCTGAAGACCTCCCATATTTAAAAATTCACACAGCTCAAGTTTAATCCTCGCAAAAGATGACAGGTGATTCCATATCCCAGTTCATGTGGTTTTGCCATGTGACAATTGAATAAGCAGTTACTGTTCCCTTGGCCTGCCAGCTCTGAATTTATGCTGTTTTTGATTAAATTTTTATTTTTTAATTCCTTCAAATTTTGCTATCAAGTGAGATTATAGTTCTTAAAGCACTATGTAAAATTTAGATTATTGAAATGCACAGAAAGTTTTGCTGTGATATACTCAGTTTTTTTGGTGCTTCTATTGAAACCTGCCCTCAGGTAAGAAGAAAGCAAAGAAGGATGATGTTTGAACTTGACTTCCAAGGAATATATGCTATTGTATTGCTTTTCCCGAGAGAATATGCATTTTAAACTTTATTGGGAGAATTATTTTGGCCTCTGTTAATTACTTGAACTTTTCATTCAGGAGTGCAGGGATATTTTGAGGGATTCAGCATCTTGCCCCATCTCCTCAAACTCTGCCATTGTTGCCAAATCTAGGTAGAGAATCCCTGGATTCAATGGAAAAAAAAACACCTACATTTGCACATATATACCGGTTGTCCCTTTCATTTCAGAAAAATATCTCATGTTAGTGTTTAATGACCTTTGATGTTTCTTACCACATAATTAGTATATGAGGTAAACTTATAGGGCTTGAAGACTTTAAAAGAAGAATGTTTTATCATTGTGAGAACTTCAAACTATTCAGTGATACCATCTCAGTCTTAGATGTGCTAGACTCTTAAAACTCATTTGTTGCTGATAGACAAAAGTAATCCATATGTTGCATACAGTCTAAGGGAAGAGCTAATATCCATAGAAGGAGCTGTATTTGCCCCTGTTGGTTGAGGTAATCAGAGATTTCTTACCAGAAACTTCAGCAGTTAGTCATCAACACTTTCTTTAAGTCCTTAAAGAAATACTGAAGTTTCATATCATGGGACCAAGACTGGTAAGGACATTGTACCTTGATTGTGACATGTAATAGTTATGTTCCTGAGACGAGATCTCAGAGTCAAGAAAAGAATTTAATAGAGTGTCTGTGTATGTGGGCAGGGTGCAAGGGAATCAACAGAGGTAATGTGTACTCCGAAGCTAGTAGTCAGAAGACCACGGAGGGGCTGAGATGGCTGCTTGATAGGACATGTGGCCTTTAGTCCTGGGACACGGCCAACCTATGGAGATATAAGAGGTAGAAAGCTCCAGAGGGAAAATGTTTGTTGGCCTCTCCTTCCTCCTAACCTTCAGATTTATTATTAGTGCTTCCACCAGCTAATCCCATTCCAGAAGCTAGTTGGAAAAACCACTCCAAGTAGAGGAAATATGCTCATGGCCGTATTTATTATTTTATTTTAACCCACCATAGGTATTACCACTGACTAGGCTTCCTTTTTAAAAAATTATTAATATTGGTTGTGTTGCTTCCCTTCAGAAGATATTGGAAGTGGCATGAGGAAGCTAATCATATCCCTGGGTGACTCGTAAGATTTCGGTCATTCTACCACATCTTTCACCATCCTTGTTTATCTTTTATTTTGTCCACATAGCTTTGGTCCAGAATTTCTCTGTGTGTTTCTTAAACCTTATAAGGAAAACGAACCTACACCTTTAAACAAATTGACTGTTTTCAGAGCAGATGTCACCATAATCAGTCAGATTAAGGCACAAGAAAACAATGCAATATTTGTTATATAGCAAAATAGAATTATAACCAGGATGACGTGGCTATGGATGGTGTATACTGGGTATGATGGTGAATTATCTTTGATAAACTGTATTTTCTTTCTAACTTCACTTTTCAGCTTGGGGATACAATGGTGGGTTGGCGGGGAGAGGCCAAGAGCTGAGGAGGTGCCCTTACTTGTGGAAGAAAGCAAAGTCCAGCTGGCAGTGATAGAAATCAGCACTCATATATTTTCTGCAGTATATGCTAAACAATTTGATAAACAAACTAGTCTTTATCAGGCATCTGCAATGGATGGCCGTATGCCTAACACTATCCATTTCTCCTGTCTGATAGAGATACCGCAGTAACATCAGGATGTCTCAAAATGTTTTCTATTTGGGACCTATGTTTAATTTTTTAAAGGTGAATGCTTGGGACCATGAAGGAGATCCACATTTCCAAGTAGCTGAGGAGGGGCAATAATCATGATTTTCAGGGGCGAGTGAGTCCGAGAAAACTGAATGGGTGGCCGGGGGTAGGGGGAGGAGAACTTCACCAAGTTGGGGGAGTAACCTCATGTAAAACATTCCATCATTTGACACCCTCCATTCTGCGTCTCAAGTCTGGCTCACTCTCAGGCTCTGTTTTGCTTCCTCTAATGTCTTTTCATCATGGTCTCAATGACCATAACATAAATATATTACATTAAAAATGAAAAAAAAAAGTGTTCTGAGAATGTCTTCCAGGAGAGCTGTTCTCTCTGCTCAGAGCCCAGCTGTGCTTCTGGAGGGCAAGGGTAAGCCCAGGGGAAGAGGTGGGAGGCTCCTGTTGGCATCTCAGCCTTATTCCTGATCTACAGTTGTGAAAGTCACCCAGCTGCTCTGAGTTGTGTCAGTCCATCTATGAAATAGGGATATTCCACCATATATTTCTGGTATTGTGAAGCATCCAACAAATGGTAACTTTTATCATTATTACTGATCTGATATCTCTGGGATGTTCTGTTTTTGTTTTTGCTTTGTTTGTTTGTTTGTTTCAGATTGAATTTCCCCAAAGGTAATTGGATACCTCATCATCATTGTGCTGCCTAGTAATTAGGAATAAATAGAAAGTAACCTGGATAAATGACTGTAATTTTTAAACCCTTTTGCCTTTGATTTTATTTGTTTTCAATAACTGTAATTGTCATTTATTCATTCAACTAACATTTATTAAGTGGTTATTAAGGGCTGAGCCTTGTGGTTTTATAAACTATTTCTTCGTGATTCCTTCCTGCCCTATGTTACCCTGTCAGTAGAGCCAATAAATGCAAGACAGTCAGTTCAGCACACCAACATGTGCTAAGATTTTGAAAAGCAGAGGGGAGTTGTCTCATGCGATTTTGGCCAAGAGGCAAGTACAATGGGCAACCCAGGGGAGGCAGTAAGCCTTTATGTTCCTCTGAAGGAATAAGAGAGAGGCTGGTAAGCGGGGGGCCAAGGAAGGCAGGTGTGGAAGCAGCTGGGAGAGAGAGGATCAGTGGTATTATTTTGTAGAAGAAAGAATGCCTCCACAACCATATTACTACAGAAACTACCGGCAAAGCCCACCAGAAGATTTTATTTCTTGTCTAGAGATATTATTTCTGTGGCTAACAGTGATCAGGTAGTGAATGTTACATTTCTTACCTGCCCCTTAGATCTGTCTTCACTGTGATATGTACTGACCTGCTTACTTTTTGAACTTTCATATACAAGTTGTCTGTTCCATATTGTTTAGCACTGAATTACTCATTAGTCCTGTATTATTAACAGATTTGGGTGTTAGAGTCACATCTCAAGTAGATTGGAGTCTTCTAAAAGACATTTAAAATTTTATTTATATATTTTAGTGGAGGGGAGGGGGACAAGGCTGGGGGAGAGGGAGAGAGAAACTTAAGCAGTTCTGCACGGTGGAGCTTGACCTGGGGCTCGATCTCACCACTCTGAGATTACAACTTGAGCCAGAACCAAGTTGGACACTCAAGCAACTACACCACCCAGGTGCCCCGCTAAAAGATATTTTAAAAAAAGTTTATTCTCCAGATCTCCCCTAACACATTGCATGCTGAATAGTAGCTGCTCAAAAACACAGTTTTGAGGGAAGAGATCCTAAAAAGGATCTATTTCTTCATATAATTTAATGTGGTCCTTTCTGAGTCACATTATCAGACATACACTGTACATACCACTTGACCAACCCATAGCGAATCACAGCACAAATACAGGTGCAAATCAAGACTATCCAGAAAAACGGGTATTTGGTCACTTTCTCCATGGAAATTCCCACTATTTGGAATCATTTTGGTTATTTACCAGTGTCTATAAAACTGGAATGTAAACTCCTTTTTAAGGGCCATGTTTGTTTTATTCATTATTTATAATCGAGCACCTAGATCTTGCCTGGCACATAGTAAATGTTCAGTAAGTAGTCGTCTGATGTATGATTGCATTGCACTGAACTGTTTTTTAGGGGCCAAAGCTACATCTCCCATTTCTGTTTTTCTGCTTGTCTTCCCCCAGGTTGGTAGGATTGTTGTTGTTTGCCTCTATCACTTCTTGTGATCTTGGTCATGTCAGCTACCCATTCTAATCTCTGTTGTGGTTCTGCGTTTTCTTATCTCTGCCCAGTACTTCTCCCCATTATAGTAACTGTTGTACATAATCCAGATTCCAGAAAGTCTGAATTCTCTCTAATTGTACACAGAGGAGGTATAACTACACAATTAAAGATAGGGATAGGTGCTGTATATACTTGTCCATTTGTTTCCAAAGTCATTTATCCTCTGAGTAATTTATGTATAAATATCTATGTATTTGTATTTTCTCACTTTCCTACAGTAAACATATTACAGGGATAATGATTGTATTTTAATAATTTTAAGGTAATAGAAATTTATGGGTTCTTCAGTCTTTAGCTACTGTAAACCTGTTGGAGATAAGAAAATACGCCACGTTGGATGTGCTATAGTTTTAGAAGTGTAACAAAAAATATATATATATTATTGGGATCTCAGTTTTCTGTTTTCTTTTTTTTTTTTTAAAGATTTTGTTTATTTAGTTGACAGAGAGAGATCACAAGCAGGCAGAGAGGCAGGCAGAGAGAGAGGAGGAAGCAGGCCCCCTGCTGAGCAGAGAGCCCGATGTGGGGCTCGATCCCAGGACCCTGAGATCATGACCTGAGCTGAAGGCAGAGGCTTAACCCACTGAGCCACCCAGGCGCCCCTCAGTTTTCTGTTTTCTGTCTGCAGTTTTCTTCTCCAGCTTGTTTCTAACTTTGAGAAAATTGTAACTTCTCCTAGCTCAGTATTATCACCTCTACAATGGGAAGATTTTCATTGGACAAGGTCACCAGGTTAGGATAAGAACCTTAAAGCCTGCCAAATCAGTTATGTTCCTCTTCTGTAATATGCTGCTAAGATACATAGAGCCTGTTTTATTATGGGGTATACACAGAAGAGTTTCATACCATCTTATAATTCCCTGAGCCAAACAAAAGTCAAAAGGCGTCAAAGAGCTATGAGGCCAGTTCTATAAAAGGCTTTTAGAACTTTAAAGATCAGTTTTATGCTCTGTCTACTAAAGTCCCCCAAGGGAAACTATACAGCCAACTGCTGGGCATTTACCCAAATGCATGCAATTGTGCCTTCCAATCAGGCCCTCCTAGCCTGTCTCCAAGCAGAAGCATAGTTCATGATCTCTGAAGGTTAAGAAATTTGTTGGAGCTCAATTAGTGAGAGTGCACAACATATGACATTAACAAAGACAACGTTATGTGTTTCATGCTACTTATATAAATAGTTGTGTTGGAATATATTATTGGATCAGAGACATGAGGACTCTCAATGGACCATAAAAATCATTTGGTCTGACTTCTTTCTTTTTGGAAGAGAATATGGAGGTCCAAGTGACTGGAGTGATTTTACCAAGGTCAAGAGACTAGTTAGTCTTGTGACTAGTCCGTGATACTACCATTGCAGAAGCACATTGTTCTCACAACTTTACACTGTGATAAGTGCCTGTGGTGGTGACTTGGTCTGAGAGAAATGCCTTGCCTTAGCAGCAAAGATGTCTTGAAGTAGTCTTAGCACTACCTCATCTGAGTGGGCCATCTTAAGCCAGTTTACATTCAGGAATCCTATGATACCGGTTTCTTCATCTGAAAAATCAAGCAAATGCAATTCCAGCTGCCAGCAAGGGCTTTTCAAAGTCAGCATTTTTAAGGATGGTAGTTGGGGGATCAGTATTCATTCAAGTAGTGTTAAGCCTTGTTTGGATGCTGACAAATCATATGAAGCTTATTGGCAGCTGACATCACTCCATTATTTTGGAGCCCTCAGAGAAGGTCAAAGTGGGTTTGGTTGATAATAATTTAAAATTTTCAAAAAGTAGGGATGCCTGGTTGGCTCAGTTGGTTAAGCGACTGCCTTTGGCTCAGGTCGTGATCCTGGAGTCCCAGGATTGAGTCCCTCATCGGGCTCCCTGCTCAGCAGGGTGTCTGCTTCTCCCTCTGACCCTCCCACTTCTCATGCTCATTCTCTCTCTCACACTCTCTCTCTCAAATAAATAAATAATTTTAAAAAACTTTAAAATTTTCAAAAAGTAAAAAGAACTCCTAACTTAAAGATCTTCTTCAAAAATGATATAATTTAAAATCTGTATACTTAAATGGCTATACTCAGTGATGCTGTAATACTTTCACCAAAAGTCCTCTCCTACCCTCAAATTGTCGATAACTTATATATTGCTTCACTATGTGCAACATAAATGTTTCTGCCAAAAACTCATGAGTGTAATGTTCTCACATTTTCAAAATTAGTAGCTAATAAAATGTTTTTCTTCATCAATAGAAAAAATTGTATCCATTTTGCCTATTTCCTGGGATATAAGATGCCATGAAATTGACAGCAGCAATAAGAAGTAGAAATTATCTATTTCAGAAGTCAATAGTAAGAACCTGATGATTTCTCAAATTCTTTCTGAGATACTGCAAGAAGACAGGAGGCATAGATAGATTTAGGAATTTAGGAAAACCAAATGTATTTAATATAATTCACTTATGTTTTAAGATTTCAATTATTACCAATAAATTAAGATTAATCTGGAGAAGTATTTTGTTATGAAATAATGAATTTTTAAATTCTCGGAGTCCATATATAAATTTAAAGAATACACAATGACTATACTCTCAGTTCAGAACAAGAAAAGCAGTCGTCATAGATGTGAAGTCAGCCTATTCAAGCTTCTAAAAATTTAGGTGAATGATATTTCTTTCTTTTCTTTTTTCATTTAACATGATACTGATATTCTTACTTTAAAGTAAACACTCTTTTCGTTTTTATTTATGAGATTGTATACTCCAGATCCTGACCTCTATAGGACAGCCCTGTGCTTGAAATCTGGCTTCATCAGGCATTAGCTGTGTGACTTTGGGCAAGTTACTTAACTTCTCTCAGGCTCAGTGACCTCATCTGTAAAAGGGGTTAATGACAGTGCCACCATCGCAAAGATTTTGTTAATCATGTGGTAATGTGCAGAATTAAGACAGAGCCTGACACACGGTAATTGGTCAGTAACCTATTTTTATAATAATAAAGTGTATGAGCTCATGGAGGTTTATCTTGCCTCAAGTCTGTGTGGCACACTAAGAGGGTATGGTGAGGTGTAGGAACCTGCATGAGACACCAGCTGTATCATAAAGAAGATCAACATTGGGGTGCCTGGGTGGCTCAGTGGGTTAAGCTTCTGCTGTCGGCTCAGGTCATGTTCCCAGGGTCCTGGGATGGAGCCCTGCATCTGGCTCTCTGCTCAGCAGGGAGCCTGCTTCCCTTCCTCTCTCTCTGCCTGCCTCTCTGCCTACTTGTGATCTCTCTCTGTCAAATAAATAAATAAAAATCTTAAAAAAAAAGGAGCTCAACATTTAACAGAGGAATTAGAACATATAGAGAATAACTTTAATGTAGACTTGAATAAGTTAAGTACCAGGAGAGAGGTATAGACAGTGTATCAATAGAATCTAAAGAGAGGGTTCACTCTGTTTTGTGGCAAGAGACATTTTAGTGTTGATAACTTTTGATATGGCTTTTAGGGGCTCTGGGTTTGGAGATGCTGAGCTGGTGATTAGAATTCCCAGGAAGAACAGAGAACAGAGGAAGGGGATGTATAGAGACAAATATATTGCTAAGATTCATTCATACAGCAGATACTTGTTACATGTCTGGTCTCCTCTAGACACTCCTCTGGGAACTTGGAATATATTAGTAAACAAAGGTTCATTGCTATCATGTAGTGGGGGAGTAGATAATAATCATATTAAATTGATTAGATAGTATGTTTGTGGGTGATAGTTGCTCTGGGTAAAAATAGAACAAGGTAAATGGGTTTGGGAGGGCTATGGAGGTTGGGGTGTGTATTAGCTCGCTAGGGCTGCTACAACAAAATACTACAGATTTGGTGGCTTAAACAACAACAATTTATTTTCTCAGTTCTAGAGAAAATTTATTTTCTCATAGTCCAAGCCCAAGGTGTTGGCAGGCTTGATTTCTTCTGAGGCCTTTCTCTGTGGCTTACAGCTGGCCACCTTCTCACTATGTCCTCACATGGCCATTCCTCTCTCTGATAGGTTCCTATGTGTCCAGATTTCCTCTTCTTAAAAAGATACCAGGCAGATTGGGTTAACCCCCATTCTAATGGCCTTACTTAATTGAATAATCTCTTTAAAGACCTTATCTACAAATACAAATACCCTTATGTTCTCAGGTAGTAGGGGAAAGGGCTTCAGTATATGAAATTTAGGGGGGCACAATGAGCTTGTAGTAGGATGGTTACAATTTCAATCAAGTGGTCAGGATAGACTCTTGATGAGAATGGCATTAGGTCAAAATCTTGAAGCAAGCAAGGGAGCCATAGAAATATATGGAGAAACAGATTCCAGGCCAGAGACCTTCCAGGGTAAAGACCCTGAGACAGGCTTGTGTTCAGTGTGTTCAAAGAACTGAAAGTAGGTCAGTTAGCTATAGCAGAGAAAAAAACCAAAGAGAGTAATTGGAGATAAAGGGAGACAAACAGAGGGGCCCAAAATATATAAGACCTTACAGGCCATGGTTAGAAGCTGAGCATTTGCTCTGAGTGGCACTGACAGCCTCTGCAGGACTCTGAGCAGGGAGTTAAATTCAATCATGCTCATCACTGGCTGCTCTTTTGAGCTATACAATAGAGCAGGAGTCAGCAAACTATAGCCCATGGGCTGAGTCCTGCCCATTGCCTGTTTTGGTATGGTCCGTTAACTAAGAATTGTTTCTACATTGGTAAGTGATTGATAAAATATCCGAAAAAGAGTAATATTTCATGGCAGAGGATAATTATATGAAATTCACATGTAGGACCCTGAAACAAGTTTTAGTGAGACTTTAACTCATTCATTTGCATGTTACCTATGGCTGCTTTCGTGTTAGAATGGCAGAGTTGAGTAGTAGTAAGGCAACCTGCTTGGCCTGCAAAGCCTACACTATTTTCCATCTGATGATTTCAGAGTAAGTTCTCTGACCTCTATAGAGAGGGTCAAGGATTGAAACAGTGGGGAGAGTGGTGGCTCCAGCTAGGATTGTAACCATGGAGGCCATAGTTGGGGGGTGGGCAGCACTGCTAGTCAAGCAGTGTGTTGGGGAGAAGTGGTGGGGAATGTAGTTTGGGGAGAGGTCAGGGGTTTGGTGCATTGCAGTTAAATGGGGTATCCTTTCAGCCTTGGAACAGAGATGTGCACTATCACCGCACAGTGTTTTAGGAAGCCTGGTGAGCAGCAGATGACGAAGAAGGGCTGATTGCAAAGGTAAAGTCAAGAGGTCTATTGGCGGCCTGGAAATGGAAAGATGAGGACAATAAAAAGACGGATTCAAGAGTACCCCGAACATGTTGCGCAGCTTTTCCATTTTCTGTGCCAGGGAGAAACCTTCTGTGATAATATAGCAGTTTTGCAACACCTTTAAAAATATCTTGAAGTGCTAGAATACTAGTATTCTAATTATATACCCTTTGAGCTAAAATAGGGTGTTTCAAGTGAATCAGGCCGGATGCCTTTTACCAATTTAGGCCTTTGGGTGTATAATATTGAAAATATGAACTCTAAAGAAGTCCATCAGGAAAAAAAAAAAAAAGGAAACATAAAAAACCATCAGTAATCAGTGAGTGGTCTGAGGAACTCCCCATCTGGGTTTCCAATGGATTTAATTAGCATTTAGTGGTTAAAAGTAAAAAGCTTTAACTTTGCATTTCTATTTTCTTCTATGAGCTACTTTTATAATCTAGATCTTCAACCTTAGTTTTAAAGTACTTCTATAGATATCCATTATCTCTGCTAAGATACCTGAGTCATGTTCTTTCCAATACATATTCTGAAGATTGATGGATGAAAAGACACTTAACTCAATTTTATGTGTTCCTTAAATCACCTCAATCATATTTTTCACATAGTACTTGGCTTCTTCCTTAAAAATAACCCTTTATCATTATAGAAGGTGATTGCAGTATTAATTATGTAAGCTTAGCTGATATAGTTAAAGCAGTGTTCAGTGTTTCATGTATTACATCCGGAGTTATCCAAGTTTGATTTGTAACATATATTTTCTGACTTGATGGTGTCCCATCTTTCCAAATGCAGGTGATGATAAGCAATGTTGAGACACAAAATAGTCCAAATATAAGAATATAGTGGGATAAAATCTTATAAGTCATCTTTAAGAAAGAAGAAGTTACATAGCATAAATTAGACTTCAAACCCAGAGCTGATTTATTCATATATGAAGGAGTACAATGTTTCTTGAATGAATATATTTCTGTTGACAGGATCTTTCAGACATAGCTATAGTCTGAATTTGGACTAGTTAAAAGAAGCGTGAAATATCTCTGCTGCAATGAAGGGAGGAAAGTAGGATCTCTTGTTCATCTAAAAATAATCATTTTTCACCTAGAATGGAGAGTTGATTGATTATCCTCACTAGAATTTCCAGAGGAAGAGTCATCTGTGGAGAAGATTTGAGGAGGAATTATCCAGGTTATGATTTAACTTTGGAAATGTCACTGGAGTTTTATAGGCAGGTAATTGAGTTAGGAATATGATAAAATTCATTTCCTATTCTCTGGTTTATCTTTTTTAAAAGTGGGGGAGGTCTTATTATGCCTCAAAAGTTCCCTAACCCTGAGAAGTAAAAGACACGAGTGTCACAAATGTTGATAATGAAAAGAGCTGGTAAAGACAATGAACTCTAGAGCCTAGTAGTGGGAAGCAGTGACTCTTCAATCCATTCCTGTCATTTTTCAGAGGAACCTGAGGCCCCAAGAGGCCAGGTTCAGTGATTGCCCTGATGCTCAGCATTGTTGTCTCAGTATCATTGTCTCCAAACACCCTTGTTGGTGGACCAGATTTATCTAAAAATTCAGTGACTGTGTTTGGGCAAGAATTCCAGTCCCTGGTAAGAACCCCTTTCTCTTTCTGCTAGAGGCCAGACTACAAGTCCTCCTAGTGTCTGATGCCAACATTAGGATAAGTAAACTGATTTTACGTGGCACTCAGACTTGGCATTAAACATCAGGTAGATCATATAATAAGGAAGTAGCCCTTTCATGATTTCTTTCAATTTTAACATCGTGGACACCCTGAGCTCCAGCAAATCTATCTTTATCCCTGCTGAAAAACCAATGACTCTCTGTTTTTAACAAGAGAGCAGATCTGAGGTTCAGTCTCCAGCAAGGCAAGAAGAGAAACCTAAATTTTGAGAACATACCCACATTTGGTTTAGAAGGTATTTTTTTAACAGGTTTAGTCCATTTATGGGAAAAGAATGTTCTTTCCATGAGAATGAACATTTTCATGTTATGATACATTTATTTAACTAAAATGGATTTATTTTGAAAACGTCAATCCAGAGGTTACACATATAGGGTAAAATTGGTGGAATGGTCCTCTGTGGACCATGGATGCTGCACAACCATGAATGGGGCCTGCAGATGACTGAGCTTTGGAGATGCTTCTCCAGGAATGACTATGGCTATCATATTTGAAGATGTCACAGCATAGGGTGAAAACCCATGAAATAAGAGCAACAAGTTCTGATTTGTTGGGTAAAGATACTCAATCCAAGCTTTGTTTCTCAAAGTCCAATGAGAAAGATTACAGTTGGAAACAGCTGAGTGTAGTACAGCTCTGCTTCTCAGATAACTTGCAGAAGTGATAACACTGCAGGCTCCAAGATGTAATATTCAAAACAATTAAGGAACATTACTCACTCATCATAACCAGGAACTAAATGGCCCCAATAATCACCATAAATCTTTCTCTTCAAAGTTACTTTTACCCAGACACATACAGATCCAAAACCTTGTTTGAATCACATGTAGAAAAAGCCCATGCCCATGATCCTGTAGGAGATGTAGAAAAGGACATGGGTGTGCATACACAGACACATGTATGCACATTGTTAACTCCTGCTTGATCTGTGGACTTCCACGTCTGGCAGAGCCAAGTTTCTGGTTATGACTCTAAGAAAAATGCAGCTAGGGATCTAATTCAATAAATACAGCAAAAAGCTGTGAATATTACTTTAACTCTGCTGACAGGTCATTAATATTCTCCATTCTAAATCCTATTTTTTTAGAATTTTTGAAGTTTAGAAGATTGAGTGTGCGGATAGGATGCCATTTTATCTTCATTTCTGTTTTTATTTTTTTTATTTTTTAAGAGTTTTGTTTATTTACTTGAGAGAGCAAACAGGGGAAGGGATAGAGGGGGAGGGTGAAGGAGAGGGGAAGAATCTCAACCAGACTCCATGCTGAGCACAGAGCCCAACGTGGGGCTCGATCTCACCATGCTGAGAACATGACCTGAGCCAAAACCAAGAATCAGTGGCTTAAAAACTGATCTACCCAGGAACCACTTTATTTCTGTTATTTAATACTCCCTGCATGGCGTTAGGATATATTTTGGTATCTTTATGTGTACAGATGAGTTTGGATGTTTAAAACCATATAGAAAAGCATGTGCATTTCGATTCCATTTACTATAGCACCAAGAACCATTAGATACCTGGGAATCAACCTAACCAAAGAGGTAAAGGATCTGTACTCAAGGAACTACAGAACACTCATGAAAGAAATTGAAGAAGACACAAAAAGATGGAAGACCATTCCATGCTCTTGGATCGGAAGAATAAACATTGTTAAAATGTCTGTACTGCCTAGAGGAATCTATACTTTTAATGCCATTCAGATCAAAATTCCACCGGTATTTTTCAAAGAGCTGGAGTAAATAATCCAGAAATTTGTATGGAACCAGAAGAGACCCTGAATCGCTAAGGAAATGCTGAAAAACAAAAATAAAACTGGGGGCATCACGTTACCTGATTTCAAGCTTTACTCCAAAGCCGTGATCAGCAAGACAGCATGGTACTGGCATAAAAACAGACACATAGACCAGTGGAACAGAGTACAGAGCCCAGATATGGACCCTCAACTCTATGGTCAAATAATCTTCGACAAAACAGGAAAAAATATACAGTGGAAAAAAGACAGTCTCTTCAATAAATGGTGCTGGGAAAACTGGACAGCTATATGTAGAAGAATGAAACTCGACCATTCTCTTACACCGTACACAAAGATAAACTCAAAATGGATAAAAGACCTCAGCGTG
Source organism: Lutra lutra (assembly GCF_902655055.1). NCBI lineage: Eukaryota > Metazoa > Chordata > Mammalia > Carnivora > Mustelidae > Lutra > Lutra lutra. Next base: position 158,269,712 of record NC_062279.1, on the reverse strand, counting down.
AGACAGGAATCCATCAGAATCCTAGAGGAGAACATAGGCAGTAACCTCTTTGATATCAGCCACAGCAACTTCTTTCAAGATATGTCTCCAAAGGCAAAGGAAACAAAAGCGAAAACAAACTTTTGGGACTTCATCAAAATCAAAAGCTTCTGAACAGCAAAGGAAACAGTCAAGAAAACAAAGAGGCAACCCATGGAATGGGAGAAGATATTTGCAAATGACAGTACAGACAAAAGGTTGATATCCAGGATCTATAAAGAACTCCTCAAACTCAACACACACAAAACAGATAATCATACCAAAAAATGGGCAGAAGATATGAACAGACACTTCTCCAATAAAGACATACAAATGGCTATCAGACACATGAAAAAAATGTTCATCATCACTAGCCATCAGGGAGATTCACATTAAAACCACATTGAGATACCACCTTACACCAGTTAGAATGGCCAAAATTAGCAAGACAGGAAACAACATGTGTTGGAGGGGATGTGGAGAAAGGGGAACCCTCTTACACTGTTGGTGGGAATGCAGGTTGGTGCAGCCACTTTGGAAAACAGTGTGGAGATTCCTCAAGAAATTAAAAATAGAGCTTCCCTATGACCCTGCAATTGCACTGCTGGGAATTTACCCCGAAGATACAGATGTAGAGAAAAGAAGGGCCATCTGTACCCCAATGTTTATAGCAGCAATGGCCACAGTCACCAAACTGTGGAAAGAACCAAGATGCCCTTCAGTGGACGAATGGATAAGGAAGATGTGGTCCATATACACCATGGAGTATGATGCCTGCATCAGAAAGGATGAATACCCAACTTTTGTAGCAACATGGACGGGAGTGGAAGAGATTATGCTGAGTGAAATAAGTCAAGCAGAGAGAGTCAATTATCATATAGTTTCACTTATGTGGAGCATAACAAATAGCATGGAGGACAAGGGGAATTAGAGAGGAGAAGGGAGTTGGGGGAAATTGGAAGGGGAAGTGAACCATGAGAGACTATGGACTCTGAAAAACAATCTGAGGGTTTTGAAGGGGAGGGGGGTGGGAGGTTGGGGGAACCAGGTGGTGGGTATTGGAGAGGGCACGGATTGCATGGAGCACTGGGTGTGGTGCAAAAACAAGGAATACTGTTATGCTGAAAATTAAAAAAAAATTAAATTAAATTAAAAAAAAAGAAAGAAAAGCATGTGCACAATTATTTGCCAGTTAGCTACCATATAAACTTTCACTAGTTCTTCAGTAACATTTATTACAACTCAGTCAAGCAGAAATGATAGACCAAGTAATGATTTGATAGTGTTTAATACTTATGCTGAAATCAGCTATTTGAGGGGGGGAACGCTTTGAAGTTGGCTATTCACTTAGAAAGACATAGGAGAATAGTTCATTATTCATCATCATTAGCTCATTCAGTTGGTACAGTGCATTAGAATTGCTGTTCAAGAGTAGATTGATAGTTCTATAGGATAGTAAATTCAATAACACTTCTCTCCCTCTTGTTTTAAATTTTTCTTTTTTTATATTTCACCAGAGGTAGAAGTTAAATTTTTAGAACATAGAATTTGGAATAAGATCCAATAATATTATATTAAAGAGAGATTTCTTCTTTTTTTTAATCTTCCATTTTTAATAAAATTTCCCTTATTATCTATTTGAATTAACTTTCTGCCTTCATAAGTCAGCATTGCATCTTATTTATATTTTTTTGTTATTAAAGTCAGTCCCATAACTATTGTAATTCATTCAACATTAGTTGGTATCAGAATAAAATTTGGTATATTTCGATCAATGAAGAGATCCAAGAGGATGTAAAGAAAGTGTTAAAATAACATGCAGTTTTTAAAAAAGATTTTATTTATTTGAAAGAAAGAGAGAGTGAGTGAGAGAGAGAGCATGAACAGGGGGAGAAGCAAACTCCTGCTGATCAGGGAACCTGACATGGGGCTCAATCTCAGGACTCCCGGGGTCATGACCTGAGCTGAAGGCAGATGCTTAACCAGCTGAGCCACTCAGGTGCCCTATAGCATGCACTTCTGAGTCATTTTGAGTACAACCTCTGAGTAATAGTGGCCATGCACAAGTAATTTAAACTCTGATTTTTTACTTCATAGAGTTGTTTATTTGTAACAAGTGCTTTATAACTCAAGAGATGCTAGGTAAATGCTACTGGCATTTACAGACTCTTGTTGTCTCTTCCCACATTGTCCCAGGGTTGATCTCTGTGATCATTAGAATATGATAGACATGATGGCAAGTTACATCCAAGATTACATTATAAAACATACTGTGGTTTTCACTGTAATCACTCTGTCTCTATTAGATCTCTCTGGGGAACGCCCCTGGCCGTGTCATCTGGTTAGTTTATGGAGAAACCCACATTGTGAGGAAGTGAGCCTTCCATCAATAGCCATGTAAATGTACCTTCTTGAAAGAAGATCATTGGACCCCATCAAATATTCAGATACCTACTGTTTTGGCCTATGTCTTGAGTGTTATCTCATGAAGGACCCCGCACCAGAACCACCCAACTAAACCACTTCCAAAGTCCTGACCCACCAGAAACTGCAAGATAAATAGTTACGGTTTTAATCCATAAAATTTGAGGGTAACTTGTTATACAGCAATAGATAATTAGGACAGTGTCGTCCCAAAAGTCTCCTGCTCCTCCCTCTATCCTTTATTAAAGAGATTATGGTACTTCCATGGAGTCTAAGCTAGACAGAAGAGATTAAGAAAACAAACATAACTACCCATAAATATATACTAGACTGATAAAAACCAAACACATATACACACTGACCTTCCCCTCCCCACAAGTGATAAGTAAATTATGACCAGAAGATTATGACCTCCATTAAAATCCCCAGCAGCTCTGAGAAAGGGTGTTTCTTTCCACCTTTTCAGAGGTGGAAACCAACATTAACAGTGATTAAGGAATGATCACAGGGCAGATGTGTTATAGGTCTCATATCTTAAATGAGATCAGTTGTATCCCTGCTTTGTGTGTTAAGGAAGCATCAGTCAAGTTCTATGAAGTCTGTGAAGTACACAGCTTTACTGCACAAGGCTTCATATTCAGGAGGATTTGTTTCCTTCAAGTTACAGGACTAGGCTCTAGGAGGATGTATTTGCTTGAAGTATGAACTTTGAGTCAAAGGGGAATTGCTGGTGTATAAATCAATTTTATAGGTATCTAATTTTCTTCCTGGGAATCATTAGACCTTTAAAATGAATATGGACTCTTGCAAGCCAGTAGGGTTTTGTTTCTTCCCTCAACATGTGCCTTGGAGTACAGGTTTCAGGCTGGTACTCAGGTTTGGAGGTCCAAGTGTCATAACACTCTTGCTTCTGAGTATTGTTAGCAGAAAGGGTCTATAAATCATATAAAAACATTAATAGAGAAAATGATGAGGTATAGCCAAGAGAAGAACTGGCTTCTGCTGACAGCTGAAATGAGATGAAGATTCCGTGAAGCAGAGATAATGTAGGAAGGATGTCCATGTAAGTAATAATTCTACCTGTGCCCGTGGTGGGAATTTTCCCCACATTTCTTTGGCCTCCATTATAATTCTAAAGTAGATGCAAATCACTCTGTGTTGAGAATATTATCAGACCCCCATGCAGAAGGAAGAGTCTTCCAAAAACAGGCTATTGGCTTCTGAAAGAATTGGCATGATCTCCATCATGGTGGCTCAGAATCTTCTAGATCCCTATAAGAATGCCTTCATGTGGCTGGCTACATTTGAAGAATATCTCTTTGCTTTCATAGCTAGCCATTCTTTTTTTTTTTTTTTTAAAGATTTTATTTATTTATTTGACAGAGAGAGATCACAAGCAGGCAGAGAGGCAGGCAGAGAGAGAGGAGGAAGCAGGCTCCCTGCTGAGCAGAGAGCCCGATGCGGGGCTCGATCCCAGGACCCTGAGATCATGACCTGAGCGGAAGGCAGCGGCTTAACCCACTAAGCCACCATAGCTAGCGCCCCATAGCTAGCCATTCTTGTTAGATTTGGGAAATTCAATAAGCTCTGACTGTTCATAATTCAATATTTTAGTGACACATTTTTAGGTTTCTAAATCAGTTTTATGAGGCATGTGATAAAAATAAAATCAAAATCTGTTGAACACTTATGGTGCTTAGTCAATTCTGGATATGACCTGTGAGAAACAAGGAAAAACAAAATGACACTGAGTAACCCATTTTTACTTCATTTTTATTAAAAGAAAAAGAATGACTAAAAAAACAGGGGAAACATAACAAGCTACAAAAAATTTTTAAAACTTTTTCATTCATAAGATTCTGTGTACCTATTTTATCAGCTGGAAATGAGGTGTAAAATGTGAGTTAAATATGATAGATTTTCTTCTCCAAATGTAGTGGAGATGTTACTGTTGAACATTCAGAAACATGTTTGGTGTGTCAATTCTCATCCCATTGCAGACGTGTGAGTTGTCAAATTGTTCGTGAATCCTAAGTGAGGGTATTATTTTTCCTACCAAACAATAAAATATCTTATCGGTTATGCATATTTTGTACAGAAAACTAACAGATATTTCAGCATAGGCAAATGTTATTGTGAAAATTTAGAAGATTTACATTTAAGAATTATTTAAAATGAGGTGGTCATGAGAAGTTTACTATCTCTTAAGGTATAGGTATAATTTTCACAATGACAGCACATGCACTTACTTTATTTTGAAAATCTCCATGTTTCCCCAAATAGGCCCTTTTCCTGCAACCTAGAACACCACCACCAACAACAAAAAGGCAAGGGATTTCACCCCAAATGCTTTTCAACTTTGGGGTTTAGGTTAATGAAAAGGTCCTTGTTTGGCAAAAGATGATAATATTGGAGGGAAAAAGTAAAGTGGTATAAATGTATGGAAAGTTGACCTTTCTGACCCATGGTTCTCCTCTCAGTAAATAATGTAGTGGGAAAGAATTGGGACTCTGGACCAGACTACCTAAATTCAAAACTGGGTTTTGTAACCAATCCCTGTATAACTTTGGGGTTTATTTTCTCTATGCCTCATTTTCTTCATCCGTAAGATGGGGACGTGATAGCTTTTCTCTCATGAGAATTAAATGAGTAATATAGAAAAGGCTTCAGATCATATTTGCCTCATAATATATGGGTGCTTTTTAAGGATTTTATGTTGAGATGGTGACATGAAACAATATGTTAGTAAATCCTGACATAATGCAGGTACTCAAGCAATAGAGAGGCACATAGAGATGTATACATACATAGTGTATATGTACATTTCTGTGCTTTACTGACATGTGTGTGCCTGTGTGTATGTATGAAAAAATAATGTAATCCAGAATTGACATTAGCTCTCAAATCCAACCAGATTAGCAGACTTTGTAACCCTCCCTCTCCAGGATCTCTGATTTAGTCAGAGAAATTTTTTCTTCCTCAGCTATTAGAGATTAGCTGGCTGAGGCAGATTCCTCACAAAAGCTTAATGTTATTTAGAACATACTTCTACCTAATATTTTAGAACTAGCACCGCTTATTTTGAAATGTAATATCTTCCTTAATTTATAATTTAATGAATTTAATTGAATTAATAAATTTACCAATTTAGATATACTTTGACAAAATGGCTATGTCACCACCCAACCTCTCGCAAGTAGGTTGTTTATTATTATATTTTCCCAGGCCCTTTCTTTAATCCCAGGTGGAGACAGTAGAACACAAATTTGACTTCTGCCTGAAGTGGTTCCCTGTGATCAGCAACAATGTTTATCACACTGTTGATTGTCTGTCTTACAAGTTAAAAAATATATAGAAATAGATATAGACAGATAGCACATACTCCTTAATATGTCCTTATTTATAAATCACACACATACTAAAACTGTGTACAAATTATAACGCTTATAAAAATTAAAATGTAAAATAGTGAGATAGGTATATAATAAATATTTAAATATTTTACTAATTAACAAAATCAAATCTTTTCTTATTAAAATGCTAGAATAATATTTATTATATCTTCTTTTATATAATAACAGGATATTTATAATAATTTTGTGAGAAAAATAATATTATGTCAACCCAATTATTTTTGAAAATCTAGATTTTACCTTTTTTTCTTTTTTGTTACACTTCAGTTCCAAATTTATTTTACATATTAAGGGATTGTACTTTGAATGGTTGAAAAAGTTATTACATACGCATGTATATCAACATAAAAGAACCAATCATACCTTCTGTTTATTGAACCATAATGTACATTTTCCCTCCCATCCATGCCTTAATACAGCGGTGGTTAAAAGTCCACATAATACCTCTAGGGTGAAGTTCACTTTTAAGATATAGAATGTAACTGTGATACCTGATAGCATCTTGATAATTTCACATTGTTGGAGGTTCATTCATATCTGATCTGACTGTATCATCTTTTCCTTGGCCCATCATTTGACAGAAACCAAAGTCTGCCAATGATCAGAAGAGTCACCTCTGTTATGTTCTTGTCTTGGGCAAGCATTATGAATATTGTTTTTAATCCAAGCTTTGTTTTTATGAATCATCTGTTTCTGTTATCTCTTTTGTAAAAGTGAGTTAGAACGGAATAACCTCTAAACAGTGTGTTCTAGAAATCTCCCTAACCAGCCACACACAAACTAGAAGATGTTGCACTATCTTGAGTGTGAATGGGTGTATGTTGGTACCTCACTGTATAGCCTGTGCCACTATAGGACTTTCCTTCCATTGTGTACTTCTGTGCTTTAGTGACGTACAATTAATGTGCTTATTAAGAGTTAGTGCAACTGGGGCGCCTGGGTGGCTCAGTGGGTTAAGCCGCTGCCTTCGGCTCAGGTCATGATCTCAGGGTCCTGGGATCGAGCCCCGCGTTGGGCTCTCTGCTCGGCAGGGAGCCTGCTTCCTCCTCTCTCTCTGCCTGCCTCTCTGCCTGCTTGTGATCTCTCTCTGTCAAATAAATAAATAAAATCTTTAAAAAAAAAAAAGAGTTAGTGCAACTTCATTCTCTCTAAAAAAATAAATAAAAGCATTATTCATAATAGTTTATCAATATTTTCCTCCCATACTTTATTCCATATCCACAATGGAGACCACCAACTTACAGAAAAAGGGGGCAATATTTTCTGCCTCATCTTTTTTTTTTGGAAGAAGACTTGCCTGTGCCATTGCACATAGGCAGTCATCATGGATTGGCAATTTTAGTATAAAAACACAGAATTGTGTCTGGGTCCATTGCTATTGGGTGGATTTGCAGAGTGCCTTGGGCAGACTCCTATCATAGCAGGGCTGTGAAGTTCCATCCCTTACTCTTTCTCCAGGGTCCTCCCTCACACGCCCCAACCCCAAGACTGAGCCCAATGAGGTTAGTAATTACATTGTTTATGTACTATGTCTTTATTCTTAGCTGAGCGTATAGTAGATTTTCAATAGAAGGGTTTTGAGTTAAAGAACACGTGAAATAAAGAACGGAGGGGGTTGGGGCTACAAAAGAATATTTGCTAAACCATAGACAGGTGTGTAAAGGAGAATTCAAAAGCTAAAGTGAGATGAGCAGGAATTTTGTTGTGATCTGGTTGTAGTCTGAATGTTTGTGCCCACATCCTTCCTTCCCTAGTCCTCTACGCAGCCCCCTCCAAATTCTTGTTGTAATCCTAATGCTTAATGTGATGGTATTAGGAGGTGGGGCCTTTGTGGTGTGTTTAGGTCATATGAATGGGATTGCTCCTCTTTATAAAAGAGATCCTAGAGAGGTCCCTAGCACCCCTCATGGGAGGCACTGGGAACCGAGCTCTCACCAGCTGCCATACCCAATGTGCTGGCGCTGTGGTTCTGGATTTCATAGAATTGTGAGAAATAAATGTGTTTATAAGGCTCCTGGTCTATGGTATTTTGCTATAGCCCAAACAGAATAAGGCAAGGCTTATAGAATCATGAAAGCTTTCTGCAGCTTTCCTCTTTCTTGTCCTCCCATCTCTTTATCCCTTGTGCAGAATTGCTTGGGTTTGGGTTTGGCTTTGTCCCCTTCCTAAAGCATGGGGACTATAACTGGATCTTGTAATGATGTCATTGTCTTGTTTCCCTCTCAGAATTTTTGGTATGATGATGATAATGTTTGCTTTGTTTTGTTGTTCTTGTTTATTTTTTCACATTTATGAGTGATTGTTCATTTTTCCTTCATGCTCCTCTCTTCTCTTTTTATGTCTCCCTGGTCAGTGAAGTTTAGAGAAGTCTGGAGTTGAGGAAAAGTAAAGAGAGAAGAAAAATCTACATTGGGCCCACCCCTAACTCCTTATTGACTACCACAAGCTGAAGTATATCCTTTAAAAAGACCTGAAGGAATGTCTAGAGGGGTTTCCATTAATGCCTTTTATCTAAAAGACAGCTTTGGCATTTTCACTTAAGGTCTATAAAACTTCTCTGAGTAAGTGCCATGTGAAACACAGAGATTAGTATTGTTAATTTAATGCGGTAAGCTTAGAGTCTTTATAAGATACAATCTCCTTTTGAACTTTATGTTCAAATCAGTAGAGACCAGAGCAGAGTTTTTCAGAGGAATATTAACTCTGCTACTTCATATGTTAGGCAAATAGAAAAGCCAGAGAAAATACAAATACTTGGGCTTTACCACTGGCATAAATCACACTGATATATGGGAAAGTAGGCCTTTTTTATTTGTTTTTTTCTCATAAACTGTTGGGGAAATTGGATGAACTTGCTCTATAGATAATGGATACAGTAATGGGGAGAGATGATCTGTTGCATTGATACACTTGGAAAGGCTCTGATGAGGTAAAGATCCAGCACAATTGATGACATAAAAAAAACCCTCAAAAAACAAGTTATTATGGACAAAGTACTGTATATTTTATCATCAAGCTGTTCCTCTAAATCACAGAGAGGCAGCGTTACCTCAGTAAGTGCATTATGCTCTCATCTTAAAAAAGTAACAAAGCTGAGACATTCCAGTTTTATTTTTATGCATTCCCTTTCAAAGGTTTTAAGAGGATGTTTGAAATAAAATGTTTGAAAGGAATGCAATATTCTTCTATAGGTGGGAGCCACAACAGTATATGTCCAATCAGAGAATTGCTTGGGCCAAAATGGAGCCAAAGAAGATACAGAGGATTTAGTTATCTATTGTTTTGATATTAATAAATCTGTTTGAAATTAATAAATCTTTTCCTTTGTAAGTTTATTTATTTTATTTTTATTTTTTTAAAGATTTCTATTTATTTGGACGGCTGTGTGAGCATTGCTTGAGGGAGCTGCAGAAGGAGAGGGAGAAGCAGACTCCCCTGGTGAGCAGGGAGCCCAACACAGGGCTCAATCCTAGGATGCTGGGATCAGAACCTGAGCCAAAGGCAGATGCTTAACAGACTGAGCCACCCAGGTGCCCCTACTATGGAAATTTTTGACAAATGTGTCTTTTGCTATGTTTTACTATATTAAAATTAGTTTTTTCCTTTATCCATCCACAATAATTCAAAATGACAAAAGGCCAAAAGGGACTCCTACTACTGTTAGGGAAAGGAGGACAGTTTCCAGGGATCTATGCAGGTATCTGCAGCTGTGCCTCCAAGTGGGAAATGGAAGATCTGGATATTGGGGGTCTTCTGCCTCAGCATGGGTTACAATTACCCACACGAGTTTTGCAAAACAGCTGGTATGTCTTTATGACTTACCTTTTTGCCCATTGCAAACAGCAGAAATTCCAATGTATGCAGGGTCATCTGGCTACGTGCCTATCGTCCTGTGGATGCTCCATTTTAGCTTTGCATCTGCAATTTTCTTAGAGCCATGAGTTCAGTTTTTGGTGTTTGTGTTGATTAGCTTCTACAAAAAGCCTGGGGGGGGGCGCCTGGGTGGCTCAGAGGGTTAAAGCCTGTGCCTTCGGCTCAGGTCATGATCCCAGGTCCTGGGATCGAGCCCCACATCTGGCTCTTTTCTTGGTGGGGAGCCTGCTTCCTCCTCTCTCTCTCTCTCTCTGCCTGCCTCTCTGCCTACTTGTGATCTCTCTCTGTCCAATAAACAAATAAAATCTTAAAAAAAAAAAAAAAAAGCCTGGGTATGTTTATTTAAAATATGGGGGCAGAGAGTCTTCAATGAAAAGAGCAGAGCTACCCTATAAGCCAGCAATTGCACTATTAGGTATTTACTCCAAAGATATAAATGTAGTGATCTGAAGGAGCACATGTACCTTAATGTTTATAGCAGCAATGTCCACAATAGCCAAACTCTGGAAAGAGCCAAGATACCCATCAACAGATTAATGGATAAAGAAGATGTGGTTCATATATACAATGACATAGTACTCAGCCATAGGAAAGGATGAATATTTACCATTGACATCAATGTGGATTGAACTGGAGGGTATTATACTGAACGAGATAAGTCAGAGAAAGACAATTACCGTATGGTTTCACTGATATGTGGAATATAAGAAACAGGGCAGAGGACCATAGGAGAAGGCAGAGAAAATAGATTGGGAAGTCATCGTAGAGAGAGGAAAACCATCACAGAGTCTTAACTATAGGAAACAAACTGAGGGTTGCTAGAAGGGAGGTGGGTAGGGGCATGAAGTAACTGGGTGATAGGGATTCAGGAGGGCACATGATATGATGAGCCCTGGATGTTATATGCAACATATAAATTATTGAACATTATATCTGAAGCTAATGATATGCTATAAGTTGGCTCACTGAATTTAAATTAAGAAAAGCAAAAAGAGTAATGGCCATTCCTCAGCTTTTCCTGGCTTTCTTTTGAAGTTGTATTAGGAATTAGGTTTATAACTCTGTACCACTTACTATGATATTATCAGTCTCACACATGTGTCTTTAAATCCCTATTCCTATCTTTATGGCATCTCTGCCCACTATCCTTAACCATGGAAGACAAAGGGTTAATGAGAACAAATCTTCCATCTTATCCAGAGAGACTCTGGAAATGGGAGACATCCTCAGAAGTTTATAAAATTTTTACTTACCATCCCTTTCTTGAGCTTGGGAAATATGCTGAGTAATTAGAGGATCAATAGTAAATCTTAAAAACAATGATTTTTCCTTTCTGTAAGATGACAACAACAGTAATCAACTGAGGGCCCACTCTATGTCAGTCGCTGTGCTGCTCCTTTATATACACTATTTTGTTTAATCTTTACCAGAAATGTTATGGTGTGCATTAATAGCGATCCATGTTATATATAAAGAAATTAAGCATCAGTGAATTTAAGTCAAGACCTTCCAAAGTCAGCAATGCCAAGGCATGTTCTTTTTTTTTTTCCCCCTTCAGGGTCTGCTCTTGGAATATTAAAAAAAGAAAATCAAATAATACTAAATAAATTCATAAAAAATTTGTGATGATTTTAGAATTATAATTTTAGAATTATATTTGTAATATATATATTACAGATATATGTATAGGATTATACATATATGTGTAACAAAGTTAAAATTTTAACACAAGAACAATGCAATAAAATCTAATGCACAAAATCTTCACAGTATGGGAAATCAAAAAAAAAAATTAATCCATGGCGTGTTATCGATGACATAGTTAGAGAAAGGAGCAGGACTTATATTTCTATTATGAATGTCATTTTTTAGTCTCTTGTATGTATCTCTGGGAAGCAACCGAGACACAGGGGGATGAAGTAACCTACCTGTGGCCACATGGCTAGTAAATAACTTAGCTAAAAGATGATCTCAAGTGTCTGACCCTAGAGTTTAATGCTTTTAAGGACTCTGCTAGGCTGTTTCCCTAGATAGACCTACATCCTAACTTTTTTTTTTACTCACCAGAGCCATTTCTAGCTTTCAAATAGCAAGGTAAATAGAAATGTTTATTGGACTTAAATGTATTTTCATAATTAATACTTTCTCATTTTCCCACCATCTGTATGCCTGTTTTAAATATTAGGTTATGGAGTATTTCTTTTGGTGGCTTCTGTTTTTATTAACAGATACACCTGCTGAAGAGTGTCCATAGGGTAGTTTAAATGTCACCAGTGCATAGAACCATAGTGCAGTTCAGAAGCACTAGCAATGCATATGAACTCAGAAGACCTGGGTTTGAATCCTACCTCTCATTTCTGGGCCTTGGATTTTTTTTTTTTTTTTTTTTTTTTTAACCTGCAAAGTAGTGGCAGTGTGGGTACAACATTTCAGAAGCTGTCGAAGTGTATCTTACGGAGGGACTTCAACATATTAGACATTAGGCTTTTCTAGAATAGATTTGGTTAGAGGTGCTCACATATGATGTGCTGAATTCCTGGAGGGAGGTTATGGATTCTAAAGGAACTTTCCCTTTCAGAAATTATGCAACGTTATACTCACACAAAGGTATTAGGCCTTGGAACAAGCAAGATCGTGATCATAGGTTCAAGGCCCATGTGGGTCAATTTGCAACACCCAGAAACTAGTTATAAGACCAATCCTGTGCCTTTGAAGGCATGCAGAACACAGGTAAAATAGACTTTATTTCTGAACAGAGGCCTTCACCATTACAATGCTCCCCCACACCTCCCCTCCCCTCACACCCCCACACCTCCCCTCCCCTCACACCCCCACACCTCCCCTCCCCTCACACCCCTGTTGTGCACCCGGGTCAGCTTTTCACAGTCAGGAGACTATTATCAAAACTCCATCTGTACACTTTGCAAAAAGGGTGTTTAAAAAAGAAGGTGGCAGTCAGCTTGATATGCGCTTTAATGTCATCTGTGTCTACTTTCTTTTCTCAAAAGCATGAAGACTGAAAATAAGTTAGAAACCAGTACTGACAAGGGCTACACCAGCAGTTTAAAAACAGATTTTAAGTTATTTTATATGTCTTGTTGAGAATAATTGCTTTCCCTTTTTCCCTGATAATTCTAAAATAGCCCTCACTCTGGGGTCTTAACCTTCTTCCACTTGCCTGCCCCAAATGAGACTGTTTTGAAACATTTTCTGGGTAAATAGCAATTATAGCAACATTTAAAAATAATAGTCAATATTTCTTCTGTTTTCATTGGTTTAAATTACCAATGTAAAATGTATCGACTTTATGTTTGATTTTCTTTTTTGAGCCCTAGGAACAATTATTAGAGTTACTGTTTAAGTTTCCTATTAGAAAATAGAAAGTACTAGAGGATGTTGGTATAACCTTTCTGCTATTCCTTCTGGCTTTTTCCAGATATAATAAACATTTATCTGTGCAATGCCAGCCTGAATCTTTTCCTGGGTTAATATTTTAGTCCTTCTGCTAGTTCTTTGTATAGGATCTGTGGGTTTTTAGAGTGAACATATGTAATTGCAAAGCTGTTACAATCATTTTTATATAGAAACAATTATTTTAGACCACAAACCAAAATTACATGAAGATAATGTTATGTAGGAGGCCTAAGTAGAAAGAAATAGGGTCCTAATTAATGCTGTTTTTGTGCTATTATCATTATTCTGGGTGGCTTACATAATGCTACATTTATAACAGGAGACAAGTTCCCAATGCTGTTTAGCAAATCAATTTGTAGGCAGATGTTATGGTATCCTATCTTTCACTCCAGTGGACAACTTTTATTCTATTCTGTGGTGTTGGTGGCTTAGAAAGAAGGTCTTTTGTGGATTGTGGGAAGTGAAATGTGTATTCAGATAGTAAACCATGTAACTTTGGAAATTTTTTACAGACAAAAATAAAAAATGACTATGTAGAAATAAAGAGAAGCTGTATTTTCCATTACTGGAAAAGGTTTTAAGAAAAATATAACAAATGTCAATATCTCTGAAGCTCAAGAAGTCTGTAAAGTCAGAAATACCTCAAGGCATTCCCAGCTCTGCTTTCTGTTCTTTAAACTTCAGGATGAAGGTGACAATATGTTTAAAATACCAGAAACAGTTGCACTCCCGTTAATATCCTTTGGTCCAAGTGGTCAGAGAAAGCCCTGATAGATTTCCAAAGGGGAGCTTTGGACTCAGTCCTCCTTTTTAAATTGTCTGCAAACTACTTGGGATGGATTGTATCGCCCCTCACTAGAAACTGAGAATTCTCCCCATAGCTGGACAACTGTCCTTACTCAGTTTAGACCTAACATGTTCTTTTTTTTTTCTTTCCCTTGAGAAACAAACACTTGTAATAATTTACCATACCAAAGTTGTTTGTAATTTTCCCCTTCGTTTTAGCACTAATTTAAGGTTATTCCATATCAGCTACTTTATTTATTTTTTATTCTGTCACTTGCCTTTCAATATTTCAAGGATGTCAGTTGTAAAATCAAGGATGAAAAGAATCTTTTGAGTGTGGTATACTAGAAGGAGGGTGGGAATTGGAGTCAGGAGAAGAATTTTGTCTGGAATCTTCAGTTGTGCAGATGATTAGTGACTTTGAGTCAATTTGGTTAGTCACGGGGTCCTCATAGGAAAGACAGATTTAGTGACAACTGTCTCACAGAATTGGGTGCACTGCAGATGGGAAAGTGAAAATGCTATACAAAAGAGAATGGTAAGTAGCATTATCTTTCATTACTGCAGCCAATACTGGGAAATGGAACTAAGTTTCCAAGAATAGACCTTCTTTAAAACTCTGATTAGGGACAGCTTTAACAAGTTAGAATGGTGGATGAAAAAACCCATGCCCGATGAGCCAACTCTGACCTGCATCCAAGTTGGCAGTGATGTCTTTCTACTTCTCCTGGGATTATTTGTTTATATGCTTTTGTTTGTTTGTTTAATCCCAGAAGTGGCATATGCCAATATACTTAAAATTTCCCTGAGCTATACTTTCTTTAATCTCCGTTTGTCCTCTGTGACTCCCCATGATCCCACATCTTCAGGGAAAATCTGAAAAGATATATGGATAGATCAATAGGATATTAAATATGTTATATGTTCTGCTTCATGTGAAATGGTTCTAAATGGAGAAATTACCTTAGATGGGAAGTAAGGGATTTATGAGAGAGTCCAGAATGTTTAGAAAAATCATAATGAAGTTAATTTAACCAAAATTTATTGAATTTTTCTTATGTGCAAGGCACTGGTGTAGCTAATTTAAGAGGCATATATGTATCCCTGTCTCTTAGAGCTTAAAGTGTAGATGAGGGAAGAGGTATATATAAATGAGAATATATACAAATGTAATATTTGGTATGATACAGAGTGATACAGAGGATAACAAGCATATTTCTTAGAAAAATCCAAGGACTCTTAATGGGGGAAACACTTGGGCTGAGCCTTCTATGATGGGTAAAGTATTATTAGAACTAAAGGAATGCTAGTTGAAGGACAGCCTGAGAAAGGATCTGACGGCAGGGAAGGAACAGATATAATAAGCAAATGGTGATTAGCCTGAAGCTAGAGAACAGAGTACATATAGGATGAAACAGAAAGAAAACAAATTCTCCTGGTGCTTTTAACCAGATGACTCCCATCATCTATTCTCACCACTTTATAAATAAAGAAAACAGAGGTTAAGGAGATAAAATAGCCTGTTTGTAAACAAAGAGCTGGCAAGTAACACTTAGGATTTGAACTCAAGTTCTCTTGTGTCACAGTAACCACACTCTTTCTAGCATGCAGACTCAACAATAACAATAATGAATCATTGTGATTTATTGAATACCTACTGTATGCCACAGTTTTCATTTTCCTTAATCCTCAGAAGGACCTAAAATGTAGCAATTATTTTCCAAATATCCAGATGAGGAAACTAGCTCAGGTTTATCTGATATATTAAAGTAATGGAAGTTAAGGGTGAGAAGGAGAAATGATAGAAATGGGATGAGTTTGAAAACCAGCAGAAGAGTCTATTTTATAGAAAAACTAATAAGGTATATCAGTATTTATGCATGATCAGATTCATACTTGAAGAAGATTCATCTGTTAGCTCTGTCAGGACCAAATGAAGAGATACGAGATCCTTAGTAAGATTTTAAAAATGAAATAATATCCAAAAGTTGCAAAGAGCTCTTAAAATTTAATGATAAGGAAACAAAAAACTTGATCTAAAAAAATGAGCCAAAGACCATAAAAGATAACCTTACCAAAGAAGATATACAAATGGGGCTCTCTTGGGTGGCTTATCCAGTTAAGCATCCGAATCTTGATTTTGACTCAGGGTTGTGAGATTGAGCCCTGTGTCAGGTTCTTCACTAGATGTGGAGACCGCTTAAGATTCTCTCTTTTGGGGCGCCTGGGTGGCTCAGTGGGTTAAAGCCTCTGCCTTTGGCTCAGGTCATGATCCCAGGGTCCTGGGATCGAGCCCCACATCAGGCTCTTCGCTCAGTGGGGAGCCTGCTCCCCCCCACCCCCGCTGCCTGCCTCTCTGCCTACTTGTGATCTCTCTGTCTGTCAAATAAATAAATAAAATCTTAAAAAAAAAAAGATTCTCTCTCTCCCTTTTTTTCTTCCTATCCTCCCTCTCCCAAAAGGAAAAAAAAAAAAAGTACAAATGGCAAATAAGCATATGAAAATTTACTCTACATCATATGTCATCAGGGAAATGTAAATTAAAACAACCAGATATGACTACACACTATTAGAATGACCGAAATCCAGAACACTGACAACATCTTGTGCTTTCAGAATATGGAGCAATAGGAACACCCATTCATCGCTGGTTAGAAAGCAAATGTTGCAGGCACTTTGGAAGAGAGTTAGCACTGCAAACAAACACTGACCATACGATCCAGCAATCATGTTCTTTGGTATTTACCTGAAGGAGTTAAAAATTTGCATCTATATAGAAAACTTCACCCTAATGTTTTTAACAGCTTTATTTATAAGTGCCAAACCTTGGAATTAACCGAGATGTCATTCAGTAGGTAAAAGGATAAGTAAACTGTGGTACCTCCAGACAATGGAATATTATTCAGTGCTAAAAGGCAATGAGCTATTAAGCCTGTGAAAAGACATGGAGGAAACTTAATTGTATATTACTATGTGAAAGAAACCAATGTGCAAACGTTAGAGATTGTATGATTACGACTGTATGACATTCTAAAAAAGGCAAAAATACAGAGACAGTAAGATCAGTTATTGTCAGGAATTTGAGGGGGGAGGATGAACAGGCAGGGCACAGAGGATTTTTAGGGCAGTAAAAATACTCTGTATGACACCATAATGATGGTATATGTCACTATGCAGTCATCCAAACCCATAGGATATACAGCACCAAGAGCGAATTTTAATGTCAACCGTAGACTTTTGGTTGAATACGTGTCACTGTAGGTTCATAATAAGTGTATCACTCTGATAGGGAATGTTGATAATGGGGGAGGTTAGGTGGGGAGAAGAGAGGCCGGAGTTTAGGTGGGAATTCTCTCTACTTTCCCCTCAATTTTGCTGTGAACCTAAAGCTCCTCTAAAAAAAATGTTCTATTTTTTTTTAATAAAGTTCTAATTTTTAAAAAAAGGAATAAAATAAAGATGATGGTCCAAAGTGATGGGAATCAAATTTCAGTAGGACTCAGATTTTAAATATATTTTAAAAATTATTTTTAAACTCAATAGATCTAAATTAAAATATCAACTGGTCTTATATTCTTACATTTTTTCTTCCTTTCTTAGGTAGTGAGATCCTCCAGTAGACTAAATATGTGTGCTAAAATGCCAATCCTACACATATTACAAGTTTTTAAAGAAAATATAGTGCCTTATTTTCTCCATAACCAGTTTTTGAGTGAAATTGCATGCAATTTTCTCTGCTGAGTATAAAGTGTGATAAACCTGGCTTCCTAAGGATGCAGGATCTTTGAATTCCCAAAAGTTTGTCTGGTGACAGCCATATAGACATATATATTTTAATGTCAGGCACATAATAATAGGTTTTCAGTAAAAGTTCTTAGTTGAATAAATCAATGCATGAATGAATCAGTCAATGAAACATTCAATCACCGATTCTGGAGATCATTGTTTGCTGAATAGACACGTTCTATTCTCGGTGGTATTGTTGGCTCAGGAAGATGACATATCATGAAACCTTGGAACATAAATATGTCATTATCTTTTCTATTAATAAGAATTATATTTTAAAAACTCCATTTTATATTTTTTTAGTTATCAAACCAATTAAATGGATTCGTAAAAGACCAAATGGTAGATTTAAAAAAAAAGCCCATATTTTTATAACAAATGTTATAATGAGCATCTAGTGTACCATACTGATGAAATCTTCAAGCTTCAAGGAATCTTAAATTTGACTTAACATTAAGTCAGCAATATTTTATAACTATTTTAAGAAGTAATTTGCCACATATGTCAGTCCAGGCTACAATGTCTAGTTCATTAATTTCCTTTTTCACTTGCTTTCATATTAAAATACAGCATCTAAAACTTTTTTTTTAATAATACCTTAGTTGCTTTCTTCCCACTGAAATGAAGAGTTTAAGTATATAGACTTTATTCCATTTCTTATACTCACTCTGCATTATGTTAAGCTATCCAACTGATGGCAAAGCAGCTAAAGCTAAATTTTTTTCAAATAGATTTTGAGGGGAAATTTGTAAGGCTAATTTAATAATCAATGGACTACTTTGTAAGCTGCTGCATAAAAACATACGTTATTTTGAGAGACTTTGGTCTATTTACCAATTCAGTTCTGAAAGGAGGATACATTTGAAAACTGACTGTTGTAATTCTTTTGCATTACCAACAGCTTGTTGGAGAACATTTACAGAATCATTAAAGTCCTAAAGTAGAAGAAAAGATTTAGACCAACTCTGTCATTTCCTAAGAGGGGCAGAGATCATAGGCCAATATGCTGAGGCAATTTAGGCCTCTTTCCTTTAATCTAGTGCTCATGACACTATGCGACCCCCTACCCCCAACCACCAAGACCAAAGTATGTTGTATTAAAGATTAAAGAATATGTATTATGTAGATGCTCTTTTTTGGACTTGAGTTCTACTATGTTGTCCTTTATGCAGTATAGCCTAGGTCACATCACTTACGATAGAGTGGTGGGTTCTTCAACTTAAGTAAGCAATCAGCTTACCTCCCCTAGAATTGAAGTGACACTGTGTTTAATAAGATCTTTCAGTGTTTGCTTCTGGAAAGTATATTTGATAGTTATAGGATTTTCCTTGTTTTCAATATTTATCCGTATACTTATGTATCTTAAGTAAGATTATGTTTAAAGATACTTGATAATATTTTAATAGCCCTGTGCTACAGAATAATCAAACATGAAATTAAGGCAAAGTCAAGTCAAAAAAGATTCTAAAGGATGCTAGAAGATTTCACAGACTTGTGCACAAAAGCTCACATATTGAATCAGAAAGAGCCTCCTTCAGAGTCCAGTTATTTTCATGTTGAGATAGGTCTAAAAGATATGCTTTTCTACTTTTGATGCTGTAGACTAGGAGAAACATTAATAGTATTAATTTTGTACAATAACAATAATCTCAAGTATAATAATCATTAAATAATGAGTACCTTAGTACATGTCATGAATCAAGCAGACGCCAGGTGTATCTCTAACCGTCACATTAACTCCACAACCTGAGAATTGTATCCTGACTTTCGAGGTGATGAAATGAGGATTAGACATGTTTTGTCTTGCCTGGGATCAGGCACAGAGGGTAGAATGCAAAAAGAGAGTCACTGTGATAACAGTGCTGTAGATCTGTTCATTGTGACCAAGTTTGCACCCAGAAAATTATAATCCAACAAAATAAAACCCAATGCTCAGGAGCAGCCTTCGTTTTCTTTAATTAAAAAAAGAAAAGATAAAAATGTTGTAAGAGAATTAAGAAACAAATGATTGCAGAATGGGGTTGGACTCAGCATGCTTTCTACCATGGCTACCTGACTGTTCGGTGTGAGTCACAGTCATCTGCTACTATTTGTATTATTATCATAATACAAGCTGAAATTTGTTGAACTGGGTTAGGAAATGCTTCTTAAAGAAGAGAAATAGTAAGGATGACCTGAGTGATTAACTTAGCAATTGAAAAGAGCATGAGAGAGAGGAAGACAACTGTGGGCAAGTGTCCTAACTGTGGAGAAGAGCTTACACAAAGGCACAAGTATGAAACTGTTGTGAATTTAATTGTGTTTCCCCCAAATCCTCTGTTGAAGTCCTAAGATCAGAATGTGCCCTTATTTGGAAATAGGATTGTTGAGGATGTAATTAGTTAAGATGAGGTCCTACTGGTGTAGGGTGGGTCCCTGGTCTAAAAGGACTGGTGTCCTTATAGAAAGGGGACCTTTGGACACAGACACACATAGGTAACATATCTATAAGTCAAACAATACCAAAGATTGCCAGCAAAGCCACCAGAAGGTAGAGGAGAAGCTTGGGACACATTTTTTCTCACAGCCCTCAGAAGGATTCAACCCTGATGATGCCTTGATCTTGGACTTCCAGACTCCATAACTGTAAGACTATACATTTCTGTTACGTAAGCTGCTGTACTGGTTGTAGTAATCCCATCAAACCAATACAGAGACTAAGGAATTCCAAGAAATACAGACTGGCTCATAACTCTCAGTCATTAGTAAAGGCCAGTGTCCTCTCAAAACTAGCGAGATGGCAGAGAAATGCCAGAACATTTTAAAGTTCTTCTATTCACAATAATAAATGTATTTAAAACAGAAAAAGAAATGCACTAGAGAAGAAGTGTTATCCTAATCTGTTAAATTCACTTCATGACAAAACTTTGATTTCACTCTGTTCTATGCTTATTCAACAAACAAGTGCTTAGCATGTATGATGTGCCATGTTCAATCCTGGTCTCAAGTTTGGACTCAACAGAACTAAGAGTAAAGACCCAACACTGGAGAGTTTGGGATGTAGATTTTGGAAAATATCCCACCCTCATGAGGTATCAATGTCCTCATCAACTTCCCAAGTGAGAGGGGATACATAAGATTACAGTGGTAATATAGTCAGGGAATTGCATGTTTCATAGCAAGCCCACGGTAATGGAGCTGTACGATTATGATTGCTGTTATTGTGTTATTTTTGTTAGGGTGGGGAGATACTCATTTTCTCTTCCTGTTCCTTTCAGCTCCTGATTTCTCAGTGCCTGTGAAAGGCCTAGGCTGTCTCTGGCTCTGTTCCCTAGCTCCTCATTGCTGGCTTTTGCTGGGGCATGATGATCAGATGGCCATGATTAGTTCTTTGGCTTGCATTGCAGATTATCTATTAAGTAGCCATCTCCTCAGCCACCGAGGCATATGGTCAGCACTTCCAGGGCTTAAAATAAATCTGCATTTTAACATGTGGGATTTTATTATGCAAAAAAGAGCCCGCATGGGGTCTAATCTTATTCTTATGCAGCACACGTCTACTTGTGCATTCTGAATGGAATAGTACATTAGGCCCCAGGCCTTCCATTTTATGACATTGCAGAGATATTCTGGGTGAGGGCATCCTAAGAAGTAGCATCAGCCTGGAACCGTGCAAGGTGCAGGAAAGGAAAGGAAGAAGAGTAATTTTCCGTTTACTCCTTCTGTAGACCAGTCATTCCATTTTTGTTTTGTTTTTGGTTTTATTTTCAATCAGGTGTTTATTTAGGACCCATTATATACCACCTGTTTCCGCAGGTACTTGGGGTGATGGTGGACAAAATGGCACAGCTATGAATGACAATGTTTGCTAGAAGAATCACCCCTTCATGCTGAATAGGAAAAAATACACTTTTCTCCTGGGTGATGCAGCTGTATCCCAGGACACCCACCATTGGGAGTGGACTATGTAATGGATTACAGACTGCACCCTTTTGGCTAAGTGCCGTTGTACTAGGCACACAATTAAGGCAATTAAATTGACAATTAATGAAGAGCATACTCAGCAGATAACAAGGTGGCAAAGTCTAATGCTCGGAGGGTGGCTGGGATTGGAAGGGGGCATGTATATACTGGAAAAGTTTATTAAATTTTATTCTGTACCCTTTACTTACACATGGGCCACTTCTTATGGGAATGGGCAGAAAGTAGTGTTTTCTGTAGCATTTGTGAGGAAATATTTGAGGTGTTACATTTTAACACTTGCTATCCTTTGTTCTAAGATTTTTCCAAACAGTATTATTCTAGGTTATAAATAGAAGAGATTAATGGTTAGTAAGAGATTGTTTTGTGGAAATTAAGTGTGTTGCCCTATATTAATAGAAATTCATTTGAGTGTCCTAAATGGGTATATTTTTTATTTTTTCAGTTATGGCATGCCATCTAAGTTAATAAATAGTGCAAAGGTAAAAGTAACAGCATCAAGCACAAAAATATAGGCTCTGGGAACAGAATTGGATTTGGATTTTTTTTTAAAGGTTTTATTTTTTACTTGCCAGAGACAGAGAGAGAGAGAGAAAGCAAAAGCAGCAGGAGTGGCTCCCCACTGAGTGTGAAGCCTGATGTGAGGACTCAATCCTAGACCCTGGGATCATAACCTGAGTTGAAAGCCGACACTTAATTGACTGAGCCACCCAGGCATCCCTAGATTTGGATTCTAATTCCAGTTCTTCCACCTGTTCTGTTACCAAGGATAAGTAACTAATTTTTTATAGGGCTGGCAATAATACTGCATTATTTGGCCCTATGAGGATTAAACAAGGTAATGCAAGTAAAGCATGAAGCACAGCCCAGCGTCTAGAAATACTCAATATATAGTAGCTGTTGTAGTCGGTGCTGCTGGTACTTTATAAAATTCATAAGGATTTGTGACATGTAAATTAGCATTAATCGGGACAGTGGGTTTTCTGTTTACCTATATAGAAAGAGATGTGGCTATAAAGCCATTATTTTATACATGCACAATTAAGAGCATTTTGCTTCTGTGGCATTGGAAAAATAATACTGGCCAACACATAGGAGACTGTGGTAAGCCCTATCCTGTGTACTTCCTACTAAGTAACTTATAGCATCCTTCTAATAATCCTTTGGATAGATTCTATTATAACCATCTTGCAGATGCAAAAACTGAGGCCCAAAGATGAGAACACATCGCTATTAAGCTGCAGAGTGGAATTATGACCCAGGTATTCTGCCCCAGCTCTGTGTTTTTGATAGCAATGATATTCTGAATTTCTGTTATGAACACATTAATGTGTATATCCAAATACAGGCATATACACTGCAATACATACATGTATGTATGTACACGGGTGTGTATTTGGCTAGAAAAGCTAATGCATGAAGACTTTGTGGACTATTTCTTTCTCTTTTGTTCTCTTGAGGTCTGTAGTCATACTTAAACTTTTATACTTGAGGTCCCCTTTTCCCTAGCAGGCTGATTGAATTATATGGCACAGCATATGCAAAATGAGATGCTCAGTTAAACATTTCTCTGTTGCCCAGCAATGGATGATTGTTCCACATTGCTTGAAGTTATGCTTAAGCATATCCTTAGGCATTATTCTTCTTGTGTGCTTCCTCTTACCCGCCTCAAGTTATTTGTACAGTGACTCTATATCCAATTATGTATCATCAAGTGGCAGAAGGATGGCATTAATAGGGATCAACTGTATTCTGCAAGCTCTTTGGTGATCTTTGGCCTCCAATGCTGAATAAACGATGTATCAGTTAAAACTTGAACCTGGCTGCATTTAACAGAAATCTGACTATTGTAGCTTAACCAAATAGGCATATATTTTCCTCACATATCAGGAAATATAGGGATACCCTGTCAAGTATTTTGCAATGATTCTCAAATCCTTAGTATCCCTGATTTCTTATGTCTTTCCACACTCCTATCCTTAGTTTGTGTCTCTTCTAGTTTATGCCTCAAAGTCACAAAAAGGCTACTTCACCTCCTGACTCATATCCTCATTTCAGTCAGGAAAGTGCCAGATATTTCCCCTAT